>NC_079191.1:333198526-333819878 GCF_029499605.1 Hyla sarda
TCATTTTCCAACAGCCGTAACTTTTTATTTTTCGTCCGACGTCATTGAAAAAGGGCTTATTTTTTGCGGGATGATCAGTACTTTTTTATTGTTTTTGTTTTCTAAATCAATTTTTCACAGAACCCTTTGTACCATTTCATAAGAAAATTGCCATTTAGCAACCTTTTACCCAGAGGAAGAGGAATGCTGTGATTTTTGGATAATAGAAGCCTGTTGGACCATATATTGCTCTATAAGACTATACACTTCATTTTGGTGCGCCTTTTATTTATAGAATTTATCCATTCCAAGGTTAACCAATACAGTTATTTGTCCCAAATTGTACATTCAATATTTCCTTATTAAAAATGCATGTGTGTGTGTGTGTGTGTGTGTGTGTGTGTGTGTGTATGTATGTATATGTGTGTATATATATATATATATATATATATATATATATATATATATATATATATTATACAAAGAGTATTGCAGCAGCACACATTGGTCAAAAAATGGAGGCTCTTAGCGCACTTTTTTGATCAAAAACGTGTCCCCCATCCACCACGGGGAGGTGGCCTCATTTAGGATGGGACCCTAACACGCATTCTGAGCCTAACACTCAGATACCAACTCACCTCTGCTGAGCATATAGCCTCTGACTGGGTGACATGCTGGATCCATATACAATTTAAAACACCACCTGTGAGAAAGGGGGAGGGGTGCACAGCTAAAGAGGGTGCCATTTCCCCTGTGTAGTAAATACAAGCTTATCTTTTTGCTTATATATATATATATATATATATATATATATATATATATATATATATATCAATATCAACACAAATTTAAATTATCATAACTTCATATTTAAATTAATGTACACCTAATGTATACACGGTAACTGTCCAAACATTAAAGTTCATACCACATAGGTCAAAACAAACATTACTTAATATTGCTTTTATAATATATCCCCCTTTCCTCACAGGACAGAGAAGAGAGAGGAAAAAAATATGAATTATAAAATGTTTCTTTGTCCCTATTTGTTATTTATCCTCCCACTCTTCCCAAAATTTACTTCTCTTAATATAGCATCCTCCACCTTTATCTTTCATTAAAGTGGTCTCATACTTTCTAATTCTATCCACCAATAATTCCCGTACTTTTATAGATTGAATTTTCCTAGCAAACCGGTTCCTAACTATTAGAAATACACCTAAAAAAAAAGTTTTTTTCTGTTTTTAAATTGTTTTTATTGTACTTTTCCCAAATTTGGTACACCTATGCCCTTGTACCTAACACCACCCCCACTCCATAGATTCCCCTCAACTGAAACACAAACCATGTACTGCAGCAAATCTTAGTTATCATCTTCCAGCTGTAGGAGAATTTATTAAACGCTTCCTAGCATACTCCACATAGAGAGCAAACATTGTACATTTTCCTGGTGAGCCCCACTTTCAATGCCCGGTATACAACAGATAAAGATTCTTAAAGTAATCCCAGCCTGTATCTCTTTCCAGTTCCCTTAATATAGGTCTAGATCAGTGTTTCCCAACCAGGGTGCCTCCAGCTATTAGAAAACCACAACTCCCAGCATGCCCGGACAGGCGTTGGCTGTCCGGGCATGCTGGGTGTTGTAGTTTTGCAACAGCTGGAGGCACCCTGGTTGGGAAACACTGGTCTAGATAAACAAAAAGATAATGACCATTGCCTGTTGTATATATGACTGGTTTAGCTCATTGTTTAGGCCCCTTTCACACTACAGGTATCATCCTGCTTTTTTTTCTACCGTTATTTTACAATAACAGATGAAAAAACTAGATGCAATAACTGATAAAAACGGATGATAACTGATGACTATAATCCGTTATTTTTAATGGGCTTTTTTCTTTTAAAAAAAAAAAAAAAACCTGATGTTGTCCATCCGTTATCATCCTTTATTACCAGTTACATCCGGGGTTTTTTTTAAATCAGCTTTTTAACCCTTTTTTTTGTAAAGCTGTACTGAGCATGGTCCTTTTGAACATCCGGTTCCCATTGACTTCAATGTTAAATTTTAACGTCTGGTTTTTCATCTTTTTTTTTTTCGGACCAAAAATGTGGTATCATGTAATCGTATGGACTTACAGAATATAGATAATGTGTCATTGGAACTGAAAAGTGCACTGCGTAGAAACACTGCATTATTATTATTATTTTTTCTCTATTTTTTTTTCTTTCTTGTTTGACTGTAGATTTGGTGGTAAAACGAGTGATGCCGTTACATAGTACAATTGGTGGCTGCACAAAACAAAGTTCGCATATGGGTTCAACAAATGTATTTAACAAAAAAAAAAGTGAATTGAATACAATTTTACAAAAAACTAACAAAAAAGTGGGCGGGGCAATGCATTTTCGGTTTTTGTTTTCGGCCAAGCACAGCCTAAATTTTCAGTTTCGGCCTAAAATTTCCCTTTCAGTGCACCCTAATCATTACCCCCTCCTCCTTAGTCTGATCCCCCTCCCCCACGCCACATCATTCCTCCCCCTTTTGTCAGCCCATGTGCCTCATCATTTCCCCCTCTGATCCCCACCTTGTGCCTCATCATTTCTGTCTCTGATCCACCCCCCCCCTGTATCTAATCATTTTTCCCTCTCATCCCACCCCCTCTACCTTCTTTGTCTGCTCCCCCCCTTGTTTGTTTTTTCCTTTTCCTTATCTGGCCTATGTCTCCAGTCTCAATCTGGCAGGCTTGGGTTCAGAGTACTGACGAGTGACATCCTCTGAGCGGCTCTTCAGCGCAACCTCCTCAGCGCGACGTCAGATATGTCGCTCATCAGTCCCGGCAGCCGCTGCCGATCAATGATTTAGAGTGGCGCTGGCACCGGCTGCTTGTTCAAGATTAGCAGCACGCCCGCGGCCACTTTAGAACAGTGATCAGTGGCAGGTGCTACGGGCCTGGATTTTTGGAGAGGCAGGGAAAATGATTTATCGGCGTGTAACATGCAGGTAGGTTTTCTGCCTCGTATATTAGTTTTAAACATGTTTTATAATGTGTTTTTAATTATTGTGAACATGACATTTAGCCAGATCTTTGGTCCCTCAATGTACAATATCTATTGGTTCCAGGACAGCCATTGTGCATTGAATATAATGAATAATGTGTTACAAACCTCCCAAAACTTGAAAATATGGAAAAAAAAGCTCAAAAGCAGTTCATTAGATATAACTGGTTAGTCACTTTCTACAAAGATGAGAGCATCCCTAGCGTCTGTATTTAGTCTGTTCGTACTGCTGAAAAAGTAGTCCAAAGTAGCCTAGGTACTGCTGCTTTCCACCAGAGTAGGAATAATATCACTGACGACATAGTTCATTGGCCAAGATGTTGTTTGCATTTATTAATCTGACAAAATATATAGACATCCCAAAAAGTGGTAAACTGGACCTGCATTTAGGTAACTGATAGGATTCTGAAGGTCTGATCATAATTACAGGTGCACCGAAATGGAAATTTCAGAAACGAAACCGAAATAAAAAAAAATGTCCGGCCGAAACCGATACCGAAAATGACTTCTCCCCGTCTTCTGGTAAAATGCAGTGCTCCGCTCATTAGATTAGATTCCCCCACATTAGATTGCCAGCTCCCCCACATTAGGTCAGGAGCTCCCCCACAATAGTAGGCAGCTCCCCCACAATAGTAGGCAGCTCCCCCACAATAGTAGGCAGCTTCCCCACAACAGTAGGCAGGTTCCCAAATTAGGTCAGCATTTCCCCCACAATAGTAGGCATGTTCTCCACAATAGTAGGCAGCTCCCCCCAACAATATTAGGCAGCTCCCCCCACATTAGGTCAGCAGTTTCCCCACAATAGTAGGCAGGTTCCTCACATTAGGTCAGCATTTCCCCCACAATAGTAGGCAGCTCCCCCCAACAATAGTAGGCAGTTCCCACACAGTATTAGGCAGCTCCCCCCAACAATATTAGGCAGCTCCCCCCACATTTGTAGGCAGCTCCCCCCCCCCCCACAATATCAGGCAGCTCCCCCCAACACAATATCAGGCAGCTTCCCCCCCCCCCCCCACACACAATATCAGGCAGCTTCCCCCCCCCCCCCCACAATATCAGGCAGCTTCCCCCCCCCAATATCAGGCAGCTTCCCCCCCACAATATCAGTCAGCTCCCCCCCCCCCCACAATATCAGGCAGCTCCCCCCCCCCCCCACACACACACACACACACACATTTGTAGGCAGCTCCCCCCCACATTAGGTCAGCAGTTCCCCCACCCCACAGACATACAGCTTCCAGCCATATACAGTGTAGGGCTGGAGGCTGTATGTCTGTACTGCTGCCCCCACAGTGATCCGGTCATCGCTCCTCCGGCCCGGGGTCACATCTACTGCTATGGCCTATGGACTATAGCAGTAGGTGCCGGTGCCGGGACCGGAGGAGCGATGACCGGAACACTGAAGAAGATGACGCGGTCACTTACCAGGCCCCGGCCGGCGTGCGTTCTCCTGCGACAATCCTGCGGTCCTCCTGCGTCTCTATGGTTGTACGCACGGGACGTCACTGACGTCCCGTGCGTACGACCATAGAGGCGGAGAAGCGAGGGACCGAAGGAGGATCGCAGGAGGACGCCGGGGAATGGTGAGTGACCGCCGGACATCCTTATGTCCCGAAAAGATTTTTCGGGACACAGGGATGTCCGGGATAGGATTAGGAATACTTCTTTTTATGTGCCCGGGCCGGCTCCCGTGTGTGGCTGCAGGCGGGGGCCGACCAGAGCATATAAAAACTAATACTGTGTACTAAAAACCAGGGGGCCTCCAGCTGTTGTGAAACTACAACTCCCAGCATGCCTGGACAGACTTTGCCGGTCCGGGCATGCTGGGAGTTGTAGTTTCACAACAGCTGGAGGCCCCCTGGTTTTTAGTATAAAGTATTAGGTTTTATATGCGCTGGCCGGCCCTCGCCTGCAGCCACACACGGGAGCCGGCCCGGGCACATAAATAGAAGTATTCCTAATCCTATCCCGGAGAGCGCAACCCCCCCCCCCCCCATGCACCCCCCACGAGTGCCTCTGCCACTGGCAGTGTTTGTAACTTGTGCTGTGGGCGGGCAGGGGAGGTGGTCATTATCGGCAGATTTTTAGTTGTTTCGGCATTTTGCCGAAATAGCTATTTTCGGCCGATACATCATAATGATTATGTATTGAGGGCCTGCCTTGGATAACTCTTAGAAAATCCCTTAATCTGTCCCTGTTATGTGAACACACCTACTAGCATGAAGATAACATTGGGGTCCTTTATAGAATTCTACCTGATTATATGTCGCATGGCTTCTCACTCAAACAAGTTGGTCCACATGATTATCCTCTTATGTTCTTCCAGTTGCTCTGAACACAGCCCTTGATTTATACGGTTCAGCAGATTATAGTATTGTTATCGGATTATACTAATTGAATTTTAGTTGTAGGTATTCTCAAGTGATCATTATTAGAGATGAGCGAACTTACAGTAAATTCGATTCATCACAAACTTCTCGGCTCGGCGGTTGCTGACTTTTCCTGCATAAATTAGTTCAGCTTTCCGGTACTCCGGTGGGCTGGAAAAGGTGGATACAGTCCTAGGAAAGAGTCTCCTAGGACTGTATCCACCTTTTCCAGCCCACGGGAGCATCTGAAAGCTTAACTAATTTATGCAGGAAAAGTCATCAACTGCCGAGCCGAGAAGTTCATGACTAATCAAATTTACTGTAAGTTCGCTCATCTCTAGTGGCTACCATTTAACTCCTGAGGCCCAAGTTGAAATATGAGAAATATAAGAATGCAGTGAAGGCATATTCTGGCTCTATAACTTGGCCTATAACATGGACTTTGTATCTATTTTACCAATACTTACACAAGGCTACATGTGTCAGTTGTGTTCATCTGCACAGCAGAGGTATTTAGTAAGATTCCAGCTTTATTCCAGGTAGAAATCTTGTAAACATTTACGGGAAAGCAGGTGAAAAATATGGTAGTTTGCCATTGTATACATAGAAAACGGAGCACATGTAAAGGGAGGATCAGTAATGACAGCAGGGAAGGGGAGGAGCGGTCACATCACTGCTAGGGTACAGGGATACAGGAGGGCCAAACTTAGAGAAGCAAACGCAAAATAAAGCAGTACAAAAGATTCCTACCAATGAATGTAACTAGTTGAAGGATGTGACAAGGCAAGTATTTAGCTTTAAGGGGTTATCCGGGCATCAATTTTTTTTTTCTTGCTTCCCCATTGGTATGACAGAGCTCCAGTCACTGCTGTGCAGCACTTCTGGGTTTGGGGTCATGATATCATAGGCCTACTGAGCCAACCATCACTACTACCAATGATTGGCTGAATGTGCCCATGATATCGCATCCCCCAAACCTAGAAGTGCTGTGCAGCAGCAACCAGAGCTTTGTGATACTGGCGGGGGAGCAAGGTGTTTTGTTTCTTTACCACCTCCCTGAGAACATGTATACAACATTCCTGCCTTGGTAACATTTTTTTTACTATCCCCACTGGAAGGTTTACATGCGGCAGACGCTTTCACGGAAAAACTGCTGTCGTTTTGTATTAAAAGGGGCAAAATGTATAGCAGAAATCTGCAAATTGTCATTCTGTAGATTTAAAGTGGACCTGTGGTAAACCCCAAAATAATAGCATTTTTAAATAGCATAGCATGCCCTGATCACACCCTTTTTTTTTTTTTTTTTTTTTTTTTTTTTTTTTTTTACAGTTTCTTGATATGTCCTTTCTTCCTTTCCTGAGATATATGGGTCTGTAGTTTGTTTGAAGATCCGTGGAATCGGTCACTTGCACTTAATTATTATTAGGCATACGTGCCCCTCAATGTAAGACACCCACACTTTAAGGGGTACTCCGGTGCTTACACATCTTATCCCCTATCCTTTGGAAATCAGTCAGATGGGCATGAACCTAATTTTAATAGTAGGAGTGACTCAGGTGGGATTAAAGGGGTACTCCGGTGCTTACACATCTTATCCCCTATCCAAAGGATAGGGGATAAGATGCCTGATCGCGGGAGTCCCGCAGCTGGGGACGCCCGGGATCATGCACCCGTTTGTAATCAGTCCCCGGAGCGTGTTCGCTCCGGGTCTGATTACCGGCGACCGCAGGGCCGGCGGCGTGTGACGTCACGCCTCCGCCCCCGTGTGACGTTACGCTCCGCCCCTCAATGCAAGTCTACGGGAGGGGGCGTGATAGCTATCACGCCCCCTCCTGTAAGCTTGCATTTGGCGGCAGAGCGTGACGACACACGGGGACGGAGGCGTGACGTCACACGCCACCGACCGTGCGGTCGACCGTAAACCGAACACGCTCCGGGGACTGATTCCAAACGGGGTGCTGCGTGCATGATCCCGGGCGTCCCCAGCTGCGGGACTCCCGCGATCAGGCATCTTATCCCCTATCCTTTGGATAGGGGATAAGATGTGTAAGCACCGGAGTACCCCTTTAATCCCACCTGAGTCACTCCTACTATTAAAATTAGGTTCATGCCCATCTGACTGATTTCCTGAATTGTCAGACAAATTAGAAAACCCTCATATCTCAGGAACACGAGAGTATCAAGAAATTGGAAAAATATTTCTGGTCAAGTCACTCTAACCTATTTAATGACAGTAATATCATGTCCCATAATGATAATTTCATGGTAAGACTATCTGTGTATTGAATGGAAAAGCCATGACTTCCAGGGCTCTTTGGGCTCTACACTGGGGCTACCTTCATACCAAAGTACATCAGATATTGTAATGTGTATTATCTGATCCGGTTTGATCAGTTGGTTTCTGCTAGGAGCTTCTCTTCCCTCGCTGCATAAAACTGGCTCCATGTAGAATTAATCTCCTGCAGTGACACAGGGCGTAAGGCCCTTAGCTGGACACTTCTCCTGGCTTGTTCTAGCCATTGATGGTGGTCTTAGTACCCAGACCCCGAACAATCATAACTATTGACATGTCTCTATGGTGTGTCTATTTTTTTTCAATTGGCTATGACATGTTAGTATTTATTGTAGTTAATCTGTTATGGTGTTTAACACTACACTTGAAGCAAAAATGGGGCCAAATGAATAGTATTTTGTGTCCTGTATTATGTTTTGCTCTTTACGAAAAACCATATTAGGGGCCTCTGTTACAGATCCTTTTTTTGCTAGCCAGTATAATGTGTAAAGGGCACCTAGGCCAGACTAATGGGCCTTCTTAGATCTTGGTGGTGGTTTTTCAGTGGCTAATCTGGCACTATTTTATGCTTTTTGGTTATAAAGGAAAGCACGATGCAGATATAAACAGAGCCTACATTGCTGTTGGAGTTTAGTGTGAACACCATGCATGCCTTTATTTAATGCAGAAGAATTGCCTAGAAGAATGTGGGATGAATGCAATAGGTTTTGTGTAGGAGATGTGACAAGCTGTAATTACCAGGTAGTGTGAATGACATCTGCATATTTGGGCTCAAAGAAAAGGGTCTGGAAATTCCCATATTACTGAAGTTCTTGTTAATATAATTTTTTTTTTCTAGTATTTAATTATAACCTTAGTCAATCTCAGAATTATTACGTCCATGAAAAGGTCAAGGTATCAATATTGTTGCCAAGATCTGTCTTTCTTTTACAGGAATCTGTCAGTGTCCTGTCCTCTGCCGTTCATTTAATCAGCCTAAATACATGATCTGTGTTTTCTTCGTTTGACAATAGGAAACCAGATATGACGGACTCTGCCTCTGTTCTCGAAACATTCAAATTTCTGGAAAATGCTGCTGCAGAGTTCAGTGACGATGAGGATGATGAAGACAATGAAGGCAGAGACAAGACCATTATAGATGCTGCAACGGTAAATCTTCCCAAACACTGCTTATGAGTGGAAAAGTGTGTGGGGGGAAACCTGTATGCTGGTGTGCCCATTTGGTGAAATATGAGTTTACTACTGTTTGAACATAGGAGACATGAGAACAGTTGGTCTAGTGCCGATCACTCTTATTTTCCTCCTTTTAAATGCATTACTGAATAAGAGTGGTAAATAATACAACATATTGGATGGAGGTTGGCTTATGGTAGACCGCAAGGTGGCAAAGTGATACTTCAGGCTTATTATTGGCTGCTTTCAGTATGTTCCCCTTCTAGGTTGTAGACTTTCACTTACATGATATCCTTATTCTTCTTCTCTTTTTTTTTTCCCTTTCCCCTTCCTTTTGATTTTAACCCATGTTCTATTGTTAACCCTGTGCCCTGAGTATTTACAGCCATATTAAATAATAATAAAATAATAAAATAATAAAATATTATTTTTAAAATAATAACATACTGTCATTTAAAAAGAATTGATTGGTCAAGATCTGGGAGCTATGACACTGATCAGTAGACTTCTTTAGTATCCTATAATCCTTTTTTAAAAGGACACTAAGGTTATGTTTACACTCAAAGGAAATTCAGAGAGGAATTTCCACTGTTCAAAATGGTCTGTGATTGGCTCCTATATACGCGACAATCTGCCAAGGACATAAGCGCCATTCCATTGACAAATGGCACTTCTCTAGTGGATTCTGCTGGAAGATTGAGGATGTTCAGTCTGCTGTCGAAATCCAATTCATTGTCTGATCATCTAAGGTCCTTCAGACATGTAAACAGAGCAGTGGCATTCCCATTATGATCAATGGAGGTTGCTGCAAGGTGTGACCTTGTGAAAATTCTGCGTCACTATCCGTACTGTGAAAAGTGACCCACACCTGTTCTGCTTTAGAAAGTAGTTTACCACAAAGCTATCCTTATAACTAGTGCTATGAATGTTCAAATTATGTCTAGTGGTTTAGAGCCACACTATATATATGGTATTCTCCTTCTCCCTCAATTTTTTTTTTTTTTTTTATAACACTCTCTCCCTCTCTGTAACATTATACTTTGTGTTCTTTGCATTAGTTAGCCCTTAGGTTTCAAGCTGTAGCTCATGTAGCCCTGATTCGGTCAGACTTTCTAGTATTTAGTGTGATGCAAAGAGAAATAATACAGTCTACAACTCACCAATTCATCTTCGTTGTTTCTTTATTAAAAAATTAACATGTACATGTTAATACGACAGGGAGGGACATACACGGGGGGTACAGCTTGGCGGCGACAGCAGCCGTTTCTAACTACAATAGTGCCTCTTTTGACCTTCGGCCAGAGGAAGCACTATTGTAGTGTGAAACGGATGCTGACGCCACTGGGCTGTAACCTAACCCCCCCCCCCCCGTGTGTGTTCCTCTCTGTCGTATTAACGTGTACATGAGAGTATTTTCAATAAAGAGGAAACAATGAAGATGAATTGGTGAGTCGCCGACTGTATTATTTCTCTTTGCATCACACTAATATGTATACCTGGATTAGTCAGAGCACCACCTGTCTTAACACAACAGTTTTCCCAGCCATAACCCGTCCATATACCGAGTGACTATCAGATTTGAGCAGTGCCAAACAGACTTTTTAATATATACTTTCTTGTATTTAGTGTACCATATTGCCGATATTGCGTACCTAAAGCTGTGCCAAATACTGTGTTTAATGTGTCTGCCTGATCAGCTGCTTCCTGTTGTTTTTGGGGGTAGGCCCCTTTCACACTATAAAGTTGTTCCGTTAAGACCCGTCATAAACATCCATTAGAAAAGCCTTAAAAACAGATGTTAAATGGCCGTTACAAAATCCCATTAAAGTCTGAGATTTTTTGATTATCCGTTATGGCCCGTCATGGATAACGGCCGTTATTTGTGACGGAAGAAAAAAACGGCACATGCACAAATTTTTCTTGCGTCAAAAATAACGGTGGAATAACGGCTGTTAAAATTTTAACATTTAAGTCTATGGCAAACAGATGAGCCTTTAATGTCATCCATTTGCACCTGGTTTATAATATCCGTTATTACTTCTGCGCATGCTCAGAAGAGGTGACTCCTGCAGTGCTGAGGCACTACTACTACTCCCATCATGGAACAGACTTGTTTCCATGATGGAAGTAGTATTTCCCCATCTGCAGGAGTCTGCTGGTGGTTGGGGAGGGTACATTAGTGTTTGTACTACTACCCCCATCAAGGAACAGACTCTGTTCCATGATGGGGGTTGTAGTACAGGGGCTGAGTGAATGCACTTCTGAGACCCGATGTGATCAGAAGTTATTAAACAGGGGAGCGGGTGGCATGCTCTGCTCCCCTGCGATGTACAATGTATTTTTACTTTCATTTTTAAATTGCCCGCTGGGAGCCCTGAATGGCCGGTACTGAGGAGCCATTAAGAGCTCCCGGCGGATTTTTTTTTACTTTGTGTGCCTATTTACTGTATAATATACACTTAAGTATATTCATTTTATTCCCCCCCCCCCCCCCATGTGTTTGGAATGTGATTATACAGTAATTAGGCACACTGTAAGTTTAAAAACCTCACCGGGAGCCCTGAATGGCTCTTCCGTACTGGCCATTCAGGGCTCCCGGCGGGGAATTTAAAAATTAAAGTAAAAATACACCGTACATCACGGGAGCGAAGCATGCCGCCTGCTACCCTGTTTAATAACTACTGATCGTATTGGGTCTCAGAAGTGAGACCTGGTGAGATCAATCCCTCAGCGTCTGTACTACAACCCCCATCCTGGAACAAAGTCTGTTCCATGATGGGGGTAGTAGTACAAACACTAATGTAGCCTCCCCAGCAGACTCCTGCAGCCAGGGAACTACTACTCCCATCGTGGAAACAAGTCTGTTCCATGATGGGAGGAGTAGTAGTCCCGGCTGCGGGAGTCTTTAGGCAGAGGTGTTAAAACGGCCATAAAATAAGGGTACATGACGGATGTTATAACCGGGCTTAACGGATGTATAAAATATTGGTCTGTAATTAACCTTTTGTATGGATTGTTTTCTTCCTTTGGTATGAAGATTGTAAGAAGGCGAGTAGTACCTGACCCTAATGAAGACAGGGACACCGAAGAGGCTTTAAAAGAGTTTGACTTCTTGGGGTCAGATGATACAGATGGTGGAGAATCTAGGAGCGCTGGTGATGGCACTGAATGGGGTAAGGCTGTGTTTATTCTGTCTTTGCATGCATTTTAATATAGCTTTGTATTGTAGAGTATCACTATACCTTTTCTTTGTATGGTACTATAGTACCTCATTAACCAGTCAGGCTGGTTCTCCACATTAACAATGTTCTGACTTCTCCTTTTGTCAGATTTTGAATTATATATCAGTCCCTCTCCCTTTATGCTTTGGTCAGTATTTTTACTAAAACCAGGAGTGGGTCCAAAACACAGAAAACGTAGAAACATAGCCTTATAATGAGCTGCAAAAAAGAGTAATACTAATAGGCTGGATTTAATATACCCCATGTAGAACATCTGTCTTCTAAGATTTTTAGTCCATAATGTGGGTTTTAGAAGAGAGAAGGGCAAGGTAAAACAGACTGCTGCCCCCACCACCACCAGCCTCCATGTACTTCTCCTCACTATTACTGAGATGATTAACGCAAAGCTGACTTCCGGCACAATTCGTTCAGCACAATTCCTTTGAGGCCACAGCAGCCGCTAAGGGGCTGGTCATTTTGGCCACTTAACATGTTACCATCTTGGGTAAAATTTTAGGATCATAGCTTTAGTAGAGCAGTACGACCAAAAGTGTGCCTGCAGTCTGAGCCTGGAGCATGCATATTGTATGCATATTGCTTCTAATAAGCCTGTATGGCATCATATCCCTTAAAATCTATGGCCCACCTTGTTGCAGCTCTTTCTATTACTCCTTATCTCCCAACATTTGACTCCTTAGTTTTGCAGTCTGCCTTGTGTTTTTTAGAGAAATACATGCAAAACTGTATTTGTTAGCCACACTTCTGAAAAGAGGTACTCCGGCCCTAAGACATCTTATCCCCTATCCAAAGGATAGGGGATAAGATGCTTGATCAGGGGGGTCCTGCTGCTGGGGACCCCTGCAATCTTTCATGCAGCACCCCGCTATCGGCCTCTGGAGCAAACATTGCTCCAGGTCTGATGAATCACTATCACAGAGCTGGAGTATCTTGACGTCACGGCTCCGCCCTGTGTGACATCATGCTCCGCCCGCTCAATACAAGCCTATGGGAGGGGGCGTGACAGCCACCACGCCCCCTCCCATAGGCTTGCATTGAGGTGGCAGAGCTTGATGTCACACGGGGGCGGAGCCGTGACGTCAAGATACTCCAGCTCTGTGATCGTGATGTTTGCTCCGGAGGCTGATGATATCGGTGTGTTGCATGAAAGACTGCAGGGGTCCCCAGCGGCGGGACCCCCGTGATCAGGCATCTTGTCCCCTGTCCTTTGTTTAGGGGATAAGATGTCTTAGTGCCGGAGTACCCCTTTAATGTCAGTTTTGGCAATGGGCAATATTGTGAAAATAGCATTGTTTAACTATCTGGTTTATATTGACTACAGCTAAATCATATGCACAAATGTTGGTCACTACTCTCCATTTATTGTGGTCTCATTCATGTGCGGCTCCATAGACCATGAATAGAGCCTTGGTATGCTCCCAGCAGTTGGACCCCACAATATGACACTTATATGTGCTTAGTGTGAGCTGTGCTTAGTGTGAGCGTGTTTTCAGTGGGTAGAGGTTAAGCTGCTGCCATCAGACACCTCTGCCTGCAGCTTATATCCAGGGAGCTCAGAAGGATCAGCATGTAGAAATTAAACATTCTTTATTCTTTACCCCTCACATCATCTCTTGGGGAGGGTTAAAGATCCCCCTAGGCATAAGGTAGTTTTCTTAAAAACATATAGTGAGTTTATAGTAGCTTTGTGGCTTAATTAAAAAAGGAATAAAAGTAGGGTCCTAAGTTATGCCCAATATACATTATTTGTGGCATTCTGCTCTATGAAATTTTAGACTGTGCTAATCCATGCTTAAATAAACAAGGTATACCAATGTATAACTTTGTCAGATATATTCAGGTTTATGAGTACGTTTGGAGCTTTTATGGCAGTGATGATGTAGAGAGAATCGTGTAAAAAAAATAAAATTATGCTAAGCTGAACCACCTTGCGTACCTAGTGGATGAAGATAAATACAACATTTTGTAACAAAAAGTGTAAGTATTAACTTGAGGGCAGAGTCAGTTTTATGCTTGAGGCCATGGGGTGCAAAGGGTGCAATTGCACTCGGGCCCTCGGGCATAAACGCTCTCACCCCCATATGAGGAGGCCAGTTCTATAAATAAAACGTAGTAGTTGGGGGCTCTGTTACAAATTTTGCATTGGGACCCAGAATCTTGAGTCTTCTGCTTAAAAAAAAAAATAAATATATATATATATATATATATATATATATATATATAATATATATAATTTTTTTCATGTGTTATTCATTTACATAGCTTTCAGATTAGACAACAGAGCTGTGTTTGTATCATTCTAGTTCTAGGTCACTGACCATATAGTATATTGCTAGTAAGGTTCTCTTTAAGAGTAGTATTGGCTTTGTAACTTTGCTGTAGATCATTTACACCTTAGATAAAAAATATATTCATATATATATATATATATATATATATATATATATATATATATATATATATATATATATATATATAATACACACACACACACACTCCTAGACTCTGCCCCGAGGAAAGAAATGTATAGAAATATTGAGCTATATAAAACAATTGGAGCTAGCTGCACCTTGAAACATATAACCTTGTTTTGCTCCAGAATGCTATCCTTGGAATGAGGAAATACAGGAGAAATAAACGTGTCACTAATTGAACCAACACATTCTCAGAATGATCACTCTGGAAATACCAAAACTGTGAATTTTAGTCAGTTTATGAAAGCCTGTGTTGTAAAGAACATCCATGATATGTTTTGTTCCCCAATTTCTGATAAAGAAACCTCTTATTTGTCATATATGCCGCACTGTGATATAAATGCAGCCGTATTTTACTATTTAATGAAGACGTTCATTTGCTCCCTTCATAATGTCTTTCTCTTATGACCTCTTCTGGTTCTGCACTCTTGAAAGCTATTTTGAAATATGTATTTTATGTTCTATTAGGTTTTTCACCTACAGTTTCAATCAGATTTATTCAATCATAATTATGAATGTGTTTTTTTTATGCAAGTAAACTGGTCAAACATGAACAAATTAAATGGTTCAACACAACAAGCCACTTTTACTGACTACTGTGGTCTCATAATTAGTCAGTTCCTTCATGACAAGCGCCTTTAGTACTTAGTAAAGCACACTTTTGCTATTAAAGGGAACCTATCCTCATTTTTCCATTTCAGACCTGCTGCAAATATGGTGTATAACCACACACCAGCTTCTGGCAGCATCTCTGAGAACTCTTAGCTTAATTTTCTTGCACATTGGCCTCCAGTTTACCAGTATTCTTGGGTTTACATGCTGCAAATCCCTTCTCCAAATCCCTAAGTGATGACTTCCTATTTCTGCCATGTTGAAGTAGTGTATCCAGTGTTCCATTAAAGGGGGTACTCCACTAGCCAGCATTCACCACGCCCCCTCCCATAGACTTGTATTGAGGGGGTCGGAGCCTGACGTCACGAGGGGGCGGAGCCGACCCCCGCAGCGCGCACACAGCATTAGGAACTAAATGTTCCAAACGCTGGCCAGTGGAGTGCCCCTTTAAAGGGATTCTCTCTGGCAAAAGGTGTAGCAGCAGTAGAACACATTGGGCCTAGGTGAATCCTGGGCCCAGGTATCATACTTCAGATCAGGAAAAGGATTACACCAGGGGACCAGAGAAGAACTCTCTTCCTTGCTTGCACAACATAATGATCTTTTGAACTTGCTGCAGTAATCTTCTTGATCCCACTCTGGTCCTCTTCTTCCTCCTCCTTATGAGTTTTTTATTGCTGCTGAGCGGGCAGTTCTTGCTGCTATTAAACATCATTGGAAGGTGGGAGAAAAGCAAAGTGGTCAGGACAGAAAGACTTGACAGCAGCAGAGAATCGGTAGAGGGGTGTATGCAGGCTTTTTTATTTTCAGTGCACTGATAGGCATCTTACAAAAATAAAATTTTCCCTGAAAACACCTTTAAGGCTGGATTCACATCACTATTTGAGTGTCCGCTGCACAGATATGATTTCACAGATAAGCTCAAATTGCCTGAAATCGTATCTGTGCAGGGACAGGTACTGACAGATACAGAGTCATTAACTACTATGGGGCTGCGAACCCGTTTGTAGTCTGCTAGTGACTACAATCTGGTCCTTTTCTCAGCAGGTCAGATTTTTGACACTGACTGAAAATCTTGGCCAAAAAGAAAATAATTTTCTCTGTAGTATTCAGCAGCTAATAAGTACTGGATTTTTTAATAGAAGTCATTAACAAATCTGTTTAACTTTCTGGCACCAGTTGATTTAAAAAATAAATAAATAAAATTTCCACCGGAGTACCCCTTTATACGTCACAGTCAAAGTCTTAGCCAGTCCAGGTATTTGATGAAGCCCTAAATGCCTGGGACAGCACCTAATTTGCAGATATGATGTGTTCTGTCATGAAAAGAGTTTTTTTTCTTCAAATTCAACAAAAAGAAGCCAGTTGTGTTGACTATTTACATTCTTCTTGTTTGTTTGTGAAACAAAACTAGCTGTGAAAAATGTCCAGCCAAGAAACAGTATAGATTTTCAAAAATAACCTGATCCACAGTGGTTGTTAAATATTTGTTACTGTATATTTAACCTGGAGTCGTTGTAAGATTTATCTAGTGCAGGGGATACATCCATCCTTTGCACTATATTTGATAAATATACTGTATTGTGTTTTCTGGCTGGGTGTAAACAATAAAGTTCATGTACACTAGTGCATGTGAACATGATGGCCAACATGCTGAATCTAACCAATTGTGTTCACAACCAGCAAAGCTGCTTTTATTGGTTAACAGGCAGCCAGCCTACCTCCCTTGGGGGCTGACTAGCAAGCATTGTTCATTAGGGAGTCTGTAGGGCTTCCTAAAGAATTCCTAAAATTAGAAACCCTGGTAGGCATGAAATATACATTCACACTTGTGCTTGTCATGCTCTAAATCTTTGCTGTAAGTAGAAAAAATGAAAACCTGTGAGGGGTATGCTGTGCCCTAGTTATGTTGTGTTCATGTGATGAGTGCTTGCCCCTTCCTCTATGACTAAAGAAAGTTGCAGGAGTCTCCTTCTATCAGTTATTGGTTAAATCACTTATATTGAAGAGGAATATGTTTGATTTTTTTCACTGTTTAGAAAAGGAAGACCAGTGTCCCATACCGGAATCCTGGAATATCGATCAGGGAGTAATAACCAAACTCAAGGAACAATACAAAAAGGAGCGCAAGGGGAAAAAAGGGGTGAAGAGTAAGTGGAAAACATTGCACTTCGAAATCATCAAACCCACCTCTTTCATATCCTCCCTTCCCTCCGAAGCTATTTTTCATTATTTTTCTTTCAATGTTTTCCTGAACCACTTACTCTTTTACTTTGCTGCTCCTTCTCTTTTTCCTGCTCTTCACCTTTTAACGGGCATTTGAGCTCTGTCATCTTTTAGACAAGTCAGACTTTACTAGCCAAAAAATGGTTCTTATACATGTGTGATATCTATTTTCTTATAGTGGAACTAAACTCTATTATGTATTTAATGTAAAGAAGTATTCACATCATATAAACTTCTAGCTTACTAGGATGTGCCATAACAATCTGATCAATAAGCTCTGATCCTGTCCCTCCAGCAGTTCTTCTGCACAGAGAGGCCTCTGCTTTAAAGATCAAGAACAGATTTAAGAAAAAAAAATTTTTTCCCTTATTTCTTTTGTTATAAATGCTGTATGTGGAAAACATTTTGGGATAAATATAAATTACTGTAAATTTTTTAGTTGTATTTGGGAATTAGACATCAATATTCGGACCCCCTGTATTTCAAGGATTTAAGGGACAACTGACAGCTTTCTCCCCCCGCACTAACCAGTGGTTCTGGCTGGTAGTGCGGGGGACGCTGATCAGTTTGATCCTTACCATGCCCGGATCCACCACGCCGTTCGGCCGTAATCTTCTATTTTTGGTATATGCAAATGAGGTGCTAACTGCCACTATGAAGTCAGTGCCATTGGCTGCAGCACCGCCCAGCTCATCGATATTCCTCCCCTCTCTCTTCATTACAGAGTGAGGAGAAGAGGGGAGAGGCGGAGGGAGGGGAGGAATATTGATGAGTTGGGCGGCGTTGCGGCTAGTGACACGGACGTCGGAGTGCCAGTTAGCACCTCATTTGCATATACCGAAAATAGAAGATTATTGCCTAACAGCGTTGCGGATCCGGGCACGGTAGGGATCAAACTGATCAGTGCCCCCTGCACTACCAGCCAGTACCACTGGTTAGTGCGTGAGGAGAAAGCTGAAAGTTTTCCATTTAACATTGGGCTTTTGTGATCACAAAGATATGAATGTACATCACAAAATGTTCCCGAGACAATGTTTCTCATCCTCCTTGGTGTCCCATTTAAACTACCATGGATCCACGGCAAGTAAGTGATATGTCAATTTCATGGTGGGTTGAAATCCAAGCGGAGAATTTTCTTTGCATCCCAAATGAGTTGCAGAAAGCCATTCACTTGCATGGGCAACAGATTGTTATAAACTTTTACCTGGCTCCAGGAAAAAAATGTTTTTATATATTAACTGGCTCCAGAAAGTTAAACAGATTTGTAAATTACACAGCAGCAGCAGAAGAAAGAGTTCGTCGGAGCACTAACCTTGGACACCCCAGGTATAACGTGCAGGGAAAGTTTCTATTTCATATTTCCAAAGCTGGATACAATAGCAGGGAGGAGGAGATGTGAAGGTGCGGGTTGACTGCAACCGGTGCCAGTTATACCTGGTGTTTAAGGTTAGTGCTCCGACGAACTTTCTTCTGCTGCTGATGTGTTTGAACTCTGTTTGACATCGTGTAGCACCACAGACACCTGTTGTACATAGCGTGGGCTGCTTGTCACCTGCCTGCCAGCAGGAGGCACACAGCAGGAGGCACACATATAGCGAATCATTGACAGTGCCAGGACACCTTCCTCTATACGATATTCCAGATTTGTAAATTACTTCTCTTAAAAAATCTTAATCCTTTCAGTACTTATGAGCTTCTGAAGTTGAGTTGTTCTTTTCTGTCTAAGTGCTCTCTGATGACACCTGTCTTGGGAACTGTCCAGAGTAGAAGCAAATCCCCCATAGCAAACCTCTCCTACTCTTGTGACAGACAGAGATGTCAGCAGAGAGCACTGTTGTCAGACAGAAGAGAACAACTGAACTTCAGCAGCTGATAATTATTGGAAGGATTAAGATTTTTGAATAGAAGTAATTTACAAATCTGTTTAACTTTCTGGAGCCAGTTGAGATATAAAAAAAAGTTTTTACCTGGAATACCCCTTTAACCTCGTGTGAACTTTCAGGTAACACAGGCGCTTGACTAGTGAAAAAGACTGAGAACCTTAGTATGTCTACAGCTTTTTAACAGTGTGGCTAGATTTGCCACCATTGAGTCTTTATCAATGAGTTTAGTTCCACTTTAAGAGCTACATTCTTTGCCCTTTTAAAGGGTTATTCCCATCTTATAAGGTGATGGCAGATCACTAGGATTTGTGATTGGTTTACAACTGTGGAGGGTCTGACCCCTGGGACTATGCCATTTGTAAGAATAACGGGGATGTGATGCTGAGTGCTGCATCCCTTTACTGTTCTCCCCTGCACATGGGTACTTTTTTGACACCCTGGCTGAGCAGAGAATTATATCTGTCTCCATTTTCTTGAATGGAACACACTGTTGAAGAGGACGCAGATGTACACCAGTGTTGCATGTACTTGATATTTAATATTATCATGATCAGTGGGGTCCTTGGGGTTGTACCCCTAGCAATCATACAGTGATGGGATAGCCTAGCGATTTGCCATCACCTTATGAAGTAGGAATACTTCTTTTAAAGGAAAACTGACAGATGGATCAACCCCACTAACCTAAATATACAGGTGGTTAGTGTGGTTGATCCTGAGTAAAATGATGAATCCATTCAGCTGTTCCTGAGATATAGCACAATCTTAAAATATGCCAGTAAATTTTTTACTGCACCAGGGTCGGGTTTGAAGGCTATCTACACCTCTACCGCTGTCCCCTTCTTGATGGGCTGGGCGGCGCAAACCAGACCCAAGAACAGTGTCAGAGGCACAAAGTCTACAAACTCGCCCCTGGTGCAGTTAAGTGTTAATTTTCAGATTGTTCTATATCTCAGGAATGGCTGAACAGATTGGGATAAGGAATTACTTTACCGTTTTACTCAAGATCACCCTCACTAACCACCTGTATATTCAAGTTAGTGGGGTTGATCCATCTGTCCGTTTTCAAAGCTTACCATTTGTTACATGAAAATAAAATGCTTGGGATCCTTGTTCACTTTTCATATTGAATTTTATAGTTTATATTTGGTACTGACGCCACTGTGGTCAGTCATAATTAATTAATTATAATGAACCGAAAGACATTTGTAATGCAGATTTTATTCTTGAACTTTTACATGAAGTTCGGTATATAGCTAATATTTTTGTACAAGCATTGATGCTTTAATAGGAAGATTAAGATTTGGCATCAAAGCAATGGAGCTCTTTCTGCCCGGGAAAAGACGAGTGAATTTCATGCATTTAATATGCATCATGATTCCAGACCATAGCAGTCTTCATGCTGCACAGAGACATAGTTGACCATGCCCAATGAATTTTTATGATCATCCAGTCAAAGCATTACATTGCGTCATAATAAAATATTGCAGTGTTTACTTTTGTGCCTTGTGAACATCTTTAACATCTCCTGAACAGGTAGTGCATGCCATTGGCTAATAATCTGCAATTTGTCTAGTAAACTGAGGGACCTCATTTCTTTGATCTGTTCTTGGAGGATACCATCACTGATGACTCGAGTTGTCCTGTGACAAATATTCCCTTCTCCAAAGACGAACAAGCTGATTGGTGGGGGGGGGGGGGGGGGGTGTAACTTTGGGATCCCCACCAATCACAAGAACAGTGTCAATTTTTTGCGTATGACTGGCCCGCAGTGCGCTTGTATGGCCGGCACTTCATCAGTCATTTTCTATGGGGCTTCTAAACATTGCAGAGGGAAATACCTACATAGCAGTTCTTCAAGCTGTTCACAGCTGGAAAGTTGTTACAAATATACCGTTACAATTATATTGTTTTCCAAAATGAAGTTCACATATTGTTCTGGCTTTACAGTTTGCACATTCATTGCATATATATATATATATATATATATATATATATATATATATATATATATATACACACATACACACATACACACATACACACACACACACACACACACACAGTACAGACCAAAAGTTTGGACACACCTTCTCATTCAAAGCGTTTTCTTTATATTCATGACTATGAAAATTGTAGGTTCACACTGAAGGCATCAAAACTATGAATTAACACATGTGGAATTATAGACCTAACAAAAAATTGTGAAACAAATGAAAATATGTCATATTCTAGGTGGAAAGTGTTCCCAAGTGCAGTCACAAAAACCATCAAGAGCTACAAAGTAACTGGCTCACATGCGGACCGCCCCAGGAAAGGAAGACCAAGAGTCACCTCTGCTGCGGAGGATAAGTTCATCTGAGTCACCAGCCTCAGAAATCGCAGGTTAACAGCAGCTCAGATTAGAGACCAGGTCAATGCCACACAGAGTTCTAGCAGCAGACACATCTATAGAACAACGGTTAGGATGAGACTGTGTGAGGCCTTCATGGTAGAATATCTGCTAGGAAACCACTGCATAGGACAGGCAACAAGCAGAAGAGACTTGTTTGGGCTAAAAGTAAACACAAGGAATGGACATTAGACCAGTGGAAATCTGTGCTTGGGTCTGATGAGTCCAAATTTGAGATCTATGGTTCCAACCATCGTGTCTTTGTGCGAAGCAGAAAAGGTGAACGGAAGGACTCTACATGCCTGGTTCCCACCGTGAAGCATGGAGGAGGAGGTGTGATGGTGTGGGGGTTCTTTGCTGGTGACACTGTTGGGGATTTATTCAAAATTGAAGGCATACTGAACCAGCATGGCTACCACAGTATCTTGCAGCGGCATGCTATTCCATCCGGTCTGCGTTTAGTTGGACCATCATTTATTTTTCAACAGGACAATGACCCCAAACACACCTCCAGGCTGTGTAAGGGCTATTTGACCAAGAAGGAGAGTGATGGGGTGCTGCGCCAGATGACCTGGCCTCGACAGTCACCAGACCTGAACCCAATGAAGGCAAAAGGGCCAACAAGTGCTAAGCATCTCTGGGAACTCCTTCAAGACTGTT
Organism: Hyla sarda; assembly: GCF_029499605.1. Classification (NCBI taxonomy): domain Eukaryota; kingdom Metazoa; phylum Chordata; class Amphibia; order Anura; family Hylidae; genus Hyla; species Hyla sarda. The sequence continues at coordinate 333,220,875 of NC_079191.1, forward strand.
GGAAGACCATTTCAGGTGACTACCTCTTGAAGCTCATCAAGAGAATGCCAAGGGTGTGCAAAGCAATAATCAAAGCAAATGGTGGCTACTTTGAAGAACCTAGAATATGATATATTTTCAGTTGTTTCACACTTTTTTGTTATGTCTATAATTCCTCGTGTTAATTCATAGTTTTGATGCCTTCAGTGTGAATCTACAATTTTCATAGTCATGAAAATAAAGAAAACCATTTGAATGAGAAGGTGTGTCCAAACTTTTGGTCTGTACTGTACATATATACACACATATAGAAATGCACAATATTAAGAGGGGCGTTGTCCTTCTGTGCAGCATTGCACTGAGAGTGACATTCTCCTGAGTGGCTCCTCAGCGTGGCATCACTCATCGGTCCTGGCAGCCACGGCAGGTCACAGATTTAAAGTGGCGTCCTGCGGGCTGCCTGTTCATGATCAACAGCTCAGGCCATAGCCACTTTATAACAGTGATCAGCAGAGGCTGCTGATGTGGGACCGAACGGTCCTGCCACATACCTCTAGGTTGCCGCCAACACACTAGTGTGTTGCTGCATCTTGTTTGGAAAGCGCAGTGTTAGTACAAAGCAGCATCATGTCATGAGTGCCCAAGGGTCATTGACATGGGAAAGCTAGCCCTTCTGGTCCAATCCTACAGAAAACCTACTGCAACATGATTTGCTGAAACATTTTGTGCTGCCTATAATTAAAAAAATAGGTGTCCAAACACACAGCACTGCAGCGTACAGCAAAGCCTCAAACCTTTACTTATATATTGTATTGGTATTCCCTTGAATTTGCACCAACTTCAGAAGTATAATGTGCCCTGCCACACTGCAAACCGTGTTCAGGAATGGTTTAAGGACATGACAAAGAGCTCAAGGTGTTTTCTTTGCCTCCGAATTCAACAGATCTCAATCTGCTCAAATGTTTTTAGGATATCCTGCAAAAAATAGGCTGATCCATGGAAGTCCCACCTTAGATCTTACAGGATCTAGTGCAGTGTTTCCCAACCGGGGTGCCTCCAGTTGTTTCAAAACTACATCTCCCAGCATGCCCGGACAGCCGAATGCTGGGAGATGTTGTTTTGCAACAACTATAGGCATCCGGGTTGGGAAACACTGTACTAGATCCTTTAAGCTCTGTAAGATCTAAGGTGGGGCTTCCACGGATCAGACTTGTTTTTCCAGCGTATCCTACAAACATTTACTTAACTATATTAGGTGGTTTAATGTTATGACTGATATATCTTTTTACATCATATAGTCTGATGTAGAATTAAAAACAGTGGGGGAATTCATCATGTGTACATCAGGTTTTTTCCCCAAATTTTCAACTTTTTATGCCACTCTCGAGAACTTTTAGAAAGCTAGCAGTGCTTTAATATGAAAGTGGTGTAGAGGGTACAAAAAGATCAGGTTTTTTTGGAGAGCGCTACTGTATCTCGATGGAAGTCTGAATAAAACAGAGATCGAGCCAGCACTTACGCAGGACTAACTTTTATTGATAAAAGAAGTCAATAGGAGCAGGAGCTCCTGGCCAGGACTACATAAAATTATATTTGTGGACCTGAGGAAGGCGCAAGTGTGTGCCGAAACGCGTTGTCCTGTTTTACCTATTGACTTATTTTACCAATAAAAGTTGGTATTGCGTAAGTTCTGGCTCGATCTGTTTTATTCCAACTTCCGTCGAGGTACAGTAGCGCTCTCCAAAAAACCCTGATCTTTTTGTACCCTCTACATCACCTTGTTGTCAGTCTCCCTCGGGAACACGGAAATTAGGGGTGAGAGCAGCAGACTGTAACCACCTCATTGGTACACACCCTCAACCACAAAACAGAGGCCCCACCGACCTCTCTACACATCCACTCAAGGTCAGTACCTCACCTTGGGTGTTTGGTGGTGGGTATTTGCACCATTTTCCTTCCATCTTCGCAATATTACTCTAGGGAGCGCCCCGTTGTGTTTTCTTCCTCCTTTTTCCTTCATACTTTGTATGAAAGTGTCAGAGCCTACCAAAGACCACAACATTTAATGTACTTCACAACAGTAAATGGGTGTAAAATAAGGTTGAAATCTGTTCCATCTAATAGCTTCTGTAGATTTGTCTGTGGCACATACGCAGCCACAGGCATATGAAGAGACTTGTGCCTCTTTTTAAGCATCTTATTACAGCACAGTTTAGCTGAAGACTGGTATATACAAAACCGTTCTTTAGTAATTATGCCCCATAATCTTTATAATTCAGATTATTCTAGTATAGTTGACATAAATGATGATTGTGAAAAACGTACCGACATGCTGCCTGCATGACAGTGCCTCTTCCTTCTATCAGCTGGGAGCTCATTGTTATCATAGAAACTACAAGGCTTGGTTATTCACCTATCCATGTGTGAATTATACATTGCTAATTTAATTGTAATTGTAAAGGTAAAATTCAAAGTAAAACACAGTAAAAGAGAGATTTGACAAGTCTTACCCACATGTTGTGGAATTTGACCTGCAGGTTTCACCTCTTTCTGTGTTAATGGGGTACTCTGCCCCTATACATGTTATCCCCTATCCTTTGGATAGGGGATAACATGTCTGATCGCGGGGGGTCCGGCCGCGGGAAGCCCTGTGATCTCCGGGCCGACGCTGCGGCATTGTGGTCACAAGAAGCCTGGGGCTCCTGCAAGCGTCATGCCACGCCCCCTCCATTCATGTCTATGGGAGGGGGCATGACGGCTAGTACACAGCTGTCACGCCTCCTCCCATAGACATGAATAGAGAGGGCTTGGCGGCTTTGTTCACCAGTCATCCGGCACTGCATGGAGTTCGCTCCATGCGCCGGATGACTGGGGTGCCGTGAACGAGGTCACGGCGGTCACCAGTGGCCAGACTTGGAAGGGAGATAACATGTCTAGCAGTGTAGTACCCCTTTAAGGATGACATATTTACTAAGCATTTGCCGCAAAATTCACAGCAGTTTTTTTTTCTTTGTTAGGAGATGCAGCCAATGTTAGCTCTAAGAGGTATAAAGGTATAATGTACTTTTACTTAGAGACGGTGGTTGCCAAACATTTTATTTCTCATTCAAGTTTCAAGGAGGCTGGGTGAGCCATTCAAGTGCCACAGCCTGGCATGTCTCTTCACTCACCCCTTGCCACCCAGCCCCTCCTTGTTTGACATGCTGAACCCTGTAAAGCACGGACTGAAATGTATGGGCAAGCAAGGAGGCTTGTGAGGCTGTAGCACTTAAGCAGCTTGTACCTCCTTGGCACATGCCTTAGAAATAATAAAAGGGGGATTTATGAATTAAGCATCCAACATCAGCTCCAGGAAATATAAAGCCCTTTATACCCTAACAGCCATCCAGTGTGTTGGCAGTTCTTTACACCAAAACAGCTGACCCCATATAATATATTTTCAGAACTTAATATATATCTTGTTGATAGGTGATTCAACACTTTCAAGCAGGCAGGGATACCTATCCAGGTGGTGGTACATTCAATATGTCAAGTTGCAGCCCACACATCCTCAATCATCCAATGTCATTTATTCCTATGTTGTGTATTTATTTTTTTTTTAAGAACTGTACATCACAACAGTACATACTTTTGAATTTGTAAAATCACAAGTTTTAGAGTATGTTTGTTTCTGAACGGTTTAAAGAGGGGCTATGAAAAGCAGCTGAATCACACAATCTTTTCAGCTAGTTTTCCCTAAACATTTGTTTTTCACCACAACTACAGAGTTTTAGAAACTGATAATGATTTACTGCCAAGCCCAAGATCTCTCCAAAAGGAAAGAGTACCCATCTGCAGACAGCACTGTTTCAGAGTGCTGCCCCTCATCAGCTGCTTTGTATATTTCCTCTTCCCAAAATCCCGAGTAGAGTGGTGAACCTTTATGGTACAGGATTAAAACCCATGTCCTGGGTAAAAATGTAACCTATGCTTTTTAAAATTCCTGACATGTGACAGTGATATCGTAAAATAGATTTTTAGTAGAGGTCCCCAGCAATCGCGGAAAGCCAAAGGGTAGAACTTCTGAACTGCTCATTGTGCTCTTTTTATACTTGGACAGACAAGCACCGTACACTCCTAACCCTGCTTCTCCGTGGGTCAGCCATTTACAGCCAAAGAAACACAACACTCCTAAATCAATGGCAGTTTCAGCACCCTGACCCTCACAATTTTTAACATTTTACTTAGACGTGTCAGTTTCATGACCCGACCATTAAGCTTTGAGATGTGTTTTCATCAGAGGTGTGTTGTGAACTCCTGTGCTTTAAGGGCCATTAAGGAAAATACCAAATAGTTAATGATTTCCATAGCTTCATAGTCACCGGGAATTTAACATATTTTATTTAAGCAAACGTTGAATGCTAAAGACGTTGTGTGGTAAAGTAGTTCTCCTTAATGTCTAACGGGCAAACATTTAAAAATGTTATTTGACAAAATGAGAAGTCTCTTTACTGTTAGTTTCACAATAAAAAGCTTTAAGAACATCTGATTTCTGATGTATATAGGTGCCTGTGGTTGTGTTTCTTCTTAGTATCCTAGTCAACTCTGTCCCTCCTGCTCTTTAACATGATACCTGCAGGTTTGGCTGCATTTTCATAGTTAGAGCTTTTCTTTAACCCCAGTACAGTTTTGCCTGAGAAGAGCTTATGCATATGGTTGTGACCAATACAGGTTTGCGGGGAACCAGCTGCAGCTTTTTGGAATTGTAATGTACTAAATGAACCAAGCAGTTTAAACCCCTTAACTGCTGCAGTCATTAGTGACCCTAGCATGTAAGAGATTTAGAGAGCGCTCCCCCTGCTACCATTAGCACCTGATGAACCTATGCATGCCGAGGGTTGCCATTGCAGCTGGGGGCCTTTATCAGGCCCCCGGGCCTGCCTTAGCTGTGTTTTATTAGACTGTGAGAGAGGCAACAATAGTTTGGTGTGCGGAGTATACCAGTGATACAACATGAAAGCTGAGCTGTGATTGGGTGCTGTGGGGGAAACCAGACAGATTTGGTTTCAGGCAGATTGATAGATATGTCTGGTCTAATGCATTTTTAGACATCTGCATGGCCAAGTATGTTGCCTATTCAAAGTTCTTTGCACTTCTTCATCTGTGGCTCTGCACAATACTCAGACTTGTATCATTTAATATATTTAGTGCCTTGTATCTTGTTGTAGACAGGTAGATACTTTATTTTGCATATTTCCTAAATCTGTAAATGACATTTCTGCTCTTGATGATATTTGGAAAGGCGACTTGTCTGAAATCCTGTAGAGTAGAGCACATTTGCTGATCTAGGAAATGTCATAGACCGGTGGTCAGACCTTTCCATTTCTTAAAGAACATTTTGTCCCTAAACTTATAACAGGAAAAACCTCAGAAGAAATGTCTCAGCCCGTGTCCCACATAAAACAATCAAAACAGGGATGTGGGAGCATTTTGGAGAAAAGCGCAGGTAAGTGTCACCGTGATTTGAGGACATAGGCGATGGAATCTGCCTCCATTCTGATTGGCTGCCATTAATGTTTTCCGTTATGTATGACATGGATCTGCATTTACTTTGGCTTGTAATAGTAATGGGCCCCTGAAGTTTTGCCTTTGTAATGAATACATCTCATTTTTTTCTTTTATATTTCAAAACTCCACATGCTTAGAATTGTTTTGCACAGCTGAAAGTCTTGGCTTTGACTTGACACTAGTTCTCTTAATGTAATGATTATGTACATTTGTATACTTGTAAATATTTTATGATCCTTGTTGTTTTTGTTTTGTTCCTCTCCCTTTTTTTGTTGTTGTTGTGGTTAGGACCAAACAGATCGAAGCTTCAGGATATGCTGGCAAATCTTCGAGATGTTGATGAACTTCCATCATTACAGCCCTCTGTGGTGTCCTCTTCAAGGCCTGCAAGCTCCCGACTCAGCGAGCAGGAAGTAAACCGAACAGACGAAGGTGAACATTGCAGATTTCACTTATGGAAAAGTTAAAGTTTAACTCCAAGTTGTAGCCACTACAATGGCTTTATTTCAGAGAATTTTATTATTTGCCGTGCCCTTATATATTAGTGATATTTCAGGGACAGATTTTTTTTTTTCTTTGTGAACTTGGGCTGCTTTACTCCCTTAAGGACTCAGCTTTTTTCTGTTTTTGCACTTTGGTTTTTTTCCTCCTTACCTTTTAAAAATCATAACCCTTTCAATTTTGCACCTAAAAATCCATATGATGGCTTCTTTTTTTGCACCACCAATTCTACTTTGTAATGACATCCGTTGTTTTGTCCAAAAATCTACGGTGAAGCGGAAAATAAATCATTGTGCAACAAAATGGAAGAAAAAATGGCATTTTGTTATTTTTGGGGGCTTCCGTTTCAGTTTCTGTAAAAATAACACCTTATCTTTATTCTGTAGGTCCATACGGTTAAAATGATACTCGACTTATATAGGTTTGATCATAACTGCATGCAGGAAAATGTATACGTTTAAAATTGTCCTCTTCTGACTCCTGTAACTTTTAAAAATTTCCACCTATGGGGCCGTATGAGGGTTCATATTTTGTACCGTGATCTGAAGTTTTTATCTAACATTTTTGTTTTGATCACTTTTTATAAAAAAAAAAAAAAAATTATGGTATAAAAAGTGACAAAATACGCTACTTTGGAATTTTTTTTGCACGTACGCCACTGACCGTGCGGTTTAATTAACAATATATTTTTGAAGTTTGGACGTTTACGTATGCGGCGATATCACATATGTATGTTTTTTATTTGTATTTTTTACTTTTTTTTTTCAATGGGAAATGGGGGATGATTCAAACTTTTATTAGGAAAGGGGTTAAATGACATTTATTAACTCTTTTTTTTTTTTTTTTTCAATGTTATAGCCCCCATAGGGTACTATAACATTGCACACACAGATTGCAGGCATTATTCAATTCTATGCAATAACATAGCATTGATCAGTGTTATCTGCGTTTGATTGCTCAAGCCTGGATCTCAGGCTTGGAGCAATCAAACGCCGATCGTACAGTGTGGAGCCAGGTAGTGAGCCTCCCGCTGTCCTCTCACCTGTTTGGGATGCCGCAATATCACCGTGGCGGTCCCGAACCGCTCCGCTGAGCTAGCCCGTATAGATTTCACCTGTAAATATACGTCCGTGGTCGTTATGGTGTTAAAGGGGTACTCCAGTAAAAAAAAAAAAAAAATTCTAATCAACTGGTGCCAGAAAGTTAAACAGATTTGTAAATTACTTTTATATAGACATCTTAATCTTTCCAGTACTTATCAGCTACTGTATGCTGTAGAGGAAGTTGTATAGTTATTTTCTGTCTGACCATAGTGCTCTCTGCTGACACCTCTGTCCGACACCCCTGTCCATGTCAGGAACTGTCCAGAGCAGGAACAAATACACATTGCTCTGGACAGTTCCTGACATGGACAGAGATGTCGACAGAGATCACTGTGGTCAGACAGAAAAGAACAACTCAACTTCCTCTGTAGTATACAGCAGCTGATAAGTACTGGAAGGATTACATTTTTAAATAGAAGTTATTTACAGATCTGTTTTAACTTTGTGGCACCAGTTGATTAGAAAAAATTGTTTTCCGCTGGAGGTCCCCTTTACCACTTTAAGCACAAAAAAAGAAATTATATTGCGCTTTCCTGCCGTTTCAATGGCTACTTGTTGCTGCTGACATTGCAATTTGCAAAAATTGCAACGCGATGGCGATATCGTGCAGCCCTACTCAACATTACTTCATACACAGTTGGAACCGTTCATGCTTTCCGTTATCAAAGTATTTAATTAGGTTTTATTAAATGTTTGTATTGATTTCTTCACAATGTGGCAGTGTATGTAGTGTAGCCCAGTGCATGGCCACATTAGTGTACTATAACTCAGGATATCGGGCGTCTCTCTCGGCCTTTATAGCTGGATGTAAAAATGACCATTGCCGAACTATAGCATATCCTGTCACAATACAAGGTTCAGGCTTGCCCTGCTGGTGCTCAGGTCTTACAGTTTGTTGACCGATGGTTTACAGTAAACTAGCATATCAGATTCCTGAGATACAGCTGCATACAGCTATAATAGTAATTTGTGCTAATAAAGTTTCAGGCTTGCAGGATTTGAATAGTAGGAGGAAGGAGATGTCTGCTTTCGTGAGTCATTGGACTCCTCCACACACATTGCAGGAGCCTGGTTTCTAAGCAACAACCTTCCATACGTTTTCCCTCTTTTCTAATCTTAAACGAAGCATCTGTCACATTATGTTGTGGCTGTCGCTATGTTATATAGCATCTCTGATGAGCTGTGTGATAAAAGGAAGACCTTATAGGAGCATTTGCTGACGGCTTGATACATTGCAGATTGTGACAAGCTTGTTACATTCTGTTTGCTGTCACTTTAAAGACACACAAGCTGCCAACTTGCTGTTGTATCAATGACCCTTTTTCATTAGTCATGTTAATGTGGTCCATTCTACAGCTGATCCATTATGTATTTGATGTGGGGGGAAAAAACCCGGGAAATGATCTTTTACAGGAACTATGCAGTCTATATTTGTGAGCTCAGACGTTTGCTGCCTTTAGTTTCTGCGACAGGAAGTAGCTGTTTGACATTAACTTCCTGTTAGCCCTATCTGCTGTCATAAGGGTTAAGTTTCCTTCACTCTCAATGTTAAGAACCCCTTTACAACTATACTAATACAAACTATTCATGTTGCTTCTAAACGTTCCCTGAACTAGCCTCAGATTGTTCCCCCTTGGTCACTATTTATTACGGCTTTATACATTTTATCCCCTATCCAAAGAATAGGGGATAAGATGTATGATTGCAGGGGTCCTGCCGCTGGGGACCCCCGCAATCTCTGGGCAGCCCCCTGGCATTCTCTGCCGGGAGCTGCCATCGAGACAGGGATGTGACGTCATGGCCACGCCCCATCCATTCATGTCTATGGGAGGGGGCGTGACGGCCATCATGCCCCCTCCCATGGACATGAATGGAGGGGCATAGATAGAGGATAAGATGTATAAAGTTGGAATACCCCTTTAAGCTGACTCAGACATAATTACATGAAAATCTGATTTTATTTATTTTTTTATAGTATACGGGTGTGTTCACACTGCAGAATTCAACGAGCGGAACTCTACGAGCTGAATTCCGCGGTGTGAACTTAACCTTAGTGTGAATGGGTCTTCCGCGAGACCTGTTCACACTGCGGAATTTCAGCGGCGGACAATTCCGCCGCTGAAATTGTTCCGCGCAAAGAAAGAACATGTTCATTCTTTGCGCAGATTCTGCGAGCACTGCATAAGCCGTCAATGGTGACGGCTCAGTGCCCTGCGGCCCTAGCACCGAAGCACTTTCGGCGGCCGCCAGGCGGAATCTCCGATCTCGGAATTCAGTGAGCGGAGATTCCGCAGTGTGAACGCACCCTAAGGCTCATGCCTTGATCCCTTTTTATGACATTGGCTCTTACTGTTGTTTTTTTTCTATCCGTGAATAGAAGTATTTTGCATATAAGAAAATTACTTTCATTTTGTTTTCTGCAGTTGAAGCATTAACGTTTCCACCATCATCTGGAAAATCTTTCATCATGGGAGCAGATGAGGCATTAGAGAATGAACTAGGACTAGGAGAACTGGCTGGACTCACAGTGGCCAATGAAGCAGACACTTTGACGTATGATGTAAGTTCATTGTAAAAAAAATTAAAATGTTGTTCACACTACGCGTTCATTCTTTTGAACATGTTCACACAGGAAATAAATGCCTTCTATGGGGAATGCTTAAAATCTTTCAGAAAAACTGCTTCAAAAACCACCACAAGCTTTTTTTTAAGAAACTTCTTTTCACTGTGTGAACATATACCATATTTCTTTTTCTATTCTTGTCTGGTGTGAATAAAGTTTTCTTTATAAAGAAATATTTAAGATACTTTTTATATCCCAATAGATTCCTAAATTCATCACAGCCTATGACCGTTAACCAGGGGTTGTATAAAAATGACCAAAACATGGCTGCTTTCTTCCAGAAACAGTGCCACGCTTGTCCATATAGCTATGATGCTATGTCTGATATAGCTATGATGATAACATGACAATTCTAAAGCCTCCATTGGTGAAACCCACCAGTTTCAACAAGACTTTGAGTGTGGGAGGATGGTGGGGTATGTTGAATTTAAAGGGAATCTGACAGGCTATTTACCCACACTTAACCCTATACACAGGGTTATAGGGGGAGATTTGTCAAAACCTTGGTAGAGGAAGAGTAGTTCAGTTGCCCATAGCAACCAATCAGATTGCTTCTTTCATTTTTCACAGGCCTCTTTAAAAATGAAAGAAGCGAACTGATTGGTTGCTATGGGCAACTGCACCACTCTTCCGCTGCACAGGTTTTGATAAATCTTCCCCAAAGTGCGGGTGAGCAGAAGTAATACTGTCTTACTTACAGAAATTGGTGCAGGCATTCATAAGATATGGCCCCACGTTGCTCTATTGCTGCAGCTCTTCTCTGTGTAATGGTGGTAGGGAGCCAGCTTGCTGAGCTTCCCTGCCTCCTCTATATTCTGTGCAATGCCTGCCCCTGGTATGAATATTCAATGTTCTTCACTGCTGTCACATGAGCTATCTGCCATTGTAGAGCAGCGTGGGCCCTCTGCTTCAATAGCAGAGAGCTCACGTGACAGCAGTGAGGAACATTGAATATATGACAGGCAGTGTGATGTATTGGACCCACCCCACCCTGCCTCCTGGCGCCCAGTTCTAATACATCCCACTGCCTCTCAGCCTATCACTGTCTGAGGTGAGACAATGCTTCCTAGCGCCCAGTTCTAATACATCACACTGCCTCTCAGCCTATCACTGTCTGAGGCATGACAATGCTTCCTGGCGCCCAGTTCTAATACATCACACTGCCTCTCAGCCTATCACTGTCTGAGGTGAGACAATGCTTCCTGGCGCCCAGTTCTAATACATCACACTGCCTCTCAGCCTATCACTGTCTGAGGTGAGACAATGCTTCCTGGCGCCCAGTTCTAATCACACTGCCTCTCAGCCTATCACTGTCTGAGGCATGACAATGCTTCCTGGCGCCCAGTTCTAATACATCACACTGCCTCTCAGCCTATCACTGTCTGAGGCGAGACAATGCTTCCTGGCGCCCAGTTCTAATACATCACACTGCCTCTCAGCCTATCACTGTCTGAGGTGAGACAATGCTTCCTGGCGCCCAGTTCTAATCACACTGCCTCTCAGCCTATCACTGTCTGAGGCATGACAATGCTTCCTGGCGCCCAGTTCTAATACATCACACTGCCTCTCAGCCTATCACTGTCTGAGGCGAGACAATGCTTCCTGGCGCCCAGTTCTAATACATTACACTGCCTCTCGGCCTATCACTGTCTGAGGTGAGACAATGCTTCCTGGCGCCCAGTTCTAATACATCACACTGCCTCTCAGCCTATCACTGTCTGAGGTGAGACAATGCTTCCTGGCGCCCAGTTCTAATACATCACACTGCCTCTCAGCCTATCACTGTCTGAGGTGAGACAATGCTTCCTGGCGCCCAGTTCTAATACATCACACTGCCTCTCAGCCTATCACTGTCTGAGGTGAGACAATGCTTCCTGGCGCCCAGTTCTAATACATCACACTGCCTCTCAGCCTATCACTGTCTGAGGCGAGACAATGCGGTGGTCGGTGATTTCCTGAGCTGCAGTGTTACAGGTCGACTGAGATCTGAGGTGTTTGGTATTGTGGTTGCTTGTCTGGATGTTTTACTGATTGCTGTTTCCTTCACAGATTGCAAACAACAAGGATGCACTTAGAAAAACATGGAATCCCAAGTTTACTCTTAGAAGTCACTTTGACGGAATACGGGGACTTACGTTCCACCCAACAGAGCCAGTCCTCATAACTGCATCAGAAGATCATACATTAAAAATGTGGAATCTGCAGAAGACTGCCCCTGCAAAAAAGTATAACTTTCATTGTTTATTAGCTACACTTTATAGATCATCTTATTGAACACAGACTTGTGCACCAGTAACTCTGTGGTTCCAGTGCTTCCATGTAAAGTTGGAAAGTAGATGCTAGTGAATATCCCAGCACCTTTATTAGTGGGTACAAAACTCTCTAATATTGGGCTTCAGCACAGTTTGTTGAAGCAGTTTCAGACTACCTCTTTGACCCATGCAAGAAAGCCATAATCTGATGTTATAGGGACATACATCGCTGTGCCTTTCACTGTAATTGTGTTTTCTCTGAAGTGAAATGTGTGGGCAAATACAGCCCCTGATGCTTCATGTTGTGTTACACTACTGCTGGAAGGTCACTCTGAGTCCAAATATTTAAGCTTTAATTTTATTCAATATATGCATCATACTTTTCCTCCGGAACTGGATTTTCTTATATCCAGCATCTGAATGTATAAGGGCTCAGCCACACCATGTTTTGGGGATACAACAGCCAGATCCAGCTGGAGAATTTAAAAACCGTCCGCTGCCATATCCCCTCCGCACCCCATTAATTTAAATGAGCCGGACGGCGTCAGATAGTGAATACGTTTGGCTCAGTTTTGAACCGTATCTGATTTTGTCACCTGACTGAAAACTGTGGTCTGCAACGGTATTTAACCCGACAATAAAACGCATAGGGTTAAAAAATTACCCAACCAGAGTCACTATCTGACTCTGTCAGGTTGAATGAATGGGGTGCGGTGGGGATACGGCAGCAGTCAAATTTAAATTCTCCTGCTAGATCCAGCTAGTGGATCTCCAAAACATGGTGTGACTGAGCCCTTAAACGTATAATGCTGCATTTCCAAATACGGTATTTGCTATTGTACATGTATTCTTTAAATGTCTATATGTCACTTTCTTTTATTTCTGTAGAAATGTTGAACGCATTGTATAATAGCAAAATGATCTGCAGATTTCTGGATGTTTGAGTCTTCTCTATGGGGCAGCTGGTATTGAGCAGCATATAACTGCTGATGGGGAAGCATGGGGGTGTTGATTTCTCAGAAGCTTTTCTGCTCTTTCCTATGATTGATTATAAAGGGACAGAACCCCTTCAGGAAGCAAATGTCACATATTGGTCCAGTGTGCTTTTATGGCGTTGGCATCAATTACCTGCCATTGTTTTCAGTATCTGGATTTTTGGGAGCCCTCGCTTTATAGTAAAGCTAAAAGCCGTGCCACTGCTTGGCAGGAGAACCTGACAATCTACTGTACATTGTCACTGTGGCTTAAGTAGAAAGTCAATAAAAAATTGACTGAAACAGTCTTAATGGATGTTAATGGATATTCCGCCAGCAAGTCATGTAAAATGCTTCCAGGTATTGATTATGCTGATCTTAAGCAAAAGCCTCAAAGTTAATTCTGTCTACTATTCTAATCCAGTAGTAGCCACAGCTTAGTAGCTGTTCAGGTCTTGTTAAATATGTAAAAAGCAATATTTTGCAGCCATTGAGTGCACAGTAGCTAAATATGCATAGGGCTTCTGGATCCTAACTGCTTCAATAGATGCCGGTCAAGGACACATCTGAGCTTATGCTTTCCTCTTTAAAAAGATGTTGTCCAGGATTAGTAAAACCTGGCCACTATCTACCAAATACAGTAGCACACCTGTCCACAGGAATAGCAGCTCATTCCCATTCACTACAATGGAGCTAAACTGCAATGCCAGACACCCTCTATTGCCAAGGGCTGTTTTGGAAGAAAACTGTCATATTTTTCCAATCCTATGCAGCCCCTTTTAGGTTCATAAATTCTGTCTAGTAGCATCAGATTACCATGTGTCCCACAGTCACCTCATTCAGTGTCCCGAACACTTTCATGCAAAACTATGTTAAAGGTTGCTGAAGTTGGCACCCATTTAAGCAAAAAAAGACAAACAACCCAAACTTGTATGTTATTTTCTGACTGGGCAGACCCTGCCAGTTTGCCTTATTAGGATATCGGAACATGCAAATCTCTTGCTCTGGATGGCCTAATGTGAGCATGTATAATATGGTCAACATTTCTTAGTGTGCCTGTCTTCTGATTACATTGGTGATAGCAGCTTTTAAAGAGGTACTCCACCCCCAGACATCTTATCCCCTATCCAATGGATAGAGGATAAGATGTTTGATCGCAGGGGTCCCGCAGCTGGGAACCCCCACGATCTACCTGCTGCACCCGGCGTAAGTTTAGAGCGTCTGGTGGAGCGCCGGAGGCTCGTGATGTCATGGCTGCGCTCCAAAGTTCACTCCGTGTGCCAGATGTCTGGGTTGCTGCAGCCAAGATTGCGGAAGTCCCCAGCAGCGGGACCCCCATGATCAGACATCTGGGCGAAGTACCCGTTTAAGCGGATGGACTCTTAGCAATCTAATAGCAAAGGCAGCTTGCATTTCGATGGGAGTTCCAGGAAATAGCTGCATCAAGAAGGTGGATAACTGAAATAGCAGTACAGTAATGATGTAGTTGATGCATTTCTATTTACAGCTCATGCATTAGTCTATATGGAGTGTGTTAACGTCTTCATTCTAAATCTGGTCTTTCTGTGTTATTTCTTGCTACAGTCATGAATATAAAGCTTCTGTTTTTCATTTTAGGAGCGCATCTCTTGATGTGGAACCAATATACACATTCAGAGCACACAGGTAATAAAATTGCCCCAGTCACCGGTGGGGTTTTACTTGCTCACTATTTCATATTAATGTGCCTCACGTGTGACTATTTCATATTATGTGGTGATCATCACAACAAGTAAACAATGTATGTTAAAGGAATCCAGGCACAGTGTGCATGCAGGCTGATCTATCGGCATGATCCCATGAATCAATATTTCCCCAGCAGATGTATAGTTCTATGGGAAAAGGTACAGTTGCATTTGTAATGTATTCAGTTAATTAAATCCCCGCTCCTTCTGGGCTTAGAAGTCCAGTGGGATCACCGATTAAGACCGCCCACTGGACTCCTTTCCATTTATTTTGGTAAAGGACATATTATGATTGAAAACTGATATAGTTGGTTAGACATACTAGAGTACAATCTCCCTTAGCGGACACCACCCAATAGCGGACAGTTTTTAATTCCCCAGCAGATTCCTATAAGATTTAATGTATTTGCA
This sequence comes from Hyla sarda, assembly GCF_029499605.1. NCBI lineage: Eukaryota > Metazoa > Chordata > Amphibia > Anura > Hylidae > Hyla > Hyla sarda. Next base: position 333,235,989 of record NC_079191.1, read on the forward strand.
CCCTCCGAATAGGGGACGCTCCCAATAGCGGATGCTGACACACCTAATAGGAGACAAAACACTCCCAAAAGGTGACAAAGCACTTCCATTAGGGGACAAAATAAACCCATTAGGGGACAAAACACTTCCAATAGGGGATAACCAGGCTTATGTGTGCCGGCCCTACCTTGTACACAGGGCCGCCATCAGGGGGTACAGCCAATACCCCAGTAAGGGGCCCAGGCCCCCTGCTGCACCCCCAGCACATAAGCAGAAGACCGCTATTAAAACAGTGGTTTCCTGCTTCTGTACAACCGCCAGCCACATCATTCACCACGCTCCTTCCCTGATCCCTCCAGTGCCACTTTATTTCCCTGTGCCAAATCATACCCCCTTTTATTACCCCCTGTGCCACAACATTTCCTCTTGTTGTAGTCGGAGTCTTTTTTTTCATTTACTTATAGGGGTACTTCGGCCCTAATACATCTTATCCCCTATACTTTGGATAGGGGATAAGATGTATATCTGTCACTCTGCACCCACCTTTGTGAGCTTTCCGCAGTGCTGGAGGCTCAGTGTGAAGCGCTACGACCACAAGGTCGGAGTATTGGGAAGTCACGACTCCGCCCCCGTGTGATGTCACGCCCTGCCCCCTCAATGCAAGCCTATGGGAGTAGGCGTGGAATTACAGATTGCGGGGGGGAGGGGGGAATTCTGTTTAACCCCTTAATGACCAAGGACATAAATGTAAATCCTGATGCGGCGGTACTTTGCGCTCCAGGACGTACATTTACGTCCTGTACATGACCGCGAGCATCAAAGCAATGCGCTCTGCTCATGTGCGGCAGGTCCCGGCTGCAGATAGCAGCCAGGGGCCCACCAGTAATAGCCGACATCTGCGATTGCGCGAATGTCTGCCATTAACCCCTCCAGATGCCGTTATCCATACAGATCACGGCAGCACAGCTAAATTTTATGCTGATCTGGTTGTCCGCTGCACGGCCGCGGGGAACGGATCAGCAAACATGGCGGACGGAGGTTCCCTCACCTGCCTCCGCTGCCTTCCGGGCATTTTCTGCACTGATCTGCCTTCTAGCAGACCAGAGCAGAAGATTACTGATCAGTGCTATTCCCTATGCATAGCACTGAACAGTATTAGGCTGGGTTCATTCACGTTTTCAACCATACGGGAACGCATACGGCTGGGGGGAGCTAAAACCTGGCGATCCTGTATCCCTACCATATGCCGCCCGTATGTAATTCATTTCAATGAGCCGACCGGAGTGAAATGCTGACTCCGGTTGGCTCATTTTTGCCCCGTATGCGATTTTCCACCGGTCCTAAAACCGTGGCATCACGATACTCTGGCCCCGTGGTTGTCACGCTTCACACTCGGAGCCTCCTGCACTGCGGAGAGCTCACAAACGTAGTTGCGGAATGAGAAATTGTGGGGGTCCCCAGCGGCGTGACCCCCGTAATGATACATCTTATCCCCTATCCTTATTTTATTTTTGCATGTGCGTTTCTCGCCTTCTAAAAATCTTAACTTTTATATTTTTCTTCCACAGACTAGTATGAGGGCTTGTTTTTTGCGCGACCAGTTGTCCTTTGTAATTGCATCACTCATTTTACCATAAAATGTATGGCGCAACCAAAAAAATACTATTTGTGTGAGGAAAAGAAAACAGCAATTTTGCTAATTTTTGAAGGTTTTGTTTTCATGCGGTACAATTTACGGTAAAAATGACATGTGTTCTTTATTCTGTGGCCCAATAAAATTAAAATGATACCCATGATTACATACTTTTCTATTATTGTTGCGCTTTAAAAAAATATATATATATATATAACTTTTTAACCAAACTAGTACGTTTTAAATCCAAAATCCCTCTTTCTCTATCGGCTCCATTGGGGGACACAGACCATGGGTGTATGCTGCTGTCACTAGGAGGTTTGACACTATGGCAACAAGAGAAGTCGGCTCCTCCCAGCAGGGTAATCAGTTTTAGCTTAGTGTCTGAAGGAGGTGGACATGGTCTGGAGTTCTCTCCAGACCAGGTCTTATGTTTTATTTTCCTATTTAGGGATGTGTTAGTTTTTTATTCCTTTTTCTTTCATGTTTTCAGGTGGGGATTCAGGAACTGTGGCTCACTGTCTCCCCATTGCGATTGAGGGGGCACAGACATTGCGTATATGCGCTTTTAACCCCCTCTCTCCAATGGTCAGCGCCTGGGGTTGTACCTCGTGGGTCCGGGTCCCCCTATTTCCCTGCTCGCCTCGCTCGCACATGGTAGCTCGGCGTGATGCAGGTGACAGAAAGCTGACTGAAGACTTCATAGGAAGACTTCATGAGGTAAGTTCTTCTGACTGAGGTGAGTATATTCCCTTTCGCCTAGGTACAGCCTTGCAACCTCTGGCACTTTTTCTCAGGGGCTGGCCTGCACAGGGAGTTTTTCTATATTTATTGAAAAGACTGGGGCACAGCTTTATTCAGAGGGCACTATACTTTTCACTTTCCCGAACGATGTGTGTGTGGTGTGTGTTTCTTTAAGCGGCTGACAGCCGTGGCATTTTTACTATGCGGGCGCATGAAGCGCTGACTTACTCTCGCTTTCGGCAGCAGTCGGCTGCCGGCGGCGTTTCGCTCGCTTGCTACCCCTCAAGCACATATGCGTATGACATGTGCGCTCGTGGAGAGGAGCGGGCGTGGGCGCCATTACTGACCTTCTTGTCAGAAGCTTAGGGCGCTGTAGCTCCGCCCCCTCTGTCGGGGCTTCTGAGCGGCACAAATTAGCCTCCAATCAGCGCTGTGCGCGCGTTGTGAGAGGCCGGGGCCAATCAGCAGTGCCCCTGCTCCTGGCCCGCTCCTCTTATGCTATTGTCCGGCATTTCTCCCTTCTTTGTCTACACTAGAAAGGAGTTCTCCACACAGCAGCTGCCCTGGGGTCTCAGATTTGGGCTGCACAGACAACTGGAGCGCTAGTTCATCATTTTGTCTGTAAAAGCTGTAATTCCAAAATGCCTGGTTCTGCTGAACCCATTTGCTCTCTATAAACAGTTAACTGGAGTGTTAGCCACTCATTACATCTGTAAAAGCTGTATCTCAAAAATGTCTGTTTCTGCTGAATCACTTGTTCTGCCTACTCCACTGCTCCCCCAGACCCCCCTGCTATTCTACCCCGGTTGTCTACCAGACCCGGTGGGTTCGGCCGCCCCTCCAGCCTGTGTTCTCTCCCTCCCCCAGTCTATATCAGAGAGGCCCTCCGGAGGGTCCCACTCTCCTCCTATACTGATGCTCTCACAGTGTCATGGGGGTGTTTTTCATCTGACTCGTCCTCAGAGTCTTCTGGCAGGCACGGGCGCTCCCCTCACAGGCATCGCTCTGTTACTCCGCCCTGTAGCAAGCGTCTCTCCCCTAGAGGACGCTCCCATGGTCGCCGCTCTTGCTCTCCAGACCTGCGTACCTGGTCAGTCAACCCCTCTTCCAGGGCCACCTCACATGTTCCCATTCACCTGGAGAACTTGTGGATGCAGTTTCCGATTCTGCCCCTGATTCAGAGGACCACACGGATATGTCTGACATGGTGCACTCATTGGTCTCGGCCACAAGAGACACCTTCCATCTAGAGGACCCAGGAACTTCGGACGTAGCTCCAGAAGTTTCCTTTTCTTTGTGCCCGACCAGCACCCAAGACCTTCAGTTCTCATGCTGAATTTTACGCCCTGCTGGTATCCGCCTGGAGGCACCCTGACAAGAAGTTTCAGGAAACTTAGAAGGTTCAAGCGTGGAATCCCTTCGCCAAGGACCTCTTTGCTCGGTGGACTCTCTAAGGCACCTACCAGGCCTTTGGCTGATGCGGCTGCATTCAAGATCCAGCCGACATGAAGGTGGAGACTTTGGCAAACTTTGCCTTGAGACAGCAGGATCTTCCTGCTTTTGCTTCGGCCTGGGGGGTCAAGGGCCCTTTCAGTGTGGTCTCCCAACTCCGCCAGGGTAGTCTTCAAGATCCCTCTGGAGGATTTTTTTTTATCTAGCCCGATGCTCCACAGCTGGAAATGTTCTGTTCCATGTGCAGCCACTGTGCTGCCTTTGCCACAAGCTACCTGGTAGCTACCGTCCCTCCATGTGGCTTAAAGCCTGGAATGTGGACGCCGCCTTCAGGAAGTGAGGCGTCGAGCGGAAAAGAGTTATTTATTACCCCCGGATACGGCTCACTGAACCGCTTTCCGTCGTAAGTCCTCCTTCGGGTTCTGCGGACCTTTGTGTGCCACACAGGGTACCAACAAGGGTCGCCGATGGGTCGCCCCCACCCGCTGACCTTTCTCGGGTGGTTGGTCGCCTCTTACTCTTCCGGGATGCCTGGACTACGCACATTCATTGTCCCGGTTCCTTCAGGGGAACGTTTTCGAGGTTTATTCCAACCTCTTTGTGGTCCCCAAGAAAGGCGTTTCTGTTCGCCCAATCTTGGTTCTCGAGTATCTCAGCCAGCATCTTCTGCTTCCCATTCCGAATGGAGTCTCTCCGATCGGTGCTGGCGTCCCTGGTTCATGGGGAATGTCCTCGGTGGACATCAAGGATGCCTGCCTCCACATCTCATTGTTCCGGTCATCAGCAATACCTCTGCTTTGCAGTTCCGGAAGGTCATTTTCTATTGTGGCTCTCCATTTCGGTCTGGCCACTTCTCCGCGGACCTTTAACAAAGTCCCGGCGCCTGTGATAGCCCCTTTTACGGACAACAGTTGTTTCCGTGATTCCTTACTTGGACGGCATTCTGATCAGAGTTCCAGCCAGGGCCCAGATCCTGGAGAGTCTTGGTCTCAACCTCCAGACCTTGTCTCTCTTAGGTTGAATGGTCATTCGGGACAAGTCCAACCACTTTCCTGGGGCTCCAGTTCGACGCAGCCTCTGCCCGCTTTCAACTCTGCCGACCAATCGGCTGACTCTCCTATTAAGAGTCCGATGACTTCGGCACCCTGCTCCAGTTTCCATTCGCTATTGCAAGGATGTCCTGGGTCGGTTAGCGGCGGCCGTGAAGGCCCGTGCCATTTTCCCAGTTTCATCACCGACCTCTTCAATTGGTGATTCTCTTCCGGTGGGACAGGTCTCCATTGTCACTCGACAGTCTTGTCGGTCCCTTCTATGGAGGCTTCGTTTCCCCCCTGCTTTTTCGGGGGCGTTCCTTCCTGCCCCTCCCTGCCAGTCTGTCGGGCTGGGGAGGTGTTTTCAAGGACCGGCCGGTCTGGGGCCTTGGTCCCTCGAGAAGCCCCTTTTCCCCTTCAACGTGTTGGGCCTAGGGCAATCCTTTCTTTGCTTGCTTCTTGGGAAATTCCTTTCTGGGCGGAACTCAGGTTTCTGGCCATCTCAGCGCTTTTCATTCCGGGCGTTTCTGGGATGTGGTCTTTCTCAGCTGGTCCTCAGCCATCCAATCCGAGTGGTCCCTACATCCGGAGGTGTTTGCAGTGATCTGCAACCTCTGAGGCGCTCCAGGCATGGACCTCTGCACGTCCCACCACAACCAAGCGTTCCTCTTTCTTGGTCAGGCTTTGCCCTACCTTATCTGTTTATTGGTCGGACTTTGCCCTACCTTATGTTTCCTCCCCTTCCTCTCTTTTCGGGGTCCTGAGAAAACTCGCAGCAGAGGGCGTTCCCGCCATTCTCGTGGCCCAGACTGGACCCGGCGGGCGTGGTACGTTGTCGTGGTCAGGCTCCTGTACTACTTACCTCTGCACCTTCCCTATCGTCCAGACCTCCTATATCAGGTCTCCTGTGCTACCTCTATTTACTGTCTCTGCTTTTGATGGCGTGGCGTTTAAGACAGCGGTTCTGAGGACCCGCGGTTTCTCTTCCCAAGTGGTTCACACCATTCTGATGGCTCACAAGCCTTCCTCTACAAAGGTTTACCACCATACCTGGCGGTCTTATTTCTGTTGGTGTGAAACTCAGCCTTTTTCTCCGGTCGTGGTTGGCTTTGGGCCGTTTCCATTCTTTTTCAATGTTCTTTGGCGTTCAATTATCATGTCCGAACCTAGTTCAGGGAGTGGCACAAGCTGCCCCTCCTTATCAGTCCCCTTTTTTTCCCTTGGGACTTACACTTGGTCTTAGGTGCTCTGCAGGACGCCCCTTTTGACCCTCTCGGGGGACATTTCTTTTCGCCTCCTTCCCCGGAAGGTGGTGTTCCTTATTGCTCTTACCTCTGTTAGGAGGGTGTCAGAGCTGGTAGCTCTCTCCTGCCATTCTCCCTTCCTGGTGGTATACCAGGGCAAGTTGTTTTCCGTCCACGTCCGTCCTTCTTAGCGGAGATGTTTTTTTGACTTTTTCATCTCAATGAGAACATCGTCCTACCATCCTCTTGTCTGGCCCCTTCTCATTCCTGGAAGCGTTTGTTCCACAACCTGGTTGTGGTGAGGGCTGTTCGGACTTATCTCTCGGTCACTCTTTCATTTCGGCAGTGTGACCCCCTTTTTTGTTTTTTCGGAAGGTCGTTGTATAGGATAACCTGCTTCTACGAACAACATTTTTCGGTGGGGGCGGTCTGCTCTTTTTGGGAGCTTACCGCTGCAAGGGGAAGATCCCACCCTTCAGAGGTTTGGCTCATTCCACCTGTTTTCCGGGGCATCCTGGGCCCTCCACTACGTGGCTTTGGCCTTGCAGTTCTGTAAGGCGTCCGCGTGGTCGTCTTTTTACACTTTCTCAAGGTGCTACCAGATTCATGCCTTCGCATCGGTTGATGTTACTCTGGGCTGTAAGATGTTGCAGACAGCGGTGGTCCAACCGTCCACCTGTCTGATTCCTTACCCACCCAAATGATGGCTTTGGAACATCCCATGGTCTGTGTCCCCCAATGGAGCCGATAGAGAAAAGGAGATTTTTTTTATGCTTACCGTAAAATCTCTTTCTTGAAGGATCCATTGGGGGACACAGCTCCCCCCATTTTTTCTGTTGTTCCTATTTCTGTTATCTGTCCGAAGGTGTGTTCAGTTGACTTTTCTTCTGATTGCTCGGACAGTTTGTGGTTTTCTCTTGACCTGTCGGTCTTCTCCTATTGCTCTGGGATTAAAACTGATTACCTCAGGTGCCTGTGGGCGGGTTATACCCTGCTGGGAGGAGCCGGCTTCTCTTGTGGTCAGTGTCGAACCTCCTATTGACAGCAGCATACACCCATGGTGTGTCCCCCAATGGATCCTTCGCGAAAGAGATTTTACAGTAAGCATAAAAAAATCTCCTTATTTTGACTACCTATTACTTTTTCATTTTTAAGTATCAGCGGCGGTATGAGGGCTCATTTTTTGTGCCGTGATCTGTAATTTTTATTGATACCGAATTTGTGTATATAAAACTTTTTATTATTTATTTATTTATTTATTTATTTTTTAAATGTGACAAAAAAAGCATGAATTTTTTTTTTCTCAACGTTCACGCTGTTCACCACATGGGATCATTAACATTATGTTTTGATAATTCGGACATTTACACACACTGCGATACCAAATTTTTATTTATTTTTTATATTTTTTTGGTTTTTTTTAAATACACTTTTTGGGGTAAAATGGGGAAAAAGGGACATTTTAAATTTTTATTAGGGAGGGGAATTTTCAATTTTTTTTTACTTTACTTTTTCTAACTTTTTTTATTTACACTTTTATCTACTTATTGCAATTACTTGTTTGCTAATACTGTTCAGTGCTATGCATAGGGCATAGCACTGATCAGAATCATCAGCGATCTTCTGCTCTGGTCTGCTGTAAGGCAGATCAGTGCAGAAGATGCCCGGAAGGTGGCAGAGGCAGGTGAGGGGATCTCCGTCCGCTATGTTAGCTGATCCGATCCCCGCTTCCGTGCCGCGGACAACCAGATCAGCATAAAATGTAGCCGCGCTGCTGCAGATGCCGTGTCCTGTATTGATCACGGCATCTGAGGGGTTAATGGTTAATTACCAGTGGGTCCCTGGCTGCTATCAGCAGCCGGGACCTGCCGCACATGACCAGAGCGTCGCTCCGATGCTCGCGGTCATGTACAGGACGTAAATGTACGTCCCCGCGCGCGAAGTACTGCCGCGTCAGGACGTACATATGTCTTTGGTTGCTAAGGGGTTAAACAAATTATTATTATTTTTTTATTTCACAGGGATTATTATAGCCCTTTTTAGGAAACCTTTATTAGGATGCAGTTTACCAGAGCTACTTAAAGGGGTACTCCGGTGGAAACATTATTTATTTTTTTTAATCAACTGGTGCCAGAAAGTTAAACAGATTTGTAAAAGACTTCTATCAAAAAATCTTTACCCTTCCAGTACTTATTAGAAGCTGTATGCTACAGAGGAAATTCTTTTCTTTGAATTTCTTTTTTGCCTTGTCCACAGTAATCTCTGCTGACACCTTATGCCTATATCAGGAACTATCCAGAGCAGGAGAAAATCCCCAATGCAAACCTATGCTGCTCTGGACAGTGGCTGACACAGACAGAGGTGTCAGCAGAGAGCACTGTGGACAAGACAAAAAAGAAATTCAAAAAGAAAAGAATTTCCTCTGTAGCATACAGATGCTAAAACGTACTGGAAGGGTAAAGATGTTTTAATAGCAGTCATTTACAAATCTGTTTAACTTTTTGGCATCAGTTGATTTAAAAAAAGAAAATGTTTTCTACCGGAGTACCCCTTTAACCCCTTAAGGACCAAGGACGTACCGGTACGTCCTTGGTCCTGCTCTTCTGATATAACGCGGGGTTACACAGTAACCCCGCGTCATATCATGGCGGGCCCGGCGTCATAGTGAAGCCGGGACCCGCCTCTAATAGCGCGCAGCGCCGATCGCGGCGCCGCGCGCTATTAACCCTTTAGCCGCGCGCTCAAAGCTGAGCCGCGCGGCTAAAAGTGAAAGTGAAAGTTCCCGGCTAGCTCAGTCGGGCTGTTCGGGATAGCCGCGGCTAATCGCGGCATCCCGAACAGCTGACAGGACAGCGGGAGGGCCCCTTCCTACCTCCTCGCTGTCCGATCGCCGAATGACTGCTCAGTGCCTGAGATCCAGGCATGAGCAGTCATGCGGCAGAATCGCTGATCACTGGTTTCTTATGAGAAACCAGTGATCAGAATAGGAGATCAGTGTGTGCAGTGTTATAGGTCCCTATGGGACCTATAACACTGCAAAAAAAAAGTGAAAAAAAAAAAGTGAATAAAGATCATTTAACTCCTCCCCTATTAAAAGTTTGAATCACCCCCCTTTTCCAATAAAAAAAAAAACAGTGTAAATAAAAATAAACATGTGGTATCACCGCGTGCGGAAATGTCCGAATTATAAAAATATATCATTAATTAAACCGCTCGGTCAATGGCGTGCGCGCAAAAAAATTCCAAAGTCCAAAATAGTGCATTTTTGGTCACTTTTTATATCATTTAAAAATGAATAAAAAGTGATCAATAAGTCCTATGAATGCAAAAATGGTACCGTTAAAAACTTCAGATCACGGCGCAAAAAATGAGCGCTCATACCGCCCCATACACGGAAAAATAAAAAAGTTATAGGGGTCAGAAGATGACAATTTTAAACGTATTAATTTTCCTGCATGTAGTTATGATTTTTTCCAGAAGTCCGACAAAATCAAACCTATATAAGTAGGGTATCATTTTAATCGTATGGACCTACAGAATACATATCAGGTGTCATTTTTACCGAAAAATGTACTATGTAGAAACGGAAGCCCCCAAAAGTTACAAAACAGCGTTTTTTTTTTCAATTTTGTCGCACAATGATTTTTTTTCCCGCTTCACCATAGATTTTTGGGCAAAATGACTGACGTCATTACAAAGTAGAATTAATAAAAAAATAAGCCATCATATGGATTTTTAGGTGTAAATTTGAAAGAGTTATGATTTTTTAAAGGCAAGGAGCAAAAAACGAAAATGCAAAAACGGAAAAACCTCCGGTCCTTAAGGGGTTAATGTTGCTTTTGTTTATAGCTTTGTTATATTGCTTCTAGAGAGGTTATCCATAATGCTTTAGTACAGCAATAATTACATACGAAGTCTCTTTGCTTTAACAGCATATCATTACATAATATTACAATCTAAAAATTGTATTTGGGGAAAGTGTGCTTGAAATGAAAGCAGATTTTGTTAGGAGTCTCTGCTGGAAAATGTATCATGTGCTACATGCCAGTCAGCTGTTTGAGGAAGGCTTGCTTATTTGAATGGGACCATGCTGCAATACCCTGCAGCACTGCTACAAATAGTATTTAGTTTGCAGCTAATGCAAACATTGAAGAGCCTGCAACAAGAATCATCAGCGGTGCATCAGTCAAACCCCTGTTGGCCTGAGGTCTTCCGTTTTAAAGGCTTAATAACCTCTTTAAAGAAGTATAATGGGCAAAAACAATTTTTGTGTAATGCCTGGGCTGCATGTGAATAAAACAATAAACGGGACCATGGAGTCCAATTTCATTCAATGTGCAGCGTATGGTCTGAGCACTGACAAGCTGACCTTCACCCCTTCATCCTCTGCAGCAATACTTTCCCAAAGATAACGTCTGAATATGACACTGAGCATGTGCACACAACTTCTTTTCAACCATGCAGAGGCCTGATTTGAGTGGAACTTATCATGTGAAACACTTTATGGTCTTGCTTACCATGCCACAGCTCAATTCAGGGTCTCGGCAATCTTCTTATAGTCTAAACCATTTTTAAGTAGAGCAACAATTCTTCTTTTCAGATCCTTAGAATTATTTGCCTTGAAGGGGCCATGTTGAACCTCCAGTGGCAAATGTTAGTGCGTGTTAGAGCGATATCTCCAAATTTATGACACCTGTTACCTTGTAACACTTGACACTTAGAAGGAAAAGTGGCTAATTGGGCCCAATTTGGACATTTCCACTAAGGGGTTTACTTACTTTTGATACCAAGGTGTTGTCCCGTGAAAAGATATAATAAAAAGGTTTACAAAACTGTGAGTGGCTTTTTTTTTTTTTTTTTTTAAAGTTCTTTTTGTCACATCCGTAACAATAGTCACAAACAGAAAAGTGTCAACGTTTGTATAAATTTTGGATTACATTAAGTGGCCAAGCCTTGCGTCCATCAACACTGTTGTTGCATAAAATGTTTTGAGGTTCTTTTATATAGAGCAATTATTCATATATTTTTTTTTTCAGGGGCCCTGTCCTGTGCGTGGTGATGAGTACGAACGGGGAACAGTGTTACAGTGGAGGAACTGATGGTGTCATACAGAGCTGGAACACACCAAATCCTAATGTGGATCCATATGATTCATACGGTATGTGCAAATTAGAAATTAGATTATTTTGTTATTTATTAAATGTCCAAGATCCAAGAATTCATGCTTAAAAGGTCCTGCTACTTTAAAGGGGTACTCCAGTGTGGAAAAAAAATGTTCAAATCAGCTGGTGCCAGAAAGTTAAATAAATTTGTCAATTGCTTCTATTTAAAAATCTGAATCCTTCCAGTACTTATCATCTGCTGTATGCTACAGAGAAAGTTGTGTAGTTCTTTCCAGTCTGACCACAGTGCTCTCTGCTGACACCTCTGTCCATGTCAGGAACTGTCCCGCAGGTGAGATTTGCTTCTAATCTGGACAGTTCCAGACATGGACAGAGGTGTCGGCAGAGAGCACTGTGGTCACACTGGAAAGAACTACACATATTCCTCTGGAGCATACAGCAGCTGGTAAATACTAGAAGGATGAATATTTTTAAATAGAAGTAATTTGCAAATCTGTTTAACTTTATGGCACCAGTTAATTTGGAAAAAAAAAAAAAAAAAAGAAATTCCACTTGAGTACCCCTTTAAGAAGTCATCTGTCAAGAATTGACAGATGATATGAACAGTATTTGCTTGGTTTATTTTTGGCTACAGGGCATACGTTCTGTAGTGTCAAGCTTAATAGCAAACACGAGGGGCATCAAAGATTTCCCCTGACCCCCTTCCTGGGGACTGAGAGCAATGAAACTTGGCACAGTTATTAGTTCTTCTCTACATAGGTGCCCCCCAGGGGGACACACTTATCCCATCTCTTTAACCCCTTAAGGACTCAGCATTTTTCAGTTTTTTCATTTTCGTTTTTTCCTCCTTACCTTTTAAAAATCATAACCCTTTCAATTTTGCATCTAAAAATCCATATGATCGCCTATTTTTTGCCTCACCAATTCAACTTTGTAATGACGTCAGTCATTTTATCCAAAAATTGACGGCGAAACAAAAATAAATAAATCATTGTGCGACAAAATTGAAGAAAAAACGCCGTAAATTTTGTGGGCTTATGTTTCTAAGCGGGACATTTTTCGGTAAAAATGTCACCTTCTCTTTATTTTGTAGGTTCATACAAGTAAAATAATACCCTACTTATATAGGTTTGATTTTGTCCTACTTATGGAAAAAATCATAACTACATGCACGAAAATTAATACGTTTAAAAATGTCCTCCTGACACCTATAACTTTATTTTTCCACGTACAGGGTCATATGAGGGCTCATTTATTGCACCGTGATCTGAAGATTTTATCAGTACCATTTTTGTTTTGATCAGACTTTTTGATTGCTTTTTATTCATAGTTCGGACATTTACACATGGGAAAAGGGGAGGTGGTGATTCAATCTTAGGGAAGGGGTTAAATCACATTTATTATAAAAAAAAAAAAAAAAAAAATTCACACTTTTTTTTTTTTTTGCAATCTTATAGCCCCCATGCAGTACATTGATTGCCAGCACTGATCAATGCTATGCCATAGCATTGCATTGATCAGCGTGATCTGCGGTCGATTGCTCAACCCTGGATCTCAGGCTTGGAGCAATCAATCGCCAATTGGATGCATTGGAGGCAGGTAACTGACCCTCCTGGCACGTCCTACCTGATCGGGACACCGTGGGGGTCCCGATCATTCTGACTGAGCAGCCGGGAATGCTATGGGAGCTATAACACTGCAAAAAAAAGTGAATAAAGATCATTTAACCCCTCCCCTGATAAAAGTTTGAATCACCCCCCCTTTAAAAAAAAAAAAAAGTGTAAATAAAAATAAACATGTGGTTTTGTGGCGTGCGAAAATGTCCGAATTATAAAAATATATTGTTAATTAAACCGCATGGTCAATGGGGTAAGCGCAAAACAAATTCCAAAGTTCAAAATAGCGTATTATTGGTCAATTTTTATATCGGGAAAAAAAATGCATAAAAATCGATCAAAAAGTCTGATCAATACAAAAATGGTACCACTAAAAACTTCATATCACAGCCCAAAAACTGCGCCCCCATATTGCCCCGTAAGCGGAAATATAAAAAAGTTATAGGGGTCAGAAGATGACAATTTTAAACAAATACATTTTCCTGCATGTAGTTATGATTTTTTTCCAGAAGTCCGACAAAATCAAACCTATATAAGTAGGGCATCATTTTAATTGTATGGACCTACAGAATAAAGAGGTGTAATTTTAACCGAAAAATTTACTGCGTAAAAACAGAAACCTCCAAAAGTTACAATATGGCATTTTTTTCTTCAATTTTGTCACACAATGATTTTTTTTTCTGTTTCGCCATAGATTTTTGGGTAAAATGACTGATGTCACTGCAAAGTATAATTGGTGGCACAAAAAATAAGCCATCATATGGATTTTTAGGTGCAATATTGAAAGAGTTAAGATTTTTTTTTTTAAAGGTAAGGAGGTAAAAAGAAAGTGGAAAATCCCTGAGTCCTTAAGGGGTTAATGAACGCCCCTCGTACTTAAACTGGTAAGCATTATTGGTGCTATGAGGGTAAAAGTAATGTAGGTTTTGTATACATTGTAGTAATAACTTGGGATCCATAGCAGCCAACATTTATTATATTAAATTGTAGAGATGTTATCTTATTGTTTATTAATGTTTAGGAGAACAGAGTGGGGCTATAGACTGAGGCATCAGAGATCCGTATTGTAAGGAACACCAACTGGAAAAGACAAACTGACCAGATTATAAAAAAAAGTCTACTGAAAATAATTTTTTATCCTTCCTTTTGTAGTTATTGTGCTACATTCATCAAAAAAAAAAGTAGTCTTTTCTCTAAAGACCCTTAGAGAAGCTATTCTGGCAGGCTTCTTATCAGCCTCTTATCTCCTGAGCCAAATTCTAAGCTGATTTATGACAAAACTACGACCACAATGACTAATTGTCATAATAATTGAATGGATGGATGTCTCACAACTTTGATGAGAATGTGTTTGTTTTTCTCCTCTTCCTAAACAGAGCCTTCAGTTCTGCGAGGTGCGTTTGAAGGCCACACGGACTCTATATGGGGCTTGGTGTACAGTGCAGCTCACCAGCGTCTGTTGTCTGCCTCGGCAGATGGCACAATTAGAGTATGGAATGCATTAGAAGCTGCCCCTGCATTAAGCGTATTTAATGATAACCAAGGTAATGCAGAACTTGTGTTTTTCTATAGTCCTTGTATGTAATTGTACACTATGGGGGCGATTTATCAAAACCTGTCCAGAGGAAACATTGCTGAGTTGCCCATAGCAACCAATTAGATTACTTCTTTAATTTCTCAGAGGCCTTTTCAGAAATTAAAGGGGTATTCCAGGAAAAAAAAATTTTTTATATATCAAATGGCTCCTGAAAGTTAAACAGATTTGTAAATTACTTCTTTTAAAAAATCTTAATCTTTCAAGGTTGTTCTTTTCTGTCTAAATCCTCTCTGACACCTGTCTCGGGAAACGCCCAGATTAGAAACAAATCCCCATAGCAAACCTCTTCTAAACTGGGCGTTTCCCGAGACAGGTGTCATCAGAGTGGATTTAGACAGAAAAGAACAACCTTAACTTCAGAAGCTCATAAGTACTGAAAGGATTAAGATTTTTTAATAGAAGTAATTTACAAATCCGTTTAACTTTCTGGAGCCAGTTGAGATATATATATATATATATATATATATATATATATATATATATATATATATATATATAATCCTGGAATACCCCTTTAAAGAAGCAATCTGGTTGCTATGGGCAACTCAGCAACTTCTCCTCTGGGCAGGTTTTGATAAATCTCCCCCAATATGTATTGTGTTTGGAGCCATGCTTTTTTCTATTGGTTACCAATAAGGTTTATACACTGTGACTGTGCTTTATGGCTGAATGTTAAAAATCCTGCACATGTGGGACCTCTTTATACCAGATTAAGCAATCTTGCATAATGCATTATGCTTTATGAGTATTCACTAAGAAAACTACTGGACTGCAAGATATGACCAGCCACATGCTTTGAGAACTACAGTAATGGCTGGCTGCTCTTCAAAATCCTTAAAGGACAAAAATAAACAAAATAAACTCATACATACCTTCCTACAAGCCCCCGTTGGTCTGGCACAGACCTCATGGTCCAGCAGTGCTCACCTCATTCCATTTCCTGGGGACGGGGACGCCGCAGAGCCGTCGGCGTATCACCGGCCGCAGCGATGACCCGCCCCGGCCTGTGATAGGCTGAGCCCACTTATGTAAGAAGCCGGCCAGAGCTCCTTACATGACAGTGGGCTCAGCCTATCACAGGCCGGATAATTATACGACTAGGCACCACTACTTCAGTGCACATAAGTGTATTAACTATATTTTTTCTGTCAAACAAGACACTTATTAACAGGGCTGTGGAGTCGGAGTCGGAGTAAATTTTGGGTACCTGGAGTCAGTCGGCAAACAATGCACCGACTCCTACTAAATTTTAGATTGGAATAAAAAAAAAAAGTGAGTTTAAATGTCCCAATTCACAAAGTTATAATTAATGACTTCTCTACTGTAAGAATAATGACCAATGCATGCAGTGCCTCACGTAACCGCAAAACTAACACGTTAAGTGACCATGAAGAAGCATGCTTTTCATGTGCTTCACTATATGGCACGCAACGCACAATTAGGAGCGGCAATATTTATACTTTCCATAGTGTTGTGTTCTGCTGTTACAGGGAACCCATGGGTAACCTAGCCTCTCACTGATAAGGGGTTAAGTAAATGTTTTTTGCAGGACTAGAGACACTTGTATAAGTGAAGGGAATGGAGGGTCAATAGTTCAAGACTGAAGCTGTAAACCATTGGAAAAAGGCTGTAAAAACTTTTAAACTCGATTGTTAGCTTAAAGGGGTACTCCGCCCCTAGACATCTTAAGATAAGTTGATAAGTTGTCAGATCGCTGGGGTCCCGCTGCTGGGGATCCCCGGGATTGCCGCTGCGGCACCGCGCTATCATTACTGCACAGAGCGAGTTCGCTCTGTGCGTAATGACTAGCGATACAGGGGCCGGAGCATCGTTACGTCATGGCTCCGCCCCCTCAATACAAGTCTATGGGAGGGGGCGTGGCGGCCATGATGCCACAAGGGGCGGAACCATGACGTAACTATGCTCCGGCCCCTGTATCGCCCGTCATTACACACACAGCGAACCCGCTCTGTGTAGTAATGATAGCGAGGTGCCACAGCGACGATCCCGGGGGTCCCCAGCAGCGGGACCCCGGCGATCTGACATCTTATCCCCTATCCTTTGGATTGGGGATAAGATGTCTAGGGGCGGAGTACCCCTTTAAACATGACTATGGGATTCTACTAGGGAAATCATGTTTTATAATAAATGCCCCTTCCTGGATCCTCCCACTGCCCTATCTTCAGCAACAGATCAGCACACAAACTGTTCAATACAGTAGACTGTTGGCTTCCCAGCCAGTAGTCCTGTGGTAATGACATGTATGTCGCCTTTCTTTCCTTCAAGGAATGTATAAAATACATTCGCATATTAATACAGAGGAGTCGGAAGTACAAAAAACTGCAGAGTCGGAACATTTATCTACCGACTCCACAGCCCTGCTTATTAAATCAGTGATGCTTTACTGTTGTCAGGAGCGTACATGCAAGCTGCTAATCTTAGGCCACTATAGAGATAGCTTTTGATCCTTTGCCCCCTGAGCAGTCAGATCTCAGCACTGAAAAGAAAAGATGGACATTAAAGATCACAGAAGTGTTATGCTACATGAGACAGGCTCATATGAATGTGTTCTGCATAGGTTTAAGTTGTAAAGATCAGAGTGAAAGAGCCCTGTGAAACACATCTGGCTTCTGGGCCACAATGCATCTGTATAGAGGCACTGATTTCACAATGTCCTACTTGAATGTAGTTAATGGTTATTAAAGGGGTACTCCAGTGGAAATTTTTTTTTTTTTTTTTTTTTTTTTAAATCAACTGGTTCCAGAACGTTAAACAGATTAGTTACGTCTATTTAAAAATCTTAATCCTTCCAGTGCTTATCAGCTGCTGTATATTACAGAGGAGGAAGTTCTTTTCTTTTTTAATTTCCTTTCTGTCTGACCACAGTGCTCTCTGCTGACACCTCTGTCCATGTCAGGAACTGTCCTGAGCAGGAACAAATCACCATAGCAAACATATGCTGCTCTGGACAGTTCCTGACATGGACACAGGTGTCAGCAGAGAGCACTGTGGTCAAGACAGAAAATTTAAAAAAAAGAAAAGAACTTCCTCTAGTATACAGCAGATGAAAAGTACTGGGAACATTTTAAATAGAAGTAACTTACAAATCTGTATAACTTTCTGGCACCAGTTGGTTTAAAAAAAATCATTTTTCCACTTTAATGGCTTTTTAGTTCCATCATGTAACAGTATAAACATGTTATTGTACCACTATTAGATGATATGTAATAGTTATGTTACAGTACTGTCACACTATGCTTTGTGTTCACTTGTTCCTTTCAATGGGACGGCTCCAGGTTGATGATGCAGAAGCAACTATGGGCCCGCATTAGTTTTTTTGCTCCAGTGGGAGTGACCAATGCCATTGTGTTGTCGATAAGGGGTACAGTCATGGCCGTAAATGTTGGCATCCCTGAAATTTTTCAAGAAAATGAAGTATTTCTCACAGAAAAGGACTGCAGTAACACATGTTTTGCTATACACGTGTATTCCCTTTGTGTGTATTGGAACTAAACCAAAAAAGGGAGGAAAAAAGCAAATTGGACATAATGTCACACCAAACTCCAAAAATGGGCTGGACAAAATTATTGCCACCCGTCACTTAATATTTGGTTGCACACCCTTTGCAAAAAAATAACTTTAATCAATCGCTTCCTATAAGCTTCTTATACCTCTCAGCTGGTATATTAGACCACTCTTCCTTTGCAAACTGCTCCAGGTCTCTCTTATCGGAAGGGGCGCCTTTTCCCAAAAGCAATTTTAAGATCTCTCCACAGGTGTTCAATGGGATTTAGATCTGGACTCATTGCTGGCCACTTCACAACTCCCCAGTGCTTTGTTGCCATCCGTTTCTGGGTGCTTTTTGTATGTTTGGGGTCATTGCCCTGCTGGAAGACCCAAGATCTCAGACACAAACCCAGCTTTCTGACACTGGGCTGTACAGCGCGACCCAAAATCCATTGGTAATCCTCAGATTTCATGATGCCTTGCACACATTCAAATCACCCAGTGCCAGAGGCAGCAAAACAACCCCAAAACATAATTGAACTCCACCATATTTGACTGTAGGTACTGTGTACTTTTCTTTGTAGGCCTCATTCCTTTTTCGGTAAACAGTAGAAGGATGGGCTTTACCAAAAAGCTCTATCTTGGTCTCATCTGTCCACAAGACATTTTCCAGAAGGCTTTTGGGTTACATTTTGGCAAAATGTAGTCTTACTTTTTTATGTCTCTGTGTCAGCAGTGGGGTCCTCCAGGTTCTCCTGCCATAGCGTTTTATTTAATTTAAATGTCGTTGGACAGTTCGCACTGACACTGATGCTCCCTGAGTCTGCAGGACAGCTTGAATATCTTTGGAACTTGTTTGGGGCTGCTTATCCACCATCCGGACTATCCTGTGTTGACACCTTTCATAAATTTTTCTCTTCCGTCCACACCCAGGGAGATTAGCTACAGTGCCATAGGTTGCAAACTTTTTGATAATGTTGCGCACTGTGGTCAAAGGCAAATCTAGATCTCTGGAGATGGACTTGTAGCCTTGAGATTGTTGATATTTTTCCACAATTTTGGTTCTCAAGTCCTCAGTTCTCTTCTCCTCTTTCTGTTGTCTATGCTTAGTGTGGCACACCCAGACACACAATGCAAAGATTAAGTGAACTTCTCTCCTTTTTATCTGCTTTCAGGTGTGATTTTTTTATTTATTTATTTATTTTTTTATTGCCCACACGTTACTTGCACCGGGTGAGTTTAACCCCTTAACGACCACGGGTTTTTCAGTTTTTGCACTTTTGTTTTTTCCTCCTCACCTTTTAAAAATCATAACCCTTTCAATTTTTCACCTAAAAATCCATATGATGGCTTCTTTTTTGCGCCACCAATTCTACTTTGCAGTGACATCAGTCATTTTAGCCAAAAATCTACGGCGAAACGGAAAAAAAAATCATTGTGCGAAATTTAAGAAAAAACGCCATTTTGTAACTTCTGGGGGCTTCCGTTTCTACGCAGTAAATTTTTTGGTAAAAATGACACCTGATCTTCTGTAGGTCCATACAGTTAAAATGATACACTACTTATATAGGTTGGATTGTGTTGTACTTCTGTAAAAAATCATAACTACATTCAGAAAAATGTATACGTTTAAAATTGTCATCTTCTGACCCCTATAACTTTTTTATTTTTCCATGTATGGGGCGGTATGAGGGCTAATTTTTTGCGCCGTGATCTGAAGTTTTTAGCGGTACCATTTTTGTATTGATCAAACTTTTTGATCGCTTTTTATTCATTTTTTTCATTATATTAAAAGCGACCAAAAATATGTTATTTTGGACTTTGGAATTTTTTTTGCACGTACGCCATTGACCGTGCGGTTTAATTAATGATATATTTTTATAGTTCGGACATTTACGCATGCGGCGATACCACATATGTTTATATTTCTTTTTATTTACATGGTGTTTTATGGGAAAAGGGGGGTGATTTGAACTTTTATTAAGGAAAGGGTTAAATCACATTTATTAACTTTTTTTTTTTTTAAAGTTTCTTTTTTTTGCAGTGTTATAGGTCCCATAGGGACCTATAACACTGAACACACTGATCTTATACCCTGTTCACTGCAAAGCCATAGCTTTGCAGTGATCAGGGTTATCGGCGGTCGATTGCTCAAGCCTGAATCTCAGGCTTGGAGCAATCAATCGCCGAGGGGACATGCCGGAGGCAGGTAAGAGGACCTCCGCTTGTGTCCCAGCTGATCGGGACACCGCATTTTCACTCCGGTGGTCCCGATCAGCCCAGCTGAGCAGCCGGGCAGCTTTCACTTTCGGTTTAGATGCGGCGCTCAACTTTGAACGCCGCGTCTAAAGGGTTAATAGCGCGCGGCACCACGATCGCTGCCGCGCACTATTAGCCCCGGGTCCCGGCATCAGATACATGCCGGAACCGACCCGATATTACACAGGGTCACCGCGTGACCCTGCGTTATATCGCGGGAGCCGGCCAAGGACGTAAATATACGTCCTTGGTCATTAAGGGGTTAAAGGAGCATCACATGCTTGAAACTATTTTATTTTTCCACAATTTTGAAAGGGTGCCAATAATTTTGTCCAGCCTATTTTTGGAGTTTGGTGTGACATTATGTCTAATTTGCTTTGTTCACCTACCTTTTTTTGGTTTAGTTCCAGTACACACAAAGGGAATAAACGTGTGTATAGCAAAACATGTGTTACTGCAATCCTTTTCTGTGAGAAATACTTCATTTTCTTGAAAAATTTCAGGGGTGCCAACATTTACGGCCATGACTCTTTTTATAATGGAAAATCCTCCTCAAACGGACACTGTGTAAACAATGTGTAAAAATAATTGTACCTAAGGCTTGAATTCAAAACACATAAACACCAATAAGACCCAGTCTAATTAAGACATAACTTTTACTGCTACATTAAAAACATACAAAAAAAATGGTGTTTACATTAAATATTATATGTGCAAAAAATAGAAAACTCAATATAAAATGTACAGGTCCACAAAGGCCTCTAATAGGTTAATTTTGATACATTCTGTATAGGTTATTGCAGATCACAACTTGATATGCAGGGAAGGGGATAGGGTACAGGTGCTAGTCCCTATATCCAACCCAATGATCTCTCCCTGCCCATCATATGCATTGCCCTTCCTATACTAGAAGTGTGGATGGGTATAGGGTAACATAAGTATTAACAGTATTGTCTCCAAGGTAACCGCTTTGATATATCCTAAAATTAGCTATAAACATCTTAGATCTCATACTCCTTTTTCCAAGGCATTTCTCTCTTGATACTTGAGTTCTTCAGGGATTGAGGAGACACAGACTAACAAATAGGCAAAACAGCTTATTGGAGAACACACAATGAAATAAATCTAATTAGTTACATAGGACAGTAACACTTATTAGTCACAAACAATTGTATTGGCCCCATGGATGTTAGCACCATAGATATAGTTGGTTAGTATAGGCCAGTAGAGAAAATATATAGCAAAGGTTTTAATGACAAGAGTGTCTCTGAGGCTTGAATTGTAACAAAACTATGGTGTATATTTGCTATTTCACTGTATTTATCTTGTTACATTTAAAATTTTAACCAAATTAAGAAAATTGATGCTTAACAAGGATTAATTTCATTGTCGTTTTCCCTAGAATTAGGAATACCTTCCTCTGTGGACCTAGTAAGTAGTGACCCAGCTCACATGGTCGTATCTTTTGATAGCGGACACACAAGTATTTTCAATATGGAGGCACGGCAGAAAGTTTTAACATTAGAGTCTTGTATAGAAACAGGTATGTACTTTTTCAGCACATTATAAAGTCTCTCTTTGTATGTGCCTTTTAGTTATGTACAAAAAGAACAGATTAAAATTACCACTGCAATGCTAAAAGTCTGGCCCAAATACACACATCACCTAAAAATGACTTGGAGATATGTAATGTACATGCCATGGTCTATGTTTTCATGAGCATATCTTTACAAACCTCCTTTTAAAGTCCTTGGTCTATTAGGAAGTTGTAACCCCTTAATTATGTTTTAACCCCTGAGTGTTGAACCGGGGTACTGTGCAGAAGATTGTGGGGGTTCCCAGCCATCAGACCCCCCATGAACAGACACTTATCCTAAAATTGTAGAATCCTAAAATATAAAAATTGTTCCACTCATTTTTACTAATTTTTACTCATTGTACTCATTTACAACAGGGCATACCAGGACTAAGCGCTTTTTTCCATTTTTGCCCTTTTGTTTTTTCCTCCTTACCTTTTAAAAATCATAACTCTCTTTAAATTTTGCACCTACAGACCCACAAGATGGCTTGTTTTTTGCGCCACCAATTCTACTTTAGAATGACATCAGTCATTTTATCCAAAAACCTATGGTGAAACCAATGACACCTTCTCTTTATTCAGTAGGTCCATACGATTAAAATGATACCCTAGGTTTAATTTTATATTACTTCTGGAAAAAATCTTAACTACATGCACGAAAATTAAAAAATGTCCTCTTCTTACCCCTATAACTTTTTTTTATTTTTGAGTGCACGGGGATGTATGAGGGCTCTTTTTTTGCACCGTGTACATCGGTACTATTTTTGTTCTCACTTTTTGATTGCTTTTTATTAATTTTTTTTATGGTATAAAAAGTGACCAAAATGCGCTATTTTGGACTTTGGAATTCTTTTACGAGTACCATGCGGTTTAATTAGCAATATATTTTTATAGTTCGGACATTTACGCACGTGGCGATACCACATATTTTTATATTTATTTTTGTTTACCTAGTTTATTTTTGTTTGTTTTTTTTTTAATTGTAAAAGTGGGGTGATTCAAACTTTTATTAGGGAAGGGGTTAAATCACATTTATTAACAATTTTTTTACACTTATTTTATTGCAATGTTATAGCCCCCATAGGGGACTATGACATGCAATACATTGATTGCATACATTGATCAATGCTATGCCATAGCATTGCATTGATCAGTGTTTTCGACACTCGATTGCTCCAGCCTGGATCTCAACGATGATCGGACAATGAGGAGGAAGATAGAGACCCTCATCGCATCCATACAGCTGATCGGGACAACGCGGTCTCACCGCGGTGGTCCCATTCAGCCCCACTGAGCTGCTGGGAATGCTTTTTTTTTTTTTTTTTTTTTTTTTTTTTTTTTTTTTTTTTTATATATATATATGGCGATCAACTTTGATAGCCACGTCTACAGGGTTTATACCGGGTCCCACGGTATTAGTTGCGGGTCCCGGCTACCGTTAGCCGCCGGGACCGACCCAATATGACGTGAGGTCACCGTGTGACCCCACATTAAATCTCGGGCGCAGGACGTACAGGTAATTATTCAGTAGGTCAGTGCAATTAAAACTATTCCCAATTTCAGTTTTTTATTACAGTACTACTTTATTAAAAAGAAACATTAACAAAATTTGTATGCTTAAAATTGTCATATTATGACCCATATAACGTGATCCATGACATGTAGTTTTTATCTGTACCATTCTTGTTCTGATGTGACTTTTTGACCCCCCTAACCCCCCCAAATATGCCAAATATGTTTAAACATTTTTCTTTTTCTTCTAAAAAAATATAAAAATTAGTTTTTAGGGAATAGGCTTTTATCCAATTTTAAAAACTTTAAATTTTTTGATTTTGCGCTTTTCAAGTCCCCATAGGGGATTTTTTTACATGAAATCACTAGATTGCATTCAGTGTATAATGCTATGCCTATTGCATGGCATTATACAATGTGATCAGTGCTTGCTCCATTGATACAGCCTGGCTGGATAATAGCATTGGCAATCCAATGGCTGGTGGCAGGTCACTTCGTGGGGGTCTAATAAGCCTCCTGAACTAACCGGCATGTGGAATTTAATACTTTATATGTCATGATCATCATTTATCATAGCATCTGAAAGGTTAATGATGAGTGGCTGCTCACTGCTATGAAGCTAGCACAGCTCCTGTGCTCACTTCATAGTCAATTAATGCTCAAGGTGGTACAGATATGCCCTGTTGTGTTAAGGCCCAGAAAGAAAGGAAGTACTAGTATGCCCTGTTGTGTTAAAGGAGTACTGTGGCGTGGGACAATTTTTTGGATAGGGGATAAGTGTCTGCTTGCAGGGGGGGGTCTGATGGCTGGGAACCCCCATAATCTCCTGCACAGTGCCTCGGCTCCCCACGTGAAAAGAGCTGTGCCAACCACAGCAGAAAGTGTTGCCCGACACGCCCCGTCCATCCATTTTTATGGGTGAACCTTTGTGGTTATGCATTTCAAGCTCTCCCATAGAGATACATGGAGGTGGTGTGTTGTCCACCGCTTTGTGTGGCGGTCAACAGTTTACTTGTGCGGAGAGTATATTGCACCATCCACAAGGATTGCTGGGTGGCGTTCAGGAGATCGCGGGGGTTCCAGTGGTTGGACCCCCGCAATCAAACAGTTTGGATAGGGTCCTACGCCACAGTACCTCTTTAAGGCCCTGATTAGAGATGAGCGAACTTACAGTAAATTCGATTTGTCACGAACTTCTCGGCTCAGCAGTTGATGACTTATCCTGCATAAATTAGTTCAGATTTCAGGTGCTCCCGTGGGCTGGAAAAGGTGGATACAGTCCTAGGAGACTCTTTCCTCGAACTGTATCCACCTTTTCCAGCCCACCGGAGCACCTGAAGGCTGAACTAATTTATGCAGGATTAGTCATCAACTGCCGAGCCGAGAAGTTCGTGACAAATCGAATTTACTGTAAGTTCGCTCATCTCTAGCCCTGATGACAAGGGATTACAGGTATGCCAGATGTCATCTAGGGGTTATTGCATGCAAGTAATGAAAATTACTGGTTGTATTGTTGACTGTGTCATAGAGCATTTAGTTGGTTTTGTCACCTTTTCTTTGCATCTTGTTGTTTTTTTGTTTTTTCATTGTATTTTAATGATTTTTGTTATGCAGCCAAAAACCCTGTTTGAATAAAGTGATAGGAGAAACTAGTATTCTCCTTAACACGGACATATGCTGCATGGTAATGGAAGCAAAGATTGAGTTGCTAAACAGATTTTCTCTGTACATATAAATACAGTGTATCTATGGAGACTAATGTGCTTGACTTGCTTCCTGTAGCTTCGAGCTGCCAGATAAACAGAGTAATTAGCCATCCGACTCTTCCAATTACCATCACTGCTCATGAGGATCGGCACATCAAGTTTTATGACAACAATACAGGTATGGATGAGGCTGAAATGATTCTCTACCACTTTGCCTAAACTGAAAATATCAAGGATGTCTGCTACAGTCAGAGATACTTGGTGAAATTCAGATTGAGGGTTAGCAGGCACTGTATATAAATCACTAATACATCATAAATAAATAGGTTTAATAGTATTTCAACACTGTGTCACACCTTTTGCTGCTGTCATTTCTGTCCCTGTGCCTGCGACTTCTATGTATTGTGAGGGGCTGTGTAATGTATTTGCACTGTGTATAAAGAATGAAAACCGTCCTAAACATTGGAACACATTGGGGAAGATTTAGGAAAACCTGTGCAGAGGAAAACCATAGCAACCGATTGGATGGCTTCTTTCATTTTTAAAAGGACCACTCAAAAATGAAAGACGTGATCAGATTGGTTGATATGGGCAAGTAGTGAACTCTTCCTCTACACAGGTTTTTGATAAATCTCCCCTGTAGAGCTGAGATTCATGAGAATGTTTTCTGCATATAGATATAGGCATTTTTTTATTATGCATCTGTGTGTTCACACTACCATTGTGGTTTTGTAAATGCATTTCTGCATCAGTAGTACATTGAATTCTAACCGCACCCAGCAGACCCATGGTCAGGTCTGTCTTCTTCCATCATGCTATCCTTTGTTTTTAGGGAAAAATAGTATTGTTTGCAAGCTCTGTTCTTCGCTCAAAGCTGACATATACTAACAAACATGTATAAGGGTGGGTTCACAACTACATTTTTACAGTACAGGAACTGGATCAGGCTGGGGGAAGTGAAAACCGGGCGCTCCCATATCCCATCAGGACCCGGCCCGTATCTAATTAATTTCAATGAGCCGACTGGAGTCAAACAGTGACTCCGGTCGGGTACTTTTTGCCCCGTTTCCTGTTTTGTAACCGGACCTAAAACCGCGGCATACCACTTTGACTACAATCGACTCATTGAAATGAACTAGATACGGCCCAGGTCCCACTGAGGGAGCGCCCGGTTTTCGCTCTCCCCCTGTACTGTAAAAATGTGGTGTGAACCCAGCCTTAGAGACATTGTGCTATATTGGCCAGCTGAATTTTTTTTTTCTGTTAATGGGGTTTTCTGATTAGAAGAAAATACAGCTTACTAGAGGCATATTATATTAAAACACACTATACTCCTTGCTGAGTCCACCACTGGTCTGACCGAGCGCCTCTCTTTATGTACCCTGATGACATTCTGAACACACTGCAGATTAAAGGTCCGTTACCAAGGCTGCAGTGTGTTTGGGGCAGACCATGGAGAGCATTTCATCATAGGACTTAAATAGAGGCATGTGTATGCACTGTATAGTGCATTTTATTATTTAACACCCCTAGTTGGCTATAATTTGTTTATATCAGACACTCTAATGATCACAACAAAGATTCAAAATAGAAGAGGTTTTTTTGCTTTGTTGTTTTGTTTACAGTTTTGTGTTCTTAAAGAAGAAATCCCATGCCCCAATTTAAAAAACAAAAAAAGCTCATATTAAAGTACATGTTCTTACCTTCATAATGACCTGGTCCCCGTCCAAATTGCCCATTCCGTTCGCCCGCAATCCCAGCTGAAACTCCGTTACTTCCTGCTTCATGTACCTCTCTGTCTTCCGGTCTGCACATGGGTTCCCACAGTGCCTTTCGTTTCTAGCAGGACTCCAGCCCAGCCTACACTGCCTTACTTCTCCACCCCCTCATTAATGCAATAACGCCCACACATTTCTCTTCTTCCCCACCCTCCCCCGTTCTGCTATCCCCCTAGCTTCCCCAGCACAGGTGGCAGCCTGTGTCATCCAATCCCCACTCATGCACGTGTTCCCCGGCTAGTGATCCAGCTATGTAAGCAGTTTGCTTATCTAGCTTTCATCACTAGTGTCGGAGGAGCCGAGGAAGAAAGCCTCATCATGGTAAATCAATCAATGTGCACAAGTGAAACATGCAATACAAAGAAAACAAATATATATTAACCCATGTATGTTTGTGTATATCTATATATATATATATATATATATATATATATATATATATATATATAAAGCAAAATCATCGGTAGTTGCAGTATCTTGTAATACCTTTTTTATTGGACTAACAAGATTTTGTAGAGACAAGCTTTCGGGATTCCTCCCTTTTTGCATCACTGGACTAATACGGCTACTCCTAACTAATCTATATATATATATATATATATATATATATATATATATATATATATATATATATATTATACACATACATACATTTGCACATGTGTATGTCTGCATGTGCATATACACACACACACACACTTACACATGTGTGTCTGTATGTGCATGTGTGTGTTTATATATATATATATACATTTCTCTTGCACCCTCCTTATATGCCAGTGTTTCCCAACCAGTGTGCCTCCAGCTGTTTCAAAACTACAACTCCCAGCATGCCCGGACAGCCTTCAGCTGTCCGGGCATGCTGGGAGTTGTAGTATTGCAACAGCTGGAGGCACACTGGTTTGGAAAAAACACGGGCATATAAGGACGCCACCGCTTCATGACATGGTGACATCCCTGAGGTACCTGGGGCAGATGAGTAGGGGGATCCCTGTTCATTACTTTCAATAAAACACGTCTACCACTATGTCTTATTTTTAGGGGATGTCTTATTTTTTAATTACAGTAAGAATGATACAACATTTCTCTTTTGCACCCTCCAAATGTGCCAGGGTTTCCCAACCAGTGTGCCTCCAGCTGTTGCAAAACTACAACTCACAGCATGCCCGGACAGCCAAAGGCTGTCTGTGCATGCAGGGAGTTGTAGTTTTGCAACAGCAGGAGGCACACTGGTTGGGGAACACTGGCCTAGGGGGAAAATGCTTTATATAGCCTAGAACAGTGTTTTTCCTAACCAGGATGCCCCCAGCTGTTGCAAAACTACAACTCCCAGCATGCCCGAACAGCTGAAGTCTGTCTGTGCATGCTGGGAGTTGTAGTTTTGCAACAGCAGGAGGCACACTGGTTGGGGAACATTGGCCTAGGGGGAAAATGCTTTATATAGCCTAGAACAGTGTTTTTCCTAACCAGGATGCCCCCAGCTGTTGCAAAACTACAACTCCCAGCATGCCCGGACAGCTGAAGTCTGTCTGTGCATGCTGGGAGTTGTAGTTTTGCAACAGCAGGAGGCACACTGGTTGGGGAACACTGGCCTAGGGGGAAAATGCTTTATATAGCCTAGAACAGTGTTTTTCCTAACCAGGATGCCCCCAGCTGTTGCAAAACTACAACTCCCAGCATGCCCGGACAGCTGAAGGCTATACGGGCAAGCTGGGAGTTGTAGTTTTGCAACAGCAGGAGGCACCCTGATTTGAAAACACTGGAATAGAAGCAGAGAACAATGCTTTATATAGCCTAGAACAGTGTTTTTCCTAACCAGGGTGCCTCCAGCTGTTGCAAAACTACAACTCCCAGCATGCCCGGACAGCTGAAGGCTGTCTGTGCATGCTGGGAGTTGTAGTTTTGCAACAGCAGGAGGCACACTGGTTGGGAAACACTGGCCTAGGGGAAAATACTTTATATAGCCTAGAACAGTGTTTCCCAACCAGGGTGCCCCCAGCTGTTGCGAAACTACAACTCCCAGCATGCCCGGACAGCTGAAGGCACACTGGTTTGCAAAAAGATGGTACTACAAGCAGGGGGGGGGGGGGGGTGCCTGCCTCTGCACACACGATTTATTTTCAACTCCTTAGAAAAGATATATATCTCATGCCCTCTCCTGACCTGTAGCACTATATGACCGCTGCTTCAGCGCTGATCAAAGCAGGGACATATACTTCTATAGCCCAGATGCAGGGGAGTGCGCTCCTGGGCTATAGAAGTCTGTATCCTTGTTCCGATCAGCGCTGAGTCCTCGGTAATATAGTGCTGCCAGGAGGACACAGCGCTAAACTGGACAGGGGAGAGTGCAGGGGGACAAATACAGGGCACAAATGAGGGTGATTACAGGTTTTTTTGACTGAGGCAGGGCAGAACACTATCAGTTCCTGCTCTAACCTGCCGTGGGATAAGAATGAAAGTGAAAGTGTGCGCAGGGGCTGCTCTAATTGGCTGAAGCAGCTATTACATATTCATAGCTGCTCAGCCAACCACGTAGGAGGGGAGGGGGGTAAATGATTATTTATGAGATGGGGCGGGCAGAGGCCGTGCACGGGGCGGGCAGCCGAACTGAAGGCTGCGTGGGGTATTGTGGGAATGTGTTGCGTCACGGCCCCCAGTATAACGGAGGTGAATGGGGGGTCGAAAGTCACCAGAAACTGTAACTGCTGAGCTTCCTGACTGACAAAAGAATCGCTGAAAACATAATTTCCATGCAGGATGGGTGATGTAAGTGATTTACAAACTTATATAACTTTAATTTATGCACCTAAACCTGTACAATTTTTCTCCGTGGGACATCTCCTTTAAGTTAAGTTACCTATTTTCTCCTTTCAGGAAAGCTCATCCATTCGATGGTTGCACATTTAGATGCAGTAACAAGTTTAGCTGTGGATCCGAATGGGTTGTACCTGATGTCTGGCAGTGAGTATTTCTCTTTTCGATTTGAAAGTTAAAGATTCCACTTGTGTAAAACTTTTGAATAGCATATAACATTGAGGAAGTACTAGATGCAGGCTAGTATGCTTTAAATGGCTGAATCTTCATGTGTACATTGTAATTTGTGAGAGGTGACATCTGCTTTAATAATCCTTGCCTGTCCTTTACATGGGGACTTCAGAAGTGGTAAACAGCACCCATTAAGGAGTCAGACTAATTTTTGCTTTTTCACTTTTTACTCCTCATCTTCTAAGAGCCATGACTTTATTTTTCCATCCACAGACTCATATGAGGACTTTTTTTGTTTTTGTTTTTTTTGCGTGACCAATTTTACATTGTAGTGACACCTTTGATTTTACCAGAAAAATGTACGGTGAAACCAAAAACTTTATTGAACAAAATCAGTATATTTAAAATTGTCCTGGCCCCTATAACTTTTTTCATTTTTCCATATACAGGGATGTATGGTGTTTTTTTTTTTTGTTTTGTTTTTTTGCGCCATGATCTGTAGTTTTTATCTTTACCATTTCTGTTTTGATGGTTCTTTTTGATGGCATATTATTGTAATTAGAAATCTATATTTTTGGACTTTGGTATTCTTTTTACATTTACACTATTCATCGTACGGGATTATTAACATAATATTTTAATAGATCGGACATCTCCACGAGCGACGATACCAAGTACAGTGGTCCCTCAACATACGATGGTAATTCGTTCCAAACGACCCATCGTTTGTCGAATCCATCGTATGTTGAGGGATCCGTGCAATGTAAAGTATAGGAAGCTGTACTCACCTGTCCCCGTCGCTCCGGACCAGGTCCTCACCGCTCCCGATGCTGTCCCAGGGGCTCCCGATGCTGTCCCGCTGCTCCGGTGTCGTCTTCACGATCCTCCGGCTTCTTCCGCATCTTCTGCAGGGTCCGGGCCTCGCTTTCTGGTGACGTTATTACGCTGCTGCGCCGGCGCAGCGTGCGTAGTGACGTAATAACGACACCGGAAAGCGAGGCCCGGACCCTGGAGAAGATGCGCAAGACACTGGAGGATCGCGAAGTGGACTCGGAGCAGCGGGAATAGGTAAGCGAACCTGCCAGGGATGCTTAAACTGCTATCCGACAGCAGCTTAAGCATTTTGCGCTGTCGGATAGCAGTTAATGCGATGGCCCCAACATATAAAAGCATCGTATGTCGATGCTGACATCGACATGCGATGGCCTCTGAGAGGCCATCGTATGTCGATTTTATCATATGTCGGGGCCATCGTAGGTCGGGGGGTTACTGTATCTTGACTTATTTTGTACTCCCTTTTTTTTAGTCCCCACAGGGTTTGATTGCTAATACTGATCAGTGCTTTGCATAGCACTGATCAGTGTTATCTGTGATCTAGCTCGAAAGCAGACCAGAAAAGAAAACCCGATGATGACGGCAGGAGGCAGGTAAGGAGACCTCCGGTCGCCATCTCGGCTTATCTGATCCCCGGAGCTGTGCCGCGGGTGATCACATCAGCCATTGGAATTGCTGCAGATGCCCTGAACAATATTGATCATGGCATCTAAGGGGTTAATGGCGGACATCACCGCGACAGCTGATGTCCACCATTACCAACGGGTCCCTGTCTGCTGAGAACTCAGCTCCTGCACTCACTTCATAGCTGTGGCAGGAAGCAGGATGTTCAAGTCCCAGGCGCCCCGAGTGTACCTGTACACCCTGCGTCCTCTAGTGGTAAAATAGGAGCATTACTGGTTGTTATCCCCTACATCCATCCATGCAAATGTATCCTAGTTTGAAAGGCTTATCATATCTTCTCATCAAAAAAGCAAGTCTACTGGAAACGTGCATTCTTGCTGGTATAAGAACGTTAACCTATATATATATTTTTTTTTAATCAGGTCATGACTGTTCAATACGTTTATGGAACTTGGAAAGCAAGACCTGCATACAGGAATTCACCGCCCACCGCAAGAAATTTGATGAATCCATTCACGATGTGGCATTCCACCCATCTAAATGCTACATAGCCAGTGCAGGCGCAGATGCCCTTGCCAAAGTTTTTGTATGACACCATGCGTCCCTGTAGTTTTTAATTTCCCGAAGCAGCCACATGAAAGCAAAGACATGCTACTTATGAACGAAGATTTGATTTAACCATCCTTTCTTTCTTCTTGTGTTGAATAATCAGGATAAGATGCAAAAAAAAACAAAAAAATGAAATGTTGTGGGCTTAGTTTTGCAGGGTGCTGTTTTCTAAACTAATGGTTTGTTCAGGGTGCTGTAAACTTGACTGGTGCTTGGAGCCAGGATTCTGTCTTTCAAATGACCTCTGAGCTACAGTAGCAGCATTTTATTTTTAAGAGTGCACATTTGACCAGGCAGGCCTGGATCAAACTAGTTTCCAACCTACGGTGTATTTTGTGGTTGTGGAGATTGTGACAATGTAACAAACACAGCCAGTGGGACGGCAAATAACTACAATATAGGAAAAACACAGCGGGCAAGTACTTGCCACTCCCTTTTCTCACTTACAGCTCCTGCAAGCGTTTTTTGGTGGAAACCATGGACCTTTTACCAGTTCTCATTGTGCATTTTTCTCATACTGGAGCTGTTGTCTGAGAAAGCAAGCATTTCTCCCAGTCCATGGGACTGCTAGTAACAAGTGAAGGCAGTGTAAAAACAAGACCGAAGAACACACTTTCTATTTTAACAGCTTTGTTTAGTATCCGTTGTGTTGTGTTCTTGGAATGTACTTTAGGTAAAATACCAATATAAATTTCTAAAAGGGGTAAATGTGTTGAATACATTTAAAGGTCCATTTTAATGTCACCGGCAGTTGTTTCACATTACGCCAATGGAAGTCTTCACGCCAATATTACAGCTACATGTACTGTTTCAAGAGGCCTTTTACCTTGACAGTGAGGTTCTCTAGGGCAGCAATTCTATATTCTTCTTTTTTTTTTTTTTAGGATTTTTTTTTTCTAATTATGAATACATAATACCCTTGTGTGATCCTGAACAATTCTGCATCTTTTTCTTGTAAATACGTCTATAGTTTAATTATATTTGTCACTAGGCACATACAAATAAATTACCCTATGTAAGAATTGGACGCTTGGTGCTGTTGCATTGTGTACCTATTATTAGGGATGCAAAATATCTATACACACCATTAAAAAATATTGCTGGCTCTCAACTATAATGGTGAAATCTGGAAATAACCGTTATACTGCAATGCTTCAAGGTTGCCTAATGTTAGCTAAATAGGTAGGTAAATAAATGTTTTTTGTTTTTTTTCTTTGAAACAGAACCACACTTCCCTGTAGTTTGTTTGGTATTGCAGCCCTATTCACATTAATAGTGCAGAGCTGCAGTAGCATTCAATGGCCAAAGGTGGTGAGGTTTCTTTTTAAAGGGGTATTCCGGCTTTTTACATCTTATCCCCTATCCTTTGGATAGGGGATAAGATGTAAAAAGCCGGAATACCCCTTTAAGGGTCACTAATATAGAAGAACCTTCAAAAAATATATATTTATTAAAATATTAACCATGAAATCATTTTAGTTTTAAACTTAGAAAATGGCAGACATGGCTTAGAAAAAAAATCTGTATGCACTTATTTGGTTACCTAGAAGATTTAATAGTGCTGCATTAAACCCACTTAAGAAAATATGTACCCCCCCCCCCTTCCTCTGCACTGCATTCCTGCTGATCCTAATTTTAGAGGTTGATGTAATCATTGAGAGACTAAATTCAACGTGTCCAATGCCCTGTTAAAATAATGCACCTAGACTTTATACACTGATCTTTGGTTGTTGCGAAGTCTTTCTCAAAGTGACTTGGGAAAACTTTGTTAAAGTGGTATTCGTACAAAATCCATTTAAATGGCTGCAAATCTAAGGAAAGAAAAATAAACAGAAATGCCACTGATTTAACACAATGATTTTAATATCTTCGGTTTGTTTAAAGAAAAGAAATGAACTATGTGGCTTTTTACTTAGACATTGAAATTGTGGATTATTTGTGTATTTGCCTTTTTTTTTATTTTTTCGTTTATTTTTTTTCTTTTTACTTTCTTTTTAGACTAAGTAATTACAAAGATTTATTTGGAAATTCTTAAAAGCTATGTATATTATATATAAATATATATATATATTGTAAACATATATTAAATGTGTTGAGTATGGGATGACTCAAGGGGTGCATTTTAATCTTTTTGTATTGAGTTCTTCTAAGTGTACACAAAGATAATGGTATGGGTATGACATTGAGTATTTTGCTGTTACATACTATATACAATTTACAGCTGTTTCAATTGATGTACATACATCTTAAGTTGGCATGCTTGTTTTACTGACTGTAATATTTAGTTGATTAAAACCTGAATGTAAGTAAAAACCGGCTATTTAAACTCAAGCAAGATAAAAAAAAATACCACCTTGCCATCTGTTGTAGTAAATTATAGGAGTAATCAAAGCAGATAGACTGTGCCTTTAACAGAGAGAGCCTTATGGCAAAGTAACCTGCTGATCATTTACGCAAAACAAGACTTAACACAGAAGTTGTCGAGAAACTCATGTTCAAGTCTTAAACGTATGTTCCAGCGTTCACAATTTTTACAAGGGATTGGAAATTTGAGAAAAGTGTATTCATGTGAGGGCATCCATTTTAGAGTAAAATGCACATTTTTGAATTTGTTTCCATTTTAAAACATGCAATATCTAAGACTTTGCATGTTCCACTATTATTTTGTGAATGTGTACATATATATAGACAATATATTTGGACTGTAGAAACTTTTCAAAACATTGGTTAGATTTGCAATTGACCGCGTGGAATTGGAGAAATCACATTAAATCACATTTTGTTCCAAGCCTCCTTTGAATCTATGCGTATTGGTTATGTGAATTAAATAAATATGGATGAGTGCTGGGTAAAGTCAACTTGCCATGGTATTGTTTTATTTTCAATATTAATAAAGGGAAGACTATACTTGGATGAATGGATTGTTATTAATATATCGATGATTAAACAGTGTTGTGGTTTTAACAATTATGAATATATGTAGATGAAATTGTATTGTTTTTCTGGTCATATGTTGTGTACTCTACATCTAATCCATTATGCCAAGCAGTCATCATCTTATTGGAATTTCCTTTTCTAACTGTGGGTAGTTTTAGTAGTAACCTGCAGGTTTGAGGGGCGAAAAATTAATTTGAGCCAGAAAGAATGTGAATGTAGGCACAAGATGTCATATACGAATAAATCAAGGCAGCACAAAACTAAGAAACAGATGGATGACCACTAGGATGGAAGTCAAGATTTTGATAAGGCCGGGACCGGGGTGGAAAGTAAGAGATCTCCACAAGGCTCTATATTGTGGAGGCTCTTGCTCACCGGCCTGGCCTAATCAAAGACCTTAAACTTTTATTAATTGTCAGGAGCCCCATTAGGAGAGAAGTACAAGAGAGATATGGATGCAATTCTTGAAATGACCCTTGCATATAGTCAAAACTCAGTATCCTATAGTAAGCCCAGCATGAGGTTTTGAGACACTAGACCAGGCATAGACAACCTTCGGCACTGCCGATGTTTTGGACTACATCTCCCATTATGCTTTGTCAGCATTTTGGCTGTAAGAGCATCATGGAAGATGTAGTCCAAAACATCTGCAGTGCCGACGGTTGCCTATGCCATCATGCGTTACTGTATCTGCACAATTGTACAGGGAATGGTAAATTCCTCCTGGCAATATTTTCATAGGAAGATTTGGAAATTTCAATCAATAGAGGAAATATTTAGTGATTAAACTCAACCAATGAGGCATAGATATTTTAAAATATAACTTTAACTAGGTTCATATACGAATTCAACAAGGACAGTGAAATATACAATAAATTAGACAAAATAAACAAATGTGAACCTCTCTGAAAGCAATGATTGCTTGTACAACGAGATTTCGATACTAGCCTATTGGCTAACCACAGGGAGGGAAAAGGGATACAGGTGAGTACCCTATGAATTAAATATCCCTACCTATTCTATATACCCATGCCCTAGCTACTGTAAATGTTGACGGGGGAGGGGTATATTGTAGCCACTGTCAGATATGCATCAAAGTGGTAATTCCATGTACAAATTTCTCATCATATTTCTACACTTTTCTCCCATATTGTGCAGATGGGTTAATCAGGGTTTAAGGAGAAATTATGAACAAATAGATAATATTTTTGACATGTGCTGAAGGTAATAATTAGTAAACAGATGATTATCGGTCACCGTCACAGTGTCAAGGTCAGTAATCATAGATTAGTATATATAGTGGTGGGGGGGGGCGGGGTCTGTTAGTCACAAACAGTATGATGATATACAGCTGTTGTGGTACAACCACATGGCATAAGTTTTCAACAGTTGTGATGGTGTTGTAGATGAATATACCAGGGTAGTGGTAACCTAAAATAAAATAAAAAGAAACACCTGTTTGCCTATATTTTAATGATAAATGGTAGGTATATAAGCAGGCATTATAACATAATAAATTCATACCTTGTCATTTGGAAACCATATAATTGATGATTAGTCTGGAGTCTCTAGAGAGGTGACAGCCCCACCAGTAGGTGTCTAGATAAAAATAGTATATACGTAGCTTAGAGGTGTTATTTCAATGCCCAGCATGCCATGTTTTAATTATAACAATGTATTGATTGATAGACAAAAAGCTGTACCTTTATGGTCCAGGAATTGTAGATGCAGTGGAACCAAAAATAAAAAATTCTCCTTAAATAAACTGGATGACTGTACAGCTATATAAAAGGAAAAAATGTAGCTTAGAGCTAAATTTAATCCCCTTGTTCACAAAATGTGTAGTTTAGAGGGGTGATGGACTCCCTAATTGAATGCCCCTTGTAGTTGTTATTCTTACCAGAGATGGATCTGTGCCAGCATAATTTGATGTGAAGTGCAGTCCCTTTTATTGTCCGGATGATATGCTGGATAGATAACATGATGGGGGGGAAAAAAGCTATAATAAAAGGGATGATTTTTTTTTTCCATCATGTGTTCTCTATTGGCATATCATCCGGACAATAAAAGGGACTGTGCTTCACATTAAATTATGTTCTAAACTACACATTTTGTGAACAAGGGGATTAAATTTAGCTCTAAACTACATTTTTTCATTTTATATAGCTGTACAGTCATCCAGTTTATTTAAGGAGAATTTTCCTGTTATTCTTGGTTCCAGTGCATCTACAATTCCTGGACTATAAAGGTACAGCTTTTTGTCTATCAATCAATACATTGTTCTAATTAAAACATGGCATGCTGGGCATTGAAATAACACCTCTAAGCTACGTATATACTATTTTTATCTAGACACCTACTGGTGGGGCTGTCACCTCTCTAGTGACTCCAGACTAATCATCAATTATATGGTTTGCAACTGACAAGGTATGAATTTATCATGTTATAATGCCTGCTTATATACCTACCATTTATCATTAACCCCTTAAGGACCGAGGGTTTTTCCGTTTTTGCATTTTCGTTTTTTGCTCCTTGCCTTTAAAAAAAATCATAACTCTTTCAATTTTGCACCTAAAAATCCATATGATGGCTTATTTTTTGCGCTACCAATTCTACTTTGTAATGACGTCAGTTATTTTGCCCAAAAATCTACGGCTAAACGGAAAAAAAAATCATTGTGAGACAAAATTGAAAAAAAAATACTGTTTTGTAACTTTTGGGGGCTTCCGTTTCTACGTAGTACATTTTTCGGTAAAAATGACACCTTATCTTTATTCTGTAGGTCCATAGGATACTAGGATATTTTGTCGTACTTCTGGAAAAAATCATAACTACATGCAGGAAAATTAATACGTTTAAAATAGTCATCTTCTGACCCCTATTTTTGCACATATGGGGCAGTGTGAGGGCTCATTTTTTTGCACCATTTTTGCATTGATAGGACTTATTGGCTTATTCATTTTTTCATGATATAAAAAGTGACCAAAAATGCACTATTTTGGACTTTGGAAATGTTTTGTGCATACGCCATTGACCGTGCGGTTTAATTAACGATATATTTTTATAATTCAGACATTCCGCACGCAGCGATACCATATATGTTTATTTTAATTTACACTTTTTTTTTATGGGAAAAGGGGTTAAATGATCTTAAAGGGTAGCTCCCACCATCACTTTTTTTCTTTTCTGTCCCTCCCTATTACCCATCTATCCCTAACCCCCTCCCTGCCTTTAATTTTTTTTTTTTTACATATTAAAAATGCTTTTTTGTCTGCCTGGTAGTGTGCTCACTACCAGGCAGACTTCCCCAGCAGGCACCACGTCACTGATACCTGCTGGGGACGGCACTTCCGCCCGTAGTTCACCTATACAGGGTGCCTCCAGCTTTTTCCCCACTGCAACTCCCAGCTTGCCCTGACATCTATTGGCTGTCAGGGCATGCTGGGAGTTGTAGTGGGGAAACAACTGGAGGCACCCTGTATAGGTGAACACCGGAGCACATCACCCGCCGCGCAGCCCGCCGTGCAGCCCGCAAACCCCCCCGCCCCCGGCCCGTCGCGCCACTCAACTCACTCCCCCTCCCTCTTAGTTCACCCAGAGTACCCCCTCCACAGCGCGCAGCCCGCAACCCCCCCCCCCCCCCCCCCCCGGCGCTCCGCTCAACCCACTCCCCCTCAGTTCACCTATACAGTGTCCCTCCAGGCTTCCCCACTAAAACTCCCAGGGCATGCTGGGAGTTGTAGTGGGGGAACTGGAGGCATACTGTATAGGTGAACAGTATACATAATACAGTGAACATAATACTTTACCTTGTCCCCGAGCCTGCGCGCGTCTTCTTCCTTCAAAGCGCTCGCTCCCGCCTGTCTGATTGACAGGCGGGAGCGAGCACAGGAGTGATTGAATTTTGACTCGTTGCCAGGCTTCAACGAGTCGAAATTCAGTGGTGACGTCACTGCTGAATGCATTCGGCCACTAGGAGGGCGACCCCTAGTGGCCGAATTTAAAAGTGATTTTAAACTGTTTTAAAATCACTTTTTTTTTATTAAAGTATATTAGAGATATGTTGTAGTACTGAAGTACTACAACATATCAATTTTTTGTTTTCATGACAGTGCCCATTTAACTTTTTTTTTTTCACTTTTTTTTTTTGCAGTGTTAGCTCCCATATGGACCTATAACACTGCACACACTGATCTTTTACATTGATCACTGGTTTCTCATAGGAAACCAGTGATCGATGATTCTGCCGCTTGACTGCTCATGCCTGGATCTCGGGCACTGAGCAGTCATTCGGCGATCGGACAGCGAGGAGGCAGGTAGGGACCCTCCTGCTGTTCTGTAAGCTGTTCGGGATGCCGCGATTTCGCCAAGTCTATCCCGAACAGCCCACTAAGCTAACCGGCATACTTTCACTTTAGACGCGGCGTTCAACTTTGAACGCCACGTCTAAAGGGTTAATAGTGCGCGGCACCGCGATCAATGCCGTGCACTATTAGCCACGGACCCCGCGTTATAGATCGTTATAGACCAGTACGTCATGTGTCCTTAAGGAGTTCAAATATAGGTAAACGGGTGTTTCTTCCTTTTTTTTCACTTTAGGTTACCACTATCATGGTATATTCGTCTACAACACCAATTCATCACAATATTGTTGAAAACTTATGCCATTTGGTAGTACCACAACAGCTCTATATCATCATACCGTTTGTGACTAACAGACCCCCCCACCACTATACATACTAATCTATGATTACTGATGACTGACCTTGACACTGTGACAGTGACAGACAATAACCATCTTTTTACTGATTATTACTTTACCTTCAGTACATCTAAAAAATATCTATTGTGTGTTCATAATTTCTCTTTCAACCCTGATGAACCTATCTGCACAATATGGGAGAAACGTGTAGAAATATGAAGTATGAGAAATTTGTACATGGAATTACCACTTTGATGCATATCTGACAGTGGTTACAATATACCCCTCCCCATCCACACTTACAGTAGCTAGGGCATGAGTATATAGAATAGGTAGGGATATTTAATTCATAGGGTACTCACCTATCCTTTTTCCCTCCCTATGGTTAGCCAATAGGCTAGTATCGAAATCTCATTGTACAAGCAATCATTGCTTTCAGAGAATTGCTGAGGTTCACATTTGTTTATTTTTTGTTTAATTTATTGTATATTTCACTGACCTTGTTGAATTCTTACATGCACCTAGTAAAAGTTATATTTTAAAATATCTTATGCCTCATTGGTTGAGTTTAATCACTAAATATTTGTATGCCAATTTCTCTCCAAGGGCTTAACCATCAAATTCACTTAGAGGAGTGAGTCTATCCATTTCCTCTTGTGGTTATATTTAATAGAGAAAATATGAAACAGGCATCTTATCCTTTGGATAGGGGGTAAGATGTCTTAAGGCCGGAGTACCCCTTTAATCACAGCATTCATCAGGCCCAGTTTACAAGTTCACACCCAGGCTTGCCCCCACGCTGGATACTGTCCCAAAACTACTTCAGCTGCTTTTGCTGCAATGAACTCTGATGTCTGCTGAGAATAATCTGTCAGTAGAAATGGATTCACATTTATTGATATCTTTTTTTTATAAATAGCTCAGAAGTACATAAATACATTCCTAGGTGACCAAACTGTTATACAGGGATTTAGGGCTCTTAGTGTTATAAAAGATGTTATGGGCTATTGAAGTACAGGTTCGGGTAGAACTAGTTTGGTCAGAAATTTTGGCGAACCCGCAGACCCAAACTTTTGAAAAGTTTGCTTATATCTAGTAAAGAAAATAAAAACGTCTTTGTTTCCGATAAATTACATGCTAGAAACAAATTCCCATTTGAATGAAGTCATTTTAGAACTGTGAATTCCTACCAAAATTTAGTGGTCATTTTCACACTGGTGAAGGAATAATTTGCTTCTGCTGCAGGGGAAATGCAGCAGTTTGTGGCAGTTAAATGCGGTCCATATGTAATATCCGTATGGCTCAATAGTTGCTCTCAGATCTTTCTATTAGAAGGAGGACTTGCCTCCATTACTTCTATATTCCCTTAAAAGGACTGGGGCTGTCCCAACAATTCCTATTATTTGCATACAGAGTGTGATTTATGTCTGTATTCCAAATAGGAGTTATGTGGTCGTCCATTGTGTCCTTGATTAAGCCAACCATAATGGCTGCACTTTCTTTTGTAACTTAAGCAAAAAGGGCTTTCTCGGTCGGTACCATTGGGGGACACAGAACCGTGGGTATATGCTCTTTCCACTTGGAGGCGCTGACACTAGGCATGCAAAGAAAAGTCGGCCCCTCCTGGCAGGAAATACCCTGCCTACAGACCCTGAACTAATCAGTTTTAGCTTAGTGTCAGTAGGAGGCAGACGCAGGTCTGGAGCGCTCTCCAGACCTGGTCTTTTTGATTATTTTCTAGCTAGGGTTTTTTTTTTTCCTTTTTATTTCCTTGTTTTCTGGTTGGGGGTTCAGAAGCATGGCGCTACCTGTTTCTCCTTCTGCGGTTAGAGTATGCACCGTTAACCCTTTCCCACCAACTGCCAGCGCCTGGGTTTGCACCTTTGGTCCAGGTCCCCCTATCTTCCCTCCTTGTCCCACTGTCTCGGCCTGACGTGATGCAGGTGACTATAGCTGGCTGAAGACTTTTTAGGTAAGTATGGCAGTGTACAAGGTAAGTATATCCCTTCCCTTTCTCCACTTTCCCACCACTGCTCCTTTTCTAAGTTCTAGGGGGCCCCTTATCTCTGGGGTCCCTTGTGGGGGGGGGGGAGACTTCTCTTCTTTTCCTTTATTCAGTTTTCTCTCAGTGCCATTGCTCTGGGGATTGTGGGGCGGTTCCCTCCCCGGCACTGCTTACTTTGGCAGAGCTCCCGCCCATCTCTGTGGCCGACCAATGGATTCTTGGGGGTCATTTTACACCAATGAGGCCGTCCTGGGGCAGTGGCAGCCTCCAGCACGGACTGTTAGCCCCTCCTCTCTTCTCTGCTCCATGGGCCATATCGTCACAGCTGCTCCTGGTCTCCTCAGCTCCAGCACTACAGCCTGCTTTCTGCTCCAGCCTCAGCTCCTGCAGAGGGACACAGAACTGGGTAAAATTGCGCCATTTTATTTTTGCTGACTTATATCAGACCCCAGAAACGACTACTGTGTGGGCTGCAAGACCAAAATTCCAGATGGTTCCATTGAATCCACCTGCTCCTCCAAGCTCGCCATGCCGTCTGTTTTGGTATCTCAAGATGTTCCTCTGGAAGGCGTGGGGTCCATCCCTCCCCAGAGTGGGTTTCTTCCCTTACCCAATTGATTTCCGAACTAGCTAGGGTCTCCAAATTAGTGGTTTCTGCCTTGGAGTGGTCTTCCCTGCGTGCTTCTCCCAGGGAGTCTCGTTCTGTATCCCCTGACCCTCTATTCCATTGCGCTCGCAAGTGCTCGACAATAATTACCTCCGGCTCTACTCCAGAGTTGCGCACCCGGGATAGACACTCTTCCCGGAGGTCTCGCTCCTCTTCCCCAGCTCGCCAGCAGTGCCCCCCTCCAGGGGACTTTCTCCGGATCATTATCCCAGGTCTCCGTCCTCTTGTTCCAGGCCTCACGCCTCAGTCTAAGGCTACCTCCGCAGGTTCCCACTCTCCAGGGGAAGTAGCCGATGACGGGTCGGAATTCACCTCGGATCATGAAAACCACTCTGCAGTGTCTGAAATGGTGGACGGATTAGTGTCAGCCATCAGGGACACTTTTCATCTGGAGGACCCAAGAACTTTGGACCCTGAAGTTTCTTTTCTCCGCTCTCGGCATTCTTCCAAGGCTTTCAGTTCTCATGCGGAATTTGACACCTTGTTGGACGTGGCTTGGAAGCACCCAGACAAATGATTTAAGGGAACCAAGAAGATTCAAGCTTTCCCATTCCTCCAGACCTGATTTCCAAGTGGACGGCGCCACCTACGGTTGATCCTCCAGTCTCCTGCCTGTCCAAATCTGCTACTCTACCTCTTGCATATGCAGCATCACTTAAAGATCCTGCAGACAAGAAGATTGAAAACTTGGTGAAATTTGCTATTGAAGCAGCAGGTTTGTCCTTGCTTCCCACCTTTGCTTCCGCTTGGGTGGCCAAGGCTGTTTTAGTTTGGGCTTCCCAACTTTGCCAGGGCATCCTGTCTGGTGCTCCCCGGGAGGACTTGGCAGATGTTGCTCGCCAGCTCTCAGGCCGGTGACTTTCTCTGTTTTCGGCAGTCTTGGAGTCCACTCGTTGCATGGCTTTTGTCTCAGGTAATTTGGTTGCCATTCGCCACTCCATGTCGCTGAAGGCGTGGGATGCTGATGCTGCTTCAAGGAAATCCCTAATAGTTACCCTTCTCCGGTTCCCGACTCTATGGGAAACGGGTAAAAAAAAAATATTTCGGAAGCAAGGGGGGATAGGAGTTCTGTGCTGCCGCAAAACAAGCCTCGTCGCTCCGATGCCCGTCGGAAGGTGACTTCCTTTGTGCCCTTGCGGCCTTTGCTTCGGGTGGCCCTCCCAAACAGGCGCCCTCCCAAACAGGCGCCCTCCCAATCTCGGAAAGCCCCTTCGTTTAAGGCACGTCTTTCCTGGAAATCGGACAACCACTCTGGCAGTTTAACGGCCAAGTCTGGTACCCGTAAGCCTCCGTCTTCCTGAAGGGGCTCCCCCACCCGAGTCTTCTGCTCGGGTGGGAGGTCATCTGTCTCTTTTCCGGGATGTTTTGGCTGGCTCAGGATTCCTGTGTAGGGGATGTCACTTCGGAGGGTTATCGAATAGAATTCGCTTCCATCCCCAAGGGTTGTTTTCTTCCAATCCCGCCCTCCTCGGCCCCCTTCTTTGGCAGCTGCCTTTCAGGTCGCTTTAAGTATTCTCCTCTCTCAGGGAGTGATAGTGCCAGTTCCACCAGGGGAGCGTTATTCAGGTTTCTACTCAAACCTTTTCATTGTTCCCAAGAAAGAGGGCTCTGTCCGTCCCATTCTGCACCTCAAGCTTCTCACCCGGCATTTGCGGCTCCGTCACTTTCGAATGGAGTCCCTCCGCTCCGTAGTGGCTTCCATGGACCAGAGGTGTGTTCCAGGATCAGACGGTCCAGGGTTGCTGGTCTCCTCTGGAATCTTTCCTTCCCATCAATCTTCTGGCGCTCCGGGCCATCTTTCTTTGCCTCCTCCACTGGGAGATCCTCCTTTGGGATCGTCCAGTCCGTGTTCAGTCGCAAAACACCATGGCTGTGGCATATATCAATCGCCAGGGCGGCACGCGCAGTCACTCTGTGATAGAGGAGGTCTCCAGGATTCTGATCTTGGCCGAGGCTAGAGTTGCCGCTCTCTCTGCGATCCACATCCCGGGTGTGGAGAGTTGGGAAGCGGACTTTCTCAATTGTTCTTTGGTAGATCCGGGGGAGTGGTCTCTCCAGAGGTGTTTGCACAGATATCCGATTTCTGGGGGACCCCGGACGTGGATCTCTTCGCATCTCGCCAGAACAGGCGGGTTCCCCACTTTGTTGCGAAGTCACGGGACCCTCTGGCGGTGGATGCTCTGGTCATTTCATGGTCGTCCTTCCATCTCCCTTACCTCTTTCCGCCTCTCCCTCTTCTGCCCAAGG
This sequence comes from Hyla sarda, assembly GCF_029499605.1. NCBI lineage: Eukaryota > Metazoa > Chordata > Amphibia > Anura > Hylidae > Hyla > Hyla sarda. Next base: position 333,280,359 of record NC_079191.1, read on the forward strand.
TTCTGCAGAAACTCAAGGCGGAGGACGTTTCCGCCATTCTGGTGGCTCCAGATTGGCCCAGGCACACGTGGTACACCGACGTGATTTGGCTGGTCACCGATGTACTTCTGCGTCTTCCACTTCGCCCCGATCTGGTCTCGCAGGGTCCTCACTGCCACCCCAGTTTACTGTCGCCGCATGTGACAGCGTGGCGGTTGAAACTGTGGTTTTGAGAGCTCAGGGGTGTTCATACGGGGTGCTTCAATCACTAAAGCCTTTCTCCGCCAGGATTTACCACCGCACTTGGAAGGCCTATTTCCGGTGGTGTGAGGAACAGTCCGTTTCCCCGGTCGTGTTTTCCTTTCTGCGTCTTCTTGCTTTTCTGCAATCTGGTTTGGATCAGCGTTTGACCCTCAGCTCTCTTAAGGGTCAAGTGTCGGCTCTTTCTATTCTGTTCCAACGGCAGTTGGTTTCTAATTCTCATGTCCGCACCTTTCTGCAGGGCGTGGCCCATAAGATGCCGCCCTTCAGGTCTCCCACTCCTCCCTGGGACCTCAACTTGGTGCTTTGAGGGAGGCTCTTTTCGAACCTCTTCGGGACGCCTCTCCTCACATCCTTTCGTGGAAGGTTGTCTTTCTCATCGCTATCACTTCCATTAGAAGGGTCTCTGAGTTGGCATCTCTTTCCTGTCGCTCCTCTTTTGGTCCTTCATCAGGACAAGGTGGTTTTTCGGCCACCTCCCTCCTTTTTGCCCAAGGTGGTTTCCCCCTTTCACGTGAACGAAGAGATTGTTCTTCCTCCTTTTTGTCCGGATCCTTCCAATGCTAAGGTACGTTCCCTACACAGCCAGGCTGTTGTTCGGGCTGTACGGATATATCTTTCGGTCACCTCCTCTTTTTGGCAGGGTGACTACTCCTTCGTGATTCCAGGTAGTCGCAAGGGTCTTCCGACTTTTAAGGCAACCATTTCGCGGTGGATCCGCTCTACCATTTTGGAATTGTACCATTGCAAAGGAAAGGTCCCACCTTTTCGGGTGACTGCGCATTCCACGCGTTCTGTTTGGGCTTCTTGGGCTCTCCGCAATAGGGCTCCGGCCTTGCAAGACTATGGCAGCCACCTGGTCGTCTTTGCACACTTTCACTAAGTTCTATCAAGTGCACTCTTTCCCGTCAGCTGACGCTGGTTTGGGCCGCAAGATGTTGCAGGCGGCAGTGGCCCAGTTCTCTGCCTGATTCTGTGTTGGGTATTTTTTCCCACCCCAGGGACTGTTTTGGTACGTCCCACGGTTCTGTGTCTCCCCCCAATGGTACTGACCGAGAAAAGTAGATTTTTTTCATGCTTACCATAAAATCTCTTTCTCGGAGGATCCATTGGGGGACACAGGACCCACCCTTGCTTGTGCCGAGGTTCAGTTGTTTTTTTTTTTTGTCCGAGGGATGGTTTGGTTTCCTTTTTTGTCTGGTTCCCTCTGACTCCTGTTGGTTTCTTTCTGTCGGTCTCCTCATACTTCTTTGGGACTAAACTGATTAGCTCAGGGTTAGTAGACGGGGTATATCCTGCCAGGAGGGGCCGACTTTTCTTTGTATGCCTAATGTCAGCACCTCCTAGTGGCAAGAGCATACACCCATGGCTCTGTGTCCCCCAATGGATCCTCCGAGAGAGATTTTACGGTAAGTATAAAAAATATACTTTTTGCAACAAAACTGAAATTATTTACTGTCTCTATACTCTGTTTTTACTATATTTTTCATGACCATCATTGGTATTTATGCCAAAGCAAAATTTTACATTTTGGAATGCTGCATTTTAAAGATGATGTTGTATTAAAATGGTACTCCGCTGCCCTAGCATTCAGAACATTTAGTTCCAAATGCTTGGAGTGAGCATCGGGGGTCGTGACGTCACAGCCACGCCCCTTGTGATGTCACGCCCCTTCAATGCAAGTCAACCTGAGGGGGCGTGGTGGCTGTCAATCAACAGCGCAGTGTAGATGGATAGAGAAAAGGTGTGGACCCTAGGCCCTCATCTTTCCGACTGTTCGGTGGACTCCAGGAGAAATTTCCAAAATAGGTTAAAGAGTACCTCTCATCAAAAAAATTGTTTTTTATTTGATAGTTTAATATGTATAGATTAATTTTCTAATTGGGTTCTATTTAAAAAAATGTATACTTTTATGTGTTTTTTGTGTTTATACTTTTGTCCACTAGAGGTCTCCCTAGGAGTCCCTTTTTTAGTGATTTCGGACTCACGCCGCCCTGGCAGCTGAGTCCAAAATCGCATACTCACGCAGCTCCCCGCCTGTCAATCGGACAGAGGAAGCGAGCGCTGCGCACGCATCCCTGCAGGACGTGCTCCCGACTCTGCCGTTGTGAGGTGAAAAATCAAACCCGTGGCTCTGCCCCCTCCCTTATCTCCCCGAGCTCCGGAGGATGCAGATCTCCACGGGGAGAAGTACACGCCTCCTCTCTGAGCTCCCCGAGCTGAGGCCGCAGATCTCCATGGACAGTCAGAGCAGGGGGAGAGAGGAGCTCGGCTAGAGCAGGTCTAGAAGGCAGAGCAATGTTCCTCATCTCCCCTGCCTGAGCTTTGACTGTTTACTGTACACAGGCTGGGGATTTATACACTGCAGGGACTGGGAATAAATCTCTGCCTGGGGATGATTTCTATGTGAGGAGGAGGAGGGGGGGGGTCCCTGTTGTGTGTATGTATGCTGGGAGTTGTAGTAACCTGTTATGCGTGTGTGTTTGCTGGGAGTTTTAGTCCCTTTTAGGTGTGTATGTTGGGAGTTGTAGTCCCTGTTAGGTGTGTGTGTGTGTGTATGCTGGGAGTTGTAGTCCCTGTTGTGTGTGTGTATGCTGGGAGTTGTAGTCCCTGTTAGGTGTGTGTATGCTGGGTGTTGTATTCCCTGTTAGGTGTGTGTCTATATATGCTGGGAGTTTTAGTCCCTGTTAAGTGTGTGTGTGCTGGGAGTTGTAGTCCCTGTTAGGTGTGTGTGTGTGTGTGTGTATGCTGGGAGTTCTAGTCCCTGTTAGGTGTGTGTGTGTATGCTGGGAGTTCTAGTCCCTGTTAGGTGTGTGTGTGTGTGTATGCTGGGAGTTGTAGTCCCTGTTAGGTGTGTGTATGCTGGGAGTTGTGGTCCCTGTTAGGTGTGTGTATGCTAGTGTTTCCCAACCAGGGCATGCTGGGAATTGTAGTTTTGCAACACCTGGAGACACCCTGGTTGGGAAACACTGGTGTATGACCTGTAGAGGTGTGGTGAACTACAACTCCCAGGAGACTACAGAGGCAGCTGCTGGTGATATACCACAGACTGAAGACTCCTAAATGACACATGCTGGGAGTTGTAGTCCCTTTTGTGTGTGTGTATGCCAGTGTATCCCAACCAGTTCTGAGTTATATAAGTGTGCTGTGTATAACGCTGTGTATATATATATATATATATATATATTAGTGTGCTGTGTATAACGCAGGTTTACTCAGGCTGCAAGGGGGAGCACAAACTGCACGGGCTGGTTTCCGCTTTTTCATGGGGTGTTCATTAGCCCCATAAAAAGGACATAGAAATGTATGGGGTTTGTACAGGACATGAATATCACTGTATGAACCCTGTGCATTTATATGTCAGCGTTCATACCGGGACGTAGAAATGCACGGGGTTCATACAGGGAAGCAGAGATGCACGGGGTCCATACAGGGAAGCAGAGATGCACGGGGTCCATACAGGGAAGCATAGATGCACGGGGTCCATACAGGGAAGCAGAAATGCACGGGGTCCATACAGGGAAGCAGAAATACACGGGGTCCATACAGGGAAGCAGAGATGCACGGGGTCCATACAGGGAAGCAGAGATGCACGGGGTCCATACAGGGAAGCAGAAATGCACGGGGTCCATACAGGGAAGCAGAGATGCACGGGGTTCATACAGGGAAGCAGAGATGCCTCGGTAGTCTCCTGGGAGTTGTAGTTCACCACACCGATACAGGGTATACACCAGTGTTTCCCAACTAGGGTGCCTCCCAGTTGTTGCAAATCTACAACTCCCAGCATGCCCTGGTTGGGAAACACTAGCATACACACACCTAACAGGGACTACAACTCCCAGCATACAGACACACACACACACCTAACAGAGACTACAACTCCCAGCATACACACACACCTAACAGGGACTACAACTCCCAGCATACACACACACACCTAACAGGGACTACAACTCCCAGCATGCACACACACACACCTAACAGGGACTACAACTCACGGCATACACACACACACACACCCCTAACAGGTACTACAACTCCCGGCATACACACACACACACCCCTAACAGGTACTATAACTCCTGGCATACACACATATAACATGGACTACAACTCCCGCCATACACACACCTACCTAACAGGGACTACAACTCCCGGCATACACACACCTAACAGGGACTACAACTCCCAGCATCCATACACACACCTACCTAACAGGGACTACAACTCACAGCATACGCACACCTAACAGGGACTACAACTCACAGCATACACACACCTAACAGGGACTACAACTCACAGCATACACACACCTAACAGGGACTACAACTCACAGCATACACACACACCCCTAACAGGGACTACAACTCCCAGCATACACACACCTAACAGGTACTACAACTCCCGGCATACACACACACAACATGGACTACAACTCCCAGCATACACACATAACATGGACTACAACTTCCAGCATCCATACACACACCTACCTAACAGGGACTACAACTCACAGCATACACACACCTACCTAACAGGGACTACAACTCACAGCATACACACACCTAACAGGGACTACAACTCCCAGCATACACACACCTAACAGGGACTACAACTCCCAACATACACACACACACCTAAAAGGGACTAAAACTCCCAGCATATGCACACACACACATAACAGGGACTACAACTCCCAGCATACACACACACATCTAACAGGGACTAAAACTCCCAGCATACATACACACAACAGGGACCCCCCTCCTCGTCACATAGAAATCATAGCTCGGGGAGATAAGGGAGGGGGCGTGTACCTCCTCTTGCTCTGCCCTCCCCCAGCTCTAGCTTCGGAAATCTTAGGAGAGCTGGGGAAGGAGCGGACACAAGAATTGACGGGGAAGCAAAAATCCACCTCACACCGGCCCTCCCCTGTGCTTCACATGTATGCGCGCTCCATACATGCAAAAAAATTCCAAAATAGCGTATTTTTTATCACTTATTAAAGCACAGAAAAAATTTATAAAAAGTGATCAAAAAGTCCAATCAAAATAAAAATGATACTGATAAAAACTTCAGATCACGGCGCAAAAAATGAGCCCTACTGGCCCGTACGCGGAAAAATAAAAAAAGTTTTAGGGGTCAGAAAATGACTATTTTAAACATATAAATTTTCCTGCATGTATGTATGATGTATGATTTTTTTCAGTAAGTAATACAAAATCAAACCTATATAATTAGGGTATCATTTTAACCATATGGACCTACAGAATGTGTCATTCTTACCGAAAAATGTACTGCGTAGTAAAGCCCCCAAAAGTTACAAACTGGCAATTTTTTTTCTTCAATTTTGTAGCACAATGACTCTGCAAGTAGAAATGGTGGCGCAAAAAATAAGCCATAATATGGAATTTTAGGTGCAAAATTTAAAGCGTTACGATTTTTAGAAGGTGATGAGGAAAAAATGAAAATGCAAAAACTGAAAAACCCTGCATCCTTAAGGGGTTATATATATGTACATTGTTTAAGTATAAGGTTACTGTAACGCTAAGAATAAAATCCCAATTTTACTTATGTTACATGTAGTGACGAATCACACCTATATATTATACATGTTTACATTTGTTTCATATGTGTCCCTTCCCTTAGCTTTAGATGTGCCTTTAGTATAGACACAGAGCACATATGACCATGGTAAAGCAGACTAAAATTAGTGGCACTAGGGGTAATTATTGTATATTTGGGGTAATATGCATTCTGTATAATAGGAACAAATGAATAGCTGGGAACTTTATGTTCATGGAAAACGCAATTCTGGCATTCAGAATGTATAAAACTGTGTTTACATTGGAGAGATGTGCACATTTTTATTTTTTATTACCCCTTAAGGGCCCAGCCAATTTTCACTTTAGGACCCAGCCAATTTTCACTTTAGGACCCGGCCATTTTTTAAACATCTGACCACTTTCACTTTAAGCATTAATAACTCTGGGATGCTTTTACCTTTCATTCTGATTCCGAGATTGTTTTTTAGTGACATATTCTACTTTATGTTAGTGGTAAAAATTTTGTCGATACTTGCATCGTTTCTTGGTGAAAAATTCCCAAATTTGATGAAGAAATTGTAAATGTTGAATTTTTTTTACTTTGAAGCTCTCTGCTTATAAGGAAAATGAATATTCCAAATAAATTATATATTGATTCACATAAACAACATGTCTACTTTATGATTGCATCATGAAGTTGACATGTTTTTACTTTTGGAAGACATCAGAGGGCTTCAAAGTATAGCAGCAATTTTCCAATTTCTCACAATTTTCAAAATCAACATTTTTCAGGGACCAGTTCTGTTTTGAAGTGGATTTGAAGGGCCTTCTTATTAGAAATACCCCACAAATGACCCCATTATAAAAACTGCACCCCTCAAAGTATTCAAAATGACATTCAAAAGGTTGGGTAACCCTTTGGGTGTTTAACAGGAATAGCAGCAACTTGATGGAGAAAATTCAAAATCTTCATTTTTTACACTGGTATGTTCTTGTAGACCCAGTTTTTGAATTTTTACAAGGGGTAAAAGGAGAGAAATCTTCCTAAAATGTGTAACCCAATTTCTCTCGAGTAAGGAAATACCTCATATGGGTATGTCAAGTGTTCGGCAGGTTCACTAGAGGGCTCAGAAGGGAAGGAGCGACAGTGGGATTTTGGAGAGTGAGTTTTTCTGAAATGGTTTTTGTGGGGCATGTCGCATTTAGGAAGCCATTATGGTGCCAGAACAGCAAAAAAAAAAAAAAAAAAAACACATGGCATACTATTTTGGAAACTACACCCCTCAAGGCACGTAACAAGGGGTCCAGTGAGCCTTAACACCTGTGTTTTTGTTAAAGTTGGATGAGTAAATGATTTTTTTTTTCATTAAAATGCTAGTTTTCCCCCAAATTTTAAATTTTTACAAGGGATAATAGGACAAAATGCCCCCCAAAATTTGGAAACTACACCCCTCAAGGAATGCAACAAGGGGTACAGTGAGCCTTAACACCTCACAGGTGTTTGACGACTTTTAGATAAAGTCTGATGTGTAAATGAAAAAAAAAAATTCACTAAAATGCTGGTTTCCCCCCAAATTTTACATTTTCACAAGGGGTAATACGAGAAAATGACCCACAAAATTTGTAACCCCATCTCTTCTGAGTATGAAAATACCCAATGTGTGGATGTCAAGTGCTCTGCTGGCGCACTACAATGCTCAGAAGAGGAGGAGCGCCATTGAGCCATGGAGACAGAATTCATTTGGAATAGAAGTCGGGGGCCATGTGCGTCTACAAAGCCCCCTGTGGTGCCAGAACAGTGGAACCCCCCCCCCCCACATGTGACCCCCATTTTGGAAACTACACCCCTCATGTAATGTAATAAGGGGTGCAGTGAGTATTTACACCCCACTGGCGTTTGACAGATCTTTGGAACAGTGGGCTGTGTAAATGAAAAATTAAATTTTTCATTTTCACGGACCACTGTTCCAAAAATCTGTCAGACACCTGTGGGGCATAAATGCTCACTGTACCCCTTATTACATTAAATGAGGGGTGTAGTTTCCAAAATGGGGTCACATGTGGGGGGGTCCATTGTTCTGGCTCTATGGGGGCTTTGTAAACACACGTGGTCTTCAATTCCGGACAAATTTTCTCTTCAAAATCCCAATGGTGCTCCTTCTCTTCTGAGCATTGTAGTGCGCCAGCAGAGCACTTAACTTCCACATATGGGGTATTTATATACTCAGAAGAAATGGGGTTACAAATTTTGGGGGCTTTTTTCCTATTTTTCCTTTTGAAAATGAAAAATTTTGGGTAACACCAGCATTTTAGTGAATCTTATTTTTTTTATTTTTCCATCCAAATTTGAAGAATTTTCATTAAACACCTGTGGGGTGTTCAGGCGCACTATACCCTTTGTTACGTTCCGTGAGGGGTGTAGTTTCCAAAATGGGGTCACATGTGGGTATTTCTTTTTTAGCGTTTATGGCAGAACCGCTGTAAAATCAGCCACCCCTGTGCAAATCACCAATTTTGGCTTCAAATGTACATAGTCCGCTCTCACTCCTGAGCCTTGCTGTGCGCCCGCAGAGCATTTTACGCCCACATCTGGGGTATTTGCGTACTCAGGAGAAATTGCGTTACAAATTTTGGGGGTCTCTTTTTTCCTTTTAACACTTATGGGGCAAGTATGGGGCAACACCAGCATGTTAGTGTAAAAAAACAAAAAAAAATTACACTAACAGGCTGGTGTAGCCCCCAACTTTTCCTTTTCATAAGGGGTAAAAGGAGAAAAGCCCCCCAAAATTTGTAGTGCAATTTCTCCCAAGTACGGAAATACCCCATATGTGGCCCTAAACTGTTTCCTTGAAATACGACAGGGCTCCAAAATGAGAGAGCGCCATGCGCATTTGAGGACTAAATTAGGAATTGCATAGGGGTGGACATAGGGGTATTCTACGCCAGTGATTCCCAAACAGGGTGCCTCCAGCTGCTGCTTAACTTTTAGCATGCCTGGACAGTCAGTGGTTGTCCAGAAATGCTGGGAGTTATTGTTTTGCAACAGCTGGAGGATCCGTTTTGGAAACACTGCTGTACAATACGTTTTTCATTTTTATTGGGGGGACAGTGTAAGGGGTGTATATGTAGTGTTTTACCCTTTATTTTGTGTTAGTGTAGTGTAATGTGGTGTTTTTAGGGTACATTCGCACTGGCGTGTTACGGTGACTTTCCCGCCAGGAGTTTGAGCTGCGGCGAAAAATTTGGCACAGACCAAACTTGAAGCGGGAGACTTACTGTAAACCTGCCCGTGTGAATGTACCCTGTACCTTCAAATGGTGGGGCAAATCTCCAGCTGTTTCAAAACCACAACTCCCAGCATGTACTGACAGACCGTGCATGCTGGGAGTTGTACTTTTGCAACAGCTGTAGGCACACTGGTAGGTAACAGAACCTAACTGAAGGTTTTCCAAACTCAGTATTTTCCAACCAGTGTGCCTCCAGCTGTTGCAAAACTACAACTCCCAGCATGTACTGATGCTGGGAGATGTAATTATGCAACAGCTGGAGCTACGCAACTACAACTCCCAGCATGCCGAGACAGCTGTTTGGGCATGCTGGGATTTGCAGTTTTGCAACATCTGGAGGGCTACAGATTATAGACCACTGCACTGTGATCTCCTAACTGTGGACCTCCAGATGTTGCAAAACTACAAATCCCAGCATGCACAGACAGCAAACTGCTGTGTGGGACTGCTAGGAGTTGTAGTTTTGCAAGATCTAGAGGGCAGTATAGAGGTCACTGTGCAGTGGTCTCTAAACTGTAGACCTCCAGCTGTTGCAAAAAGGCAAATCCTAGCATGCCCAAACAGCTGTCTGGGCATTCTGGGAGTTGTAGTTTTGCAACATCTGGAGGGCTACAGTCTCAGACTGTAGCCCTCTAGATGTTGCTAGGCAACTTACCGGCTTCCGTCGGATCCAGGGAGCCGTCCTCTTTTGCCGCACAACATTCCGCCCACGCCGATCACCCAGCCGATTGCGTCCCACAGCCTCCACCGACGGGTAAGTGGATCTTCGGCACCCGATCCCCTTCAGTTACCCGTCCTGCCCCGCCTATTGTGGGTGGGCAGGACGGGGAAAACGAAAGTTAACCCCGCCGACCCCGATCTGCTATTGGTGGTCGCGTCTAGACCACCAATAGCAGGGATAGAAGGGGTGGCACCCCTGCCACCTCACTCCTATCCCTTCAGGGGAATCGTAGGTGTCATGGACAACCGCGATCCCCTTATATTCCGGGTCACCATAGACCCGTATGACCCGGAATCGGCGCAAATCGCAAGTGTGAATTCACTTGCGATTTGCGCCGATCACCGACATGGGGGGGGGGTCTGACGACCCCCCTGGGCATTTGCGCGGGGTGCCTGCTGATAGATATCAGCAGTCACCCCGGTCCGGTCCGAAATTCCCACAGGCGTGCAGGTACGCCCTGGGTCCTTAAAACCCAGGTACAGAAGGCGTATCCATACGCCCTGGGTCCTGTATGGGTTAAAGGGGTACTAACGTGGAAAACTTTTTTTTTTTTTATCAACTGGTGCCAGAAAGTAATTTACAGATTTGTAAATTACTTTTATTAAAAAAATCTTAATCCTTCCAGTACTTTTTAGGGGCTGTATACTACAGAGGAAATGTTTTTCATTTTTTGATTTCTCTTATGTCACGACCACGGTGCTCTCTGCTGACCTGCTGTTCATTTTAGGAACTGTCCAGAGCAGGAGAAAATCTCCATAGCAAACATATGCTGCTCTGGACAGTTCCTAAAATGGACAAGAGAGGTTAGCAGAGAGCACGGTGGTCGTGACATAAGAGAAATCCAAAAAGATAAACATTTCCTCTGTAGTATACAGCCCCTAAAAAGTACTGGAAGGATTAAGATTTTTTTAATAGAAGTAATTTACAAATCTGTTCAACTTTCTGGCACCAGTTGATAAAAAAAAATAGTTTTTCAGGGTAGTTCCCCTTTATTCCCTGCTAACCTATACCCTGTAGTTACATTGGCCCTTATTTACTAAGAGTGGAGTGTAGGTTTCTTTGTGGGTTTTAATTCCCTACAATTTATTTTCCACGTTATTTACTAAGGTTTCCCTACATTTTCCACTTTCCCTACATTTTCCACTTTTCCCTACATTTTGCTTTTTTTTTTTTTTTTTTTTTTTTTTTTTTTTTTTTTTTTACACATGCTCTGATCTGTCTGGTTTTCCTCAGCTCAAATCCACCACATTTTATGTGGAAACCTTAGTAAATATGTTTTTATTTTTTATTTTTTTTTTAATGTCAGGAACACGCCCCTTTTCGAAGACCACGGACCATTTTCCCGGCAGCCACTTCCCTTTTTCGGGTTTTCTTAGCAAAATGGAGAGTTAGTCGGGGTTTTTTAAATTCTTGCACAAATTCTGGTGCAGACAGAATTTCTGACACAATGTGACAGAATCTGGCGCATAACCCGACAAAACATGTCGGGTTTGCAATTGTAAATGAGGGCCATTGTGTTCTTTGCTGTCCCCATATACAGATCACTGTTATTAGGTGTCTGTATCTCCTCTGCATTCTTCCAAGCCTTCTTTGCACAAGGAATCATTACTGGAGTCAGGCTAGGTTCACATCACGTTTTTTCCATATTCTTTTCAATCAGTTTTTCTAAAGAAAATCGTATGGCAAAAAACGGATGGAACCATATGTGAAAAAGTAAACTGTATGCGTTTTAAAGTGCATACGGTTCTGTCAGTTTTTATATAAAAAAAAAAAAACATACGTTTTTGAAAATTTTGTCCATTTTTAATGGGAGGGGGTGTTGGGTGGGGACTTTAGGATGCAAATGCGCTTGTGCAAAGTAAAAAACTTATACGGTTTCCCGTATGGAACCATATACATGCGTTTCCCATTGACATCCATGTTAAAAAAAAAATGTATGCGGTTGCAGTACGGTTTTTAAACTGGAGACAAAATCATGGTCAACCACGGTTTTGAGTACGGGAAAAAAATGTATTGCAAGCAAACCGTCTGCAACCGCATGCATACGGTTTTTAATTATTGGTCTATGTATACGGTTTTCAATACGGTTCTGTATGTTTTCAATAATGAAAAGGTATGCAGGAAACGTACTTGAAAAACGTGGTGTGAACCCAGCCTCAGTGAGTTCCCAACCAACAATACAAATGCAGAAGTCATGCTACTATATTTGGCCGGAAGAAGCACTTCACTTAGTGCGAAACGGAGCTTGTTGGCGCTTGTACCCCCCACTCCTTCCTTCCTCTGGCACAACCCTACCCTGTCATTAATTTGTTACTTTGAGGTGGTGTGGGTAGAAAGGAGTTAACTTCTATATGGTCTTTTGTACAGTTTGTTAGGAAATCATTTTTAAGGTAACGACTACCAGTGTTCTTGAAAAGTCCTTGTATCATGTTTGACTTTCCTGTAACAATCAGACTTTTCCTTCCTTTGACCTTGTGTGAAGGTATTATATTTGCTCATCTTAATATGCAGCTTTCCCAACAGGGAAGTAATTATTCTTGGGTGAAACCTCAGAAGATGACATGTGAGTTTGATGTTTTATGACCAGTATCCCCTCTTAAATGCCACCCTTTCTCCCTTTTCCTTTGCATGAGTGAAAACGCTGCACAGTGCCAGGAGTCACTTAGGACTGAATTATTGAGGTTTAAAGAGACTTTTCTAGTATTTTGTAAATAAAGAGACTTTTCTAGTATTTTGTAAATAAAGACACACTGTATTTTTTTTCCTGTTTCCATTATACTTTAGTCGCTTCATCTTTTTACACGAAATATATCTGCACAAAAAATACATCTTCTATATTTACAAATGTACTTAATATGCATTCTTTGTATGTCTATCTATAGCTATTTATTACAGACATTCTAATGTATATCTCCAATGGAACACACAAACCAAGATCTACAAAGCCTAAACAATAAAGGTTTCCATTAAATGTCCGTAAATAGAGATCTTATAAGAGGTGGAATGGATGGAGCAAGTAGATTGGACATTTAGTATGATGGCTTTAGCAAATAACTAATCTTTGTATACTAAAAAGTTAGACAGAGTTGAGCAAAACGACAGTAAGATTTCACAAACTCAAATCTAATAAATAGGCAATTGAATTATTTAGTCTTGTAAACGTCTGATTCTCTGGAGAAGTCTGAAATGAGACGGCCCAAAGGCTCATTCCAGACTTCTGTGGGGAACTGGAACACTTGGAAAGTGAAGAAATTTTTATAAGACGACATAACTCAATGGCCTATTCATTAGAGTTGGGTTTGGCAAATCTTTCTGTAGATTTGTTCAGCTCTAGTATTATAGTTTCAGCATATGTTAATCTTTGTATAATGAAAAGTTACACAATTTCCAATCTACTTGCTGCATCTATTTCTCCCCTTTCATCTCTAGTATTATGGCTTCATCAAATAAATGTTAATCTTCGTTTAATGAAAAGTTACAACATTTTTCACTCTATTCTTGGTCACCTCCTTAGATTCTGGTTCAACAAATCTTACCGTAAATTCTATTAGGTAAACCTAATACTCTTTTAATCGATTGTTCTTATACTAGAAAAAGTGACCCTCCCCAAATTAAATGGCAATCTTTTCTAATTTGCAGAACAGGGATATAACTGATCATCTGTATAGAACCTCATCCCTTTCCTTATCCTAGTAAGTCATGCTGAGGTAGTTAGCACACAAGCAGGGGTCAGTCACTACCGAAGTGTGAACTTAACATTAGTGTGAATGGGTCTCCGCGAGACCCGTTCACACTGCGGAATTTCCGCTGCAGACAACTGTTCCGCGCAAAGAAAGAACATGTTCATTCTTTGTGCGGATTCCGCGAGCACTGCATAGCCGTCAATGGTGATGGCTCAGTGCCCCGCGGCCCTAGCGCCGAAGTATTTTCGGCGGCGCCCACCAGACAGAATCTCCGCAGATTTTGCAGTGTGAACGCACCCTAAAGCAGTCTTAGGTTAGGTCTACATCACAATTTGTGTCACTGAAACTCCAAATTACATGCCAACATATCCATGTGTGGACATGCACATGCTCTATTATTTTATTATTCATGTGCACCCCTTTTCCCAAACCAAGGCCCGTCTAACATCTCTGTGATCTGCACTATTTGTTCCCACTAACCAGCTTGTATATACATATTTAGCCATTTTTTTTTACTGTACAGAAAAAAGCCTATGTCAATTTTCAGACTAAGTACATGCTGCAGTTTGAATAAAGACCGTTGACCCGAAAAAGCAAATGTAGCACATTAAATATTTTGTTAAAGACTTAAAGGGGTACTCCGGTGAAATCCTTTTTTCTTTTAAATCAACTGGTGCCAGAAAGTTAAACATATTTGTAAATTACTTCTATTAAAAAATCTTAATCCTTCCAGTACTTATTAGCTGCTGAATGCTACAGAGGAAACTCCTTTCTTTTTGGAACACTGATGACGTCACAAGCACAGTGCTCTCTGCGGACATCTCTATCCATTTTAGCAACCGTGCATAGCAGATGTATGCTAAGGGCAGCATGGTGGCTTAGTGGTTAGCACTGATGCCTTGCAGTGCTGGGGCCTTGGGTTCAAATCCCACTAAGGACAACAATAAATAAAGAAAGACTTATTATTATTATTATAATAATAATGTCAGCAGAGAGCACTGTGCTCGTGATGACATCAGAGAACATTCCAAAAAGAAAAGAATTTCCTCTGTAGTATTCAGCAGCTAATAAGTACAGGAAGGATTAAGATTTTTTTAATAGAAGCAATTTAAAAATCTGTTTAACTTTCCCGAGCCAGTTTATTTAAAAGAAAAAAGATTTTTACCGGAGTACCCCTTTAAACCCTTTCCCAACCTGTGATGTACATGCTATCAGCAGCCGACATATGCCAGTAATGAGGGACATTAGAGATCGCTCCAGTGTCTGTCATTTAACTGTTTAAACACAGTGTTCAATAATGATTGTGGCATTTAAACATTAAATTACACACACACACACACACACTCCCTCCCCATATACCAAATAAAACACTGTAAAGACCTTGTTATGGAACTGTCTGAACAATGAATTTATTACATTAATGACACAGTCAACAACGTAAATGCTAAAAATTCCAAACACCAAAATTGCGAGATTTTTGGTCACATCATATCCCAGAAGAGAAGCAAGTAAGTAAAAGTGATCAAAAAAGCTGGAACTATACAAAAGTGGTAACATTAAAAACTACAGCTCATGTCGCATAAACACAGCTCCAAAGGTGACTCCATAAGCAGCACTGAACCTTCAGCATCACAAGCCATGTTGCCAGAAAAGGCAAGGAAAAAAAAAATGAGGCCTTGTTTGACCTAGTTTTATACATTAAAAAAACTGGACTGTAATAGTAATGGTGTATGTGCCTTCATAGTCTGATATGAAATGACTTTAATGAACACTCTCAATAAGCAGCCTGTGTAAGTCTCATTTCTGGACATTATAGTTGTACATTTTTTATTTATTTTTTGCAGACCCGTTAAAATGAACGGTAGCGTAACCCGCACAGGTTTTTATGCAGTGGGAAACCAGCTGCTAGTTATGAGCATGTGAATGTACCCTAAAGGAGAACTTCAGTAAAAAAAAAAAAAAAATTAAATAATAAACTTTAACCTTTCACCGCTCCCCTGGTGCCGCCAATATCGCAGTCCCTTCCACCGGTCCTGGTCTTCTTCTGGCTTTTGGTGCCCGATTAAAATAATATATAATGTTAATGATCCTGTACAGTGCACTGTGTATACGGAAAGAAACAAACAACCTCAAATTGCTGCTTTGTTGTCACGTCATTTATTTCAGTAAATAAAATATAAAGTGATCAAAAAGTCACATATACCCAAAAGTGAAACCAATAAAAACTACAGATAACGGGTCAGAATAGGGCACTTTGTTGAAAAGGCTGAGTTTTTTTTAAACCAGTCCAATAATAGTAAAGCATGTAACCATTGGTATCATTTTTATCATATTGACCTACAGAATAAAGAAAATATTGTCTTTTTAATGTAAAGTGTACTGCTTAAAAATTATATCTCCTAAAAGCTGCAAAATTGTGGTATCCTTTTTAATTTCCCCACAAAATGAACATTTTTTGGGTTCACTGTACATTTTATGGTAAAATGAGTGATGTAATTTCAAAGTACACTTGGTCATGCAAAAAAAAAAAAAAAACAAGCCGCATAGGTCTGTGATAAGATGAGGATGAAAAAAACAAAACTGCAAAAATAAAACCCGGCTGTGTCCTAAGTGGTTAAAATACTAAATCACACCCCACTCCCCATTTCTAAGGTATAACTATACACTGCTCCCTATGCCCCCCCCCCCCCCCCAATCCTTTCCCCTTACCTTCTACTCTCCTCTCCTATGTTTATTAAACCCATAGACAGCATACAAAGACTAACTATGTATCTTCCAAGACCTGGGTTGACTCCTATTGGCTTAGAGACCTGATGACATCATCAAAGGTCCTAGAAGATCCAAATTAAGTGTGTGTGCTGTCTATGGGCTCATTTGTGCCTGGACAGCTTTCCGGCTATATCCTTACTACTGTATTCAGGGCCGGACTGGGAATAAAAACCAGTCCTACAGCCACTGGCATCAGGGCACAGACGTATTCCTCTTTTTTTTTTGTAGATAAATATATATATATATATACATACACATATACATACATACATACATACACTGTCTAAATCGTGTATACTGTGACCAATATTACAACCACCACTAATACTACAGAGTGGGCCATTTATATGGATACACCTTAATAAAATGGGAATGGTTGGTGATATTAATTTCCTGTTTGTGGCACATTAGTATATGTGAGGGGGGACATTTTTCAAGATGGGTGGTGACCATGGCGGCCATTTTGAAGTCGGCCATTTTGAATCCAACTTTTGTTTTTTCAATAGGAAGAGGGTCATGTGACACATCAAACTTATTGGGAATTTCACAAGAAAAACAATGAAGTGCTTGGTTTTAACGTAACTTTATTCTTTCATGAGTTATTTACAAGTTTCTGACCACTTATAAAATGTGTTCAATGTGCTGCCCATTGTGTTGGATTGTCAATGCAACCCTCTTCTCCCACTCTTCACACACTGATAGCAACACTGCTGGGGAAATGCTAGCACAGACTTCCAGTATCCGTAGTTTCAGGTGCTGCAGAATGGGCAAAACAAAAATTGGAACAGGACCCTCAGTTTACACAGAATATTTTGTTCAGTGATGAGGCTAACTTTTATGTGAATGGTGAAGTTAACAAACAAAACCACCGCTATTGGTCTGACACTAACCCACATTGGATAGATCCTCCAAGACTGTTGGAACACAAAAATTGATGGTATAGTATATGGGGTACAAAGATAGTGGGGCCATTCTTCATCAATGGAAACCTCAAGGTCACTGTATATGTGAAAATGCTACATGATGATGTGTTTCCCTCTTTATGCACTGAAGCTGGCACGTTCCCTGAGTTTTTCCAGCAAGATGGTGACCACCACATTATGGGTGTCAGGTATGAGCATTTCTAGATGAACAGTTTCCTGGAAAGTGCATTGGTCGTCGTGGGCCAGTTGAATGGCCCCCAAGGTCTCCCGATCTGACCCCCTTAGACTTTTATCTTTGGGGTCATCTGAAGGCAATTGTCTATGCTGTGAAGATACGAGATGTGCAGCACCTGAAACTATGGATACTGGTGTTGCTATCAGTGTGTGAAGAGTGGGAGAAGAGGGTTGCATTGACATTTTGCATTTTATAAGTGGTCAGAAACTTGTAAATAACTCATGAAAGAATAAAGTTACATTAAAACCAAGCACATAATTGTTTTTCTTGTGAAATTCCCAATAAGTTTGATGTGTCACATGACCCTCTTCCTATTGAAAAAACAAAAGTTGGATTCAAAATGGCCGACTTCAAAATGGCCACCATGGTCACTACCCATCTTCAAAAGTTTCCCCCCTCACATATCCTAATGTGCCACAAACAGGAAGTTAATATCACCAACCATTCCCATTTTATTAAGGTGTATCCATATAAATGACCCACCCTGTATATAACACCATGCCATGAGCCAGTGAAAACAACTATAGGAATACCAATATTGCCACCATACTGAGACTTGATACACATACAATATATAAATATCAGATAGCACATGTTGGCCTGTAAAGTGTCACTACAATCGTTGCCCGATAAATGAATATATTTCTGATCAGACAAATTCAGAGGCAGAATAATCTCTATTGGGGTCTATTCACATGTACAGTATCCTGTGCATATTTGATGCACAGGATTTGAAAATGCAAATTTGAAGCTGTGTTCAATTAGTTTACATTAAAATCTTCACCATAAAATTATCTGGATCAAATATGCACAGGATACTGTTAGTGTTAATACTCCCTCAGGAGTTATTTTCTTTTCCCATCTTCTCATTCTACCCCAAACCGCCATGATGACTACAAAACCTCTGAGTTTGTAAAAAGAAAACGAAATAATGCATTTCCACTATCTATACCTCTATACCAGAGAGCACCCATATAAGTAAGCCAGGGAACCTCTATACCAGAGAGCACCCATATAAGTCAGCCGGGGAACCTCTATACCAGAGAGCACCCATATAAGTCAGCCGGGGAACCTCTATACCAGAGAGCACCCATATAAGTCAGCCGGGGAACCTCTATACCAGAGAGCACCCATATAAGTCAGCCGGGGAACCTCTATACCAGAGAGCACCCATATAAGTCAGCAGGGGAACCTCTATACCAGAGAGCACCCATATAAGTCAGCCGAGGAACCTCTATACCAGAGAGCACCCATATAAGTCAGCCGGGGAACCTCTATACCAGAGAGCACCCATATAAGTCAGCTGGGGAACCTCTATACCAGAGAGCACCCATATAAGTCAGCCGGGGAACCTCTATACCAGAGAGCACCCATATAAGTCAGCCAGGGAACCTCTATACCAGAGAGCACCCATATAAGTCAGCCAGGGAACCTCTATACCAGAGAGCACCCATATAAGTCAGCCGGGGAACCTCTATACCAGAGAGCACCCATATAAGTAAGCCGGGGAACCTCTATACCAGAGAGCACCCATATAAGTCAGCCGGGGAACCTCTATACCAGAGAGCACCCATATAAGTCAGCCGGGGAACCTCTATACCAGAGAGCACCCATATAAGTCAGCCAGCTGACACTAACTTCGTAGTGCACTCAATTCTCACAGAGACCAAGTGGGTAATGCTGAGTCTTTGACTCCCACAAGTTAATTTTGAATTCCAGAGTGTTAAAATGTATCTCTAGGGTTCTTTTTCACATATGACTATGACGCAGCACTCATTTGTCTAAATATGATTTATTTTAAAATCAGCACCTAAAAAGCCACACAGTAAGATTTCTCCTGGATGCTTTCAGCTGTATATTGCTGTGCCATGTAAGAAGAGGTTACCACTGTGTCTCTATAGGACCCATCTCCAGTGATGAGAACCAGCATAATGTAATTCTACGGCACTGGGTCTCATCACTGGAGATGGGTCCTATGGAGACGCAGTGGTAACTTCTTCCTACACCGCACAGCCATATACAGCTGAAAACATCTAGGATTAAAGCTTACCTTTTGGCTTTTTAGGCGCTGATTTTAAAAGAAATCATATTAAACATATGAATGTCATGCACAGTGCTGCATCATAGTCATATGTTAAAAGAACTCTAGAGGTACGATTTATTATACAACATAGGACTACAACTCCCAGTGTGGTCTCCCTGTCTGTGCTCCTCCCCCAGCCTTAAATGGATGTGGTGAGTAATTACATAGGCCACACAGAAAGACCATACTGGGAGTTGTAGTTTATATTGTACATTTACAGTCTGGCAAGCAACATTAACAAAAGGCTCTGCTGTACTGTAGCTTATATTGGACTAGTAGACTGGGAGTAGTAGTACTAGAAGGGCTGTCAGTGTGTCCTCCCCTCTGTCATATTTATTGTAGGTCCCAAAAATGAATCACTATGTTTGATAGAATAATAGCATGATGTGTACGCCATGTTGTATGAATTCTCAGAAGGCCCAAGTAATAGGCCTAAGTGGAGTTCATTGAAAGATCACAGACCTTTGAATGTTTATAAAGGTGTTATCTTTCTAAAACAAGTCTCCAAGGAAAGTCCTGGGGAGTGAAACTCATTGACCCTCATTTACTATTGCAAACCCAACATGTTTTGTCGGGTTGTGCGCCAGATTCTGTCCCATTGCGCAGGAAATTCTGTCTGCGCCAAAATTTGCACCAGAATTTGCGCCAGAATTGAAAAAAACCTGACTATCACTCCATTTTGCTAAGAAGACCCGAAAACGGGGCTTGGCCTCCGGGAAAAGGGGGCATGGTCCACGAAAAGGGGCGTGTTCTCGATATGTTCACAAAAAAACCAACATATTTACTAAGGTTTCCACATAAAATGTGGTGGATTTGAGGTGAGGAAAACCCAACAGATCAGAGCATGTGTAAAAAAAAAGCAAAATGTAAATACCGTGGAAAATAAATTGTAAGGAATTAAAACCCACAAAGAAACCTACACTCCACTCTTAGTAAATGAGGGCCATTGTCTGTAATTTTGACTCCAATGGGGGGTCTGCTCTGTACACCCTGATACAGGTGTGTGTGTGTGTGTTTAACAATCAGTTGTATTTGCATTCTATTTATCTATATCTCTGGCCATCTATTTGAGATGCCAGAGAAGTATCAATGACATTGTGTTGTCTGGGATTATGTGTATACAGGTGATAAGGTGGCCACAATAATCCTTTGCATCTATAACTCAATTATAGTAAATTAATGTTTAGCTGTGATGTCATGTAACTAGACATGTGACTAGCCCTGATTTCCATATACACACCCACCAGTCATCATTGGATGACATATTTGCTTAGGTGGACCCTTAAAATAGGAAACAGGTTAAAACATGGGTGAAAGAGAACTAGAGAGGACTGCAAAGGATACTAAAAGGAAGCATCACAGATCCTCATTACTGAAGTTCCTAGAGGCTACCTGAAGGGGCGGAGCCATGAAGAGTCAGGGAGAGAACTTGACCCAATAAGCCCATCCTTCTCTGCTAACCGGTTATGACTTCAGGCGTTCCCACGGACCCCGGTCAGCCATCTTTCTTTTATTCAGAAGTAATCTCATTAAGATACACAGGTTTCTTATTTGATTAAGTTACCTCATTTTTAATGTGGATGAGAATTATGTTATGTATAGGAGCAGACCTGTCTTATATATGATCTCAATTATGTGATGTAATAGTAGTTTATAAGCCCCACCCCCTTCTACTGCAGATGAACGTGGCGTGTTATATGGGGATCAATGCAATGAGCATATTAGCATAGTCTAATGGGATATTTATCTGCTCCTCCACATGATATAATAATTACCACGAGGAAACTTAATTTAAGTCTTCCTAATTGGTAGCATACTAATTTAGTACCGTATCTTACCAGAGATATTTGTGGTTAGAACTGGGCGGAGTTTACTCCCATTTTATACATGTAAAATGCCCATTAGATATCATGTAATGTAATGATCTCTGTACAAAGTAATATACTGATATCTGAACTAACCTACTTCTGTGACAAAGTTTAATATGGTTAAATAACATTACTAATACATCATTGATTTATCTCTGACCTTATGTCATTGATATACTTTATGTAATTTAATTTATATTACTGTGTGTTTATTACTCTTTAATGTTAATCAATTGTAACCAATATATGTACATATCATTTTAATATTAACTGCGTTATCATTTTATTATATTGCAAAAGTAACTTCTACCACTTATTCAAAGAACTCATATCTGGGAAAATAGTCAGGCCCAGATATGGGGAATTGCATTGTTTGTATATTTTTGGCAATTCATAACGGTCATAATGGCCCTCATTTACTAAGAAAATCGGGTTGTAAGTCTATGTTGCTTTCTTACCCGACTGCTTTTTTCCCCTGGTATTTATTATTATGTCGCATCCTGTTTGTCGCACGTGGGTTTTGTAGGTTTTGGTTTCCAACTCCTCTGAGCTGTCGGGAAAAAATCCACAACAATTCAACAAATTCGGGTTGGAAACCTTAATAAATACGTGGGAAAGCTCAGAAATGTCAGGTTACGCCCCTTTTTCGGGTTTGGGAGAATCCACATCGGGTCTGTCGGGAAGAAATGTCGCATAGTGTCGCAGACTGGCGCACGATGTCTGCGACATGGCGCAGACAAAGATGCGACAAAAAAACCTGACAAAAGAGGTCGGGTTTAGAATAGTAAATGAGGGCCAATATGTTAATATTTTTGTTGACCATAATTAATACCGTATTTATCGAGATATCCATGGTAAAATGAGGGTGCGTGTGTGTGCATGTGTATACCCCGATACACCCCCAGGAAAGGCAGCAGGAGAGAGGCCGTCGCTGCCCGCTTCTCTCCCCCTGCCTTTCCTGGGGTCTAGAGCCCTGCTGCCGCCGCTTTTCTCCCACTGGCTATGGGCGCCGCTGCCCGTTCTCTCCCCCTGACTATCGGTGCCGGCGCCGATAGCCAGGGGGAGAGAAGCGGTGCCGGCAATGGGGCAGCGGCGCCGACAGCCAGGGGGAGAGAAGGGGCAGCGGCACCCATTGCCGGCGCCGCTGCCTCCCCCAGTCCCCGGTTGCATAATTACCTGTTGCCGGGTCGGGTCCTCGCTGCTTCAGGCCTCCGGTGTGCGTCCCATGCGTTGTTGCTATGCACTGCATGGCGCGGCGCAATGACGAGTGACGTCTTTGCGCCCCGCTGTGCAGCGCATAGCAACGACGCAGGGGACGCACACCGGAGGCCTGAAGCAGCGCGGACCCGACCCCGGCAACAGGTAATTATGCAACCGGGGATGGGGGGAGGCAACGGGGCAGCGGCGCCGGCAATGGGTGCCGCTGCCCCTTCTCTCCCCCTGGCTATCGGCGCCGGCAATGGGGCGCCGGCACCGATAGTCAGGGGGAGAGAACGGGCAGCGGCGCCGATAGCCAGGGGGAGAGAAGGGCAGGCAGGGGCAGAGAAGCCGTCAGCGCTGGCGGTCTCTGCACCTGCAAAGCCGCTGCAGTTCATTGATTTAAAGCACCCGCTTTAAATCATTGAACTGCAGCGGCTTATCGGCGTATAACACGCAGGTAGACTTCAGGCTAAAAATTTTAGCCTAAAAAGTGCATGTTATACGCCGATAAATACGGTAATTCATAATTCATAAATGAGTTATTAACCCCAACACCTCCCCATAAGGACAATTTTCCTACATTTAATCAGAGGCAGACAGTGACAAGTACTTTTATCTATCACTGTCACTGCCTGCAGTCCGTCTCATCGGTGTGTGGGGAAGGGGCAGTCCTCACAATTCCTTTGTGCTCAGCGCGGTGCCTGTTTTAGCTGACCGGATGATAGCACTGGGTAACTTGTAGCAGAGGGAGAAGAGTTGACATCTCCCTCTTGCTCTGCAGGTGCTCCTCAGCACTCCTCTCTTCTTCGTGTCTCCCCATAGAATGCACAGGCTGGTTTAGACCTGCAGTCTGAGACAGGGGGAATGGACTCCAACCTGACTTTTGAAGACTAAAGACTGTCTACAAGCTCATCTGAATAAAGAATTCATTGGCCTCTATTCCAGGGCTCTCTGCAGCTACAGCCGATTCAGTGTGTCATGTCCCGGTACAGAACGTGGTCCTGTACAGTTTCCTAAAGTCCCCTCAGGTAGAGTCCCTCAAGTCCACAGGGCTCTCCTGCAAGATCCCCCTAGATCATTATAATGATTTCTATTGTACATTATTTTCAGGTATTTTACAGTGAATATAAACTATGTGCAAAGGTTATTAGGATGTTTAAACTGTATAGGGAATTTTTAAGGTCATGTGAAATATGATCACCTGATACCCAGAGTTCCAGATGCACAGGTAACCACAGGCAACCAGCTACCAATGGCTGTAGTCCAGCCCCCTGATATATAAAGGGCTGTAGTCTCCACACTAGCCCTCTCTTCTCTCTTCACTTCCTAGACAGTAAAGCAAGCACAAGTCTGTCCCTACCAAAGTCATAACAGTAGCACAGTGGCCTGCATCATTATTATTATCACTGCAAGTCTAAGCAAGCCTGAGAGGTTCCCTGTGTCCCGGTCATCTCTGTGGAAGTTGGCTATCTGTAAGAAACGTTATTCTGCTTTCTTCAGTAAAGTTCCAGTTGCATCAAAACCTGCTTTGGACTCTCATTTAATGTATGCCCGTTCTGGGTTGGTTGTCGGCGGTGCCCTACACCATACAACCACACCCTGGAGTCACGAACACTAGGGTTAACAACATCTTGCCCCAGGGGTTAATACCATCTGGCCCTACCACCTACACCGCCATACACCGTGGGTCACCACAAGTGTGAAAACATGTGGCTTCTGTGTGGAAACATACACAGAGCATGAGGTCTTCTATTCATCACAGCCCTGCAACTATGTGAGGGTGGAAGCTGTCCCCCAGCAGGCTTCAGTGATGTCATGCCTGCTGGGAAACACCCATTTTTTCCTGCTGGGAAATTTCACTGAATGTGGGCAAGAAGAAAGGAATGATACACAGCTTTTTAAAGCTCTGAAATGTTTTTTTAAGGGCTGGAGGGGTGTTAGGAGTAGTTAGGGAACAAAGCCTGAGTTAGTTTAGAACAGTTTATTTGGTGACAGTTAATGAAGCCGTGTCCCATGAGATATAGAGGGAAAAGTCAAAGAGCTTACAGGCCAACCAGGAACATGCTAGGTCAAACTGTTTCATGCGGGGCTTTGGCACAGGGCCCTGCCCCATCCCCCCCCCCCCCCCCCCCCCCGACTAGCACTGCTACTTGTGTTATCCTTCACAGAACATAGTGATATGAGGTGTATGTACTGAGAGAAATGCAGGAATTGGAAACACAGAAACACATGATGGTGCGAATTAGCTACCGATGTCCTTAGTTATTTCTTCTCCCTTGCACTACCCACTGCCTAAGTCCAGTTTTTTTAAGATGATTGCAATTAAACATTGAAGATTTTAATACCTTCAATCTGGTGAGTGCCGCTTTCCAATTAATATTTACATTGTTTATATCATTGGAAAAGATGAGTATGTGGGGCAACTGTGAGATTTACCAGCTCTTCTGGGAATTTAATAAAGCTACCTCTTTTCTGGGAGTCCTTCAGTCATTTCATGGGAATTAGGAAATATGTATCAAACTAAAGCAATGTGCTGAAATTTGTTTAATTTGTTTAAAAAATTCCACAGATTACCACTAGATGGAGACATTACACCAGTAGCTGAATTTGTCATTTTGCAGAGTTTTGATCAAAAAGAAAAACGCAATTTTGCTAATTTTGGTTGGTTTCATTTTTACGCTGTACATTTCATGGTAAAATGGACAAGTTCTCTCTGTTCTGTGGGTCAATACAATTAAAATAATACCCATGTTTACACACCTTGCAATAATTTTACATAATAGTGTTTAAACCTTATTTCATTGTTTACGAGGCTGTACGAGGGCAAATTTTTTGTCATGAAATTTAGTTTTTATTGGTACAATTTCTGCATAAATGTGACTTTTTATTCCTATTTTTCTGAGATTTGATGTGATCATTTATGGTGTTCACTGTATGGGATCAATAACAATGAAATTTTAATGGTTCGGACATTTCTGCACACAGCAATACTAAATATGTTGATTTATATAACCCCTTAAGGACGCAGGACGTACTCAAACGGCCCCTTTTCCCAGTCCTTAAGGACTCTCCCGCCGCTAGCCGGAGGGGAGCCGGTGCCCGATGCCTGCTGAATTTGTTCAGCAGCTATCGCGACATATCGCCCAGGGGGGTCATGATGACCCCCCATGTCGGCGATGGCCGTCTCCAGTGACCCGGTGACCATAGCCAGCAGGGGTGAGGTGGCACTGGTGCCACCTCACGATCGCCCTGATTCGTCGGCCGATTTACCGGCCGACCAATCAGGGCACCTGCTGCGGGTGACCCCGATCCCAGGAGTCAATGTTGGGATCGGGGCCCAGGGAGCGGCGGCGGCGGCGGGACTGACCTGTGCCCGGAGCAGCAGCAGGAGGTGAGTGACAGCCTCCTGCTGTTGCTTAGCAACAGCTCCCAGCATGCAAAAAGGGCATGCTGGGAGCTGTAGTTATGCAACAGCAGGAGGCAGACCACCACAACTCCCAGCATTCCCTTATGGGCATGCTGGGACTTACAGTTTTGCAACAGCTGGAGGCACATTTTTCTATGGAAAAGTGTACCTTCAGCTGTTGTATAACTACAACTCCCAGCTTGCACAATCAGCTAAAGTGCATGCTGGGAGTTGTAGTGGTGCATCTGCTGGTTGCATAACTACAACTCCCAGCATGCCCATTGGCTGTCGGTGACTGCTGAGAGTTGTAGTTTTGCAACAGCTGAAGGCCCACTGGTTGTGAAACACTGAGTTAAGTAGCAAACCAGTGTGTCTCCAGCTGTTGCATAACTACAATCCCCAGCATCCCCAGCCAAAGTAGTATGCCTCCAGCTGTTGCATAACTACAAGACCAAGCATGCCCTTCCGCTTTTGCAATAGCTGAAGGCACACTGGTTGCAAAACACTGAGTTTGTTCCCAAACTCGGTGTTTCACAACCAGTGTGCCTCCAGCTGTTGCAAAACTACAACTCCCAGCATGCACTGATAGACCGTACATGCTGGGAGTTGTAGTTTTGCAACAGCTGGATGTTTCTCCCCCCCAATGTGAACGTACAGGGTACACTCACATGGGCGGAGGTTTACAGTAAGTATCCGGCTGCAAGTTTGAGCTGCGGCAAATTTTCTGCCGCAGCTCAAACTGCCAGCGAGAAACTACTGTGAATCCCCACCCATGTGACTGTACCCTAAAAACACTACACTACACTAACACACAATAAAATAAAAAGTAAAAAACACTACATATACACATACCCCTACACAGCCCCCCTCCCCAACAAAAATTAAAAAGGTCGGGTACGCCACGGTTTCCAAAACGGAGCCTCCAGCTTTGCAAAACAACTACTCCCAGTATTACCAGACAGCCACTAACTGTCCAGGCATGCTGGGAGTTATACAACAGCTGGAGGCACCCTGTTTGGGAATCACTGGTGTAGAATACCCCTATGTCCACCCCTATGCAATCCCTAATTTAGGCCTCAAATGCGCATGCCGCTCTCACTTTGGAGCCCTGTCGTATTTCAAGGCAACAGTTTAGGGTCACATATGGGGTATTGCTGTACTCGGGAGAAATTGTGTTATAAATTTTGGGGGGTATTTTCTGCTTTTACCCTTTTTAAAAATGTAAAATTTTTGGGAAAAGAAGCATTTTAGGTAAAAAAAAAAATTTTTTTTCACATATGCAAAAGTCGTGAAACACCTGTGGGGTATTAAGGTTCACTTAACCCCTTGTTACGTTCCCTGAGGGGTCTAGTTTCCAAAATGGTATGCCATGTGTTTTTTTTTTTTTTGCTGTTCTGGCACCATAGGGGCTTCCTAAATGCGGCATGCCCCCAGAGCAAAATTTGCTTTCAAAAAGCCAAATGTGACTCCTTCTCTTCTGAGACCTGTAGTGCACCAGCAGAGCACTTTTCACCCCCATATGGGGTGTTTTCTGAATTGGGAGAAATTGGGCTTCAAATTTTGGGGGGTATTTTCTGCTATTACCCTTTTTAAAAATGTAAAACTTTTGGGAAACCAAGCATTTTAGGGAATTTTTTTTTTTTTTTTACATATGCAAAAGTCGTGAATCACCTGTGGGGTATTAAGGTTCACTTTACCCCTTGTTATGTTCTCCGAGGGGTCTAGTTTCCAAAATGGTATGCCATGTGTTTTTTTTTTTGCTGTTCTGGCACCATAGGGGCTTCCTAAAGGTGACATGCCCCCCAAAAACCATTTGTCGCTCCTTCCCTTCTGAGCCCTCTACTGCGTCCGCCGAACAATTAACATAGACATATGACGTATGTGCTTACTCGAGAAAAATTGGGTTTCAAATACAAGTAAAAATTTTCTCCTTTTTACCCCTTGCAAAAATTCTAAAATTGGGTCTACAAGAACATGCGAGTGTAAAAAATGAAGATTGTGAATTTTCTCCTTCACTTTGCTGCTATTCCTGTGAAACACCTAAAGGGTTAAAACGCTGACTGAATGTCATTTTGAATACTTTGGGAGGTGCAGTTTTTATAATGCGGTAATTTGTGGGGTATTTCTAATATGAAGAGCCTTCAAATCCACTTCAAATCTGAACTGGTCCCTAAAAAAAAGCAAGTTTCAAAAATTTGTGAAAAATTGGAAAATTGCTGCTGAACTTTAAAGCCCTCTGGTGTCTTCCAAAAGTAAAAACACATCAATTTTATGATGCAAACATAAAGTAGACATTTTGGAAATGTGAATAAAAAAAAATTATTTACAATATCCATTTTCCTTACAAGCAGAGAGCTTCAAAGTTAGAAAAATGCAACATTTTCAAATTTTTCATCAAATTTTGGGGTTTTTCACTAAGAAATGATGCAAGTTACCACAAAATGTTATTACTATGTTAAAGTAGAATATGTCACGAAAAAACTGTCTCGGAATCAGAATGATAACTAAAAGCATTCCAGAGTTATTAATGTTTAAAGTGACAGTGGTCAGAATTGCAAAAAATGGCCGAGTCCTTAAGGTGAAAAAGGGCTCAGTCCTTAAGGGGTTAAACAGTTTTATTTGTAAAATTGAAAAGAGAGTGATTAAATGCTTGTATTTGGGAGGGGCTTATTCAATTTTATTAAACTTTTTCAAAACTTTTTATTTTTACATTTTATAAGACCACACAAGGGACTATTTATAGCAATATTTTGCTTGCTAATACATAGCGGTGCTATTCAGAGGCATAGCACTGATCAGTGTTATCTGCGATCTACTTCTTTGGTCTGCCAGAAGGGAGATCAAATGAGAAGATCACAGGAGCCAGCCAGGAGCAGATGAGCTCCGGCCCCATCTTTACACATTGGACCCCTTGCAATTGCACCGTAATTATCACAACATCTGAACGATTAATGGCAAGCATCAGTGTGATGGCTGATGTCCGCCATTACTGGTGGTAGCAGCTGGGACCTGCAATCTATAAAGCGAGTGCAGCTTCTATACTCGCTTCATAATCTGGACTGGACTCAGGACGTACATGTGTCCTAAAGAGGTTAAGAAAAAAAAAAAGAATGTGGGGAAAGATGAAAAACAACTCTTTAACCTCTTAAGGATGCAGGTCGTGCCTGTACGCCCTGCGCCCTGTCCGGTTATAAAACGCTGGGTCACGTCGTGACTCTGCGTCATACCGGGTCGTTCCCAGCGGCTAATGACAGCCGGGACCCTAGGCTAATAGCGAGCGGCACCGATCGTTGTGCCGCACGCTATTAACCCTTTAGACGCGGCATTCAAAGTTGATCGCCGTGTCTAAAATGAAAGTAAAAGCTTCCCGGCAGCTCAGTCGGGCTGATCGGGACCATTGCGGTGAAATCACGATGTCCCGATCAGCTAGAATGCGAGCGGAGGTCCCCTACCTACCTCCGTCGAGTCCGATTGGCGATAGATTGCTCCAACTTGAAATCCAGGCCTGAGCAATTGACTGCCGATTAAACTGATCTTTGCCGTGTCAATGCACGGCAATGATCTGTGTATGAGATCGGTATGTGCAGTGAAATAGCCACTAGAGGGGGCTATAACACTGCAAAAAAAAAGTGTAAAAAAAAAGTTACTAAAGATCATTTAACACCTTCCCTAATAAAAGTAAGAATCACCCCACTTTTCCCATTTAAAAAAAAAACTGTGTAAATAAAAATAAACATGTGGTATCGCCACGTGCAGAAATGCCGAACTAAAAAAATATTTTGTTAATTAAACCGCATGGTCAATGGCGTACGTGCAAAAAAATGTCAAAGTCCAAAATAGTGTATTTTTAGTCACTTTTTATATCATGAAAAAATGAATAAAAAGCGATTAAAAAGTTGGATTAATATAAAAACGGTAGTGCGCAGAAAATGAGCCTTCGCACCGCACCGTAAGTGGAAAAATAAAAAAGTTATTGGGGTCAGAATATGACAATTTTAAACATATACATTTTCCTGCACGTAGTTATGATTTTTTTAGAAGTACGACAAAATCAAACCTATATAAGTAGGGTATCATTTTAACCGTATAGACCTACAGAATAAAGATAAGATGTCATTTTTTACTGAAAAATGCACTGCGTAGAAATGGAAGCCCCCCAAATTTATAAAAAAATTTTTCTTACATTTTGTCGCACAATAAATATTTTTTTCCGATTCGCTGTGGATATTTTCAAGTTATATGTGTATCATATGTGTATGATTAGTAGCATTGCTTCTGGTCATTATATGCATTATATGCACGTTCACCAATTTCCTTCTCTATGAGCCCCAATTCTAATTGGCCATTAGCTGCTAAAATGTCTTCCATACTCTGCTTGCACAAAAGAGGAAAACCTTGCTCCTTCAAAAGCAGTAGCAGCATGAAGGACATTATAGAGCAGTACTGGGAAGTATAAGCTGTGAATTCAGCAATAGATTGAGATCTAACAATTAGAAAGTGAATTATGAGTTTGGCAAAGGGGGAGAAAACCTGAAAGTTGAAAAAGAATAAACATTTTCTACAGATAGATTACAGTTTCCTATATTTGCTTGCACTATTGATTTGTACAAAGTTTGATGAAAGGTTAGTGACTATTTTAATTGTTATGTAAAAATTAATTTATAACTGAGACAAAGCAAAAACAAAATTTCTAAACATACACTTGCATGAAGAACTTAGCTTGGAGCACTCACCTCGGACACAATACATGCAGCAGTACAACGTCTTTATTCAGGTTGCAGACCGTGATACGGACCATTGCCCACCGGCTGAACCCACCCGTCCTTGTTTCATCTTCCCACCTCCCTGATGTACGCTTCACCTGCAACCTGAATAAAGACATTGTACTGCTGCATGTATTGTGTCCGAGGTGAGTGCTCCAAGCTAAGTTCTTCATGCAAGTGTATGTTTAGAAATTTTGTTTTTGCTTTGTCTCAGTTATAAATTTATTTTTACATAACAATTAAAATTAAAAGTTCTTCATGCAAGTGTATGTTCACACTGTGTTTCATTTGTGAGCACCATATGTAAGATGCTAAGGAAACAGAGGCTGTGCTGACCCTGCATTTAACAGGAAGATCCTTGGTGATGTTTGAATCGAGACTGTGCCTTGTTATGTGCATCTGTTTAAAGGGGTACTCCGGTGCTTAGACATCTTATCCCCTATCCAAAGGATAGGGGATAAGATGCCTGATCGCGGGGGTCCCGCCACTGGGGACCCCCGTGATCTTGCACGCAGCACCCCAGTTAAAATCAGTCCCCGGAGCATGTTCGCTCCCTCCTATAGGCTTGCATTGAGGGGCGGAGCGTGATGTCACATGGGGGCGGAGGCGTGACGTCACACGCCGCCTGCCCCGTGGTCGCCGGTAATCAGACCCAGAGCGAACATGCTCCAGGGGAATGATTTTAACTGGGGTGCTGTGTGCAAGATCATGGGGGTCCCCAGCGGCGGGACCCCCGCGATCAGGCATCTTATCCCCTATCCTTTGGATAGGGGATAAGATGTCTAAGCGCGGGAGTACCCCTTTAAGGCAACATTTCTAAACACCTTATGATGGAATTGTGTATCTTTGAGTCCATTGAGGGCTCTTATCTTCTAGACAGAATTGAGAGTGGCAAGAAGAGCAGTTTTCATCAATGGGCTGTTTGTGTAATACAAAAATGTGCAAGGCTTTATTTTTCCTGTGGTAGCGAAAAAATTAAACACTTGCTCCCCCGCATATGAATTGATTACTGGGGTCTTATAATGGGGACACTATGTTTACATTACATTCAGGTATAACATTTTATGTATCTATGGTAACATGGAATAGATAGTTCTGCATACAATCTGAATGCAATCCTTACTATGGTAAAAAAAAAAAAAAAGGAAGTATTTAACTATTTACATTAGAAAGTGAAATTTAATCTAGAAAACCATCTCCCTGTAACTCTCGATAAGTACCCAAGCATGAAGCCCATGGAGATCAGCTTATCTCTACCTCCCAGGCAGTTACAGTTATGGTTGGTTGGAGAGTCCATCTCCACCACACAGGCCCATCTCCACCACACAGGCTTTGATCACATTGTTAGGATGAGTCAGGACCTCTTCACACAGCCAGAAAAAGGCTACAGTCATGACCGTAAATGTTGGCACACCTGAAATTACATATTTCTCACAGAAAAGGATTGCAGTAACACTTGTTTTGCTATACATATGTTTATTCCCTTTTTGTGTATTGGAACTAAACCAAACAAGAGAGGAAAAAAAGCAAATAGGACATAATGTCACACCAAACTCCAAAAATCAACTGGACAAAACTATTGGCACCCTTTCAAAATTGTGGAAAAATAAGATTGTTTCAAGCATGTGATGCTCCTGGGGCAAGTAACAGGTGTGGGCAATATAAAAATCGCACCTGAAAGCAGATAAAAAGGACAGAAGTTCTCTTAGTCTTTGCATTGTGTGTCTGTGTGGGCCACACTAAGCATGGACAACAGAAAGAGGAGATGAGAACTGTCTGAGGACTTGAGAACCAAAATTGTGGAAAAATATCAACAAACTCAAGGCTACAAGTCGATTTCCAGAGATCTAGATTTGCCTTTGTCCACAGTGGTCAACATTATCAAGACGTTTGAAACCTATCGCACTGTAGCTAATCTCCCTGGGCATGGACGAGAGAGAAAAATGTATGAAATGTGTCAACGCACCATAGTCTGGATGGTGGATAAGCAGCCCCAAACAAGTTCCAAAGATATTCAAGCTGTCCTGCAGGCTCAGGGAGCATCAGTGTCAGCATGAACTATCAGTCGACATTTAAATGAAATGAAACGCTATGGCATGAGTCCCAGGAGGATCCCACTGCTGACACAGAGACATAAGACTACATTTTGCCAAAATGAACTTGAGTAAGCCAAAAAACCTTCTGGAAAAACGTCTTGTGGAAAGATGAGACCAAGATAGAGCTTTTTTGTAAAGCACATCATTCTACTTTATACCGAAAACGGAATGAGGCCTACCATGAAAAGAACCCAGTACCTACTGTCACGATGCCGGCTGGCAGGTAGTGGATCCTCTGTGCCAGAGAGGGATTGGCGTGGACCGTGCTAGTGGATCGGTTCTAAGTCACTACTGGTTTTCACCAGAGCCCGCCGCAAAGCGGGATGGTCTTGCTGCGGCGGTAGTGACCAGGTCGTATCCACTAGCAACGGCTCAACCTCTCTGGCTGCTGAAGATAGGCGCGGTACAAGGGAGTAGACAGAAGCAAGGTCGGACGTAGCAGAAGGTCGGGGCAGGCAGCTAGGATCGTAGTCAGGGGCAACGGCAGGAGGTCTGGAACACAGGCTAGGAACACACAAGGAAACGCTTTCACTGGCACGATGGCAACAAGATCCGGCAAGGGAGTGCAGGGGAAGTGAGGTGATATAGGGAAGTGCACAGGTGATAACACTAATTGGAACCACTGCGCCAATCAGCGGCGCAGTGGCCCTTTAAATCGCAAAGACCCGGCGCGCGCGCCCTAGGGAGCGGGGCCGCGCGCGCCGGGACAGGACTGACGGAGAGCGAGTAAGGTACGGGAGCCGGGGTGCGCATCACGAGCGGGCGCTACCCGCATCGCGAATCGCATCCCGGCTGGAGGCGGTATCGCAGCGCCCCGGGTCAGTGGATCTGACCGGAGCGCTGCAGTGAGGAGAGTGTAGCGAGCGCTCCGGGGAGGAGCGGGGACCCGGAGCGCTCGGCGTAACAGTACCCCCCCCCTTGGGTCTCCCCCTCTTCTTAGAGCCTGAGAACCTGAGGAGCAGACTTTTGTCTAGGATATTGTCCTCAGGTTCCCAGGATCTCTCTTCTGGACCACAACCCTCCCAATCCACTAAAAAAAAGGTTTTCCCTCTGACCTTTTTGGATGCCAAAATCTCTTTGACGGAGAAGATGTCCGAGGAGCCGGAAACAGGAGTGGGAGGAACAGATTTGGGAGAGAAACGGTTAATGATAAGTGGTTTAAGAAGAGAAACGTGAAAGGCATTAGGAATACGAAGAGAAGGAGGAAGAAGAAGTTTGTAAGAGACAGGATTAATCTGGCACAAAATTTTGAAAGGACCAAGATAGCGTGGTCCCAACTTATAGCTAGGGACACGGAAGCGGACATATTTAGCGGAGAGCCATACCTTGTCTCCAGGGGAAAAAATGGGAGGAGCTCTTCTTTTCTTATCCGCGAACTTCTTCATGCGTGATGAAGCCTGTAAGAGAGAATTTTGGGTCTCTCTCCATATGATGGAAAGATCACGAGAAATTTCATCCACAGCGGGCAGACCAGAGGGCAAGGGGGTAGGGAGGGGGGGAAGAGGGTGACGGCCGTACACCACGAAAAATGGGGATTTGGAGGAAGATTCAGAGACTCTGAAATTATACGAGAATTCGGCCCAAGGTAGAAGATCTGCCCAGTCATCCTGGCGGGAGGAAACAAAATGTCGTAAATAATCACCCAAGACCTGGTTAATTCTTTCTACTTGTCCATTGGATTGAGGATGATATGCAGAAGAAAAATGTAATTTAATCTTGAGTTGTTTACAGAGAGCCCTCCAGAATTTAGACACGAATTGGACGCCTCTATCCGAGACGATCTGCGTAGGCAACCCGTGAAGACGAAAAATATGTACAAAAAATTGTTTAGCCAACTGAGGCGCTGAAGGAAGACCAGGAAGAGGGATGAAATGTGCCATTTTGGAGAATCGATCAACGACCACCCAAATAACAGTGTTGCCACGGGATGGGGGTAAGTCAGTAATAAAATCCATACCAATCAGAGACCAAGGCTGTTCGGGGAC
The DNA here is from genome assembly GCF_029499605.1 of Hyla sarda. Taxonomy (NCBI): domain Eukaryota; kingdom Metazoa; phylum Chordata; class Amphibia; order Anura; family Hylidae; genus Hyla; species Hyla sarda. The sequence continues at coordinate 333,315,164 of NC_079191.1, forward strand.
AGGCAGAGGATGAAGAAAACCAGCGGGCTTCTGGCGAGGAGTCTTATCCCGGGCACAGATAGTGCAGGCTCGCACAAAGTCCACCACATCTGTCTCTAGAGTCGGCCACCAATAGAAGCGAGAGATGAGTTGCACAGATTTCTTGATGCCCGCATGACCTGCGAGATGGGAGGAGTGACCCCATTTGAGGATTCCGAGGCGTTGGCGTGGAGAAACAAAGGTCTTTCCTGGAGGAGTTTGCCTGATGGAGGCTGGAGAAGTGGAAATCAGGCAGTCAGGAGGAATGATGTGTTGAGGAGAGAGTTCAACTTCAGAAGCATCTGAGGAACGAGAGAGAGCATCGGCCCTAATGTTCTTATCGGCAGGCCGAAAGTGAATTTCAAAATTAAATCGGGCAAAGAACAGAGACCACCTGGCCTGGCGAGGATTCAGCCGTTGGGCAGACTGGAGGTAGGAGAGGTTCTTGTGATCGGTGTAAATAATAACTGGAAATCTTGATCCCTCCAGCAGATGCCTCCATTCCTCAAGTGCTAATTTAATGGCTAGAAGCTCTCGATCCCCGATGGAGTAGTTCCTCTCCGCCGGAGAGAAGGTCCTAGAAAAAAAACCACAAGTAACAGCATGCCCGGAAGAATTTTTTTGTAGAAGGACAGCTCCAGCTCCCACTGAGGAGGCATCAACCTCCAATAGGAAGGGTTTAGATGGGTCAGGTCTGGAGAGCACGGGAGCCGAAGAAAAGGCAGACTTGAGCCGTTTAAAGGCGTCTTCCGCCTGAGGAGGCCAAGACTTGGGATCGGCATTTTTTTTGGTTAAAGCCACGATAGGAGCCACAACGGTAGAAAAATGTGGAATAAATTGCCTGTAATAATTGGCGAACCCCAAAAAACGTTGGATGGCACGGAGTCCGGAGGGGCGTGGCCAATCTAAGACGGCAGAGAGTTTGTCTGGATCCATTTGTAGTCCCTGGCCAGAGACCAAGTATCCTAGGAAAGGAAGAGATTGGCATTCAAACAGACATTTCTCTATTTTGGCATAGAGTTGATTGTCACGAAGTCTCTGAAGAACCATACGGACATGCTGGCGGTGTTCTTCTAGATTGGCAGAAAAAATCAGGATATCGTCCAGATATACAACAACACAGGAGTATAGGAGATCACGAAAAATTTCATTAACAAAGTCTTGGAAGACGGCAGGGGCGTTGCACAGGCCAAAGGGCATGACCAGATACTCAAAGTGTCCATCTCTGGTGTTAAATGCCGTTTTCCATTCATCCCCCTCTCTGATGCGGATGAGATTATAAGCACCTCTTAAGTCCAGTTTGGTAAAGATGTGGGCACCTTGGAGGCGATCAAAGAGTTCAGAGATGAGGGGTAGGGGGTAGCGGTTCTTAACCGTGATTTTATTAAGACCGCGGTAGTCAATGCAAGGACGTAGAGAGCCATCTTTTTTGGACACAAAGAAAAATCCGGCTCCGGCAGGAGAGGAGGATTTACGGATAAAGCCCTTTTTTAAATTTTCCTGGACGTATTCAGACATGGCAAGAGTCTCTGGGACGGACAGAGGATAGATTCTGCCCCGGGGTGGAGTAGTGCCCGGGAGGAGGTCGATAGGACAATCATAAGGCCTGTGAGGAGGTAGAGTCTCAGCTTGTTTTTTGCAAAAAACATCCGCAAAGTCCATATAGGCCTTAGGGAGACCGGTTACAGGAGGAACCACAGAGTCACGGCAAGGGTTACTGGGAACCGGTTTTAGGCAGTCCTTGGAACAAGAGGGCCCCCAACTCTTGATCTCCCCAGTGGACCAATCCAGGGTTGGGGAATGAAGTTGAAGCCAGGGAAGTCCAAGGAGAATTTCAGAAGTGCAATTGGGGAGGACCAAAAGTTCAATCCTCTCGTGATGAGATCCGATGCACATTAGAAGGGGCTCCGTGCGGAAACGTATGGTACAGTCCAATCTTTCATTGTTTACACAATTGATGTAGAGGGGTCTGGCGAGACTGGTCACCGGGATGTTGAACCTGTTGACGAGAGAGGCCAAAATAAAATTTCCTGCAGATCCGGAGTCCAAGAAGGCCACAGCAGAGAAGGAGAAGGCAGAGGCAGACATCCGCACAGGCACAGTAAGACGTGGAGAAGCAGAGTAGACATCAAGGACTGTCTCACCTTTGTGCGGAGTCAGCGTACGTCTTTCCAGGCGGGGAGGACGGATAGGACAATCCTTCAGGAAGTGTTCGGTACTAGCACAGTACAGGCAGAGATTCTCCATGCGGCGTCGTGTCCTCTCTTGAGGTGTCAGGCGAGACCGGTCGACCTGCATAGCCTCCACGGCGGGAGGCACAGGAACAGATTGCAGGGGACCAGAGGAGAGAGGAGCCGGGGAGAAGAAACGCCTCGTGCGAACAGAGTCCATATCCTGGCGGAGCTCCTGACGCCTTTCGGAAAAACGCATGTCAATGCGAGTGGCTAGGTGAATGAGTTCATGTAGATTAGCAGGGATTTCTCGTGCGGCCAGAACATCTTTAATGTTGCTGGATAGGCCTTTTTTAAAGGTCGCGCAGAGTGCCTCATTATTCCAGGATAATTCTGAAGCAAGAGTACGGAATTGTACGGCATACTCGCCAACGGAAGAATTACCCTGGACCAGGTTCAACAGGGCAGTCTCAGCAGAAGAGGCTCGGGCAGGTTCCTCAAAGACACTTCGAATTTCCGAGAAGAAGGAGTGTACAGAGGCAGTGACGGGGTCATTGCGGTCCCAGAGCGGTGTGGCCCAAGACAGGGCTTTTCCAGACAGAAGGCTGACTACGAAAGCCACCTTAGACCTTTCAGTGGGAAACTGGTCCGACATCATCTCCAAGTGCAATGAACATTGGGAAAGAAAGCCACGGCAAAACTTAGAGTCCCCATCAAATTTATCCGGCAAGGATAGTCGTAGTCCAGAAGCGGCCACTCGCTGCGGAGGAGGTGCAGGAGCTGGCGGAGGAGATGATTGCTGAAGCTGTGGTAGTAACTGCTGTAGCATAACGGTCAGTTGAGACAGCTGTTGGCCTTGTTGCGCTATCTGTTGTGACTGCTGGGCGACCACCGTGGTGAGGTCAGCGACAACTGGCAGAGGAACTTCAGCGGGATCCATGGCCGGATCTACTGTCACGATGCCGGCTGGCAGGTAGTGGATCCTCTGTGCCAGAGAGGGATTGGCGTGGACCGTGCTAGTGGATCGGTTCTAAGTCACTACTGGTTTTCACCAGAGCCCGCCGCAAAGCGGGATGGTCTTGCTGCGGCGGTAGTGACCAGGTCGTATCCACTAGCAACGGCTCAACCTCTCTGGCTGCTGAAGATAGGCGCGGTACAAGGGAGTAGACAGAAGCAAGGTCGGACGTAGCAGAAGGTCGGGGCAGGCAGCTAGGATCGTAGTCAGGGGCAACGGCAGGAGGTCTGGAACACAGGCTAGGAACACACAAGGAAACGCTTTCACTGGCACGATGGCAACAAGATCCGGCAAGGGAGTGCAGGGGAAGTGAGGTGATATAGGGAAGTGCACAGGTGATAACACTAATTGGAACCACTGCGCCAATCAGCGGCGCAGTGGCCCTTTAAATCGCAAAGACCCGGCGCGCGCGCGCCCTAGGGAGCGGGGCCGCGCGCGCCGGGACAGGACTGACGGAGAGCGAGTAAGGTACGGGAGCCGGGGTGCGCATCGCGAGCGGGCGCTACCCGCATCGCGAATCGCATCCCGGCTGGAGGCGGTATCGCAGCGCCCCGGGTCAGTGGATCTGACCGGAGCGCTGCAGTGAGGAGAGTGTAGCGAGCGCTCCGGGGAGGAGCGGGGACCCGGAGCGCTCGGCGTAACACCTACAGTGAAATATGGTGGAGGTTCAATTATGTTTTGGGGTTGTTTTGGTGCCTCTGGCACTGGGTGCCTTGAATGTGTGCAAGGCATCATGAAATCTGAGGATTACCAATGGATTTTGGATCACACTGTACAGCGCAGTGTCAGAAAGCTGAGTTTGCGTCTTGGGTCTTCCAGCAGGACAATGATGCCAAACATACGTTAAAAAGCCCCAAGAAACGGATGGCAATAAAGTGCTGGAGAAAACTGAAGTGGCCAGCAATGAGTCCAGATCTAAATCCCATTTAACCCCTGTGGAGAGATCTTAAAATTGCTGTTTGGAAAAGGCGTCCTTCCAATAAGAGAGACCTGGAGCAGTTTGCAAAAGAAGAGTGGTCCAACATTCTGGCTGAGAGGTGTAAGAAGCTTATTGATGGTTTTAGGAAGTGACTTATTTCAGTTATTTTTTGCAAAGGGTGTGCAACCAAATATTAAGTGAAGGGTGCCAATAATTTTGTCCACGAATAAGTGGAAAATGACCTTAGCAGCAGACACTCAGGATCCCAGCAGAAATAGTCACATTCAGGTCATAAAGTGGCAAAGTGCAGCAACTTTATTGATGTACAGCATTAAAACAATGATGCGTTTCGGGGTGAAACTACCCCTTCATCAGATTGGCTGCTGCTAAGTTCGTTTTCCACTTATTCATATCCAGTTATCCACAGGACAGGATCCGGTTGCACCTGGGACCTTTGGGCTGCACAGATCCATACCATCTCTATTAACCCCGCGCGGGGTGATACGCATATTTCTTATATGCTCAAGGTGAGCGGCTAATTTATAGAGCCTGCATATCATTTCCCGCAAGGGAAAACCCCCCTCCTTTATCCAGGGTAATGCACGAGGCGCCGCCTTCTGGTCTCTCTTTTTCTTTTTTCCTTTCTCCAATAATTTTGTCCAGACCATTTTTGGAGTCTAGTGGGACATTATGTCCAATTTGCTTTTTTTTAAATCCGTTTTTTGGTTTAGTTCTAATACACCCAAAGGGAATAAACATGTGTATAGCAAAACATGTGTTACTGCATTCCTTTTCTGTGATAAATGCTTAATTTTCTTGAAAAATATCAGGGGTGCCAACATTTACGGCCATGACTGTATACTTAAAGCATCCTGCAGTTTAAGAAAAGCCATTGACTCAAAGCAAGTCAGCAAGCTTAATACACTGCTCAAAAAAAATAAAAATAAAGGGAACGTTTCAACAACACAATGTAACTCCTCCAAGTCAATCACACTTCTGTGAAATCACACTGTCCACTCAGGAAGCAACACTGATTGACAATTAATTTCACATGCTGTTGTGCAAAGGGAATAGACAACAGGTGGAAATGATAGGCAATTAGCAAGACACCCCCAATAAAGGAGTAGTTCTACAGGTGGTGACCACAGACCACTTCTCGGTTCCTATGCTTCCTGGTTGATGTTTTGGGCACTTTTGAATGCTGGCGGTGCTTTCACTCTAGTGGTAGAATGAGATGGAGTCTACAACCCACACAAGTGGCTCAGGTAGTGCAGCTCATCAAGGATGGCACATCAATGCGAGCTGTGGCAAGGTTTGCTGTGTCTGTCAGCGTAGTGTCCAAAGCATGGAGGTGCTACCAGGAGATGGGCCAGTACATCAGGAGACATGGAGGAGGCCGTAGGAGGGCAACAACTCAGCAGCAGGACCGCTACCTCTGCCTTTGTGCAAGGAGGAGAAGGAGGAGCACTGCCAGAGCCCTACAAAATGATCTCCAGCACCCTGCAAATGTGCATGTGTCCACTCAAACGGTCAGAAACAGACTCCACGAGGGTGGTATGAAGGCCTGACATCCACAAGTGGGGGTTGTGCTCACAGTCCAACCGTGTGCAGGAACGTTTCGCATTTGCCAGAGATTGGCAAATTCGCCACTGGCGCCCTGTGCTTTTCACAGATGAAAGCAGGTTCACACTGAGCACATGTGACAGATGTGACAGAATCTGGAGATGCCGTGGAGAACGTTCTGCTGCCTGCAACATCCTCCAGCATGACCGGTTTGGCGGTGGGTCAGTAATGGTGTGGGGTGGCATTTCTTTGGGGAGCAGTACAACCCTCCATGTGCTTGCCAGAGGTAGCCTGACTTCCATTAAGTACCGAGATGAGATCCTCAGATCCCCGTGAGACCATATGCTGGTGCGGTTGGCCCTGGATTCCTCCTAATGTAAGACAATGCTAGACCTCATTTGGCTGGAGGGTGTCAGCAGTTCCTGCAAGAGGAAGGCATTGATGCTATGGACTGGCCCGCCTGTTCCCCAAACCTGAATCAGATTGAGCACATCTGGGACATCATGTCTCGCTCCATCCACCAACACCACATTGCACCACAGACTGTCCAGGAGTTGGAGGATGCTTTAGTTCAGGTCTGGGAGGACATCCCTCAGGACACCGCCACCTCATCAGGAGCATGCACAGGTTGTTGTAGGGAGGTCATACAGGCACGTGGAGGCCATACACACTACTGAGCCTCATTTTGACTCATTTTAACCCCTTAAGGACTCTGGGTTTATCCATTTTTGCATTTTCGTTTTTTCCTCTTTATCTTTAAAAAATCATAACTCTTTCAATCTTTCACCTAAAAATCCATATGATGGCTTATTTTTTGCGCCACCAATTCTACTTTGTAATGACGTCAGTCATTTTACCCAAAAATCTACGGCGAAACAGAAAAAAAATTAATGTGAGACAAAATTGAAAGAAAAAAAAACGCCATTTTGTAACTTTTGGGGGCTTCCGTTTCTGCACAGTAAATTTTTCGGTAAAAATGACACCTTCTTTTTATTCTGTAGGTCCATACGGTTAAAATGATACCCTACTTCAGTAGGTTTGATTTTGTCGTGCAGGAAAATATATACGTTTAAAATTGTCATCTTCTGACCCCTATAACTTTTTTATTTTTCCGTGTACAGAGCGGTATGAGGGCTCATTTTTTGCGCCATGATCTGAAGTTTTTAGCGGTACCATTTTTGCATTGATAGGACTTATTGAATTTTTTTGCGCGCACGACATTGACCGTGCGGTTTAATTAGTGATATATTTTTATAATTCGGACATTTCCACACGCGGCGATACCACATTTGTTTATTTTTATCCTTATTTACACAGTTTTTTTTTATGGGAAAAGGGGGGTGATTCAAACTTTTAATAGGGGAGGGGTTAAATGATCTTTATTCACTTTTTCTTTTCACTTTCTTTTGCAGTGTTATAGGTCCCATAGAGCGCAGGTGCCAATGATGTCATTCATCGGCACCTGCACCCTGGAGGAAAGAAGACGCGGGTCCCTGCTGCGCCCCAGAGGAGAAGATCAGAAGATCCGGGACATCAGGTGAGCATAATTTTTTTTTTAACCTGGGAAGGGGGATGGGGAATACTCTGCTTCCCACTCCCACCTGCACCTACTAGGAAGGGGGGGAGGACTTTAACTCTGCTGTCTACACCTACTTGGGGGGGGGGGAACTCTAACTCTGATGTCTACACCTACTCAGGGGGAACTCTAACTCTGCTGTCTAAACCTACTGGGGTGGACCCTAACTCTGTTGTCTACACCTACTGGGGAGGGAGAACTCTGACTCTGCTGTCTACACCTACTTGGGGGGGGGGGGAGGATTCTAACTCTGCTGTCTACACCTACTTGGGGGGGGGGGTGACTCTAACTCTTCTGCCTACACCTGCTGGGGGGGGGGGACTCTAACTCTGCTGCCTACATCTACTTGGGGGGGGGGGGGGACTCTAACTCTGCTGTCTACATCTACTTTGGGGGATACTCTAACGCTGCTGCCTATACCTACTTGGGGGGGGGGCACTAACTCTGCTGCCTACACCTAATATGGGAGAACCCTGGTGCCTACACCTACTGTGGGGGACCATGCTGCCTACACCTACTGTGGGGGGACCGTGCTGCCTACACCTACTGTGGGGGGGGGGGCGTGCTGCCTACACCTACTGTGGAGGGACCCTACTGCCTACACCTACTGTGGGGGGGACCCTTCTGCCTACACCTACTGTGGGGGGACCCTGCTGCCTACACCTACTGTAGGGGAACTCTACTGCCTACACCCACTGTGGGGAGACCCTGCTGCCTGTACCTATTGTTGGGGGACCCTGCTGCCTACACCGACTGTAGGGAAACTCTGCTGCCTACACCTACTGTGAGTTAACTCTGCTGCCTACACCCACTATGGGGAACTCTGCTGCCTACACCTACTGTGGGGAAACTCTGCTGCCTACACCTAATGTGAGGGACTATCTACTATGTTCCTGCCTAGCTAATATGGGGACAAACTACTACACTAATAGGAGGGCTACCTAGTAACTACATAGGGGTTTTCATAATGCCCCTCTCAAGACTGGACTCTGGATCCACCACTGGGTGGAGGGGTGCTGGCTACCTACTTGACTAACTCCCTGGCTACCTAACTTTGTACCTGGATGCCTAATTACTCACCTACATACCTGGCTACATAACTACCTACATACCTGGCTGCCTACCTACCTACCTACATATCTTGCTACCTACCTACATACTTGGCTACCTAACCTATGTACATGCCTAGCCTTCATACATGGCTGCCTAACTACCCAGCTAGCAACCTACCTACCTACTTGGCCAGTCACCTACCTACATATCTGGCTTCCTGATCTACCTACCTAGTTACCTATTTACCTGGCTACCTACCTACCTGCCCTTTTTTTTTTTACAGTTTATAACAGTTAGGGGCTTTTAGATGAAAAGATTGTGTGTGTGTGTGTGTGTGTGGGGGGGGGGGGGGGGGGAACCACTGGAAAAATGCAGAGTCTAATATATTTTTCCTACAGATGTTAAGAGATCGACATGGCAGTCTGATCTGGACGGAGAAGAAAAGGAAAGAGGATGCCGCTGATCAGAAAAGATGTAATTGTGAGTCCCTAGATGTAACTGTAATCACTTAAGGTATAGAGATCCAGTGTACAGCTGATATCTACCACCATATGGTCCTGTATATAATCACTTATTTGGTACACAGATCCTGCATAGTATATTGGTTTGTGTATAGTGGTTTTATTTAGTACAGTATGATGGTATTATCCAGTTATTGTGTGGTGATATATATATTTACTCCTTGTATACTGGTCTTATTGGTTATGGAAAACTATTCTACCTAAAATAGACTGAATTATTTTACCAAAATAAACTGAATTTTATATATAAGAAACACGTTAAGGTTAAAGTGTTTATTATATATAAAATTCAGTTTATTTTGTGTGTAGGGCTGGTGGAGGGATTTGGGTAGAATAGGGGCAGAAGTGTGACTAGCAGCAGGGCATCGCAGGGGGGCCCTTACTTTTTTTGGTCCGAGGGCCCTCAGGGTTGTCAGTCCACCCCTGTATAAGGCCTATAGAGAAACCAACTTGGACAATACCAGGAAAAAGCCATAACCATAGCCAGAGCTTGAATGTAACATCTGGCTGCACAGAAAATACTGAAAACAAGTCTGAAACCATTCACCACCTTTATCATCATTCACACATAGATGTTTTGGGGACTTTTTTGGTGGCAAAGTTAACTCCTTAACCCCTTAAGGACCCAGCCAATTTTCAGTGTAGGACCCGGCCACTTTTTGCACATCTGACCTCTGTCACTTTAAGCATTAATAACTCTGGGATGCATTTACCTTTCATTCTGATTCCGAGAAAGTTTTTTTGTGACATATTGTACTTTATGTTAGTGGTAACATTTTGTCGATACTTGCATCATTTCTTGGTAAAAAATTCTAAAATTTGATGAAAAAATTGAATGTTTTGCAATTTATTTTACTTTGAAGCTCTCTGCTTATAAAGAAAATGAATATTCCAAATAAATTATATATTGATTCACATATACAATATGTCTTCTTTATGTTGGCATCATAAAGTTGACATGTTTTTACTTTTGGAAGGGGGCTTCAGAGGACTTCAAAGTATAGCAGCAATTTTCCAATTTTTCACAACATTTACAAAATCTAAATTTTTCAGGGACCAGTTCAGTTTTTCAGTGGATTAGAAGGGCCTTCTTATTTGAAATACCCCATAAATTACCCCATTATAGAAACTGCACCCCTCAAAGTATTCAAAATTACATTCAAAAGGTTTGTTAACCTTTTAGTTGTTTCACAGGAATAGCAGCAAATTGAAGGAAGAAATTCAAAATCTTCATTTTTTACACTGACATGTTCTTGTAGACCCAGTTTTTGAATTGAGTAAAAGTAGAAATCTTCCTAAAATGTGTAACCCAATTTTCTCTTGAGTAAGGAAATACCTCATATGTGCATGTAAAGTGTTCTGTGGGTGCACTAGAGGGCTCAGAAGGGAAACAGTGACAGTGGAATTTTCACGGACCACTGTTCCAAAAATCTGTCAGAAACCTGTGTGGCGTAAATGCTCACTGTACCCCTTATTACAGTACGTGAGGGGTGTAGTTTCCAAAATGGGGTCACATGTAGGGGGGAGGGTCCATTGTTCTGGCACTATGGGGGCTTTGTAAACACACGTGGCCTTCAATTCTGGACAAATTTTCTCTTCAAAAGGCCAATGGCGCTCCTTCTCTTCTGAGCATTGTAGTGCGCCAGCAGAGCACTTTACATCCACACATGGGGCATGTTCTTACTCAAAAGAAACAGGGTTAAAACATTCTTTCCTATTTTCCCTTGTGAAAATGAAAAATTTAGGGTAACACCAGCATTTTAGTGAAAATTTTTTTTTTCATTTTTCCATCCAACATTAACGGAAATTTGTCAAACACCAGGCTCACTATACACTATATATATCAAATGTACATAGTGCACTCTCACTCCTGAGCCCTGTTGTGCGCACACAAAGCATTTTACGCCAAACATATGGGGTATTTCTGTACTCAGGAGAAATTGTGTTACAAATGTTGGGGGTCTCTTTTTCCTTTTACCGCTTGTGAAAATAAAAAGTATGGGGCAACTATCAGCATGTTAGTGTAATTATTTTTCTTTTTTTACACTTACAGGCTGGTGTAGCCCCCAACTTTTCCTTTTTATAAGGGCTAAAAGGAGAAAAAGCCCCCCAAAATTTGTAGTGCAATTTCTTCCGAGTACGGAAATACCCCATATGTAGCCCTAAACTGTTTCCTTGAAATATGACAGGGCTCTGAAGTGAGAGAGCGCCATGGGCATTTGAGGACTAAATTAGGGATTGCATAGGGGTAGACATAGGGGTATTCTACGCCAGTGATTCCCAAACAGGGTGCCTCCAGCTGTTGCTAAACTCCCAGCATGCCTGGACAGTCAGTGGCTGTCCGGAAATGCTGGGAGTTGTTGTTTTGCAACAGCTGGAGGCTCCGTTTTGGAAACACTGCCGTACAATACATTTTTCATTTCTATTGGGGGGGGGGGACAGTGCAAGGGGGTGTATATGTAGTGTTTTACTCTTTATTAGGTGTTAGTGTAGTGTACTGAAGTGTTTTTAGGGTACAGTCACACTGGCGGGTTACGGTGAGTTTCCCGCTAGGAATTTGCGCTGCGGCGAAAAATTTGCCGCAGCTCATACTTGAAGCAGGAAACTTGCTGTAAACCCCGCCCGTGTGAATGTACCCTGTACGTTCACATGGGGGGGGGGGGCAAACCTCCAGCTGTTTCAAAACGACAACTCCCAGCATGTACTGACAGACCGTGCATGCTGGGAGTTGTAGTTTTGCAACAGCTGGAGGCACACTGGTTGGAAAACCTTCAGTTAGGTTCTGTTACCTAACTCAGTATTTTCCAACCAGTGAGCCTCCAGCTGTTGCAAAACTACAACTCCCAGCATGCACGGTCTGTCAGTACATGCTGGGAGTTGTAGTTTTGCAACAGCTGGAGGCGCACTGGTTGGAAAACCTTCAGTTAGGTTCTGTTACCTAACTCAGTATTTTCCAACCAGTGAGCCTCCAGCTGTTGAAAAACTACAACTCCCAGCATGCACGGTCTGTCAGTACATGCTGGGAGTTGTAGTTTTGCAACAGCTGGAGGCACACTGGTTGGAAAACCTTCAGTTAAGTTCTGTTACCTAACTCAGTATTTTCCAACCAGTGTGCCTCCAGCTGTTGCAAAACTACAATTCCCAGCATGTACTGATCACAGAAGGGCATGCTGGGAGATGTAGTTATGCAACAGCTGTAGGTACGCAACTACAACTCCCAGCATGCCCAGACAGCTGTTTTCTGTGTGGGCATGCTGGAATTTGTAGTTTTGCAACATCTGGAGTGCTACAATTTAGAGACCACTGAACAGTGATCTCCAAACTGTGGACCTCCAGATGTTGCAAAACTGCAACTCCCAGCATGCCCAGACAGCAAACAGCTGTGAGGGCATGCTAGGAGTTGTAGTTTTGCAAGATCTAGAGGGCAGTATAGAGATCACTGTGCAGTGGTCTCTAAACTGCAGACCTCCAGCTGTTGCAAAACTACAAATTCCAGCATGCCCACACAGCAAACAGCTGTCTGGGCATTCAACATCTGGAGGGCTACACTCTAGAGACCACTATAGTGGTCTCAGACTGTAGCCCTCTAGATGTTGCTAGGCAACTACTCACCGGCTTCCGTCGCACCCAGGGAGCCGTCCTCTTCTGCCGCACGCCGCCTGCGCCAATCTCCGTCGCCGCTGCCGATCGCCGTCGCTCCGCTGCCTCCGGAGGGGTAAGTGGACGTCGGCGCCGCTCCTCTTCGTTTTCCCCGTTCTGCCCCGCCTATTGTGGGTGGGCAGGACGGGGAAAACAAAAGTAAACCCACCCTGCCCCAGAAGTGCTATTGGTGGTCGCGTCTAGACCACCAATAGCAGGGATAGGAAGGGTGGCACCTGTGCCACCTCACTCCTATCACTTTAGGGGGATCGTGGGTGTCTTAGACACCCGCGATCCCTCTTCTATTCCAGGTCACCGGGTCACCATAGACCCGGAATCGGCGCCAATCGCAAGTGTGAATTCAATTGCGATTTGCGCCGATCGCCGACATGGGGGGGGTCTAAAATGACCCCCCTGGGCATTTGCACGGGGTGCCTGCTGATAGATATCAGCAGTGACCCCGGCCCGGTCCCCGCCCGGCGCGCGGCGGGGACCGAAATTCCCACGGGCATATGGATACGCCCTTCGTCCTTAAGTACCAGGACGCAAGGGCGTATGCATACGCCCTTCGTCCCCAACAGGTTAAGTACCAGGGTGTCAGGATGTACCCGTACGCCCTGGGTCCTTAACAGTTTTTTTTGCACTTTAGTTTTTTCCTGTTGGCCTTCTAAAAATCATAATGCTTTCAATTTTTCCCCTACAGACCCATGAGGGCTTGATTTTTGCGCCAGGAATTTTATTTTGTACTGACATCAATTATTTTACTACAAAATCTATGGCGAAACCAAAATAAAATTATTTTTGTGAAGAAAAAAAAATTACGCCATTTTGTATCTTTTGAGGGCTTGTGGTACTATGCAGTGCACTTTTCAGTAAAAAGGACACCTTATCCATGTTTATTCTATAGGTCCATATGATTAAAATGATACCCAGCTTATATAGGTTTGATTTTGTTTTCTTCTTTTAAAAATTTTGGATGTTTTGTTCCAAAATTAGTATGTTTAAATTGTCCTCTTCTGACCTCCTTTAACTTTTTATTTTTTGTGTACAGTATATGGGGATGTGCTACGTTTTGTGCCGTAATATGTAGTTTTTATTGGTACCACTTTTACTTTGATTGCTTTTTATAATTTTTTTAAGGTATACATAGAGACCGAAAATTTAAAATTTTGGACTTATTTTGGACTTTGGTATTTTATTCACGTATACGCCATTGACCGTGCGTTTTATTTGACCATATATTTTTATAGTTCGGACATTTATGCACGCGGCAATGCCACATATGTTTAAGTTTATTTTTGTTTACATATTTTTAAGGGGGTTGATTCAAACTTTTATTGGGAAAGGGTTTAATTCACATTTTTTAACTTTAGTTTTTACTTTTTTCACATAATGTTTTTGTCCCCATAGGGGACTATTACATGCAATAATTAGATTGCATACACTGAATAATGCTATGCCATAGTATAGCATTGATTAGTGTTATTGGTGCTTGATTGCTGACTGGAGCACAAGGGCACGGATCAAATGGTGAGGAGGCAGGTAAGGGCACTCCCGACGTCCTCTCAGCTGATCAGGACACCACGGTTATACCGCCGGGATCCCGTTCAACCGACTGAGCAGCCAGGATAGTTTAAGATGGGTTAAAAATTTTAAACAGAGGTAATTTACAAATCTGTTTAACATTCTGGTACTAGTTGATTTAAAAAAAAAAAAAAAAAGGTTTTCACCGGAGTACCCCTTTAAAAGATTTGCAGCAATTTTCCAAATTTCCACAGAAATTTTTAAATTTTAATTTTTCAGGGAACATATCAGTATTAAAGTGGATTTTAGGGGCCTTTGTGTTACAAATCTCCCATAATTGACCCCATTATAAAAACTGCACCCCTCAAAGTATTTAACATGACATTTAGAAAGTTTGTTAACCATTTAGGTGTTTCACAGGAATAGCAGCATAGCAGGGAAGAAAAGTCAAACAATTTATTTTCTATGCAGACATTCCAGTTTTATCCAATTTTCTCCATAACACAGCCGATATTTACACAGAAACGCAACTTAATATGTATTGCCCTAATTCTGCAGTTTTTAAAAATATTCTGTATGTGGCCCTAGTGTGCTACTTGAATCAGCCATAAGATGTCAAGGCGCACCTAGTGGATTTTGAGACCTCCTCCTCTTAATATGGGCATTTTTTCCACCTCTAAAGGAATGTAAGAAGAAGTGCTTTTACACCCTACGGGTATTTCAGAGATTTTTGGAACAGTGGGCCATAAAAATGAAAAATAAAATTTTTTACACTGATATTGTTGAAGTCCCAAATTTTTCATTTTCAACAGGTAAAATCCCACAACATTTGTAATCCAATTTCTCTTGAGTACGGAAATACCACTTATGTGGATGTGAAGTCCTGTGCGGATGCACAACAGGGCTCAAAAGGGAAAGAGCACCATTTGGCTTTTGGAGAGAGAATTTGGCGAGAAAATCGCATCTCCAAAAGTTTTTTTTTGTATAAAGCCCCCATGGTGCAAGGACGGTGGAATTCCCCCCACATGTGACTCTATTTGGAAACTGTTCCCCTTAAGGAATCTAATAAGGGACAAAGTAAGAAATTACACCCACAGATGTCTGACTCAATTTTGGAGCGAAGCATGAAAATGAAAATTTTTATTTGCATTTTTTACACAAAAATGTTGGTGTAACCCCTCATTTTTCATTCTCACAAGAACTAAAAGGATAAAAAAGGGCCCAAAAAATTTGTAACGAGTATGAACCCCATATGTGGATGTAAAGTCAGAAGGTAGGAAGGGACATTGGTCTTTTGGAGAGAGGACTTGGCTGGAATGGAAGTATGTTGGTTGCATCGTCCCATCGTACCAGGACAGTGAACCAAGTGACCCCATCTTTGGAAACTACACTCCTTAAGGATTGTAATAAGGGTGCAGTGAGCATTTTGACACCACAGATGTCTGCCAAATTTTTGTAACACGGGGCTTGAAAAGTGAAAAATTTCATATTTTACACTCACATGGTGTAGCCCCAATTATTTTATTTTTTTACAAGGGGTTAACATGAGAAAAAGCACCCCAAAAGTTGAAAGACATTTTCTTTGGATTACGGAAAATCCCAATATGTGGATGTAAAGTGCTCTGCAAGTGCACAGCGGGGCTCAGGAAGGAAGGGTGTCATTACACCTTTGGAGAGTGCATTTGGTTGGAATGGATGTTGGGGGCCATGTTGTGTTTATAAAGCCTCATAGTGCCAAAACAGTGAATTAACCCTACATGTGACCTTATTATGGAAACTACACGCCTAAAGGAATGTAGGTTTAGATCCCACAGATGTTTAACAGATTTTTAGAACAGTGGGCTGTGAATATGAAAAAAATATTTTTTTTCTTTTCACCGTCCGCTGCTCCATATGTGGCCCTAACTTGTTAAATACGACAGGCTCAGGAGTGAGAGTGCGCCGTGCGCATTTGAGGCATAAATAAGTGATTTTCACATGGGGAGCTCACCGTTTCAGAGATTGTGAGTGCTGTGCATGGAGAGGGTGTGCCAGGGACTGACTTGCAACACATAAAAGTAGCATAAATACACATCACCTCTATAGGTGATGTATATTTCTGTGACTGGCGCAACAGCTGATCAGTAAAAATTCAAATTCAAATTCTCAATGTGCCACAAGCTGATGCAAAACTACAACTCCCAGCATTCCTTTCAGTTATCAATGCATGCTAAGAATTATAGTTTCACAACAGTCTGAGGCACACTAGTTGGATGGCTTTGGTGCAGACAGATTTTTATTATTTTTTTGCTTTCTTTTAACACTGTCTCTGCCTAACATCTGCTGTTCCGGTCACCTCATATTCTGGTCTCCATTTTACACTACGGGGACCCGCTCTGCTCCCCGTTCAGACCAGGATGGGGCGGGTATCGTGGTTTTAAATTACCCACTGGGAGCCATGATTGGTCGGTCCCAACTGACCAATCACAGCGATTGGGAGGTGGCACCAGTGCCCGCTGACTCATGCTGCCCAAGGATGATTGGTGCTGTCTCAGACAGCATCAATCACCCTTATCTTCTGGGCCACTAGAGGCTGAATTGGCTCAGTTGCTCAGTGATTTTCCAGTCAGACTTGAGAAGAGAAGAAAAGAATTGTGGCACTAACTCAATCTATGGCAACTCAAATTCCTGTATTCTACTAAGTTGGTATAAACAAGTGTAGGAAGGTTACAGATTTAGCATGGAGTGTTTAAAGATGACTGTTTCATGCTGAAGCACACTTCTTCTGGCCAACATAGTGTTGAATAATTTTGAGGACTTTTTTGCGACAGAGCACACCATCCAGTTGTACATGAGTGCATAGGTCTGCAGCAGTTCCAGGTTCTTACATTGGATGATTGACTATATCCTAAAATATGCTCCAATTGAGAACAGCCATCTTGTGGGCCACAGAAAGATATAGCCCAAAAACAGCTGTATATAAGGCCAAAATATGTCAGAAAAAATTTCAAAAAGGGGTAAAAATTTAAAAAAACTGGCCAAAAATAAAAAGAAGGCTAAAAAACACATAGCCAAAAGGGGACATCTTCATCATACTGCTGTGTGACACAAGTCCACCAGGATACCATACTAGGAGTAATCCTTTTAGACTGAGACTTTTGTAGAAGATAATACAACAAAATCTTAAAACTGAACTAGTAGCCTGACCTGAACCCCCTAAACAAACTCCTAAAGTGCTTAGGAGTCAAATCCCTATCAGTCACTATTTTCAGTCTGGATTATGGGTTCAATTAGATTTGGCATTTTACAGATGCACTCATCTTATAATGTCCATCATAGTAAGATTTCCATTATAGCACATGTACAGTATCTGCTGTGGATTTGATGTTTGTAAATCAATATAAAAAAGCTGAACTATACATCAAATCTACAGCAGATACAGTACATGTGAATATACCATTAGGGTATCTTCACATGGGCACAAACACGCTAGTGTGAAACACAGCGCTACAGCTCTCTATTACAGACTTCTATGGAAGCTACAGCACTAACCACACTGAGCACTGAGCATGTTTTTTGCCAGTGTATTGTACCCTTTATTTCTAAATAGTTTTATTGAAGTTTTGAGGCACAAAAAATTAGCACGTAAGATACAAATCATCAATGTAACTATTGCAATCATACATGAGAGAAACTATACAATCCTCTTAGGGCTGGGGGTGGAGGCATTGGCAGATCCGTGGGGGGGGGGGGGGGAGGGGGAACCTGGTTGCCTACTTCATGTCTGCTGCCTACCTAATGTGGGGGAACTCTGCTGCCTTTACCTAATGAGGGGGAACTCTGCTGCCTATACCTAATGTGGGGGAACTGCTGCCTATACTTAATGTGGGGGAACTCTGCTGCCTAGTCCTAATGTGGGGGAACTGCTGCCTACCTAATGTGGGGGACTTCTGCTATCTTCCAAATGTGGGGGACTTCTGCTATATTCTGAATGTGGGGGACTTCTGCTATCTTTCGAATGTGGGGAACTTCTGCTGCCTAGCTAAAGTGATGGACTATCTACTATGTTCCTGCCTAGCTAATATGGGGAAACAAACTACCAAACTAATAGGGGGGCTACCTACTACTTACATAGGGGGTTTTCATACAGGGGACAGGTATCTGGGACATTTACCTACAGGGGGCATGACTACCTACCTGGGGGACATTAACTACCTGGGAGCATAACCTACTAAAGACCACTACCTCCGGGGGACACTACTTACCTGAGAGCATTACCTACCTGTAAGTTCCATAAGCAATACCTTATTTTCTGTCCACTAATACAAAATACTCTGATAGTGCCCCTCCTGAGACTAGACTCTGGATCTGCCACTGGGTGGAGGGTGGTGCTGGCTACCTACTTGACTGACTTACCTGGCTACCTAACGTTACACCTGGATGCCTAACTACTTACCTACATACCTGGCTATCTAACTACGTACATATCTGGCCTTCATACATGGCTGCCTAACTACCTAGCTAGCCACCTGAATACATGCCTGGCTACCAACCTACCTACCTGGCTAGTCACCTTCCTACATATCTTTCTTCCTGATCTACCTACCTAGTTCCCTTCTTACCTTGCAACCTACCTACTAGCCCTTTTACTGTGCAGATTTAAAACCCAAATTCCCCAGGGTTCCCAAGGTATTTTCATAAATCACTAAATCCTTGGAGCTTTTGCCCCTCAGGGGACTAAACCCTTTTACTAGGGAACCCCCCTTCCCTAAAACTTTTTCTTTATTGTTATCCATTTCAAATGTAAAGTGAGTTCCTAAGTGAAAATCAGATAAACAAAGTGATTAAAACAACATTGGGATGGACTGGTTTTCACTGAAAATCATAAGATTTTATATTGTCCTTATGGGGATTATGGTTGTAGTTGGTTACTCCAATCTATAGGTCTATTCACTTTATGTGTATTAGGACAATTGTACCCTTTTACTGTAAACCGGAGTTCTTCTACAACCTTTATCCTCCAATTCCAGAACACATCCCTCTGCTAGTTAAAACCAATCACCATTGAACCTCCCTGATCGGCTTTGTCAAAGGCTTAGGCTACAATGCCGTGATCCGCTCATAGCACTCAATTATATAAGATCTGTTTGTAGGCATGTTAAATTAGATCCTCCCAGCTCCTTCTATTTCCTGTATAACCCTATCCATAGATAGGTCTGTTCCTAATGATTGACATTAGTATGTCTATTTCCTGTATAACCCTATCCATAGATAGGTCTGTTCCTAATGATTGACATTAGTATGGTCCAAGCATTTTCTACAAATCCACCCATCAAATCATCTTTTATAGATTTCTCCATGGTAGGGGAGTCACCGCTATGATGTCCACTGGTTACGTGATCGTGTCTTCTGTCATGTGATCTCACCTACAACACGTGGTCACGCCCATCATACCTTGTTGGATCATTTGATCCTCCAATCACATGACTCACCAGTGAAAATCTTTCGCACTTGCACTCTTTATTCTGGTACCGGTGTACTTGATTTTAGATAAGTATTTCCATTGTGCCTACGTATCATGTAACTTACTCATAAGATTCCTTAACGTCTTCATGCATGCCTAGGGCTAAATCCTTTATGTATCCCTCTGACAATAAACAGTATGAAATAAGGGATTTCACAAACTGTAGCAGTATGAATGTGATTTACAGTGTGGAATGTGAATGTCCCCTTATATATGTAGGAAAACTACACAACATTTGAGTTGGAGGATAGGGAAACATCTAAGTACAATACGAATACGGGCGAGACATGTAAGAGAATGCCACGGAGGGAAATTAGAGTCGCTAAAGTTTTGGGGGCTTTGTCATTTAAAATTAGATACTAGAAGGGGGAATAATGGCAATTTGTTACAAAAGGAAGAAGCAAGGTGGATCTACAGATTGCAGATCATCAAACAGACTTAATGAAGGATTCAGCTTTTTTTTTTTTTTTACAATAAATGGTTGATTTAAAACATAAAGTCATTATTCTTTAAGATAACAGTTGATTTAGGATATAACAAGAATTCCTAAAGAATATGAATTAAAAGTAGAATACAAATAGTGGAAGTAGAAACAACATAGCATAGACCTCAAGATTAGATTAGAAATCAGTAGGTAATAGATGACATATTCCAACAAAGACACTGGTAACAGAACCTCTACTAGTACTTACTTAGGATTGTTACAGAGGAGGTGGATTGATTGACGTTAGGAGAGGTTGAACAATATGGTGCTCTCAAATAAAGAAAATTTAACATTCTTACAGTAAATGGCTGGGAAGTGAATCTGCTGTCCTGTGTGGACAATGGCTGGACCACACCAGGGAGCAGAGTCTAAGGTGCCGTTGGTTTTCACCAGAGCCGGCAGCAAAGCGGGATGTACTTGCTGTGGTAGGCGGCACCCAGGTCGCTACCCCTGGCATGATCCGTCCACACAGGCTGCCCAGATGTAACTTGGCACAGAAAATGAAGCGTAGTCAGACGTAGCACGGGTCAGTAGGCTGGCAGCAAAGAAGCCTAGTTGGGTCTTAGGTGCAAGGTCAGGAGACAGGCGGCAAAGAAGCAAAGTCAGGTTACAAGCTGGAGGTCAGAAACACTAATAAGCCACACTCACAGGAATGCTTTCTCTAGGGCACTAAGCACAAAGATCCGGCACCATATTAGGGAGGAGCCAGACTAATATAGAGTCCGCCCAGAGAACAACCAATTATGGGCGTACTGGCCCTCTAAATCTAGCAATGCCGGCGCGCGCCGGCGAAGCAGGACAGGAGAACAGCCGGGAGCAGAGAGAGGTGAGAAGACGTTCGAGACTCGCATGCAGGCAGAATGGAAAAAATTATTTAGGCTCCATTACATCGATACACTCATGAAAGGTACAAGCGTGAAGGAATCTCACGGGTAAGTAATGTGATACGCAGACACAATGGAAATACTTATTTAGACTCAAGTATACCGGTACCAGCAAAAAGAGCCCAAGAACAAAAGATTTTCGCTGGTGAGCCACATGAATGGAGCGATTGGAGGATCACATGATCCAATGAGGTATGACGGGCGTGACCACGTGTTGTAGGTGAGATCATGTGATGGAAAACCTGATCAAGTGACCAGTGGATGTCATAGCGGTGACTCCCCTATCATGAAGAAAGCTATAAAAGATGATTGGATGGGTGGATTTGTAGAAAATGCTTGGACAAAACTCATGTCAGTCATTAGGAACGGACCTATCTATGGATAGGGTTATACAGGAAATAGAAGGAGTTGGGAGGGTCTAATTTAACATGCCTACAAACAGAGCTTATATAATTGAGTGCTATGAGCGGATTACAGCATTGTAGCCTAAGCCTTTGACAAAGCCGATCCAATTTGGCGAAAAGTCAGGGAGGTTCAATGGTGATTGTTTTTTAACTTGCAGAGGGATGTGTTCTGGAATTGGAGGATAAAGGTTGTAGAAGGACGGAATTGTCCTAACACACACAAAGTGAATAGAATACCATAAGGACAATATAAACTCTTATGCATTTCAGTGAAAATCATCCATCGCAATGTGGTTTTAATCACTTTCATTATATATGATTTTCACTTGGGAACACACTTTATATTTTAGTTGAACAAGAATAAAGATAAAGTTTTATGGGGCGGTGGTCTCAGTAAAAGGGATTAGTCCCCGAGGGCCGAGAGCTCCAAGAGGTTTAGTGATTTACTTTTACTGTGCAGGACACCAAGGAGGGCATTATTACAGTTTGTGGGCCTATAGATGGGAAGATTGTGAGAGGAAGAGGAGGGAAGGGCACTAGAGAAATGCAGAGTCTAACATGTTTGTCCTGCAGATGTGAACAGATCATCATGGCAGTCTCATCCAGACAGAGAAGAAAAGGAAAGAAGAGGCTGCCGATCAGAAAAAAACTTAATTGTGAGTCCCTACATGTAACTCTACATGTAACTGTAATTGCTTATATGGTATACCGTTCCTGTGTAGAGCTGATATCTACTGCCATATGGTCCTGTATATAATCACTTATATGTTATACAGATCTCTGTACAGCTGGTATCTACCTCTATATGGGTATTGTATGTAATCACTTATATAGTATACAGATCATGTGTACAGCTGGTGTCTACCTCTATATGGGCACTGTATATAGTCACTTATATAGTATACAGATCCTGTATGGTATATTGGTTTGTGTATAGCGGTTTGATTTAGTACATTATGGTGGTATTATCCAGTTATTGTGTTGTGGTAAATATTTCCTCCTTTAATACTGGTATTATTGGTCATGGAAAATGATTTTACATATGCTAAAGTGTGACCAGTGGCAGAGTCTCGCAGGGGACCCTTGCTTTTTTTGGTCCAGGGGCCCTGAGTGTTGTCAGTCCGCCCCTGCTTACAAGGGTGAAAGGGGAGGGGGGGTTGAACCCTACAAATGTAGACAGATGAGTGGTAGAAAAGAAGGCTAGGAGAACAAGTCTAAGTATGTTATCCATGGCTGCAAAGTAGCATCAAAAGTTTTTTGTGAATCCATAAGGATACCAGTAAATTTGTCATTAGCCATTATCCAATTCTAATTGGATTTGACCAATTGTAAGGAAATGGAAAGTGTTGCACAGGGCGACAGTCCCACCATGTGTGAAGCATGGTGCCATGATTCTGGCATCTATGAAATCATAAGGGGGATGCAGAGGAAAACATCTGAGCTACTCTGGTGGATACTAAATACTCTCTAAGAAATACTTTTCAGCCCACCTCCTGCATATTATCATTAATAGAGAGTTTACAAGTAGTAACAGCCATTCAAGCCCATTCCCTTGGTTCAAAAGTGCATTGCAAGACAGATTCCCAAGCAATTTACAAGCAAACAAGCTTATACAGCAATTTGTATGAGATCACTATAGATAGTGGAGTTAAAACCTTTTTTTTTTTAGAGGAATTGATGCATAAAGATTCATATCTAGCACAACATGTAACAGGTTTCTTAAAGGGGTACTCCGTTGAAAAACATTTTTTTTTTTTTTTTTATCAACAGGTGCCAGAAAGTTAAACAAATTTGTAAATTACTTCTATTAGAAAATCTTAATCCTTCCTGTACTTATTAGCTGCTGAATACTACAGCGGAAATTCTTTTCTTTTTGAAATACAGAGCTGTCTGCTGACATCATGAGCACAGTGCTCTCTGCTGACATCTCTGTCCATTTTAGGAACTGTCCAGAAAAGCATATGTTTGCTATGGGGATTTCCTTTTACTCTGGACAGTTCCTAAAATGGACAGAGATGTCAGCAGAGAGCACTGTCATGATGTCAGCAGACAGCTCTGTGTTTCAAACAGAAAATAATTTCCACTGTAGTATTCAGCAGCTAATAAGTACAGGAAGGATTAAGATTTTTAATAGAAGTAATTTACAAATCTGTTTAACTTTCTGGCACCAGTTGATTTAAAAAATAAAGTTTTTCACCGGAGTACCCCTTTAAGACTAGCTAAAGAATGAGAGAGTTGTTCGATTGAAAATAACTCTTTATCTGGGAGGGCATGAAAGGTACGAAAATGTTCAAGTGAATTAAAGCCTGATCATCACTTGACGTGAAGGAATCCCTTGTTGGTCCACCAGGAAAATGCCAATGTCACCATGCCTGGAGGAAAAGTTTAGATTTCAGATTATCGAAGCAGCCCAGGTGTGTGGCGACTGTAAAGAAAATTAATTCCTAAGGCTGGGTTTCTGCTTGGTGTTTTTTTTTGGGGGGGAACTGCCACTGCAATTTTTGAGCCAAGGCCTAAAGTGGATACAGCAGGAAGAAGCATAAATCCGTCCTTTATATTTTTCATTCTTTTTGAATCCACTTATAGTTTTGGCTCAAAAACTGCAGTGGCAGTTTTCCAAAAATTTGGCAAATGGAAATGCAGCCTAAGGCCATCCCATAGTAGCAGGGATTGTGGTGTCTGCAGCTCTTAGCAGCAAATGCATTGGACAGATTCCCTATAAATCTATCTGATTTGGGCATATATAGTATGGACAATCCTTTAAAGGGGTACTCCGGTGGAAAACTTTTTTTTTTTTGAATCAACTGATGCCAGACAGATTTGTAAATTACTTCTATTAAAAAATCTTAATCTTTCCAGTACTTATTAGCGGCTGTATACTACAGAGGAAATTTTTTTCTTTTTGGATTTCTTTTCTGTCACGACCGCAGTGCTCTCTGCTGATACCTCTGTCCATGTCAGGAACTGTCCAGAGCAGGAGAAAATCCCCATAGCAAACATATGCTGCTCTGGACAGTTCCTAAAATGGACAGAGGTGTCAGCAGACAGCTGTCATGACAGAAAAGAAATCTCCCCAAAAAAAGAATTTCCTCTGTAGTATACAGATGCTAATAAGTACTGGAAGGATTAAGATTGTTTTCAATAGAAGTAATTTACAAATCTGTTTAACTTTCTTGCACTAGTTGATTTAAAAAAATAAAAAATTTCCACCGGAGTACCCCTTTAAGTCTTTTGGGGGTTGAATCCAGAATAAGCGGGAATCCCATGAAAATAAAAAAAAATCCAGCAACTGCAAGAACTGCCAGAGCTCAGAGACAAAAGGGATCTTTTAACCCCTTAAAAGACGCAGGAACTTGAACTTGAATCTCAGTGCTTCACTGATGCTCCAGTACTGTACATGTCCTGTATGGTTAAGTAAGGTCTTATTTCACTTACCTGTACTTCGTTTCGGTCTCGGAGGTGAGCACGGCAGGTGGGAAATGCTGCTATACTCCTCCTCCCTGGATAACACTACACTGCTAAACAGGGAGGAGGAGACGGAGAAGCCTGCCGTTCTATTGGCCACTCATCTATGCGTGCTCCCGACGGGAGCGCAGCATAGATGAACTAAGGGCGGAAGTCGGCCCATTCAGCAGGCATGAGTGACGTTGTGCCTGCTGGGGAAGTCTGCCTGGTAAGTGAGCACACTACCAGGCAGACAAAAATATATTTCTAAGGGGGTAAAAACATTTTTAAAGGCAGGGATGGGGTTAGGGATAGATGGGCAATAGGCAGGGACAGAAACATATTTTTTGTTACATGGTGGGAGCTACTCTTTAATGACCAGGCTCTTTTTTTATTTTTTTATTTCACATGTGTCTCTTTAAATGGTAATAACTTTAGAATGCTTTTTCTGAGCGGAGCGATTCTGATATTGTTTTTTCGTGAAATACTTTACTTTATATAATTGGGGCATGTTTGTTGACACATGCAGCATTTTTTGTGAAAAACTCCAAAATATTGTGAAAAACTGGAAAATTTCTGGTTTTTTTTTTTTTACGGTGTACACTGTGCAGTAAAAGTGATGTTATACTAATTCTGTGGGTTAGAACAATTGGCGATACCCATTCTATTTCCTTTTCTGAGCAAAATTATTTTTCTGCCATTCATTTCCCAACAGCCATAACTTTTTTATTCTTCGTCTGACACCATAGTAAAGGCTTATTTTTTGCAAGATGAGCTGTACTTTTCATTGGTATCATTTTTGCGATACGTGCTACCTTTTCATCTTTTTTATTCCGCTACTTGTACCAAAATTGGCGAATTTTGCGTTTATTTTGTTTTTACTGTGTTCACTGTACGGGATCATTTACATTACAGTTTTATAGTACATGTCATTACGGACGTGGCAATACCTATTATGTATATGATTTGTGCTTTTGATCTTTTTTGGTGATAATACAGGGCTTTTATTGGGAAAGGGGCATTTTATTTTTTTACAATTCATACTTTTATTTAAGAACTTTTTATTTTATTTTTTACCCTTTTTTTTATACTGGTATACTATGCTGCAATACATTTGTACTGCAGCCCAGTATGACCAGATCAGCTGCACACAATACAGCCTGTGCGATCCAGCCTGTGGCTGGATCTCACAGGCTTCTGTAGCAGACAGACAGGAGGTCATGATCTGACCTCCTGCTGCCATAGCAACCAATGACGACCCGCGATGGTATCGTGGCGCCGCCGTTGGTGAACAGGGGGAGCGCGCTCCCCCTGTCAACACCATAGATACCGTGATCAGGATTGATCACAGCATCTATGGGGTTAATGCTGCCGGGACCGACGCGATCGTGACCCAGGCAGCTGCGGCGGGACATCGGCTGTGATTGACAACCAGGTGCCGCCACCGATCCCCTGCGCTGCCCACAGCAGTGCAATAGATCGCTAGGACATATGCATATGTCCCAGCGTGCGTACGTGTTGGGTGCTGGGACGTATGCATATGTCCTACAGCAGGAAGAGGTTACATTTCTGTTGTGATAAATGCGTACAGCCAGACCGTAGGGGAAATTTTTTTTTATCAAGTCCAGTTAGGATGTATCTCTCCCTATGCTTTATGTCGTATGTCTTACGTGTCTCCTGAAGCGCATGAGGGCACCTGAAATTCAAGGAGGTGCCTTGGCGGAAAATTAGTCATGGAAGGAGGTGTCTGTCTGTGTCCTTGTCTGTCCCTGGGTGTGGCCAAGGAGGAGGACTCAACTTCGTCATTGGGAGAAGATGCTAAAAGCCAAGGGGCCCTGTGGCACAGGACCAGTTGCGCCTTCCAGAGTTCCCTTAGAAGTGACTGCTGCAAACCACGGTGTACATAAAGGTGTGTTCAATGTGTTTATTATCTTATATGTTTGTGAGTCTGCATGCTAGATGCAGTTACAAGTTACAATACAAAGCATTTGGTTCAACAATGGGCACCAAGGATTACTCGCACAGTGAAAGTTCATGCCCTGGCGGAGAAGAATTCAGCACCTTGACAGAACCCTACCTACCAGGATTCGTCTACCCATCTTACAAGTCAGTAACTCTGTTTGGTGAAAGCACCACAAATCCCAGCAAGGCAACAGGGCTCCCAAGGGGTTATGCTGCATCTTCTCAACTGTCTGTGTAATATCATCTGTACCCAGCTCAGTAAAGTCAGCTATTCATAACCTGACGTAGGTGTGTTCTTCCCCCCCCCCCCCCCTTTGTCTGGCCCAGGAGAAGCTGTCCCCAACCTCGGACCGTGTATAGTATAACAGTGCCCTGGTGTCACAAAGTGATCAGGTATTCTTACTAACACCCCGTGGCTATCACACTACTAGTAATTATACAGGTATCATAACAGTCTAGATAGAGTAGGTAGCCACTGGCATAAGATACCTTTCACTGCTGATAGTAAAGCTAAATGAGTCCCTTTAGATGCTGTTATTGAAAGAGCTTTATTGAGCGTTCAGTCATTACAAGTCATATAATAAATTACAATCACACAAAGCATGACAGTATAATACATGGCACAGGTTCCCTAAGCTATACATCGCACGGCATGTAACTCTAACACTCCGCTCAATCCTGAAAGAGAAAAGCACCAAAAATCAAAATAACCAAACAATACAATCTGTGATCGGGGGAGGGGTGTGTGGCTATGGGGTGGGGGCATGCTATACTATGGGGGTAGGGAGGGGGCGGATCACAGGGCCAAACTACAGGGCATTAACTTAAATGGGATATGGGGGAAGCGTAGGGGTCTTCACTTCTCTTCTTCATCGATGCTCGGGCTGTCCAAGATGGCATAGTCTGTCAGCAGGCTGCGGTTGAACCTGTGGTAGTCCCGGACGGGCATGTTCTCTCTGTTGATGATAAGGCGGTTCCTGGCAAACAGTGTCCTTAAAACAGTTCATGAGGCGCCAGGCCTCCTGGATGGCCTCCATGTCGTGGGTCCCAGGGAACAGACTGTAAAGCACTGAATAGTATGATAGGCAGTTCCTGAGTCCCTTTAGATGCCACTATGCTGGAACCGGACTTGTCTCAGGGGTTGGGGAAATAATGTAAAATGGAATGCAAGAGGGATGGTTCAAAAGTGACATTCCAGGTTAGTGAGATGAAATTGTGAACTTCTGACCAGTATGTGGATAATTTGAGACAAAGTAATAAGCAATGAAGAAGGTCTGCTTTGGGTAGGGAGAATTTAGGGCATGCTCTTAGGTAGTGAGACGAGCCCCGGTTGGAGCAAAGTTGAAAGCTTACATAGCTTTATGCAGTATCTTAAAGTGCATTTTCCTCCACTGCTCACAGGGTATAGAGGTCCGGACATCTTTAAGGCCAATGAGTAACATTACTCATTTTACCACCAAATCTATGTTAAAACTAGAAGAAAAAAAAACACACCATTTTGGAAATGATGTGGGCTTCTGTTTCTACACGGTGCACTTTTTGGTATAAATATCACATTATCTTTATTTTGTAGGCCCATGCAATTACAACAACACCAATGAAAATGTGCTATGTGCTATTAAAAAAACACATACTATAATGCAATAACAGAATAAGTTGTGCCAGTTCATAAACTCGGCACCCCTATTTTCTGTTCTGTTACAGTCCTGCCACTACTTAAAGAGTACCTCCCATTAACTTGACACATTTTATAATCCTCCCCGTTCACTGCTTCAATCATGATAAACTACCCCCTGCCTTTATTTTTATAATTTTTTTGTTTTCTACTTTGATATTGCTCTGTTTTTTCTGCTCAGCCTCAGGTTCACAACAGACTGGGAAGGGGTGTTACCCAGCAGTTGTGACATCATCTGAAGCCATACAGGGGAGAACATCCTCCCTTACTCTGCAACCAACAGCAAACAGCAGTTAAGTGTGTAAGTGTGAGATGAGCTATGATTTGATAATGCTGGACCCCCCCCCCCCCCCTCAGCACTCCAGACTTCATTTCCTGATTTTGGACTTCTGCCAGGCCAGCAGGAGTCCAAAGTCTGCAAAAGATGGGGGGAAATGTGCTCTGTACAAGTAGGGAGACACCTAGTGGCAGCTTTTTTAAACACAAATAAAACATAGAAAACTTAATTTTTTTAAACAAAGAAAAATTAGAAAAATTAGTTTTAATGAGATGCCCTTTTAATTATTTACTGTTGGCTCATGCACAGTCTGTGTAGCACTAGTAGTTACTATAAAACACAGTACAATCTGAGATATTACTTGCATATCTTTTGCTGCATACAGAGTGCAGCCGTATAAGCCAATTACAGAGCCAGATTGTGACTACTGGTTATGATGCCATCCCTACCCAGTCCCCCTAGAAACAAGCATTAGTCATAAGTGGACTTTATGATGATCAGACCTGACACTGATTCTCCTGGGGTCAGGTTATTGGTTTGTTCCCACCATCCTTTCTGCATCTGACTTCATTGCACTGTTTAACCCCTTCTATTAGACTTTAGCCATTATATGATATTACTGTGAAGTAAATATTTCCTAATAATTGATGTAATTAGCATGTCTACTAAGTACGTGCAAAATGTTATAAGTCCATGTGGTTACATGCACTTAAAAGGCTAAAACTGCCTTTATTCACATAATCCCTTTAAGATGTGATTTTGGCACTTTGCCAAGTGACCTTTATGTCATGTTAGTGTCACTTCAGTGGATTTAAGTCACATGATGCTACCCAGCAGAAAGGGATTTTTTTCTTCTCACAAGAAAATGTCAGCTGCAATATTACAGCTTCAATTAAATCTAATACAAATCTCATCTTGGGTAATATTTTACAAGGCCTCTATTACTGCATTAGTGAACTATATACCAAACAATGTGGTGTAGGTGTTTTATTGCCTGCAGGTTCTGGCTATAAGCAGCTTTATGATGAGTCAATAAGTCTTTGTTTTCACCAGTAGTTATACAACTGCATTCAGCATAATGTCAAACAACTGCTTAGAGTAATAAAGGAACATATGGATGTATGCAACATATCTTTCAGAATCCAGGTGTGTTCACATGCTGCAGATTTATAGTGCAGATTTTGCACACGAAAAAAACACAGAATA
This sequence comes from Hyla sarda, assembly GCF_029499605.1. Lineage (NCBI taxonomy): Eukaryota > Metazoa > Chordata > Amphibia > Anura > Hylidae > Hyla > Hyla sarda. The sequence goes on from NC_079191.1 coordinate 333,345,002, forward strand.
ATAAAATACCACACATGTGGATGAGATTTTAAGAAATGTTATCTACAAAGTGCATGGAATCTTCAATCTTCAGAAATTGACCTTTGGTGTAGATTTCAAATTCGCAGTATGTCAATTTATATGGTAGTTGTGTGGTTAGGTAAGTGCACAATCATGTTATAAGACTGTACATTACACCAACGGGGTATTTCAATTTATATTGTAGAAACTTTTTTAATTCATTGTAGATTTCCCCAACCGACTTCAATGGAAAAGTCAAAATCCATAATGTAATGTATAAGTCCGGCTTCACACAATGGAACCTCTGTCTGAAATATTGTTGGCTGGCCATGACATTACCGGTCCACATAGACAGCAATGTATTCCCGCTCGGTATTCCACCAAAAAAAGGAACAAGTTTTCGCTTTTGGCACTGGAATTTGTCAGCGGAATTTAAAAAAGTGAAATTTTGCTCATAAATTCAGTAGTTGTGGAATTCTCTGCAAATCCTCAGCACCAAAAACAGCACAACATTTTGCACCTACATCCATCTTCCATCTGCAAATCCTGAGGACAAAACTGCAGCATTTCTGTTCTGTAGACATACCCTAAAACTTTTATATTACCTCTATCCCATTACTTTTTGTTTTTCCACATACTGCAGTTTACAATTTGTATTTCTTTACATTTACTTCAACAATTGATCTAAAATAGTGTGTTCTTTCTCCTTACCATGCAATAGCTCACCACCACAATTTGCTTTCAGTCATCTGGAAGTAATCTGAAATGACATGGGTATATTACAGGTGAATGTACGATGACTTATTGACAGTAATTACATGATCACTGGGCGCTGTGCCCTAATAACTGATCTGGCTTTGACAGATTGCCACTGGAGAACAGAAAATAAGGCATCTCCTATTGGCATTGTCCTTTACTCGTTGTTCCTACTCTACCATCTGGAGACTGTCTTGTGGGATATTGTCTCTGTTGTACCATTTATCACCAGTGTTTTTGGGAAGTAAAAGGCAATCTGTCCTGTCATGTGCTGTCAGCATGTGAGCAGTCACTGCGCGTCTTGATGGCACTGGTAGGGGGGGCAAGTCTTCTCTCCAAGCATGAGTGATTTGTCCTAGATGTCTTCTACAATACAGACTTCCTCCTCTGCAGACCTTGAACAAGATTTATCAAGGATTTAAGCAGCTTTTTTTGCTTACAAAAGTCACACAAAAAGTTGCATGTGCGCCTAAGCAATTATTTTGTGCGACTTTTGTAAGCAAAAAATACCAATCTGCCCTACCTAAGCAATTTTCAGTTTTTACTTTGCAGTGGTCCAGAATTTATTATTGCGAAAGTCGCACGTAAGAAAGTAAAAGTCGCAAACCCCCTTCAAAAAGTCACACCTGGCTTACAAACTTTCCTATGACAGCATTTTCAAAAAGTCACAAAGAAGTCGCAGGTGAGACTTTTTGTGCGATTTATTTTTACTTTCACTTTCACAGGCACGGTGGGATGAGCAGGTAGGAGATGTACAGAAGGATGACAAGCTTGTCACCTGCCCGAAAATCTCCTGCCCACGCAACACTACCACAACTCACAGCATGTCCTTACTGTAAGGACATGCTGGGAATTTTAGTTGTGTGGCACGGGGAGAGTGTGTTAGATGGGCAGGCAGATGGCAAGCTTGTCACCCGCCCGTGCCGCATGACTTCAACTCCCAGGTTAGTACAATAAATGTACTAACCTATTTTTCTTGTTTTTTTCCCTTTTCATGTCCGTGTATCCTGTGGACTACGACAATGAGCAGTGTTTTTTTTTATTTTTTTAACGTTAATAAAATAGTTAAGGAGGGCTTGTGAGGGAGTGTTTTTTGGAATACAAGTTTTTTTAAACATGTTTTTTAATTTTTTTATTTACTTTACAGGATTAGTAGTGGAAGCCGTCTTATAGACAGAATCCATTACTAAGCCAGGGCTTAGTGTTAGCACCAAAAACAGCTAGCGCTAACCCCCATTATTACCCCGGTACCCACCACCACAGGGGTGCCAGGAAGAGCCGCTACCAACAAGCCGAAGCATCAAATATGGTGCTCTTGAGCCTAGGTGGTAACAGGCTGGCATTATTTTACCCCCTCATAAATAATTAAATAATAAAAGAAAAATGCATAGGGTTACCGACCAAACAGCAACAGCCTAACGGTACCAGGGTAGGTGAGGACCATTGTTACTGGCCCTCCCAAGCCTAAATAACACCAGCCTGTTACTGCCTAGGCCCAGGAGTGCCATTTTTGATGCTCCGGGCCTGTTGGTACCGGCGCTAGCTGTTTTTGGAGCTAACGCTAAGCCCTGGCTTAGTGATGGACTCTGTCTATAAGACGGCTTCGACTACTAAGCCTGTAAAATAAATAAATTTAAAAAAACACATTTAAAAAACTTTTATTCCATAAAAACTCTCCCCCACAAGCTCTAAAATGTTGTTAATATTAAACAAGAAAATGCTGGTCATCGTAGTCCACCAAATCTGAAGTATCCCACAGGATAGACGGATTTGAAATTAAAAGAAAAAAAACAAACAAACAAACAAAAAGTGGGTTAGTACATTTAGGGAGAAAAAAGTGGTTAAAAAAACGTAATAAAAACACATACATTTTTTTTTGCTTATGTGTGCTAAGAAAATGGTATTCCAAAGTGATTTTATTGGTTTATGCTTATGTGAGCCAAATTTGTCAACCTACTGAGATAGTATGATGAAAATGTCACACATAAGCAAACCCAAAGCTAAAAAAAAGAAAAAAAAAGCCTACAGAACTCGATTACCAAAGCAAACAATTATAAATGTCTATGTCACATTACTGCCACTTTGACTGAATGGCACTGTGAAGGTTTTATTTTGCTGAAAAAGTTAAAGGAGGAGGGGGGGTAGTTGGTTGTATATATGTGTGTATGTCTGATGTGTGTATATGTATGATGTGTGAATATGTATGTGTGATAGCCTGGGGGATGTAGGGTATGGGGAGTGTAGCTGTGCAGTAATCAAAGGGTGCTTGTTAACCCTTGGTATTCGTGACGCCAGGGTGAGGGCTCCTCAGTAACGCTTGTCCTACCGCCACCCTTCCCAAGAGCGATAGGGAGGTAGAGAAGAATAGATTGTCCACAACCGGAGAGTTTTCCTGAAACAGTATTAACTTTTACTGAAGGTTTTCTGCAAGCTCCAATAACATAACAGTCTTTAAGCATAACAATGGCTTTCCTTGGAGATTGACAAAGGTTGGGACTTTAGCATTTAGAGTCTTTTAGTACTGTGCGTTATTCCACTGGATTTAGGGGACTTAGTTACGGTCCAGTAGTCAGGCTAGCATTAGCGGGGATTTAGATTTGAACTCACAGTTTTGGTTCAGCTGGGGCCGGCAGGTTTTTGAGGCCTAGCGTGTCTTTGAAAGTTGCGCAGAACCGTCCTGTTAGTCCGGCATCCACGAGAGCAGCAACCCAAGAGAGCGATAATTGGACGCAGCTCCCTTATATGGGCAGGGGCTGGACTAGTGCTAATTGGTCCATACTGATGTCAATCACCATTACAAAGATTTGTGGGTAACACGTGACCCAAGGACCTCCTAAGGTCCTCCAACATACCATAGAGGTGACTAGCATGGTCACATGACCGAAGGTCCTGCGACACTAAACAAGGTAAGCACTATACAATACTATAAAATATATATAATTATTAAATATATACATATATTATTAATAGAGAATTAGACTTGAGGAGAGGTGACTAGGGGCTGTCCCACCTGAGGAACCCTACCTGAACATAGTTACTCTGACTTTGGGGACCTCTACACTAGGTACGGTATGCAATACGGTACCGGGACACCATATATGTTTATGATAAGTGTGTTGTGTGTATATATGTAATGTATGATGTGGGGGGGGGAGGGGCAGCGGCGGGTATATGTATGATATTTGTATGTATGATGTGTGTATATGTATGTGTGATATGTGTGTATGTATGATGTATGTTTTATGTGTGTATATGTGTTACGCCTAGCGCTCCGGGTCCCCGCTCCTCCCCGGAGCGCTCACGGCGTCTTTCTCCCTGCAGCTCCCCGGTCAGTCCCGCTGACCGGGAGCGCTGCACTGTCATGGCCGTTGGGGATGCGATTCGCACAGCGGGACGCGCCCGCTCGCGAATCGCATCCCAGGTCACTTACCCGTCCCGGTCCCCTGCTGTCATGTGCTGGCGCGCGCGGCTCCGCTCTCTAGGGCGCGCGCGCGCCAGCTCTCTGAGACTTAAAGGGCCAGTGCACCAATGATTGGTGCCTGGCCCAATTAGCTTAATTGGCTTCCACCTGCTCCCAGACTATATCTGACCTCCTCCCATGCACTCCCTTGCCGGATCTTGTTGCCTTGTGCCAGTGAAAGCGTTTTGTGTGTCCAAAGCCTGTGTACCAGTACTTCTGCTATCACCCTGACTACGAACCTTGCCGCCTGCCCCCGACCTTCTGCTACGTCCGACCTTGCTTCTGCCTACTCCCTTGTACCGCGCCTATCTTCAGCAGCCAGAGAGGTTGAGCCGTTGCTAGTGGATACGACCTGGTCACTACCGCCGCAGCAAGTCCATCCCGCTTTGCGGCGGGCTCTGGTGAAAACCAGTAGTGACTTAGAACCGGTCCACTAGCACGGTCCACGCCAATCCCTCTCTGGCACAGAGGATCCACCTCCTGCCAGCCGGCATCGTGACAGTAGATCCGGCCATGGATCCCGCTGAGGTGCCGCTGCCAAGTCTCGCTGATCTTCCCACGGTGGTCGCTCAGCAATCGCAGCAGATTGCCCAACAAGGACAGCAGCTGTCGCAGTTGACCGCCATGTTACAGCAACTTCTGCCTCTGCTACAGCAGCAACCATCTCCTCCGCCAGCTCCTGCACCTCCTCCGCAGCGAGTGGCCGCTCCTAACCTCCGCTTGTCCCTGCCGGACAAATTTGATGGGGACTCTAAACTCTGCCGTGGATTTTTGTCTCAGTGTTCCCTGCATATGGAGATGTTGTCGGACTTGTTTCCTACAGAACGGTCTAAGGTGGCGTTCGTAGTAAGCCTTCTTTCAGGAAAGGCCTTGTCTTGGGCCACACCGCTCTGGGACCGCAATGATCCTGCCACAGCCACAGTCCAGTCCTTCTTCGCTGAAGTCCGAAGTGTCTTCGAGGAACCTGCCCGAGCCTCTTCTGCTGAGACTGCCCTGCTGAACCTGGTCCAGGGTAATTCTTCCGTTGGCGAGTACGCCATACAATTCCGTACTCTTGCTTCTGAACTATCCTGGAATAATGAGGCTCTCTGCGCGACCTTTAAAAAAGGCCTATCCAGTCGCATCAAGGATGTGCTGGCCGCACGAGAGATTCCTGCCAACCTCCAAGAACTCATCCATTTGGCTACCCGCATTGACATGCGTTTTTCTGAACGACACCAAGAGCTCCGCCAGGAAAAAGACTTAGATCTCTGGGCACCTCTCCCACAGCATCCTTTGCAGTCTTCGCCTGGGCCTCCCGCCGAGGAGGCCATGCAAGTGGATCGGTCTCGCCTGACCCAGGAAGAGAGGAATCGCCGTAGAGAAGAAAATCTCTGTCTGTACTGTGCCAGTACTGAACATTTCTTGGTGGATTGCCCTATCCGTCCTCCACGCCTGGGAAACGCACGCACGCACCCAGCTCACGTGGGTGTTGCATCTTTTGGTTCTAAGTCTTCTTCTCTACGTCTCACGGTGCCCGTGCGGATTTCTCCTACAGCCAACTCCTCCCTCTCAGCCGTGGCCTGCTTGGACTCTGGTGCCTCCGGGAATTTTATTTTGGAGTCCTTTGTTAATAAATTCAGCATCCCGGTGACCCGTCTCGTCAAACCGCTCTACATTTCCGCGGTCAACGGAGCCAGATTGGACTGCACCGTGCGTTACCACACAGAACCCCTCCTGATGTCTATCGGACCCCACCACGAAAGGATTGAGTTCTTCATTCTCCCCAACTGTACCTCTGAGGTCCTCCTCGGTCTGCCATGGCTCCGGCTTCATTCCCCCACCCTTGATTGGACCACCGGGGAGATAAAGAACTGGGACTCTGCCTGCCACAGGAAGTGCCTCTCCCCCCCTCCCAGTCCCATCAGGCAAGCCTCTGTGTCTCCTCATGGCTCCCGTCCTTGTGTCTCCCTGCCCCGTGCCAAGCTTCACCCTCTGCCCTCCCTCCCCATTCCCACTCCTGCTGTACTGCCTGCCATTGAGGAAACCATCCATTCTTTCCCGGTGTCCTCATCCCAGGGGAGGCAGTCACCGGACAAAAAAAAGGGGAGACCTAAGGGGGGGGGTACTGTTACGCCTAGCGCTCCGGGTCCCCGCTCCTCCCCGGAGCGCTCACGGCGTCTTTCTCCCTGCAGCTCCCCGGTCAGTCCCGCTGACCGGGAGCGCTGCACTGTCATGGCCGTTGGGGATGCGATTCGCACAGCGGGACGCGCCCGCTCGCGAATCGCATCCCAGGTCACTTACCCGTCCCGGTCCCCTGCTGTCATGTGCTGGCGCGCGCGGCTCCGCTCTCTAGGGCGCGCGCGCGCCAGCTCTCTGAGACTTAAAGGGCCAGTGCACCAATGATTGGTGCCTGGCCCAATTAGCTTAATTGGCTTCCACCTGCTCCCAGACTATATCTGACCTCCTCCCATGCACTCCCTTGCCGGATCTTGTTGCCTTGTGCCAGTGAAAGCGTTTTGTGTGTCCAAAGCCTGTGTACCAGTACTTCTGCTATCACCCTGACTACGAACCTTGCCGCCTGCCCCCGACCTTCTGCTACGTCCGACCTTGCTTCTGCCTACTCCCTTGTACCGCGCCTATCTTCAGCAGCCAGAGAGGTTGAGCCGTTGCTAGTGGATACGACCTGGTCACTACCGCCGCAGCAAGTCCATCCCGCTTTGCGGCGGGCTCTGGTGAAAACCAGTAGTGACTTAGAACCGGTCCACTAGCACGGTCCACGCCAATCCCTCTCTGGCACAGAGGATCCACCTCCTGCCAGCCGGCATCGTGACAATATGTATGATGTGTGTATGTGTGATGTGTGTATATGTATGCTGTATGTATGATGTGGGTGGGGGTGTATGTATGATATGTGTATGCATGATTTGTGTGTATGTATGGTATGTGTATATGTGTAATGTGTGTGTATGTATGGTGTGTATATGTGTGATGTGTGTATATGTATATGTATGATGTGTATGTATGCGTGATGTGTGTATTTATGTATGTAATGTATGATGTGGGAGGGCACGGCGGGTGTGTGTATGATGTGTATGCATGATGTGTGTGTATGTATATGTATGATGTGTGTATGTGTGATGTGTGTATGTATGTAATGTATGATGTGGGAAGGGGCAGCGGTGGGTGAATGTATTATATGTGCATGTATGTATGATGTGTGTATGTATGTCATGTATGTATCATAGATGCATGTATGTATGATGTGTGTATGTATGTAATGCATGTATGATAGATGTGTGTAAGCTAGATGTATGTATGTATGATTGTATAATGTGTGTTTGTATGTATTATGCGTGTATATGTATGATGTGTATGTATTATGTGTGTATGTATGTGTGATGTTTGTATGTATGTATGATGTGTGATGTATACATGATAGATGTGTGTATGTATGATAGATGCGTGTAAGCTAGAAGGATGTAAGATGTGTGTATGTATGATAGATGTGTGTAAGCTAGAAGGATGTATGATGTGTGTGTATGTATTATGTGTGTATGTATGTGTGATGCTTGTATGTATGTATGATGTATATATGATAGATGTGCATATGTATGATAGATGTGTGTAGATGGATGTGTGATGTATGTATGATGTGTGTGTATGATAGATGTGTGTACCTAAAATGTGCTGCTGCTACTACTTCTACCTACCTAAAGTGGGCTGCTACTACCTAAAGGGAGCTGCTACTACCTAAAGGGGGCTTCTACTACTACCTAAAGGGGGCTTCTACTACGACTACTACCTAGGGGGGCTGCTGCTACTACTACCTAAATGGGGGCTGCTACTATTATATGTGTGAGGCCTTCTACTACTATATATGGGGGGCTGCAACTATATACAGTGACCCCCAACCTACGATGGCCCCGACATACAATAATTTCAACATACGATGGCCTCTCCAAGGCCATCACATGTTGAAGGCAGCATCAACATACGATGCTTTTGTATGTCAGGGCCATCGCATAAACGGCTATCTGGCAGTGCAGACTACTTCAGCTGCCACCGGATAGCCATTTAAGGTGCCCCATGTGGTCCGGTGATGATCACTTACATGTACCCAGCGCTCCGGACCATCCTCTTCGGGATCCCCTGCATCACCGTCGCTCTCCATCGTTGTCATCACGTCACCACACACGCCGTCCCGTCATCCAATAGGAGTGGCGTCCAATAGGAGCAGCGTGCGTAGCAACGTGATGACGGCGATAGGGAATGACGATCCTGAGCAGCGGAGATGGTTTGGAGCGGCGGGGACACCACGGATATGGGGCGACAGTGATGGACGGCGACATCCAGGGCAGCGGTGACGGTCCGGAGCGGCGGGGACAGGTGAGTATACCTTCCTATATTTAACATTGCACGGATCCCTCAACATACGATGGTTTCAACAAACGATGGTTCATTTGGAACCATCGTATGTTGAGGAACCACTGTACCGGGGACATCAACTTAAAGGGGTACTCCGGTGAAAACCTTTTTTCTTTTAAATCAACTGGTGGCAGAAAGTTAAACATATTTGTAAATTACTTCTATTAAAAAATCTGTACTTATTAGCTGCTGAATACTACAGAGGAAATTCTTTTCTTTTTGGAATGCTCTCTGATGACATCACGACCACAGTTCTCTCTGCTGATGTTAATATAATAATATTAACGCTTTATTTATTTTTTATCCTTAGTGGGATTTGAACCCAAGTCCCCAGGACTGCAAGGCAGCAGTGCTAACCACTGAGCCACCATGCTGCCCTTAGCATAAATCTGCTATGCTTCTGCTATGCATGGTTGCTAAAATGGACAGAGATGTCAGCAGAGAGCACTGTGTTCGTGATGTCATCAGTGTTCCAAAAAGAAAGGAATTTCCTCTGTAGCATTCAGCAGCTAATAAGTACTGGAAGGATTAAGATTTTTTAATAGAAGTAATTTACAAATATGTTTAACTTTCTGCCACTGGTTGATTTAAAAGAAAAAAGGTTTTCACCGGAGTACCCCTTTAATAAAGGGGGGCTACCATCTACAATGGAACTTACCTACAGGGAGTAACCCCTACATATAAGAGGCTGCTACTGCCTACAGGGAGTAAATACCAACAGTTATCTACATGGGGACCTACCTACAGGCACTTACCTACTCGGGTCACCTCGATAATGGGGGAAACCATGTGAAGGGATCTACTTAATGGGGGTACCTATCTACTCTTTCCCTAATCCGCTTATCTGCTTACTCTACTGTGTGAGACACCAAGGGGAGGTTATTATTACTGTATGAAGCGCTATAGGTGCCTAAAGAGTACGTATCCTAAAATGTTTGTCTGGCAGGTTCTGTGGAGGCGAATTGTGGATGGAAGAATTGACATGACGATCTGGGCCTGATGGAGAAGAAAAAGAAAAGTGATCGACTCCAATTAGAGAAGATGTCACCTGATGTAACTGTATGTAATCACTTATATGGTCTGTAGAGCCTGTGTAGAGACTGGGTCACTTCTATATGGTCACTGTATTGGGGGATATTAGTCTGTGCATAGTGTTTTATTCAGTATCAGTATGGTAATATTATCCCGTCATTATATGGTAGTAAAGGTAGTGGTCATATTGTGGCAGTATTGTTTGTCCCTTGTATAGTGGTTTTATTGGTGATTCTGGTCTGTGTACAGTGGTTATATCAGTATGGTAGTATTATCTTGTCTCTATGTGGTGGTAATAATAGTGGTCATGTTGTGGTGCAATTATTTGTCCCTTGGATAGTGGTGTAATTGGTTATATCAATCTGTGTATAGTGGTGTAATTGGTGATATTTGTCTGTGTATAGTGGTGTTATTGGTGATACCGGTCTGTGTATAGTGGTTTTATTCAGTATCAGTATGGCAGTATTATCCTGTCAATATATGATGGTAATGGTGGTGGTCATGGTGAGGTACAATTATTTGTCCCTTATATGGTGGTGTTATTGGTCTCTGTATAGTATAACAGTATGATGGTATTAGTCACTGCAGTGACCCGCATGAGGTGCTAGGCCTCTTGTTTTTGCTACCACCTGCAAGTGCCACCATATAGGTATTTAAACAGCAAAAAGGGGAAACTTAGGATCTGCACAGAACAGCTACCTACCTACATCCCCCACCTGTCTACCCTCCAGCTGCTTACCCCCCCCCCCACATATTTAACCAACCCACCTCTCTACCTTCCTACCCCCCCTACCTACCTCCCCCTCCATCTGCCTGCCCCCCACATACCTAACCAACCAACCTACCTACCTAACCACCATTACACCTTCCTTCCTACCTAAATACTGAATCCTTAAAGAGGTACTCCAGGTTAGAAAAAACTATCCCCTATTGAAATAATAGGTGATAAGCTGTGATGGGGAAACTATGATTACAAATTATAAGGGCACTTTGGCTGGATGGCAATGTTATGGTGGCCCTGTGGATGGCACTGTTCTTATAGCACTATGGCGGTATATGTGACAATGGTCTATCAATGCCTAAATGTCAATAGCTAATTTACAGTACAAGTCCTAATGTGGACACATAAACTATGACCATTGTGAATGAAAGGAGTAAATCATTTTTACTTTAATGACCAGCAACTACATGGTTGTATTCAGGTAATATATTACATAGCTAATAGATATGGCACCCATAGACATATACGGATGCATACTGTATCTCTTGCCATGCTTTAACAAATTCCTTCCTGTACACATAAATGTAAATTTAGGTTTATTTGGCTATAATAAAGGACAAGACTCACTTAGATATTGATAAAATAGAAGGCTGTGAATTAATATGTATAGGCCCAAGCAACCTGGTTTTCTGAAGAGCTGTAAACACAGTAGACTGACCCTGAATTAGCAGTAAGATAGGGAAACTCCCAATGCCCACTGGGAAAATTATATGAATAGTTTTTCTCTCTTTCAGTAGAAGATAACAAACATACCACTGTAAGGCTCCTACATGAGCCCCATGTACACTATGAAAGTTCCAGTCAGAATTATTCAAAGCGGATTTCTGCTTCTAGTAACCTCCGCTAGAATCAACACATAGGGGGAGATTTATCAAAACCTGTGTAGAGGAAAAGTTGACCAGTTTCCCATAACAACCAATCATATCGTTTATTTCATTTTTAAAAAGGGGTACTCCACTGGCCAGCGTTCGGAAGTAAATGTTCCAAACGCTGTTTTCGCGCTGCGGGGTCGGCTACGTCCCCCGTGACATCACCGTCACTCCCCCTCAATTCAAGTCTATGGGCGGGGGCGTGACGGCAGAGCAGCATAATCCCATTGAAAGCAATGAGGCTATTGCAAGCAGAATTCCACTCAGAATAATTCCAAGTGGACTTTCCATAGTGTGCATGAGCCCTAGCTGTGCTGACAAGGCTCAAAGGCTGTAGCTTCTGTCCTCAGAGAGGTTTGTGTGGTTAGCTTAGTCCACAGTCATGTTATAAGACTGAACATTACACTAACAGGGTAAGGTAGGGTTCACACCGTTTTCACAGTTTATTTTTTTATAGAAAGTCATGAGTGAATCACAAACCCAAATATAAACCTTCTCCCAATTAATACAACAGATCCGGGTAACGGACAGTCATTACAAATTTAATTCCATTAAAATGCAATGTGTTTCACTTTGGATTTTAACCCCTTAAGGACCTAGGGCGTATGGATATGCCCTGGCTTTCTGGTACTTAAGGACCCAGGTCGTATCCATACGCCCGTGGGAATTTCGGTCCCTGCCGCGCGCCGGGCGGGGACCGGACCGGGATGCCTGCTGATATCGTTCAGCAGGCATCCCGTGCAAATGCCGAGGGGGGTCATCAGACCCCCCCTGTGTCGGCGATCGTGGCAGATCGTTAGTGAATTCACACTAACGATCTGCCGGGATTCTGGTCATACGGGTCACGTGTGACCCGATAACCCGGAGATACAAGGTGATCGGGGGTGTACAATACACCCCCTATCACCCACTGTATCTATGGGGAGGTGGCGATTTCGTCTACCCCCAGGAGCGCTGCTGTAGGCTGGACAGCCAGCAGGGGAGGGGTTAACTGCATCTTCTTGCAGCTCTGCCCGTTAACTGAGTTCAGTCAGCAGGCGAAGCTGCTTGAGCCCCCTCAGGGAAGAAGATCTGCAGGGACAGAGCAGGGAAAGAATACACTCCAGGGCAAGGTAGGAGTGAGTGTAAAAAAGCTAATAGGTCCCCAAGGGTCCACCATAAATTTTTCAGTGTGACCTGGGCCCTATAAGGGGTTTAGGGCGCTGCATTCCCCCCCCCCCCATTTTCGCCAGGCCTTTTTTGGCAGCGGAGGCATACGCTTTTCTTGCCTCCGACTCCAAATCTGTCAGTGAGGACGATGAAGATTCAACATTCCTGTGTTCTTCATCGTCCTCCTCATCATCTAGCAGTGATGATGAGCCCCCTGCACGGCGGCGGAGATGCCGCCAGGCGAGGCCACGCACCCCCCATGAAAGTGGCCCAGTGGCCGGCACTAGTACGAGCGACAATGCCGCTCGTACTAGGAGTCCGACCCCCCAGGCGATTTTACCGGAGCCCCCTTCTGGTGAACCTGTCAGGAGACCCCCAGAAGGTTATTAGCCACGGGTTCCGGAGTTTGTTGGCGACTCCGGAATCCGGATTGATTGGGTTCACTGAATTTGACTTTTTCAGTTATTTTTTCAGTGACAGCCTGGTCAATCTAATGGTGGAGCAGACGAATCTGTACGCCAGGCAGTTCATCGCCCACCACCCTGATTCTTTTTTGGCCAGGTCCAATGAATGGAACGCCGTCAGTGCAGCCAAAATGAAGACATTTTAGGGCCTCGTGCTGCACATGGGCCTGGTCAAAAAGCCAAGTGTAGGCAGTACTGGAGCAGGGACGTCCTATACCAGACCCCGCTGTACAGTATGGCCATGGCATGGAAGCGGTTCGAGGCCATTCGGAAATGCCTTAATTATGCAGATAATGAGGCATGTCCACCCCGAGGTGATCCCGCCTATGACTGGCTTTACAAAGTGAGGCCGGTCATCGATCACTTTTGGGCCAAATTTTTGGAGGCCTACATACCGCTTAGGGAGCTCTCTGTAGATGAATCTCTCATCAGTTTTAAGGGGAGACTCATATTCCGCCAGTATTTTCCCTCGAAGCGGGCGCGGTGTGGCGTGAAGCTTTATAAACTTTATGAGAGTACCTCCGGGTACACTTACAAGTTTAGGGTGTATGAGGGATGAGATTCCCGTATTGAACCCCCAGATTGTTCCCCCACTCTGGGTGTTAGCGGGAAAATCATTTGGGACCTTATGTACCCATTGCTGGATAAGGGTTACCACGTGTTCGTGGACAACTTTTATACCAGCATCCCTCTCTTCACATCCCTTGCCGCCAGATCCATGTCCGCTTGTGGGACCGTGCAGAAGAATCAGAGAGGTCTCCCTCTAAATTTTCTGCAGACACCTATGCCCGAGGGTGAGTCCCGTGCCCTTGCCCATGAAAACCTGTTGCTGGTCAAGTATAAGGATAAGAGGGATGTCCTTATGCTGACCACAATTCATGGCAACGGCAGCTCACCTGTCCCTGTGCGAGGTACCACAACAACGGTCCTCAAGCCCGATTGTATTCTGGACTACAATCGGTATATGGGGGGAGTTGATCTTTCTGATCAAATCCTGAAGCCATATAACGCCATGCGGAAAACACGTGTATGGTACAAGAAAGTTGCGGTCTACTTGGTACAGGTTGCCATGTACAACTCTTTTGTACTGTACCAGAACGCTGGCAGCACAGGGACATTCCTCCAGTTCCAAGAAGTCCTAAAGGCCCTGATCTTTGCTGACCGTGAAAGAGCAGGCCGAAGTTCAGAAGGAACTGAAGTAATAGGTGCCAGGATCGTCCCAGGCCAACACTTTCGAGGTGAGATTCCCCACACTGGAAAGAAGGGTCGAACCCAGAAAAAATGCAGAGTGTGTCACAGGAGGGGGATATGGAAGGATACCACCTATCAATATGACACTTGCCCCGATCATCCGGGCCTCTGCATTAAAAACTGCTTCAGGGAGTATCACACTTCCATGCGGTACTAAATTTCCCTTTTCATTTAAATTTTCCATAATTTGACTCCAATGTACCAAGTCCAGAGTACATTCCAAATTTTAACCCCATAAAACCACTAAATTGCCCAAAAAAAAATTTCAGCAAAAAATAAATAAATAAACTGATAAGATCTCTGGGGGTATTAAAAAAAAAAAAAAAACGGGTCATGGGTCACTGAGTCAGTATCATCGGGGACATTTTATGTTCCCACACATGGGCAGCGCTCTCTCTCCACCTGAGCGGGGTGCGCATTTGAGGCAACAGGTTAGGGACGGCCATACACATCACATTCCCAGAATGATGATTCAGAGCATAGGGTTTGGGGTGGGCATATTCTTTAGTTTTGGCTATGCTCTGGGTCATCATTCTGAGAACATAACCTGTTTTATAATTTTATGTCCCACTGTACCCCATTTTAGTGACTTACCCCATGTAACGTTTATTAATTACCCTATGTAATGCCCCTTGAGGGGGGTCCCACTGCTCTGGCTCCACAGGCAGCGATTTCGAAGCTCAAGGCCCCTGACTGCACTCCTGTTCTTCTGTGACCGGTCCAGATATGAGGTATGTCCTTATTCCAAAGAAATGTATTTACAAATTTAAATTTTTTTTTTTTTTTGCTGTTCTGGCACTAAATGAGACATGCCCCCCCATTTCAGCAAAATTAGCAAATGTGACTCCTTCTCTTCTGAGCATTGTAGTGCGCCCGCAGTGCACTTGATGTCCACACATTGGGTATTACCATACTCAGGAGAAAATGCCCCCCAAAATGTGTAACCCCATCTCTTCTATTGCCCCTTCTAAAAATCTAAAATTTTGTGAAAAAAACTGCATTTTAGTAAAAAAAAAAATCATTTACACATCCAAAGTAGTCAAACACCTGTGGGGTGGTAAGGCTCACTGCATCCCTTGTTATGTTCCTTGAGGGGTGTAGTTTTCAAAATAGTTATGCCATGTGTTTTTTTTTTTTTTTTGCTGTTCTGGCACCATAGGGGCTTCCTAATGCGACATGCCCCCCAAAAACCATTTCTGCAAAATGTGCTTTCCAAAAGCCAAATGTGACTCCTTCTCTTCTGAGCATTTTAGTGCACCCGCAGTGCACTTGACGTCCACACATGGGGTATTACCATACTCAGAAGAGATGGGGTTACACATTTTGGGGGGCATTTTCTCCTATTACCCCTTGTAAAAATGTAAAATTTTGGGGAAAACCAGCATTTTAGTGAAATTTTTTTTTTCATTTACACATCCAAATTTAACGAAAAGTCGTCAAACACCTGTGGGGTGATAAGGCTCAATGTACCCCTTGTTACGTTCCTTGAGGGGTGTAGTTTCCAAAATAGTATGCCATGTGTTTTTTTTTTTTTTTTTTTTTTGTTTTTTTACTGTTCTGGCACCATAGGGGCTTCCTAAATGCGACATGCCCTAGAAAAACCATTTCAGCAAAATGTGCTTTCCAAAAGCCAAATGTGACTCCTCTTCTGAGCATTGTAGTGCGCCCGCAGTGCACTTGATGTCCACACATGGGGTATTACCATACTCAGAAGAGATGGGGTTACAAATTTTGGTGGGCATTTTCTCCTATTACTCCTTGTAAAAATTTAAAATTTGGGGGAAAACTAGCATTTTAGTGAAATTTTTTTTTTATTAACACATCCAACTTTGACATAAAGTCGTGAAACACCTGTGGGGTGTGAAGGCTCACTGTACCCCTTGTTACATTCCTTGAGGGGTGTAGTTTCCAAAATAGTATGCCATGTGTTTTTTTTTTTTTTTTGCTGTTCTGGCACCATAGGGGCTTCTTAAATGTGACATGCCCCCCATTTCAGAAAAACTCACTCTCCAAAATCCCATTGTCGCTCCTTCCCTTCTGAGCCCTCTACTGCGCCCGCCGAACACTTGACATACACATATGAGGTATTTCCTTGCTCGAGAGAAATTAGGTTACACATTTTAGGAAGATTTCTCTCCTTTTACCCCTTGTAAAAATTCAAAAACTGGGTTTCCAAGAACATGAGAATGTAAAAAATTAAGATTTTGAATTTTCTCCTTCACTTTGCTGCTATTCCTGTGAAACACCTAAGGGTTAACACACTTACTGAATGTCATTTTGGATACTTTGAGGGGTGCAGTTTTTATAATTGGGTAATTTGTGGGGTATTTCGAATATGAAGGCCCTTCAAATCCACTTCAAAACTGAACTGGTCCCAGAAAAATTCAGATTTTGAAAATTTTGAGAAAAATTGGAAAATTGCTGCTGAACATGTCAACTTTATGATGCAAACATAAAGTAGACATATTGTGTATCTGGATCAATGTATAATTTATTTTGGAATGTTTATTTTCCTTATACGCAGAGAGCTTCAAAGTAAAAAAAAATGCTAAATTTTCAATTTTTTCATCAAATTTTTGAATTTTTCACCAAGAAATGAAACAAGTATCAACAAAATTTTACCACTAACATAAAGTAGAATATGTCACGAAAAAACTATCTCGGAATCAGAATGAAAGGTAAAAGCATCCCAGAATTATTAATGTTTGAAGTGACAGTGGTCAGATGTTCAAAAAATGGCCGGGTCCTTAAGCGCTTAACGACGCATGACGTATATTTACGTCCTCCACCGGCTCCCGCGATATGCCGCCGGGTCACGCTGTGTCCCCGCGTCATATCGGGTCGGTCCCGGCGGCTATCAACGGCCGGGACCCGCGGCTAATACAGGACATCACCTGTCGCGGTGATGCCCTGTATTAACCCTTCAGACGCAGCGATCAAAGCTGACCGCCGCGTCTGAAGTGAAAGGGAAAGTATCCCGGCTGCTCAGTCGAGCTGTTCGGGACTGCCGCTGGAACAGCTTACAGGACACCGGGAGGGCCCTTACCTGCCTCCTCGGTGTGAGATCCAGGCAGGAGCAGTCAAGCGCCGATAACACTGATCACAGGTGTGTTAATACACGTCAGTGATCATCATGAGAGATCAGTGCGTGCAGTGTTATGGGTCTTCTGCAAAAAAAAAGTGTTAATAAAGGTCATTTAACCCCTTCCCTAATAAAAGTTTGAATCACCCCCCTTTTCCCATAAAAAAAAATAAAACAGTGTAAATAAAAAAAAATAAACATATGTGGTATCACCGCGTGTGTAAATGTCCGAACTATAAAAATATATCATTAATTAAACCGCACGGTCAATGGTGTACGCGCAAAAAAATTCCAAAGTCCAAAAAAGCGTATTTTTGGTCACTTTTTATACCATTAAAAAATTTATAAAAAGTGATCAAAAAGTCCGATCAAAACAAAAATCGTACCGATAAAAAGTTCAGATCACGGCGCAAAAAATGAGTCCTCATACCGCCCTGTACGTGGAAAAATAAAAAAAGTTATAGGGGTCAGAAGATGACATTTTTAAACGTATACATTTTCCTGCATGTAGTTATGATTTTTTCCAGAAGTACGACAAAATCAAACCTATATAAGTAGGGTATCATTTTCACCGTATGGACCTACAGAATAATGATAAGGTGGAATTTTTACCGAAATATGCACTGCGTAGAAACGGAAGCCCCCAAAAGTTACAAAATGGCGTTTTTTCTTCGATTTTGTCGCACAATGATTTTTTTTCTGTTTCGCCGTGAATTTTTGGGTAAAATGACTAATGTCACTGCAAAGTAGAATTGGTGATGCAAAAAATAAGCCATAATATGGATTCTTAGGTGGAAAATTGAAAGGGTTATGATTTTTAAAAGGTAAGGAGGAAAAAACGAAAGTGCAAAAACTGAAAAACCCTGAGTTCTTAAGGGGTTAAATTATATTTGGGCTGGGTCCTTAAGGAGTTAATGGACTTAAATGTTATTCTCTGTTCTATTGTATACAATGGGAGAAGTGCCTAGACAAGGTTAATTTTTGGGTTCGTGATTTACTCTTGTCTTTCTACAATTTACAACAACGTCTGATGTTTGCAGAGTCTGGAAGAACCCCGGGGCTACTGAACATCAGCACCCTACTCTTTTTCTCTTCAGTTTTTAACTCCTTAACGACGCAGGACCCCGCGTCATATTGGGTTGGTCCCGGCAGTCATCAACGACCGGGACCCGTGGCTAATACCGGACATCACCGATCGCGGTGATGCCTGGTATTAACCCTTCAGACACGGCGATCAAATTTGACCACTGCGTCTGAAGTGAAACTGGAAGCATCCCAGTTTTTACATTCTGGAGTTCTCCTTTAAGGGGTTAAGGCTTTGTTTTCTAAGGCATTTTACAGCTCCAAAAAGAATAAGCCTCCCTTACTTTGTGCCATTTTAAGCAGGAGTCTATGGAGTCAGGAGTCTAGGGAGATTTATCAAAACCTGTGTAGAGGAAAAGTTGCCCAGTTGCCCATAGCAACCAATCAGATGACTTCTTTCATTTTTCAGAGGCCTTATTAAAAATGAAAAAAGTGATCTGATTGGTTGCTATGGGCAACTCAGCAACTTTTCTTCTGGACAGGTTTTAATATTTCTCCCCATATATGTTCCCACATAGTTTTTTTTCTCAGCAGTTTTAGTGAAATAGGCCTCATAATACAGGTACCCAGCATGAAGCCTATAGGAAAGCTCTATAGCAGCCACGTGACAGCAGTAGCCTACACCTGAGCCCCTCTCTCCACTGTACACTATGTAATACACCCCCACCGCGTATGGATCAGCCGTCTCCAGGTCGCAGTCCCCGCCCCCTTTCCTATATTTTGGCTGGTAAGCTCCTCCCCCTCAGATAAGAGCGAACCAGAGCCCGGCAGAGCGCGGGGGGAGGGAGTGGGTGCAGGTACGAGGTGAGCAGACGGCGGATGACAGGGAGAATAGCGGGGACCTGAAGAAGCGGCCGCTGCGCGTTATATAGACCGGGCGGAACGATCCACGGGCTGTGGTAATGAGGGAGTAGAGCGCCGCGGGATCAGCACAAGCCGCACACGTCACAGCACACAGCAGTGCGGGGCTGCCTGGATCACTGCGCGCTCCTCATCCCAGCATACCGGGCTCCACTCAGGGAGATGTCTGCGGTGAGCGGCACGGAGCCCAGCCCTGCTGCAGCCGGGGGAAGGGTGTTTTTTCAGACCCCGCTGGGCGCCCCTGGAGCCCGTGAAGAGTCCCCGCAGGTGTCCGCTCAGCAGCACAAGCAGCAGCAGCAGAAGAGGCAGCAGCAGGGGAAAGTGACTGTGAAATACGACAGGAAGGAGCTGAGGAAGCGGCTGGTGCTGGAGGAGTGGATCGTGGAGCAGCTGAGCGAGCTCTATGGCTGTGAGGTACCGGACCATACATGTGCATCTATATACTGCTGATGGTGACGTCATGTAGACCACACTACAGCTATAGTTCTCTGTTATCAGCCAGCACAGGATATGGGGAGGCAGACGGTGGGATTTATATCCCTCAGCCCTCCATATACATAGATGTGACTGACAGCAGCTCTGCAGGCCTGGGGCAGTGTCCCTGTATGTGTCTTGTCTTCTAGACAGTTCATGGTCAGGTTATCAGGTCTTTAGATGGATGTCCCTCTATATCGGTGTTTTCCAACCAGGGTGCCTCCAGCTGTTGTAAAACAACAACTCCCAGCATGCCCGGACAGCCTTCGGCTGTCCGGGCATGCTGGGAGTTGTTGTTTTGCAACAGCTGGAGGCACCTTGGTTGGGTAACACTGATCTATATAGAGGATGCCAGGCATGGACACCCCTCTGTATGGAGGAAGCCTGTCTATATGACCAGTTTTTGAAGCCCATCTATATGACGGGTGCCGGGCATTGGTGCCCTTCTTATGACGGGTGCCGGGCATTGGTGCCCTTCTTATATGACGGGTGCCGTGCACTGGTGCCCTTCTTATATGACGGGTGCCGGGCACTGGTGCCCTTCTTATATGACGGGTGCCGGGCACTGGTGCCCTTCTTATATGACGGGTGCCGTGCACTGGTGCCCTTCTTATATGACGGGTGCCGTGCACTGGTGCCCTTCTTATATGACGGGTGCCGGGCACTGGTGCCCTTCTTATATGACGGGTGCCGTGCACTGGTGCCCTTCTTATATGACGGGTGCCGGGCACTGGTGCCCTTCTTATATGACGGGTGCCGGGCATTGGTGCCCTTCTTATATGACGGGTGCCGGCACTTCTATATGACGGGTACCGGGCACTGGTGCCCTTCTATATGGTAGATGTCAGCCTTTGAAGCCTCCACAAGGAGGATGCCAGGCATAAATGTCCTTCTAGTTGGAAGATGCAAAGTATAGATGCCCCTCTATTAGGAGCATGCCAGCCAATTGTTCCCTATCTTTAAGGAAGATGCCAGCCATCGGTGCCCCTCTGTAAGGAGATCTGTCTGATCTAGAAGGTATATAGGGCTATCTGTATCTAGCTGTCTTTACATTCAGGCTCAGTGTGAAGTTGTCCCTAATGTAGGATCTAGCAGTCCCTGGGCTCCATGTAATGCATTGCGTCTGGGTCACCTTCATTTAATACCATTACTTGTCCATACTGTCTGGGTAAGGCTATTGTGTCTGGTTCTCTCCAAGCCTCCTTTGCATCTGATCAGATTTAGGAAGCATTAAGTCACTTGTCAGGATTGGTAAGACTATTCTCTCATGCGTGATGTTTATTCCATTGGTTATATTATACAGGAAGGGGAGTGCGGATCAGAGGCTGCCTTTATGTGATCCTGCCATATATAATGCACTAGTGACATAGCAATAACGCTTGCAGAGTTTACATTCACATCTGTTCACTGCAATAGGAGAGGAGCAGCACAATGACTGCAGTGTTATCAGTACAGAACCATCCCTTTTATAGTGAACATTTCTATAGGATGGATGATGACTACTCAAGAGATCTGGCTAGGGATCTAGTCTGCAGATCTCTGGTGATCCTGAGGGGGCGCAATTCTTTGTTCTCACAAGTGAAGGTGTCACATGGCCTATCCTTTCTATGTGCGATCACTTATGAGATTGGGTGAGTATAAAGGTGTATTCCTACCTTTTTTGTACTGTATAATCTGTAGGGCCTGTTCTGTAGTGTTACCTTCTAACATATTGTGGGGGTACTCTGTAGTGTTATCTTGTAGTGCATTTGGGCCCGGCTCAGTAATGTTATCTTGTAGTGTAACCTGTGTAGAGGAAGAGTGGTGCAGTTGCCAATGGCAACCAATTAGATTCCTGCTTTCATTTTTCACTGGTCTCTTTAAAAATGAAAGAAGCCATCTGATTGGTTGCCATGGGAAACTGCACCACTCTTCCTCTGCACAGTTTTTGATAAATCTCCCCCATCGTGTATATGTGACATGGACAAACACATGATGTAAAAGGGGTTTCATTTTCATTGGTAGTTACATAGTTTCTTATCTGATCAGCTTGACAAGAGTCCATTAATCCCAACCTTTTACCCTAATGCAGTGTTTCCCAACCAGGGTGCCTCCAGCTGTTGCAAAACTTCAACTCCCAGCATGACCGGACAGCCTTTGGCTGTCCGGTCATGCTGGGAGTTGTTGTTTTGCAACAGCTGGAGGCAGCCTGGTTGGGAGACACTGCCCTAATGTGTTGACATAGATGCCAGTTGCCCCAAACCAGGAGCTTGTACTGCTCTTACAGTAAAGAATCCCTTTCTGTGATGATGGTGAAACCTTCTTTCCTCTAGATATGGGCTGCCCTTTGTCATGGTTCAGGCCTAGGTGTAAACATTACAGGAAAGATCTATGTACTGTCCATCCATATATTTTCACGTCTTAGTATTTTAATCTGGTGCAGATGTTTCTTCCTTCTGTGAACTAACCCAAGGAGGTACAAGTATACCCATCTATTATTGACATACTGGGAAGTAGACAGTGAATTGTGGTCATGTACATATTTGTTTGGCTATCCCTAATGGTAGCCTTTACCTCACTTTTGAAAAACTAGAAAGGGCTTTAAGTAGCATTATATTGTAGCCACTTGTGTGATAGCCATCCTAGTTTCACCAGAGCAGTGTCCTGGCTAAAAAAGGGAGATACCAAGTAGGGCTGGGCTGTATACCGGTTCATACCAAATACCGAAATTTTTGGGCTGCACGATATGAATTTCTCCCATACCGCAATACCGGTTGGGCCCCTCCCCCTCGGGAATTAATGAATCAGCCCAGCGCAGCGCTGTCCTCACATCGGGGAAGTAATCATATGTTACCCGCCAGCGCTGTTCTGTTCCCCCCCCAATTAATGATCAGCCCAGCAGGGAACTACTCACAGATGTCAAGCACTGCCCTCCTCCTCTTTGTTGGGGGCCGCTGGCACTGGAACTCACTGTACGCCAGTGGTCTCCAACCTGCGGACCTCCAGATGTTGCAAAACTACAACTCCCAGCATGCCTGGACAGCCAACGGCTTTTTACATGACAGTGGGCTCAGCCTATCACTGGCCGGGGGCGGGACATTGCTTCGGCTAGTGATAGGCTGACAGCTGTCCGATGTTCCAGTCCCCAGCGTAAGGCCGACGTAGGTAACTTAAAGTTTATTTTCTTTAACTTTTACAGCATAGGGATACTGCGTACAGCAGTGGTCTCAAACCTGCGGACCTCCAGCTGTTGCAAAACTACAACTCCCAGCATGCCCGGACAGCCAACGTCTGGAGGTCCGCAGGTTGGAGACCACTGGCGCACAGTGAGTTCCAGCGCCAGCGGCCCGCAACAAAGAGGGGGGCAATGCTTGACATATGTGATTAGTACCCCCGCTGGGCTGATAATTAATTTGGGGGGGGAGGGGGGAGCAGAACTGCGCTGGCGGGTCACATGATTTGGTGGGGGGGGGGGGAGCAGAACAGAGTTCGCGGGTCACATGATTTAGGGGGGGGGGGGTGTGAAAGAAATACCGTTGAACCGCAATAAGTTACAAAAATACCGTGTACACATATGTGGTCATACTGCCCAGCTCTAATACCAAGTAGGGATCGACCGATATCTTTTCTTTTTTTTATTTTAGCAGATAACCGATAACTTATACCGGAATATCGGTATAAGTTATCGGCTATATATTCAGGTGTCAACAGAGAGCACTGTGGACAAGACAAAAAAGAAATTCAAAAAGAAAAGAATTTCCTCTGTAGCATACAGCTGCTAATAAGTACTGTAAGGGTAAAGATTTTTTAGTAGAAGTAATTTACAAATCTGTTTAACTTTCTGGCACCAGTTGATTTTAAAAATAAATAAATAGATACATGTTTTCCACCAGAGTACCCCTTTAATTCCTTCTGTCTTATGAACAGGCTGTCAGATGTATTCCAGTGACAGAAATAGTTCTTATCTGGTCATAAGGTGAAATGAAAGATTTTCCTGTAACTGGATACAATCCTGTTCCCAGCACTTATCCTACAATACTTGGCCGGCATATTGTTGTGTATGTGGAGTTTTGAGCATCCACAAGTATCTAGAAGGTTCATGGAAGTCATGTCTGATGGGTAAGGCTGCTTTCACACTATGAAGTTCACCCGTTAATAAACGTACGTTTGAAAAAAAATTAACGCCTGTTAAACAACCCCATTGAAGTCAATGGTTTTTTTTGTTTACCCGTTATCACCCTTCATGACTAACTTACGTTAGTTGTGACTGGAGAAATAACGGGACATGCACAAATTTTTCGCCCGTCACAAGAAACGGGTAAATTAACGGACGTTCTTTTTAGCATTGAAGTCTATGGCCAATGGACGTTAGTAAATACACCTGTTAATGCTGACGTTAATTTTACTGAGCATGACATGACATCAGCAGACTCCTGCAGTGCTGAGGGACTACTACTCCCATCATGGAACAGACTTGTTTCCATGATTGGAGTAGTAATTCCCCGGCTTCGGGAGTCTGCAGACAGCTGGGGAGGCTACATTAGTGTTTGTACTACTACCCCATCATGGAACAGTCTGTTCCATGAGGGGGTTTGTAGTAGAGGGGCTGAGGGATTGATCGCACCGGGTTTTACTTCTGAGACCTGATGCGATCTGAAGTTATTAAGCAGGGGAGCGGGCGGCAAGCTCCGCAACCCTGCCATGTATCAGTGTGTTTTTAACTTTTCATTTTTGAATGAGGGAGATTTAAAAATGAAAATTGTGACGAGCAGGGGGGCCATATGTATATTAAAAGCTATAAAGATATATAGCAGGAGGGGGGGGGCAGACTTATAGCCTATATATCTAGCCCCCCAGCAGCGCATTAGATATGACCCCCACCAGTGCATTAATAAATATATACCCCCCCCCCACCAGCGCATTAAATATATACCCCCCCCCTGCAGCGTATGGGCTAGATATATAGGCTATATGTATGCCCCCCCTGCAGCATTATATATCTTGCCCCCCACAGCGCTTTTAAAATATATATATGGCCCCTGCTACTCACAATTTTAAAATCTACCTCTGAGAGCCCTGATTGGCTCCTCAGTACCGGCCATTCAGGGCTCCCGTGGGGGATTAAAAAAGAAAGTTAAAACACACTGATACATCGCCGGGTTGCGGAGCTTTCAGCCCGCTCCCCTTATTAATAAATTCTGATCGCATCGGGTCTCAGAAGTGAAAGCCGGTGCGATCAATCCCACAGCCCCTGTACTACAATCCCCACCATGGAACAGACTGTTCTATGATGGGGGTATTAGTACAAACACTAATGTAGCCTCCCCAGCTGCCTGCAGACTCCTGCAGCCAGGGAATTACTACTCCCATCATGGAAACAAGTCTGTTCCATGATGGGAGCAGTAGTAGTTCCTCCTATGGGAGTCTGCAGGCAGAGGTGGCCATACATGAGGAATAACGGGTCTTAACGGATGATTTATTCAGCTGTTAGCACCCGTTATTTTATCCGTTATTAAGCGTCCGTTATTTACACAGAAAACAGACGTTTAATAACGGGTAAACGTTCATAGTGTGAAAGCAGCCTTATACATCTTCAGTCATTATTTTCCTGGTCCAGCTATCTGTTATTTTGTAGTTTTCTAGACACTTTTTCAAGTCTTTTCTAAATATCATTTACACTTCTTGCTATTGAGGGTTCAGGATCTTGTTTATAAAAGAATTCAACATTTATCATGTTTTTTTTTTTGTTCAGAATGCTGGGTTCGGGTGGTCGTGATGTCATGCAGGGAGCGTTATAAACAAAAATCTTCAGAGAGGTGCTGGCTGGAGATCGCCTGACCCCCTCGCAATCAGACACCTTATCCCCTATCCTAAAGGTCCTAATAGCAGAGGAGTAACATTTTGTGTGTTTAATCTTGCACCCATATATACTAATTGAATATCTATATGTCAGTACAATAGAATATCATGTATGTATAGATGTCAGTGGGTTGATGCCCCAGGTTTTGTTAGGCCCCTCTATAGGGTTACCTTATGAACATTTTGCCTGGCATTCTGAACACATAGATTGCACAGGGTTGCATTTCTGCTAGTCTTCTCCTCTTCATAGAAGCTCTGACATTTTCAGTATATCTTATCTGTGAGCACAGTCAGTGCTTTATCACAGAAGAACATTTTCATTTAGAAACCTCCCTTTAGTTTTAGCTTAGGCCTGCAGAATGCTGTCAGTGTCTCGGCTGTTGGGTAAAGTTGTGTTAATGAACAATCCCTGAACAGTACCCTCTGTACTGCCAGGGTGGGCAGGATGCAAAAGCCTGCAGCACTATGAATAGGATCAGTAATACTTTCCTTCTCAATCCATGAGAACCAGAACAGGGAGGCGGTATATAGCGGCTTATAATATAGAACTGCTTACAATCCGGCTGTACGCCTGTCCAAAAGTGGAGAAGAGGGTCCTCCATGGAGCAGAGGAAAGGGTCCTCCAAGAGACTATGAAGGAAACCAGTCTTAGCGGTCAGTCTATCCATTTCAGGGCTGGATCAATTACATCGACATATACGTTCTATATACAAGTGTGCAATATGTACTTTTCTTATTGTTTCCCCACAAATGTTTTAGCTTTCTCAGATATCATGGCAGCCAACAAGGGGGCCTTCAGCTGTTGCAAAAATACAACTCCAAGCATGCCGGGAAAGCCTTTGGTTTTGCATCAGCTGGAGACACCCTGTTTGGAAAACGGTCATAGGGTGTAAAATTGTAGCTGACAACATACATTGTTTCTTTCTATAAGGCATAGGGCAGTCTTCATTTTTTCCCCTTGTAGCCTTCCTGCATGGCTTGTACCTGCAGAGTAAATAATCTGTTTTTATTTCCTCCTTTGTATACTTTATTGCCATGTGCTGATAGCACCTTGCCAAAAACAGCTCCATCGCTGCCAGAGGGGTCATAAGTTAATAACCAAAGCAACACTAGAGTTTATCATTAGGCCTTCCAATAAGGACTGTACAGACAAACATGCAGCCTTAGGCTGGGTTCACATCACATTTTTGCCATACTGTTTTCAATCAGTTTTTCTAAAGAAAACCATATGGCAAAAAAACGGATGGAACTGTATGGGAAAAAGTAAACAGTATGCATTTTTAAACATATACTGTTTTTAAAAGTGCATACGGTTCTCTGTTTTTATTAAAAAAAAAACACAGAAAAAAAAACATAAGTTTTTGTAAATGTTGTCCATTTTTAATGGGAGGGGTGTTGGCTGGGGACTTTAGGATGCAAATGGGCATGTGCAAAGTAAAAACGTATACGGTTTAAAAACCGTACTGCAACCGCATAGGTTTTTTTTTTTTAAAACATGGACGTCAATGGGAAACGCACATGTATATGGTTCCATACGGGAAACCATGTACGGTTTTTACTTTGCACATGCACATTTGCATCCTAAAGTCCCCACCCAACACCCCTCACATTAAAATGGACAAAATCTTCAAAAATTAAAGATTTTTTTAAATTTTTTAATAAAAAGATTGATAAAGATCCGGATTGTGGATCGAAACGTTGCATCTCACTGATGGGTGAATAAAACTATTATCTTTGGATTACAATCCCTGGAGTGCCGCTTCTTCCGTATTTTCTTCAAAAATTAAAGATTTTTTTAAATTTTTTAATAAAAAGATTGAACCGTATGCACTTTTAAAAACAGTATACGGTTTAAAAAAACGCATACAGTTTACTTTTTCCAATACGATTCCATCCGTTTTTTTTGCCATACGGTTTTCTTTAGAAAAATTGATTGAAAACAGTATGGCAAAAACGTGGTTCGAACCATCTTCCCTTCCACCATAACATCACCATTCAGTGCTCTCCTCCTCCAATAGCCCTTTAAAGGGGTACTCCACTGCTCAGTGTTTGGAACAAACTGTTCTGAATGCTGGGGCCGGTGCTGGAAGCTTGTGAGGTCATGCCCCGCCCCCTCAATGAAAGTCTATGGGAGGGGGCGTGACAGCCTTAACAACCCCTCCCATAGACTTGCATTGAGTGGGACGGAAATCTGTCATAGAAAATGCAATCCACCCAAATGATCTAAACAGATTGTTATATAGTTTTGATTGAAATACTGGGACATTTTATTATTTTTTTCTCTTTTGAAATTAATTGATCAGGTGTCCTCCATAAAAACTAAAACCTTCACCTCACACAGATCCACACTACGTCTGGAACACTCAACATTTTATACCCAACTCTCTGTGGGGCAGACACGTGACAGTGGAGATGCAGCAACTTTTGTAAAGACCACATTCAGTATTGGTATTCAGTTCATTGTAAACATACAACTTTACACATAAACCTACATATGACACCTGAATACACATGTACATACCCCGGCATATATACAAGCGCTCATCAAGGAGCATATTGTAAATTCATCTTCCAACCCTTGTGTTTTGGACTGACGGGAGCTGTGGGCATCTGCTATTTTCTGCACAGTATAGCTGTGGGCATGGGGCAAAGCCTAGGGCACTTTACTGATGAGATGTCATAGGAATGGGCACCCACACTCCAATCTATATATTCTGGCTAAGTTGCTGGCAAACAGAAGCTCAGGCCTGGTTCACTAGTACAGATCACCTAGACCAGTGGTTCCCAACTAGGATGTCTCTCCAGCTGTAGTGAGGTTGTCATGCTAGGAGGTTGTAGTTTTGTATATAGTAACCATTCTATGGGTTAAGACTCTTTAACTCGAACCGTTAGAGTAGGGTCACACTTGACATATTTTGCTGCTGCATATTTTCCTACCTATTGAAATCAATGGGTAGCAAAATCAGCTGCACATTTTGCTACCCATTGACTTCAATGGAGGTGGGAAAATACGCAGCAGCCAAATACGTCATGTGTGACTATGTACGGCTGACGGTCTATGCTGAGGTTTTCACTACAGCTGTAGAGGCAAATAGGGGGAGATTGGCTGCTATGGGCAATCAGATTGCTTCTTTTATTTTTAAAATGTTCTCTGGGAAATGAAAGAAGCAATCTGATTGCTCTGGGCATCCGCACCACTCTAACACTGCACAGAGTTTTATATATCTCCCCTATTGTCTAGTTGAGTAATGTGCCGTATCTAAAATCATGGGTTGAGGGGTTTAACATTTTTGGTGCAGGAAAAGGTAACGTATGTATGTTAGGCTGCTTTCACATTATAGAATTATCCATTTTAAAGATCCGTTATAAGAATCTGTTAACAAAACCATTAAAAACGGCCGTTACAAAATCCCATTATAGTGTATGGGAATTTTAAATTATCTGTTTTATCCCCTCATAACCCGTTATTAATAACGGACATTATTTTGTGACGGGAGAAAGAACTGAAGAAATAGTGCATGCACTATTTCTTCCGTTCTTTCTCCTGTCCCAAAATAATGGGTTAAAACGGATAATGTAAAAATCCCATAGACTATAATGGGATTGTTTAACGGCCGATTTTCAGGGTTTTCATAACGGATCTTTAAAAAACAGATGAATGTATAATGTGAAAGGAGCCTCGTGTGCAGCTAGAAGTACCTCTCAATTTAACCTTTCCCCTCTAAATTTAGATCTAGTTCTAATTCTATTATTTTTTTTATTTTTTTTAACTTGTCTGGAATGTCTTTTAGTTTTGGTGATGCAAGAATAGATAGGTGTGACAGACATTTGTTATTTAGTAACCTACTTTTGACTATCCCTCTCTCTAAGCTTCAGTGCTGTGAGGGCTAGGCTCCTTTTACACAGACAGATGACTGGTTAACGCGATGGTCCATGTTTTTGGGATCAGTGGAGGTCCCAGGAGTTGGACCCACACTAACCAGCTTGTTATCCCCTATCCTATAATTTGGGGATAAGCTAAATATGGGGATACTAGCACATGTCAAGAAGGCACTTTAGGCACTGCACACATGTAAGCCAGGAGATGAGTTAGATTCACGGAGTACTGGTATGCTTATATGTAAGGAGAAACTTCATGAGGATAGAAAAGGAAAAATGAACATAGCATTTACCAGGTACGAAGATATTGCAGTTTGTAGTTTTTCATGTTGATTCAAAGACCGCAGGCAACTTAAAGTGCAGGGAGGGAGATGACTTGGTCAGGTGCAGAGGTGTAAAGTGAGCCTGAGATGGAAATACCCCTTTAAGGCAGTGTTTTCCAAACAGTGTGCCTACAGCTGTTGCAAACCTACAACATCCAGCATTCCTGGACTGCCAAAGGCTGCAACAGCTGGAGGCACGCTGTTTGGAAAACACTGCTTTAAGGAGAATGTATCTTCAAATAAATGACCTTGTTAAATAGTTTTTATGAGAAACCTATTTTTAAAGATGAATGGAAATGTTGCAAATCTATTATAAAATCATGCGGTTTTCGTTTTGACCACTGAGCCTAAAAATTAGCTGACACTTCCTGTTCTGTACAGAAAAAAAAATCAGCGGTGTTCTCCTTAAAGGAAATCTGTCACCAGTGTCACCTGCACTAACCAGACGGTACCGACAGGTAGTGCAGGGGACTCTGATGACAATGGTACTTACCTTGTCCCTTTCCGTGGCGGGGATCTCTGGTAATCTTGACCGTTAAGCTTCAGCTCTGTTACCGCTGCTGTTTTCTAGCAGCAGGGAGCAGCAGCGGTGATGTCATTAAGCTCCGCCCAAGCCGCTGCAGTTCTCTGCTGGGTCTCGCAGCAGCGGTGACGTCATTAAAGGAAAACTGTCAGCTTGCTCCCCCCACACTAAATAGCGGTACTGGCTGAGTGCGGGGGATGCTGATCAGTCTGATGCTTACTGTGCCCGTTCTGCTGATATCTTTGTTTTTCCCTATATACTAATAAAGTGCTAACTGGCACAGGTGGCGTTAACTGGCACTCTGACGTCACCCCACCGTGCCCCAAGCCGGGCCCAGAGCTGAAGCTTAATGGAGAAGATTACCAGAAATCCCTGCCACAGAATGGGACAAGGTAAGTACCGTTGTCATCAGTGTCACCTTAGTGCAGGTGACACTGGTGACAGATTTCCTTTAAAATATACAGAATAACAATGAAAGGTGATACCTATACTGTGTATATATAAAACACAGGAGCCACCATTGACAATGGGTGATGGTCGCACTTCCCCCTTCATGGTCTCTACACAGGTCACACAACATGTCTAGGAAACTTCGCCACTGAAAATAAGTCCCCTTTGTTACATTTTCTGTCAACGCGGCTTGCTGTATAGCAATATGGCTGCAAAGATAGTGTGCGAACATGGAATGATATACAGTCAGAAAATTAAAATATATAAAAAAAAAAATAAATTCTCTTGAAGGGAGCCTGTTAGCATTTTACAGAACAAGAAAGCTCAGCATGCTCTGCTAAAGTCTGGGCTTTTTGATGAAATCTGATGAGGATGTAAATAAAGCTTAAAGGGGTACTCTGCTGGGAAAACATTTTTTAACCCTTTAAGAACCCAGCCCATTTTGGCCTTAAGGATTTAATTTTTTCGTTTTCGTTTTTCCTCCTTGCCTTCAAAAAATCATAACTTTTATATTTTCATCCACAGACTAGTATGAGGGCTTGTTTTTTGCGCGACCGGTTGTCCTTTGTAATGCATTCATTCACTTTACCATAAAATGTATGGCGCAACCAAAATGTGGGGAAATTAAAAAGAAAACCACAATTTTGCTAGTTTTGGAAGGTTTCGTTTTCACGCCGTACAATTTACGGTAAAAATGACATGTTCTTTATTCTTTGGGTCAATACGATTAAAATGATACTCATGATTACATACTTTTCTATTACTGTAAAAAAAATCGCAAACTTTTTAACCAAATTAGTACGTTTTGAAGACCTATAACTTTTTCATTTTTCCGTATAAGCAGCGGTATGAGGGCTCATTTTTTGCGCAGTGATCTGTACTTTTTATTGATACCATATTTGCATATATAAAATACATTTTTTATCAATTTATTTTGGAATAAAATGTTATAAAAAAAAAGCAGCAATTTTGGACTTTATTTTTAATTTTTTTATGTTCACGCCATTCACCGTACGGTATCATTATTATATTTTAACAGTTCGGATATTTACACACGTGGTGATACTAAATGTTTTTTACATTTCTTTTTTTTTTTTTACACTTTTTGTGGTGAAATGGGGGAAAATGGGTCATTTAAATTTTTTTATTGGCTAGGGGATTTTTCAAATTATTTTTTTTTTTAACTTTCATATTTACACTTAAATAGTCCCCATAGGGGACTATTTATAGCAATCATTCAATTGCTAAGACTGTTCAGTGCTATGCATAGGACATAGCACTGATCAGTGATATTGGTCATCTTCTGGTTTGCTCGATCTCAGACCAGAGCAGAAGAACCCATGGAAGGCAGCATAGGCAGGTGAGGGGACCTCCGTCTGCTATTCTGGATGATCGGATCGCCGCGGATGCTGTGATCTGTATTGATAAAGGCATCTGTGGAGTTAATGGCGGACATCCGCGCAATCACGGATGTTGGCCATTACCGGCGGGTCCCTGGTTGCTATCAGCAGCCGGCACCTGCCGCGCATGTCCCAAGCATCGCTCCGATGCTCGCGATTATGTATAGGACATTTAATGTGCGTTAAGTACCACCTCACCAGGACATACGGTTACGTCCTGCATCGTTAAGGGGTTAAATCGACTGGTGCCAGAAAGTTATACAGATTTGTAAATTACTTCTATTTAAAAATCTTAATTCTTCCTGTACTTATCAGCTGCTGTATACTACAAAGGAAGTTCTTTTCTTTTTAAATTTCCTTTCTATCTGTCCACAGTTCTCTTTGCTGACACCTCTGTCCATTTTAGTAACTGTCTAGAGTAGGAGCAAATCCCTATAGCAAACCTATCCTACTCTGGAAAGTTCCTGACATGGATAGAGGTGTCGGCAGAGAGCACTGTGGTCAGACAGAAAGGAAATTCAAGAAGAAAAGAACTTCCTCTGGAGCATTCAGCAGCTATGTATGCCGCTAGCAACAGAACAGCACTTTTATATACAAAAAAATAATGAATAGTCATAGTTTCTCTTAACTAAAGGAATGGCTTTCCTCTGGTTGAGCCATCTGATTGGACAGTACTGCAAAAGCACATTGTAAACCTACTGTATGAATCAGTCTTATAGGAATGTAGATCATCTGAGGTCAGATATTTCTGCCACCTATCATATGAGATATAAGCTATTGCATGACATCCAACCCATCCCATCCCATCCTATCCTGTTCCAGTTTCCTCAGTATGCTGTTTTCGATAAAGAAATGGCATTGGTAAAAATCTCTGGGGAGGTCTATTAAATCTTATGCAGAGGGTAAGTGGAACAGTTGTCTATAGAAACCGATCAGGTTGCTTCTTTAATTTAAAAAAAGGCTCCACTTTTTCTCTGCACGGGTTTTGATAAATATTCCCCATTTTTACATTACAGTTGTGTGAATCTGACTTAAGGCCGCATTCACATAAAGGTAATGTGGCTCAATGTGTGTGCTGTATATTTAAATAGGCACTGTCAGATATAAAAACTTTTGATATGTTGTAAAGCAATAGGTTTTGCAATTGCTTTAATTAAAAAAATTTCAGTATTTCATACTGAAAATGCCAGCCAAAGAACTGCCCCCTGGGATACATACTAGTGTTAAGGATGGGTTAATGTGCGGCCCTAATCTGTGAGTGACTACTGCTGTACTATTTTTCCGAGTGTCGACGTAAGAAAATTCACACCAGGCCAGGTTGGCATGAGTCCCTCCTCTGTGTTGACTCCAGGGAGTTCTGATTTATTACAGGAAGTAAATTTGGGTTTTACATTTGGAAAAAGGAGGGTTGGTTATGACATCACAATTAGCATGTTACATTTTGATTGGTTGTTCGATTATTGTATCTGTATATACAGTGGTCCCTCAACATATGATATTAATTGGTTCCAGGAGAACCATCATATGTTGAAACCATCATATGTCGAGTACATATGTCTATGTAAAAAATGGTAATTGGTTCTGGGGCCTCGGAACCATTGTATGTTGAATACATATCTCTATGGGAAACTGCTAATTGGTTCTGGGATGACCATTGTATGTGGAGTGTATGGGGAGTGTTTAACAAACCAGGGTGCCTCCATCTGTTGCACAACTCCCAGCATGCATGTACAGCCATTGACTGTCTGGGCATGCTGGGAGTTATAGTTTTGCAACAGCTGGAGGCACACTGATAGGGAAACATTGATGTATGGGGTGTATAGTGTGTATATGTATTGTATGTGATGTGTGACATCGCATACAGTACTGTACAGTTCTTTAAATACCTTCAGGGGGGACAGAATGTCCTCCATTACGATCCTGCCGACTGCAGCTCCATAGGAAAGGAAGGGGAGGGCAGCCAGCAGCTCATTGGATGCCTGCAGCAAGATGCTGCAGGCTATTGGCTATTGTTGCACGGGGGGGGGCTTACACGGAGCTCACAGTGGAAGCCTGGGGACAGCATGTGAGTAACAGGAGGCAGAACAGGGCACGTTAAACAACTATCTGTCAGTTGCTGAAGTTGTCAGCGCTGTCAGATAGCTGTTTATACGATGGCCCCGACACACAGCAGCATCATGTCGATGCTTAGGCAGAGGAGAAAGTAGCATCCGGCTCCCAAACTGGATAAAATACTGGCTTTATTGAAAAATATTAAAAACCAAACTGGAACATAATATGGATAAGAACAAACGAAACGCAACCAACGCGTTTCGACCTGTTAACAAGTCTTAATCATGGTAACAAGTCTTACCATGATTAAGACTTGTTAACAGGTTGAAACGCGTTGGTTGCGTTTCGTTTGTTCTTATCCATATTATGTTCCAGTTTGGTTTTTAATATTTTTCAATAAAGCCAGTATTTTATCCAGTTTGGGAGCCGGATGCTACTTTCTCCTCTGCCTAATTGCCACACCTGGGAACACGGCCCTTGCCTCACTCCGAGTCTTCCAACTGGAGAGGTGTGTTACCATATACATGATCTGGGTCTGAGAACTACAACGGTGAGCTGAATTTTTCTATATTTCCCTGTGATATCATGTCGATGCTGCCTTCAACATACGATGGGCTCTGAGAGGCCATCATATGTTGAAATGATCATATGTCGGGGCCATCATAAGTCGGGGGGGTCACTGTATTAGCATATCTAGTGTCCATTAATTTCTTGGCAGAAGTTCTCTGTTCGTCAGATGTTTAGACTTTGCACTCCCGCATGGAGTTCCAAGGCCTATATTCAGAGTCACGAGCAGATAGCATTCTGATGTTTATGGGTTAAAGGGTAGGTAACAGATATATTTTTCCAGCAGCAATGGCATTTTAGTATTAGTAGATTGATCAGTCATTAGAAACATAAGGGTCATCCCTATCACTAGTCCTACTGTGTCCACTTGTCATCACCTACGTCATGGACCCACTTCATGATTGACAGGTCTGCAGATCTAAAGCTGCTGCTTGTGTGCTCCTGTGAGGAGAAGGGGGGGGGGGGAGGGGCAGAAGCATATTGCTGCCATGACTGAGCAGGAGACAGAAGAATGAATGGAGGATTTCTTTGCTTAACCCCATAACGACCACGGACTTCAATGTACGTACTGGTTTGGCGGTACTTCGCGCACCAGGACGTACATTTACATCCTTTGTATGACAGCGAGCATCGGAACGGTGCTCGCGTCATACATGGCAGGTTCCAGATGCTAGCAGCAGCTGGGGACCCGCCGGTAATGGCCGCCATCCGTGATTGCGCAGATGTCCACCATTAACCCCTCAGATGCCGTGATCAACACAGATCACTATTCAGAAAAGGAAAGCAAAAAACACAGGGAGGACAGCGCCTCGTGTATTACCCAGGATACAGGGGTGCCTACAGAGGACAGGACAAAGTGGGCTCTATAAAATGGCCGCTCACCTTTTCAAGGAGAAAATGCGCATATCACCCCAAAGGGGTATAAGGTAGTATAATGTAGTCTTCTGGGTATGAACTGCTGAGCCCAAGGCGTGGATGGGATAGAAGAGGACTTCTCCCATGAAAGACATGCAAACTTGTAGAAAAATTCAGACCTTATCAGCGCGCGCGCTGCTCAATATTCCGGAAGCATCAAAGGTGGAAGCCAGGATAGGGTTAAAGTGCTGCCAACTATCCGAACTCTCAAAATATAATGTTAATGATCTTGTACGGTGAATGGCGTAAACATGAAAAAATAAAAAGTCCAAAAATGCAGCTTTTTGTCACATTTTATAAAAAAAATAAAAATAAAAAAAATTATCTAATAGTTTTATATATGCAAATGTGGTATCGCTAAAAAGTACAGATGACAGGAAAGAACTTCACAAATTTCTCTGTAGTATAGCTGTAGTATACAGCAGCTGATAAGTACTGGAAGGGTTAAGATTTTTAAATAGAAGTGATTTACAAATCTTTTTAACTTTCTGGCACCAGTTGATTTGAAAACCTTTTTTCTCCGCCGGAGGTCCCCTTTATGGCCTAGGACTTAGGTCGTCTGGTCATGTTGAAGACATGAGGACTAAATCAGTTTCCATCACCAGCACTGATTCATGTGTGTACAGCGTGTATTAGTGAAAGACTCCTGGGATATAGTCACATGACCGGGCCGCTCACGTGATCCATCACCATGTCAACGCCTCCAGTATCTGGTGACGAGAACAGGGAAGTAGACCGCGGCGTTCCGGTCACGTGACACATTCCGAGTCACATGACCACATCCACCTAGATGAATGAGTTCATGTGTATCCGGAGCTAGTGTTGCCTGGTAACCGCCAGTTATATACCAGCCGTCATCTGGCTTATTCAAAAAGGATAGAGATCAATACCTATATGGGTGGGGAGCCAGGATCAGGGAAGAAAACTCACTAAATAAACTTAAAACAGTATCAAAACAATAAAAGCAAATGAATCCCTAATCTTTCAATAATACACGCATGCGCAGTTTATTTTGACCCACGCTAGCGCCGCCATTGACAGAGCGTGTGAGTAATATCTCCCTGGTCTTGTGTTAATGTTAATATATAATTATGTACAGAGGAATGCGTTAAATAATTAGATCTTAGATTATTCCAGGAATGGTGCTTTTCAAGCATTGTTTTTAAACTTGCACAATAATGCACTATAATATGCACTTTATATTTTATGGAAAGCACGGAATATTATGTATTTAGCTTGTTGTTTATTTTTGCTCAATTATTAATTGATTGTTGTGAATCACGTGATTTGTAATGTTGCACTAGAACTGGGTATTTATAGCCCTTAGATTGTGTGTATGACAGGCTTGAAAATGGCTCCATAGGGGCAGAAACGTTGCTGTATTGAGACATGAAAAAATAAAAGCACTTTACTTTGAGTGCTGCGCTTGTTGGGTTTCTCTATCTATCTATCTATCTAAAGTCAACAAAAAGGACCGCACTCCCAAGGGTGTCCACGGGTGCAAGCTGGTCGGGCCCAGGTCAAGAGCCCCCACAAACAGCCAGCAAAACAAAACAGCAGCACTCCGGTTTAGATGAAAGCGTGTCAGGCTTTATTCATCAGATGCCACAACGTTTCAACCGTCTCTCACGGTCTTTGTCAAGCAAACGTGATGCTGGAGCAATATATATATATATATATATATATATCCGGTGGATGCTGCTTTTATATTGCAGGGGTCCCAAGTGGCGGGACCCCGGCGATCTGACATCTTATCCCCTATCCTTTGGGCGCAAAAAATGAGCCCTCATACCGGCCCGAATGCGGAAAAATAAAAAAGTTATAAGGGTCAGGAGATGATAATTTTAACATAGAAATTTTCCTCCATGTAGTTATTATTTTTTTTCCCGAAGTACGACAATATCCAACCTATATAAGTAGGGTATCATTTTAACCGTATGGACCTACAGAATAAAGATAAGGTGTTATTTTTACCGAAAAATGCACTGCGTAGAAACGGAAGCCCCCAAAAGTTACAAAATTACATTTTTTCTTCAATTTTGTCGCACAATTATTTTTTTTTCCGTTTCGCAGTGGATTTTTGGGGAAAGTGACTGTCACTGCAAAGTAGAATTGGTGGCGTAAAAAATAAGCCATCATATGGAATTTTATGTGCAAAATTGAAAGTGTTATGATTTTTAGAAGGTGATGAGGAAAAAGTGAAAATGCAAAAACTGAAACGTGAAGTCCCTAAGGGGTTAAATATATATATATAAAAAAAAAATGTAAACAGCCATATTACAAAAGGTCTTTAATTTACATCAGTAACAACATATAAAAAGTTTTTGGATCGGACGGTGCCCATTTAAACACTGTTGTACAGGCTGTGCACTCACTACTTGACTGCTTGAGATTTACATCAAAAAGTTATTCTGGAACTTTTCCAACCAAACTAGATAGAAATCTGCTCTATAACATGATGCCTTTGGAATGGACTGTGTTTTCAATGTGACCAGCTCTCTTTAAGGCTCTTAATATGGGTTGAACTTTGACTAGCATGAAAGCTACCCCCAATAGAAGGATAGCATCCCTGAACATTATGGCTGTAAGGACGCATTCACACTACAGAATCTCCACCCGAAGATATTTCTGGTTACAATTGATTTCTGAGAGGATTCAACAAATGAATTTGGTTATTCTTTCGGTGTGGTCCAGAATTTGAATTTTGTGGTGAAAATTCTGCAGTGTACATAGTGCAGCAGAATCCCATTGAAGACAATGGAAGGCTGCTGCATTGGAATTTCTTTAGTAAATGCGCCCAGATTGTGATTTTACATAAAATTTCCCCCTAGATGACGCAGCGCTAAGGCTGCTTTCACACTATAAACTTCATCCGTTTTAAAGAGCAATTATAATGTTCCGTTATGAAAATCCTTAAAAATGGCTGTTACGGTATATGCACTATTTTTCTCCCGTCACAAAATAACGTCCGTTATTAACCCGATAACAACCATGGACGTCTATACTCTTCTAATGGCCGTTAACTGGGTATGACGCGGGCTCCCAACTCAAGCCTGCATCATACCGGCCGCCCCCCAACTGATTCCTGTAGTCGCTGCCACCTATTAACCCTTTAGATCGCCGCTGTCAAAGTTGACAGCGGTGTCTAAAGGTGCCTGTATCCCGTCCCTTGTGGTCCAGTGGGGTGGACGCCCCCCCTCGCAGCGCTATCACGGGGGAGCGATCCACTACTGAGGTAGCCTGAGGGCTTACCTCTCCTGCTGCGGCGGCTCCGGTGCTCAGAATGATAGAGCCAGTTAGGACCACGCTTTATCAATCGAGCACAGAGCACACAGATCAATGGGATTGTATGTAATCCCATTGATCTGTATGAGGAATCAAATGATTAAAAGTGTAAAAAAATAAATAAATAATAATGATTGATTTAAAAACACACATTAACCCCTTCCTTATTAAAAGTTTAAATCGCCCCCCCCCCCCCTTTTCCCAAATTCCATATAAAAAAATATGTAACCATAATAAAAAAATATATATAGTATCGCCATGTGCGTAAATGTCCGAGCTATAAAAATAAATAAATTGTAAATTAAACTGCACGGTCAATGGGGTACGCGCAAAAAAATTCCAAAGTCCAAAATAGTGTATTTCTGATAAAAAAGTCCAATCAAAACAAAAATCATACCGATTAAAACTTCAGATCACGGGGCAAAAAATTAGCCCTCATACCACCCCGTACGCGGAAAAATAAAAAAAGTTATAGGGGTCAGAAGAGGACAATTTTAAATGTGTTTATTTTCGTGCATGTAGTTATGATTTTTTCCAAAAGTAAGACAATATTAAACCCATATAAGTAGGGTATCATTTTAATCGTTTGGACCTACAGAATAAAGATAATGGCCCTCATTTACTATTCTAAACCCGACCTCTTTTGCCGTTTTTTTTTTGGCGCAGCTTTGTCTGCGCCATGTCGCAGACATCGTGCGCCAGTCTGTGACACGATGCAACATTTTTTCCCGACGGACCCGATGTGGATTCTCCCAAACCCGAAAAAGGGGCGTAACCCGACATTTCTGAGCTTTCCCACGTATTTATTAAGGTTTCCAACTCGAATTTGTTGAATTGTTGTGGATTTTTTCCCGACAGCTCAGAGGAGTTGGAAACCAAAACCAACCAAACCCACGTGTGAAAAACAGTATGCGACATAATAATAAATACCAGGGGAAAAAAGCAGTCGGGTAAGAAAGCAACATAGACTTACAACCCGATTTTCTTAGTAAATGAGGGCCAATGTGTCATTTTTATTGAAAAATGTACGGCATAGAAAATTTACAAAAGGGGTTTTTTTTTTTTTTCTTCAATTTTGTCGCACAATTATTTTTTTTCTATTTTGCTGTAAAATGACTGATGTCATTACAAAGTAGAATTGGTGGCGCAAAAAATAAGCCCTCATATGGATTTTCAGGTGCAAAATTGAAAGGGTTATGATTTTTAAAAGGTAAGGAGGAAAAAAACGTAAGTGCAAAAACAGAAGAGCACTTGGTCCTTAAAGGGTTAATAACAGGCTATGACTGGTTAAGACGGATAATATAAAAATCCCATGGACTTTAATGGGATTTTGTATCGGCCGTATGGGATTTGTAACGGCCATTTAACGGCCGTTTTTTAAGGGTTTTCATAACGGAACATTATAACTGCTCTTTAAAACAGATGCATTTATAGTGTGAAAGCAGCCTGAAAACATGTACGCCCTTACCGTTTGGGACTCAAAACCGGTCAAGCCTTATAAAGGTATAAATGAAACATGCCGGTTGGCTCAGGGGGCTCATGATCATAGTTGTCGGATGAGCTAAAAATGGTCACAGAGGGTCTCTTTACCGGCAGCTGGTTATGCAGTAGGAATAGCATTATAAAGTAAATCCCATTTAATGACTACATATAATAGTCCCCTATAGCGGCTAGAGCTGGGCGGTATGACCAAAAATGTGTATCACTGTATTTTTGTAAATTATGGCGGTTCCCTGGTATTTAACGGTATTTACCCCCGTATCATCATGTGATGGGCGCTGCAACCCCCACACCCCCGGTTTATAAGCCCAGCGCTGAGCTGTCCCCCACGAGCGGTGCCTCTCAGCCCCCCTCCCCCCCCCCCCCACCAAATAATTATTAGCCACTGTGCTGTACTGTTCTCTGTATTCCTGTGCCTGGACTGCAAATATTAAAAAACAAACTTTAACTCCCCTTCTTCTTACGTTCCCCCATTGCTCCGGAACCGGCCTCGCGGTCCTCTGTGCTTTTGCCCTTTCCTGGGGATGGGAATGTCACAGAGCCATCAGCCTATCACCGGCCGCAACCCTGTTCCGCCTCGGCCGGTGATAGACTGAGCACACTGTCATGTAAGGAGCCGGCCGGCTTCTTACATGACAGTGTGCTCAGCCTATCACAGGCCGAGGCGGGACATCACTGCGGCCGGTGATAGGCTGATGGCTCTGTGACGTTGCCATGCCCAGGAAGCAGCAAAAGCACAGAGGACCGTGAGGCCTGTTCCGGAGCAATGGGGGAACGTAGGAAGAAGAGAGTTAAAGTTTATTTTGTTTGTGAAGCCTGGCTTCAGGATAGTACAGTACAGCGCAGCGGCTGATAGTTATTTGGGCGAGGGGAGTGAGCGCTCGCGGGTGACATATGATTAGTCCCCCGATGTGGGAGACAGCGCAGCGCTGGGCTGATACTCCGGGGGGGCGAAGTGCAGAACAGCGCCCGCGGGTGACACATGATTAGTTGCCCAATGTGGGGACAGTGCTCTGTGGCTGATAATACATTAATTCGAGGGGGGGAGGGGAGGGGCCCAACCAGTATTGCGGTATGGGAAAAATTCACATCGTGCAGGAAGAAAAATTTGGTATTCGGTATGAACCCAGCACTAATAGAGGCTTAAAAATGTGTAAAAATAAAGGGGGAGATTAATCTAAACCTGTGCAGCAAAAAGGTTGCCCGTAGCAACCGATCAGAGAACCTTTTGAAAGCAATCTTATTAGTTGCTATGGGCAACTTTTCTTCTGCACCTGTTTTGATACGTCTCCCCAAAATGTTCTTAGAATTATTTAAAAGCTTCTCCCTATTAAAAAATTATGTATTATTATTTTATTTTATTTTTGTAAAATGTGGGGCTATGTGGAGAAGCTTTTAAGATGATTAGAACCCTTTTCCCATTTCACAAAAAATTACAGAAAAAATATATTTAGTATTTCCACATGCAGAATTGTCTATCTAAATATTTTTATGATTCCACACAGTGAATTATGTAAAAGTAAGAAGAAGAAAAATACCTGAGGCCAAAAATGGAGATTTTTTATTTTTTTTGATCACCTCGTATATCAGGAAAAAAAAGAATAATCCATGAATAAAAAATGATTAAAAAATACCATTAACACAAAAAATGCTACAGATCATGGCACAAAAAAGATCCCACA
Organism: Hyla sarda; assembly: GCF_029499605.1. Classification (NCBI taxonomy): domain Eukaryota; kingdom Metazoa; phylum Chordata; class Amphibia; order Anura; family Hylidae; genus Hyla; species Hyla sarda. The sequence goes on from NC_079191.1 coordinate 333,387,085, forward strand.
TTCAGCCCCGTATATGGAAAAATAGAACAGTTATAGGGGGTCAGAGGAGGACAATTTAAAGTAAACAAATTTTGTTTAAAAAGTTAAAGGACAATAATAGAAAAACTATAGAAATTTGGTATTGTTTTAATCACATTGGCCAGATTTTATCATTGTTTACCCTTTTTTTTTTCGTCTATATTTGGTGCTATTTTGGCGCAGGTGTCCTTTTTGCACCTTTTGGTTTACACATTTCCGCTGATTTTGATTTGTAATCCACTGTTTTTGGCAATACACATGATATGGAAGGGTTTTATGAACTGCGCCTTTTTGTGAAAAGGTGCAAAAAAAAAGGCGCAAAGCCACTGAAAAGTCTCTAAAAGACACCAGCGCAGACTTAGCTTAGCTTTTTGGTGTATGTGAAGAGTGAAATTTCAGAAAATATGACCTGCACAAAATGTATCAAATGCTTTGTGACCAATTCATTTTGGTGCTCCTACACGTTCCCACACACAAGTGTAGAAAAATGTTTCACTTACACCTACAATGATAAATGTCCCCATTGACTTGACTTACAGAATAAAGAGAACATGTCATTTTTTTTTAACCATAAAGTGCAAAGTATAATTTTTTGGTTGAAAAGATAAAAGGTGTCATAACATCTACATAGAACAGTTTGTTGTGCAAAAAAAAAACAGCCCTCATATGGGGCTGCAGATGGAAAAAATGTAGTTATTCCTCTTAAAAGGCAAGGAGGAGGAAACAAACATGAAAATTGGCTGTGTCTACTGGGCCAAACATGAGCCATATTCTTAAGGGATTAAAAAGTATGTCCCTAAATAAATATTTCTAACTTATAACTAAACTAACTTAGGCTATGTTCCCCCTAACTACTCCGAACACCCCTCCCACCCTGTGAGAACAGTAAATTAAATCTGCCATAAGATAAGCAAGTTGACTTCCAAAACTGGCCATTTAATGTCTGAGGCCTTCCCACTCTCTCCTCTATGGCAGAGTTTGGGGGGGGGGGGGGGGGGGGGGGGATTTTCAAGGATCAGCCATGTTTGATTTCAACTACTCTGGAGATGAGCTGCCACACATGTATGGTTGGCTGAACATGCCTGTGTATTGGGGGAGATCTGCAAAGACTGCGGTCAGCTGAACACGCTTTACATATAAAGGAACGTAAAGCTTTTAGAAGTTGTGGATCGTTCTATGTTGAGGACAGGAGTTCGTTCAGTCTTGTGACCTGAAGACTCATCTTGATGCCATTTAGCAGCCTAAATGACAAATGGTGGTGAAAAAACTTCATTTTAGAGTTTAAAAGCCACGGGTCAGTCAGAACAGAAAGCTAAAGGGGTACTCTGGTGAAATTTTTTTTTTTTTTTTAAGGTCTTTATAAGTCAACTCCTGCCAGAAAGTTAAAAAGATTTGTAAATGACTTCTATTAAAAAAAAAAAAAAAAAATCTTTACCCTTCCAGTACTTTTTAGCAGCTGTATGCTACAGTGGAAATTCTGTTCTTTTTGAATTTATTTTTTGTTTTGTCCACAGTGCTCTCTACGAACACCAAATGCCCGTATCTGGAACTGTCCAGAGCAGCATAGGTTTGCTATGGGGATTTTATCCTGCTCTGGACAGTTCCTGATACGGGCATCAGGTGTCAGCAGAGAGCACTGTGGACAAGACAAAAAAAAGAAATTAAAAAAGAACTGAATTTCCTCTGTAGCATACAGCTGCTAAAAAGTACAGGAAGGGTAAAGATTTTTTTAATAGAAGTAATTTACAAATCTATTTAACTTTCTGGCACCAGTTCATTAAAAATAAAATTTTCCACCGGAGTACCCCTTTAAGGTTCACCTTTTTAAAAAAGATTTCCCATAAAATTTGTAATACACCCTATGCCATACTAATATGAAGAAACCACTTGACCTTAATTTAGCTGTCTCCTTTCACATGATCAATAGATGATCTAGCGAAACCGAGCTTATAAAGTACAGGTATGCTATTCCACAACAAGTACACTGTTACTCATTACACAATTTATTACTTTTCATCTACCTAGTTTGTGTTGCCCAAGGCAATTACGTAAATGCGGCATGTGGTTAGCAACTATACTCTGGTTTCAGTTGACTCATTGTGAGTTATTAAGAACTGTTTCATTCTATAATACATGTCTTATGCTGTCTAAACGTGCACTTATAGCAGTAGTGCACTGTGAACAAGTTCTTATAGCACTAAAGCCAATATGGTCATTTATGCACAACTGTCTCCAGAACTTACCCCAGCGCTTGGCCCACAGGTCCTTGGCGCATGCGCTGTCCGTCTCTTCTATGGCCGTCACAGCGAGTGGTCTCTCCCGGTGCCACAAATAAAACTGTGCCCATTTTCTTCTTCATACACTGCCGGTGATGTAAAGTTTTCTACAATTCATAGAAAACTAAACGCACATGCACAGCTTCCTTCCTCCGCACAGTTAGCGTAGGGTGGCTAGAGTATGTCGACGCTGTTTACTACGGACTCCGGGTGCGTAGTGTAGCAAGGAGTGAGGGAAACCAGCGTAGGGTTAGTGTAGTTTAACATCAGTGTAGCAGAGCTAGCTTAGATTGTAGCATACCCTAGGTTTTAAAGTGAAAGGACATAGGTAAGGTTTTAAAGTAAAGAGACAACGCCCAGGCAGCCTAAGGCTGTCCAAGCATGCTGTAAGCTGTAGTTTTGCAGGTTTTACAGTGAAGGGACTGACTAAAACTCCCAGCATGCACAGACAGCTAAAGGCTGTCCAGGCAGAATGAGAGTTGTAGTTTTACATAGGTATAAAGTAGTTAGCGCAGTTTTACACCAGTGTAGTTAGCATATCGTCGTTTTTACACAGGTTTAGTGTAGTTAGCATATCGTAATGTTAGCACCGTTTTAATAGTTGTAGTATAGTTAGAATAGTGTTAGCGCAGTTGTACACCATTGTGTGTAGCGTAGCATTAGCCTAGTTTTACACAGGTGTAGTGTAGTTAGCGTAGTGTTAGTGCAGTTTTACACAGGTGTAGTGTTAGTGTAATTTTACACACGTAGCATAGTGTTAGTGTAGTTTTACACCAGTGTAGCATAGATAGCATAGCGTTGTTTTATACAGGTGTAGTGTTGGCACTGTTTTTATACAGGTGTAGTGTTGGCACTGTTTTTATACAGGTGTAGTGTAGCTAGCTTAGTTTTACAGGCAGATAAAGCGTAGTTTAGAGTGTAGCGTAGGGTGAAGCTTAGCTAAGTCATACAGTGAAGGGGCTACAATTCCCAACATGCCCAGACAGCCAAAGGCTGTCCAGGCAGGATTGGAGTTGTAGTTTTGCAACAGTAGCAGAGTCTATTGCACTCTGCTACATTATCATGTTTGGTTCCCCATATTTTCATTCTCAGCCAGATACCAACCGAACAGCAACAGCTTGACGTTACCAGGGTGGGCGTTAGTAAAAATGGGTTTGTAAATTTTGGGGGTTTCTTCTCCTGGAGAGCCTAACTTACCACCCTGGTCCCAGGTCTGTCATCTTCCTGTGTTGCTCCACGTCTAGTGACGGAGCTGGAACGGAGGGGGTTAAATGGCCTTCTGATCACCGTATATAGCACAATGGCCTCTGCTACTGTTGCAAAACTACAACTCCCATCCTCCCTTTGGCTGTCTGGGCATGCTGGGAGTTGTAGCCCCTTCACTGTATGACTTAGCTAAGCTACACCCTATGCTACACTCTCTAAACTACGTTTTATCGGCCTGTAAAACTAAGCTAGCTACACCTGTGTAAAACTATGCTAACTATGCTACACTGCTGTAAAACTACTCTAATGCTACGCTACACCTGTATAAAACTATGCTACGCTATCTACTCTGCACTGGTTTAAAACTGCGCCTACGCTAACTACTCTACACCTGTATAAAACTACGCTAACACTATGCTACACTAACCATGCTACACCTGTGTGAAACTACGCTAATGCTACGCTACACTGGTGTAAAACTACGCTACACGAACTACACTACGCCTGTGTAAAACTGCGCTAACATTACGCTACAATACACCTGTGTAAAACTACGCTAATACTATGGTACGCTAACTACACTACACCTGTGTAAAACTGCTAACACTACGCAACACTGCTGTAAAACTACGCTAACACTACGCCTCGCCCACTACACTACACCTTTTACAAAACTGCCCTAACAATACGCTTTGCTAACTACTTTATACCTGTGTAAAACAACAACTCCCATACCTGCCTGGACAGCCTTTAGCTGTCTGGGCAGGCATGCTGGAAGTTTTAGTCTCTTCACTGTAAAACCTGCAAAACTGCAACTTCCAGCATGCATGGACAGCCTTAGGGTGTCTGGGCATTCTGGGAGTTGTAGTCTCTTTACTTTACTTTAAAACTAGGGATCGACCGATTATCGGTTTGGCCGATGATATCGGCCGATATTCACGATTTTGGACGTTATCGGCAATTACCTTGCCGATATTCCGATAATGCACCGCCCCCACCACCTTACCGTGCCGCACCCCCCCGACCACTGCGCCGCACCTTCCACCACCACCGCACTGCCAGAGACCGTCACCGCCGCTGCCCCATTGCCTCCCCCATCCCCGGTTTTATAATTACCTGTTCCCAGGGTACGGGGCTACTTCTGGCTCCTGCGCGTCCTGTATTACGCTGTGCACTGCGCAGCGCAGTGACGTGCTCAACGCGACGTCACCGTCAGTGCGCACAGCGACAGCTCAGGAGGACGCGCAGGAGCCAGAAGAAGCGTGGACCCCAGGAACAGGTAATTATAAAACCGGGGATGGGGGAGGCAATGGGGCAGCGGCGGTGGCGGTCTCTGGCCGGTGCGGTGGTGGGGGGTGCGGCGGTCGGAGGTGCGGCGCGGGGGGGGCAGTGATAGGAGTCAGGACCCCAGGACAGGCGGTGGTCTCTGGCACCGCAAAAGCCGCTGCAGTTCATTGATTTAAAGTGCCCGCTTTAAATCAATGATCTGCAGCGGTGTCGCCGGAGGGGATAAATAGCCGTTAACTTATACCGGAATATCGGTATAAGTTATCGGCTATCGGCCCTAACCTCCACAAAGTATCGGTATCTGTCCTAAATCGGCCCCTAAAAAAAACCATATCGGTCGATCCCTATTTAAAACCTAACCTACATCCTTTCACTTTAAAACCTAGTCTACGCTACAGTTTAAGCTAGCTACGCTACACTGATGTTAAACTACGCTTACCCTACGCTGGTTTCCCTCACTCCCTGCTACACTACACGAACTACACACCCGCAGTCCTTAGTAAACTGCACATGCACACACAGTTCTCTACGGACTCCCCTGAACAACTGCGCATTCGCCAACTTACGCAAGCCACCCTGTGCTAACTGCGCAGTGGAAGTAAGCTGCGCATGCACTCTTAGTTTTCTACAAACTTTATTACCGGCAAGGCATTGTAACTTCCAGGCACTACGTGTGGCGTTAGTATTATTTCCATTACAATGGTACTAATGTAATGCTAAATTTAAGACATTTTCTGCTCCAGTCTCAGTACAATATTTTATTCTTTGTCAAAACAAATTACTAACCTCAGTCATTTACCCTGATTCTTCTATGCAGTGTATGAGCCCCATGATCTGTTATTGTCTGACTACACTGTTTTTGATAGATGAATGTCATCTGTAGAAATAGCACAGTCAGTAGTCATCAATCTGGATGAGTCTCGATCAGTCTAAGCTTCTCACGTAGGTCACGTCATTAATAGTTGAGTTTTGGCTTGATGATTCACCAGTCAGGTATAGGTATATATAAAAAATTGTTGTCTTGAAATAGAGCTTAAAAACACAGTAAATATATAGGGTTTATGCAGCAGAACCGCTTAAATGATTTTTAATATTTGATTCCTTATGCCAAATAAATAACTTTTGTAATTTGCTTCCATTTAAAAAAAAAAAAAAAAAAAAAGTTTTGTTAGTTTTTCTGCTGTATACTTATGTGAGCAAGAAGAAAGGTAAGATAAAGAGCTTTTAAAATCTCTGAAAGAAGGAGTGATAGGATTAGTTAGGAAACATAGCCTGAGTTAGTTTAGAAAAGTTTACTTGGTGAAGGGTACTGTTTAAGGATAATGGAAGTATATTTACGTCAATTGCCTGCTTCCATTATATGAAGTGCGCTGCTTCATACCCGGTGGTTTCCGGTTGCTATAAGCTGATGTCTGGTATCAACCCTTTAAACATCACAATCAAAGTTGATGGCGGCATCTAAAACTGGAGAAAAAAGTTATCCCGGCTAGCTCAGCAGGCTGTTCGGGACCACCGTGGGTGGCCCTTACCTGCCTCCACGCTGTCCGATCGGTGCCTCGATGCTCCAGTCAACCATGGCAGGCTGGAGCAGTCTAGCACCGATAACACTGCTCTCTCCTGTCTGATAGCACTGCTCTGTGCTCTCTCCTGTCTCATAGAACTCCTCTGTCCTCTCTCCTGTCTGATAGGACTCCTCTGTGCTCTCTCTCCTGTCTGATAGGACTCCTCTGTGCTCTCTCTCCTGTCTGATAGCACTCCTCTGTGCTCTCTCTCCTGTCTGATAGCACTCCTCTGTGCTCTCTCTCCTGTCTGATAGCACTCCTCTGTGCTCTCTCTCCTGTCTGATAGCACTCCTCTGTGCTCTCTCTCCTGTCTGATAGCACTCCTCTGTGCTCTCTCTCCTGTCTGATAGCACTCCTCTGTGCTCTCTCTCCTGTCTGATAGCACTCCTCTGTGCTCTCTCTCCTGTCTGATAGCACTCCTCTGTGCTCTCTCCTATGAAATATATTTGAAAGGTTAATGTTTTGCCAAGATGTACAGCATATAAAAAGTTTTTGAATCTGACCATTTGAGTTAAAAACCATATTAGGAAATGGTGTTCTCCTGTATGGCTGCACCGATTCCCCCCCCCCCCTAAAAAGTGTTTGAATCCACATCACCTGTACTATCTTCTTGTATAATCGGGTTGGTGCAGGTGACCCTGCTGTTAGTTTCCCTTTAAAGGGTTCTTCTGGAGAATTTGTTTTTCTCTTGCTGTGCTCAGGGCCCATTAACCGGTTGCCGTCTAAGGACAAGCCGGCTCATCCTGAGACTGTAACCAGTGTATGGTGAGGGCTCCTGACTTAAGCCCACGTCATACCGGCCGGCCCCCAGCTGATTTCTGTAGCTGGGGGCCGCTGTTAATAGCCAACATGCGTAGATCGCCATGACCGGCTATTAACCCTTTTAGATCGCCGCTGTCAAAGCTGACAGTGGAGTCTAAAGGGACCTTTAACCAGTCCCTGGTGGTCCAGTCGGGTGGGTCGCGCTAAGGTAATTTCCGATACCGATGTCCAAAATCGTGAATATCGGCCAATAATATCGGCCAAACCGATAATCTGTCGATCCCTAGTTCACAGTATTTTTTATTTATTTTTTGTATTGAAAGGGACACGTTTAAAATAGTAAAAAAACAAAAACAATCTATATTTTCCCTCCAGCGGTCAGTCCTTGTTGAAGGCACTTCCTTGAGCCCAAACAAACGCAGCACAGCAGGGGACCATACTGCAGTGGCAGAGGGAGCAGAAAGGACAATGATTGTAGCATTTAAACAGTTAAATAACTGCCATCTGACAATCATTACTGGCAGGTGCCAGGTATGGAGTGAGCTCCTGACACTGTAATGTTTGCATTATGGAATCTCTGTCCTGAGATATTCTGGACGAATATTCAGTTTGCAGCGGACACCGTCAATTTTCATGCACTGTCCTGTCACCAATAAAGGCAATTCAGTCCGTGCGGAATTCCGCCAATAGAGTGAACATGCATTTCCTTATCCTGCTCCTGGCCTCCACAGTGATCCTCTTCCTTCTTTTTGTGGTCGAGGTATTGCACAGGAGCTCAGCTGATAGCTGGCCACAGCAATGTCCCGCCTCAGCCAGTGACTGGCTGAGGGGCATTGCGATGTATTGAGCCCCAGCCCTGGTCTTCTTCCTGGTGCTGGGGCCCCATTTGTCACATTGCTGCTCAGCCAATTACCAATTAAGTGTGAAATAGCTGCAGCAGGCTAAACTACAGTGTGTCTATTTGACCACGAGAAGGAAGATGATCGTTGTAAAGGCTTGGAGCCGGATTCCAGAGGCACTGGGTAGGTTACGTTTGTTTTAGTTTTTTTTTAAATAGCAGCAATCTGGGCAAGTTTAGAAAAGAAGTTATATCACAGAGTGCAGTGACTGTTTCACCTAGATTAGAGACACATACTGAGATTATTTTTTCTTCTAATATTTCCATTTTATTTTTTTAATATATTAGGGGGGCAGCCATCTTGCATGAGCTGTTATAAACAGCTTTTACTTTACCAGAGCATGTAAAGATAGGCAAGCTGAGCTGTAATTGGCTGCTTTGGGAAAAACTCTCCGGTTTTTCATTCACATTTTGATGAATCAGGGCCTTTATCATTAAAGGAGTACTCCGCTGTAAACATCATATCCTTATCCTTCAAATAGGGGTCCTGCCGCTTGCAGCTTCCACGTTTGTGACCTCACGCCCCCATCATTCAGGTCTATGGAAAGGAGCATGACGGCTATGTATTAGCCACCATGCCCCCTCCCATAGCCGTGAATGAAGGGGGCGTGATGGCCGACATCGGCAGTCATTGGGCACGGAGCAGAGTTCACTATGTGCACTGAACGACTGGTGCCTCGGTAGAGATCGCAGGGGTCCCCAGTGGCGGGACCCCCGTGATCTAACATCTTATCATCTATCCTTTTGGATAGGGTAAAAGATGTTTACAGCGGAGTACTACTTTTAGGGATGCTGCCTGTTTTGACCTAAATGGCCCTATTTTTCATATCTGGCATGTGTTTCTTAACTTTGGAATGCTTTTACTAAGAAAAAAGATTCTTAGATAGTTTTTTTATTTATTGAGAATATTTTTTATTTTTACTTATTTAGCTTTTTACCTTTTATACTATACTGCAGTATATCTGTACTGCAGCACAGCATACTGTCAGTATTACACTGACACTCAGCCTGTGAGATCCTGCCTATGGCTGGACCTTACCAACTTGTCTACTCGATGCACAGGGGGCCATCAGCTGGCCTCCTGCAGCCTTGACAACCATCAGGACCCTGTGATCACATCGCTTGATCTCTGATGGGGGACGCGTCAGGCAGAGCATCTTCTCCATTTATGCCGGTCTTCCATTTTATGCACATTAGCAGACTTGGTGCACTTGGGGCACTTCATGAACATCAATTAAAGCATATACTAGAAAGTTATATTCCAGCAGATTGTTTCCAAGTTGCAGTCTGGCTCCTAGGATTTGTCCAGCTCAAGATTACTAATGTTATGTGTGAAAATAGCTTATTTCTAGTAAATGCTGTTTGTATTCTGATGACTATGTAAGTTAGTAGACATTATTCTGGCAGCAGACATTTTATCTTTTTGGTTGAGGGTTAGGTTACTGCCCCAAGGTCACAAATCAAACAATTTCTCAAGTTAAACATTTAGCCACTGATACTAAATATGGGACACGGCCACGTTCAATTGTAGTTGATTTTAGTTTCTGTTGACTTTAGATAGAGAAGGCAATGTTATACATATACTATCTGCAGGGATATGTTTGGGCAATCTCATTCTTTTCTTATATCTGCTGGTGTTAAAATTTCCTCCTGGTTTTCTTTAGACTTTTTAAAGAATGTATACCTACATTTACAGGTTTATCAGAACTCTGCTGCCATTTGCCTTTATAGATCATTGTGGGAGAACAGGTTTAGCGGAGATGACAAGCCTGGGATGGAAGAATTCACTTAATCTATTTTTAATTTGTCAATATTTAAGAGTTAGAATTCTTATTCAGCTGCCTCTATGTATAGGTTGCTAGGCTACACAATGCCCCATAAATCTACAAAGGCTTAAACAGTAAATAGTTTATAAAGTAGATGTAAGATAACATAATCTGCATATTATACCAGTACAATATAGTATTCATGCTAAGCAACATTTGGCTGATAAGGTATGGTGTGGCCGCTCAATATTTGGTATTGGCAACACAGAACTGTAAAGTAACCTGCAATACAAAGGTTTGTGTGGACCTGAAAGCTTTTTATACTTCCCTAAACAAGTTCTTCTATAGAATACCTTCATAATACAGCATGTCCATATTAACGTATGGCCTAGTAGCTGTGTGTACCTTATTAGAGATCCATATTATACATCTGTAATATATCTAGTAGATAGTTGCTTGATACATTTGAAATAGACAAGATACCTTTTATTACAACTTACTGTATAACCTTCTTTATTCATCCAGAGAAGGCAAGAACCCCATATGCGGCAGATGCCAATTGTCCAATCACAAGGAGAAAAATTCCTTACAGGCTATGGTAATCTGAATAAATTGCAAGATCAGCCTCCGACCTTCAACAATCTAGTAACTAGCTTGTGTTCTATTTTTTGAGACCGGGGATATTTTATAAAACCAGGGATTGGGGAGGCAATGGGGCAGCGGCGCCGTGGTCTCTGGCAGGGGCGGTGTGGTGCGGGGGGCATTATCTGATTATCGGCAAGGTAATTGCCGATAACGTCCAAAATCGTGAATATCGGCTGATAATATCGGCCAAACCGATAATCTGTCGATCCCTACTTAGAATAGTCCAGATATAGAACATCCACAGCTTCACCCTTATCCAATCTATAACTGACCACCTCATGGAACAGGGATGTGGAATTCCTATCGCTCGACGCCCAGGACATTCAGTTCCAGGCGCAGGGCAGGGGAATTTTTCCGGCCCTTAGCCCGGCTTCGGGCAAGCAGGGCCGAAGCTGCGGCGCTCTGCAGTCTGTATGGGGCGGGCTCCCGAATCCTGCCCGCTCCGTACACTGCATCCCCCTGCTGTGGAAACTTGCATCCTCCGAAGCAGAGCAGGGGAGATGAGAAGCTGTGTACATCCTATCTCCCCTGCTCTGCCTTCTTTCTGCCATGCAGACGTGCAAGGGGGAGATGAGCTGGCGTGGCTTCTTTCAGCCTGTACAGACCTGTGTCCTCCTGCCTTCGCTCCCCCCAGCTTTATCTTTGGAGAGCTGAGGGGAGGAGCGGTCGCATGTCTGCATGGGGCCACTAATAGCTAGCATGCGGCACTCAGCAGTCTGTATGTAGCTGGCTCCGGACTCCTGCCCTCTCCGTACTCTGCAGCTCCCAGCTGTTCTCAGTAGCCTGGGGCCGCCGCTGATAGCCAGCATGTGGCTGGCTATTAACCCTTTAGATCGCTGCTGTCAAAGCTGACAGCGGCGTCTAAAGGGACATGTGAATGCTCCCTGGTGGGCTAGTGGGGGGCAATCCAGTACAGAGGTAGTCGGAGGGAAAAAAATTAGAGCGTACAAGCGAAAATTGGCCAGGACAAGTGGATTGTCATGAGGGACAAGTAGATTTTGCTCCATTTTTGTCCCGTGGAAAAGTCGTTTTTTATAAAATTTCCACACCCCAGGGGAAGCTGATAAACTCATGTTGGTGCTGTTAGGTTATTTTCATTTATAGTCCAGAAAAGCATCTGCCAGAAAACCCTCAAAAATCTTACCCACAACAGATATTAAAGGGGTTATCCAGGAATAGAAAAACAGAGCTAGTTTCTTGAAAAACAGCACTACTCCTCGGTGTGGTATTACAACTTAGCTCCATTCCCTTCAATGGAACTGAGATTCAGAACCGCACCAAACCTGGAGACAGATGGGGAGCGGTTTTTAAGGAAATTAACTCTGTTTTTCTATTCCTGGATAACCCCTTTAAACTTACAGGCCTATAGTTTCCTCGATCCCTTTTTAAATATTGACACCACGTTTGCCACACTCCACAGCCCTGTGGAATAATCCCCATCATTACAGAATATTAGCCTACTGATTTGTATGCAAGGACTATTTTAGATTGAGTTCAGACATTAGAGGTTTTTTTTGTGCAGTTATCCCTCAAAACACAGTTTATCACCTATACACAGGATAGGTCATTTTTTCCCAACCAGGGTGCCTCCAGCTGTTGCAACACTACAACTCCCATCAAATTCCTAGTGCATCTGGTGTGTGAGAATACACCCTTAGAATACACTTTGTCCTCCTCTGGGTAGCAAACACACTGAAACAATACCACTGCGGTTACAGCATAACTGAAACAGACGGCATCAAAATCTTGAGCAGAAATGGAGCGCGAGATACGCACGCAACAGCTGTAACCTGTTCTTTACTGCACTGTTTGCCCATGTTCACTCCAGATCCTGTTTTTATGTTTGCACCGAAATAGAAGTTTTTTTTACTGCAATAGAGTGGTGAGTGCTTTTTAGCCGCCTTTGCTCAAGAATTTGACACCCTTAGGTGTATTTACACACACACACACCGGAGCCACAACTGCAGATTTTACAACTTCAAATTCTCCATGGATCGTGTGTTTGAATAAACTCACAAGGAAGATCTTGGTCTGTAGCTTTCTGGGCTTCATTCAACACTGTGGTCTTAACCCGTTAAGGACCAAGCCCATTTTGACCTTAAGTACCAGGCCAATTTTATATTTGCATTTTTTTTTCTCCCTCCTAGTCTTCTAAAAATCGTAACTATTTTATTTTTCCGACCACAGACTAGTATGAGGGCTTGTTTTTTGCGTGACCAGTTGCCCTGCGTTATGAAATCACTAATTTTACTATAAAATGTATGGTGCAACCAAAAAAATACTGTTTGTGTGGGGAAATTAAAAATAAACCCCCAATTTTGCAAAATTTGGAAGGTTTAGTTTTCACGCCGTACAATTTACTGTAAAAATTACATGTGTACTTTATTCTATGGGTCAATACGATTTAAAAGGATACCCATGATTATATACTTTTCTATTATTGTTGCGCTTAAAAAAAAATCTCAAACTTTTTAACCAAATTACCGTATTTTTTGCCGTATAAGACGCACTTTTTCTTCCCCACAACTGGGGGGGAAAAGTCGGTGCGTCTTATACGGCGAATACACCCCTATCGGTGGCGGTCCCTGCGGCCATCAACGGCCGGGACCTGCGGCTAGTATAGTACTGCACCGATCGTGGTGATGCCCTGTATTAACCCTTCAGATGCAGCGATCAAAGCTGACCGCCGCGTCTGAAGGGAAAGTGACACTAACCCGGCTGTCGGCATGTGTAACGACGTGATGGCGGCGACGGAGAGCAAGGATACCCGGCTGGCAGCAGAGACGTTCCGGAGCGACGGGGACACGGCGACAGAGATTGAGCGACATCCAGGGCAGCGGTGACGGGTACGGAGCATCGGGGACACGTGTGTATTACTTCCTATGCAGTGGTCTTTAATCTGCGGACCTCCAGATGTTGCAAAACTACAACTCCCAGCATGCCCGGACAGCCGTTGGCTGTCCGGGCATGCTGGGAGTTGTAGTTTTGCAACATCTGGAGGTCCGCAGGTTGAAGACCACTATTGGGTTCAAAATCTTTATTTTTTTAGATTTTGCACCTATAAATTGGGTGCATCTTATACGCCGGTGCGTCCTATAGGGGGAAAAATACGGTAGTATGTTTAAAATCCTTCTATTTTGACGACCTATAACTTTTTCATTTTTCCATATATGCGGCGGTATGAGGGCTAATTTTTTGCAACATGATCTGTACTGTATCATAATGTGACAAAGTAGCAATTTTGTCTTTTTTTAAAAATGTATTATTTTTACGTTCACGCCATTCACTGTACGGGATCAATAACATTATATTTTAATAGTTCGGACATTTACGCACTCAGTGATACCAAATATGTGTATTAATTTGTGTAATAATGTGTAATCATTTTTTTTTTTTTTTTTTACACTTTATGGGGGTAAAATGGGGGGGGGGGGTGAAAGGATATTTAAAATTTTTATTGGGGGAGGGGATTTTTCACTTTTTTTTTTTACTTTCATTTTTACACTTTAATAGCCCCCATAGGGGACTATCTATAGCAATCATTTTGATTGCTAATACTGTTCAATGCTATGCATAGCGCACAGCACTGATCTGTATTATCGGTGATCTTCTGCTCTGGTCTGCTCGATCTCAAACCAGAGCAGAAGACCCTGGGAGATGGTCCCCCGGAGCAAGGTGAAGGGACCTCCGGCCGCCATGCTGGTTGATCGGATCGCCGCAGCAGCGCTGCGGGCGATTTGATCATGCATTGAAAGTACTGCACTGCCGCAATCTGTATTGATCACAGCATCTGAGGGGTTAATGGCGGGTCTCTGGCTGCTGACAGCTGCCGGGACCTGCCGCGCATGATGCGTGCACCAGGGCGCTGCTCACAGTCATGGCGGCGCGTAAAGGTACGTCATGGTGCGTTAAGTACCACGTCACCGTGACGTACATTTACGTCCATTGTCGTTAAAGGGGTAGTCCAGTGGTGAAAAACGTATCCTTATAGGGGATAAGTTTCGGATCACGGGGGGGGGGGGGGGGGGGGCGCGTTCCCCCGCGATCTCCTGTTGTACCAGCAGCCACTTCTCTTAAAGACCCCACTCTAAAATTAGTAATCAGGCGCTGTGGCCGCCATTCTATTTAGTTTTTTTGGGGTATCACGTGTACCAGAGGTTGGTAACCATTGATCTAGGTGATGCCATACCTTTCAGAAGAGGTGTTGAAACAATTCTGGGAGTAAGTGCAGCAAGAACTACTTTTAGAGCTGGATCAGTTAACACAACCTAATTTTACTTCATTTTTGGTATGAATTTTTATTTTTCTATGAGAAACCTAATGTGTTGAAACATGCACATAAAATTATTCTCTACTTTTTAAAGAAAGGTGTTTGGTTGTAATGCCGCAGGCGTGACGCATCAATTTACTTTTTGGCTTATGTTTGGAAATTTACAGATAAACTCTAATTATTTGGCCTTGTAAAACTATTTTTTTTTTTTTTTTTCATTTTAAAAACCCCATCTTCACTGAGGCAGCATGTATACAACACATACCCTCCGCCTGCTTGTATGAGGTTTTGATATTGAGCCTTTTTTACTGGTTTCTCTCAGTAGATGATCATCTGCATATAAATGGGCTGTTGGTGTAAAATGATGACATCATGTTTCTCTGGTAACTAAAACAACAAATGACATTATCCAACAATGGTGGGTTATCCCATCATACAAGAAACAGGTAATCTTTAAAGCTTTGAAATCCTAACATAAGAAGACAGACTATATGTTACACAAGTCTGTAATTATCAGCTAAATAGATCATGAAGAAACTCCCACTCCCACCTGAAAACAGTGATACCGAAGAGAATTGATACTGAATACAGAATCTTATACTAATAGGGTACATTCACATGTATAGTATCCTGCACATACAGTATTTAATGTGCATGATTTGAAGATTTCAAGTAAATGAAATGACTGAACACAACTTTAAATCTGCAGCTTCAAATATTGTGCAGGATATTGTACATGTGAATACACTCTTAGGGTAGGATCACACACAGCACAGTATTTCACACAATGCGGCTGGATTCGCAGACCGCAGTCACAGTGGGTTGGCAGAGTGAGCTCCCTCCTGCTGCCGGTTAGTTCTGTGTGTTTGCTCATGACTGCCGGCAGGAAATCTGCTGCTACGAGCGGACACAGAGCTACCCTGCTGCCGCATGGAGCTCACTCTGCCAGTTGCTATGTGACTGCTGTAACCCCTTATGGTATAACTGTAATAAACCATAAAAGCATCTGTAAAAGCTGTATTCGTACAGTACTAACCTGCAGAATAAAATTGTCAATTATACCGCATTGGACATCCTTTTCCAGTCCGCACTGATCTAATGTGGTGATGGGCAAACTATAGAATATCGTTTACATCTACAGATTTACTGTATAAACTATATAGGCTGTTCTACAGGTGATATTAACCCCTTAAGGACTCAGGTTTTTTTTCGTTTTTGCACTTTAGTTTTTTCCTCCTTACCCTTTAAAAATCATAACCCGCGGGGCGGTGCGGGGCATTATCGGCAAGGTAATTGCCGATATCGATAATGCCCAAAATCGTGATTATCGGCCGATAATATCGGCCATACCGATAATTGGTCGATCCCTACTAAAAATCCATATTATGGCTTATTTTTTGCATCACCAATTCTACTTTCCAGTGACATTAGTCATTTTACCCAAAAATTCACGGCAAAACGGAAAAAAAAATCATTGTGCGACAAAATCGAAGAAAAAACGCAATTTTGTAACTTTTGGGGGCTTCCGTTTCTACACAGTGCATATTTCGGTAAAAATGACATCTTATCATTATTCTGTAGGTCCATACGGTTAAAATGATACCCTACTTATATAGGTTTGATTTTGTCGGACTTCCGGAAAAAATCATAACTACATGCAGGAAAATGTATACATTTAAAAATGTCATCTTCTGACCCCTATAACTTTATTTTTCCACGTACAGGGCAGTATGAGGGCTTACTTTTTGCGCCGTGATCTGAAGTTTTTATCGGTACGATTTTTGTTTTGATCGGACTTTTTGATCACTTTTTATTCATTTTTTTTAATGGTATAAAAAGTGACCAAAATACGCTTTTTTGGACTTTTTGAATTTTTTTACGTGTACGCCATTGACCGTGCGGTTTAATTAACGATATATTTTTATAGTTCGGACATTTACGCACGCGTAGATACCACATATGTTTATTTTTATTTACACTGTTTTATTTTTTTTATGGGTATTAACACGCCTGTGATCAGTGTTATCGGCGCTTGACTGCTCCTGCCTGGATCTCAGGCACGGAGCAGTCATTCGTTGATCTGACACAGAGGAGGCAGGTAAGGGCCCTCCCGGTGTCCTGTAAGCTGTTCGGGACGCCGCGGCGGTCCCGAACAGCCCGACTGACTAGCCGGGATACTTTCGCTTTAGAAGCGGCGGTCAGCTTTGACCGCCGCTTCTAAAGGGTTAATACCGCACATTGTCGCGATCGGCGATGTGTGGTATTAGCCGCGGGTCCCGGCCGTTGATGAGCGCCGGGACCGACACGATGTAATGCGGGGTCGCAGCGCGACCCCGCTTCATATCGTGGGAGCCGCCGCAGGATGTAAATATACATCCTGCGTGGTTAAGGGGTTAATCATTCAAGGTATCGTGTCCCCTTTACACAGGGTAGGGGATAAGGAATAATTGTCTGATTGTGGGGATGAGATTGTTGACTGCACACGCTCCATTCATTCTCTTTGGTAGCCCCCGAGTGCTGTACCCAGGCATCTCCATAGAAATAAATAGAGCACATGTTGTCTGCAGCGTGTGCTTTTTTCAGAGAGCCGGGGTACTGTTCAGGAGATCAGAGGGCCCCCTTCCCCAGTGATTAGACACTTAGGGGGCAATCACTTTCTTATGCGGTCCCAGATGTATTACCAAAGAGTTATGCACAAAATTATGAAAGCTCCATCTCCCACATCGGAAATTACCTTTCAGTATTTGCTTCCCTTTGCGGTTTAGACTTGAAAGACCCCTCACAAATTACAGGGGTTCGACAGCCTGTCAGAGTTGACAGCGGCATCAAAATAGCAGTAATACGTGTTGGTGGTGAAGTGTGTGTGGTGTATCGCCACAAATATTTTTTTTCGGTTTCTGAGCATATTTTTATTAAAAATTAAGGTTAAAAAATCTGTGGCATAAATGTGGGAAAAAATACCAAATTACAGAATTGCTGTATTGCTAAATTTTTGTTAACTTCATATAGCAGAAATGAATAAAAGATCAAAATAAAAAGATAACTTGTTTTGGCTTTGCCATAGATTGTGTGGTTAAATGAGTTACATCATTACTAATTACAACTGGTCCCATCATAAAACAAGCCCTCTTATGGCCCTCTAGGTAGGAAAATTGAATAACTACAAAAATAAAAAAAACTGCATCCTTAAAGGACATTTGTACTGCATAAATTTTACATATTCCTGTGCCCGGGCTGTAAAAATAAACAAAATAAACTTTCTCACCTTCCTACGTCACCGGCCAGAGCTCCTTTACATGATAGTGTGCTCAGCCTATCAGCGGCCGAGGCGAGACATCGCTGCATCCGGTGATACACTGACTGCTCTGTGACGTTCCCGTCCCCAGGAAGCAGCAAGAGGACCACAGCGGAGGACCGTGAGGCCGCTACCGGAGCAACGAGGGAACTTAGAAAGGTGAGTTTAGGTTTTTGTTTATTTTTGCATCCCGGGCACAGGAATATGTAAATTTCATGCAGTACAGATGTCCTTTAAGGTAAAAAAAAGTCTGGAATACCCCTTCAAACTGCAGTTTGGATGAGGAAAGCTTTCTAAAATGTCAAGCTCATTGACATTCACAAAGTCTTTACCCTTATTGATGGTCTTCACTGACTTTTAGCTCTTTTGAAGTACTATAAAATGGGTAAAGGATGCATAAGTGAATTCATTAAATCTAGAATATATTAAAAATATGTAGTAACTCTTAACATGTCCACATAGTTCCTTGGAAGAATAGGCAGCATGAAACACTTACATTCTCCCACTGTAAAATGATAAATGATTCACAAATTTCTGCTGGGAATGGGTCTCCTAGGCACCAGGTGGCCACTGATGGCATCTTTCTACCCCATATTGCACCTTATTTGGATGATTGATTAGTCAGGGCCTGTGCGACAGGGAATCTGCCAGGGACCACACCAAATCTTTGGAACATAAGGCACAATAATAAACAAAATGGGTTTAACTTAGCAGAAAAACTGAATTTCCAAAGTATTAACGGACACTATTGATCCCCCTTCCCCAGTAGTTTTTATTAAAAAATATCCAGACAGTGGTGTGAATAACCTTTTTTCCAGCATTACGCACTTTCCTCGCTTCCTTCTGATGTAGCCTGCAGGATCAGAAGAAAGAGAGGAGACTCATACGGTAGGGAAGTTTATTCATGCCCCCGGCCTTATAAAGCCTACCCATACCTCCAACGCTTTATAATTTTGCACGCCCATCTGATGGATTAAATGGGCACTGTCATGAAATAAAAAAATTGATATGTTGTAGTACTTAAGTACTACAACATATCTCTAATATAGTTTAATTAAAAAAAGTGATTTTAAACCAGTTTAAAATCACTTTTAAATTCGGCCACTACGGGTCGCCCTCCTAGTGGCCGAATGCATTCGGCAGTGACGTCACTACAGAATTTCGTCTCATTTGAGCCTGGCAAATGAGTCGAAATTCTAGTCACTGCGGTGCTCGCTCCCGCCTGTCAATTAAACAGGCGAGAGCGAGCACAGTGAAATCCAGGGCTGCGCATTGGCTCCCTGGACTCACACACTGGCCGCCTCCCTGCTGCATATTCTCCCTGCAGCAGGGAGGAACATGGCTCTTACCTCTGCTTACAGCCCCGGCTCCAGTGGGGATACGCCGCCTCCTCACTGCTCCTGTCATTGCCGGGGGGAGCGCGTTATATGGAGCAACAAGTGTGTGCCCGGCTTCCTGTCATGCTCCTACACTCTGGTAACTCTCTCTATGGTTCTGGAGGACTTTCAATCCTCCAGAAACATAGAGACAGTTTCCAGAGTGTACGGGCATGACAGGAAGCCGGGCATACACTTGTTGCTTGCTACGGACCCCCGCTCATGGTCCGGCACAGGTGAGGGGGGGGGTCTTCCAACACAGGGTGCCTCCAGTTGTTTCCCCACTACATCTATTTGCTGTCAGGGCATGCTGGGAGTTGTGGTGGTGAAACAGCTGGAGGCACCCTGTGCTGAGAACTATGGGCGGAACTCGGCCCCCAGCAGGCATCAGTGACGTGATGCCTGCTGGGGAAGTCTGCCTGGTAGTGAGCACACTACCAGGCAGACAAAATGCCATTTTTAAGATAATAAAAAAAAAATAAAGGCAGGGAGGGGGTTAGGGATAGATGGGCAATAGGCAGGGACAGAAAAAAAAAAAAAGAGGATGGTGGGAGCTACCCTTTAAGGAAATGGTTGGCTAGCAGTTAACCCCTTATGGACCCCGGGCCATTTTTCATTTTTGCACTTTACTTTTTTCCTCCTCACCTTCTAAAAATCATAACTCTTTAAATTTTCTACCTACAGACCCATATGAGGGCTTTTGTTTGTGCCACCAAATTTAATTTGTAATGACATCAATCATTTCACCACAAAATCTACGGCAAAACCAGGAAAAAATATTTGTGGGGCAGAATTGAAGAAAAATGTTTTTGTACATTTTGGGCGCTTTTGATTATACGGAGAGCACTTTTCAGTAAAAATTACACCTTTTATCTTTATTCTGTAGGTCCATACAGTCGCAAGGATACCTAATTTATATAGGTTTTATTTTAATTTACTACTCCGAAGTATCCCGACTGGTCATGATATGCCTTGAGGACCATCTCCACATCTCTTAGGGGAACCAGAATCTGATGAAGTCGATCACCAGAGACTTGATCAAAAGAATTTCAGTACAGTCATTTGTGCACAAACAGTTGCTTCTTCTGTCGCCACAGACTCTTCAACTCGTAGTCACAATGGGCCCGGTGTAGACTGTTGGTACCTTTTTCGCCAGAATGTAGTCCAACAGATCCCCCCCCCCCCCCATAACTCGACTTTCATCTTGGAGAGTCTTCCGGGTGTACAGGTCTTCTTTAACCTTTTCGGACCTGGGTTCACCGTCCATGAGGGCTGTCACAACATTCTGGTTCACAAACCGTTGATAAAATGAGGGGCATCTCGACGTCTTCCCACGCGTCTTCGACAGGTGGTTCTTTACCGGGGATCATCTGAGATGGTACATAGGCATTGACGTTTGACTTGCCGCTTCTGTACATTATGGTAAAGCTGTAATTAGCGAACCTTGAGGCACATTGGTGTTCAAGAGCACCCAACTTAGCAGTGTTCAAGTGGGCCAACAGGTTATTATCCGTGTAGACAGTAAATGGCACGGCAGCCAAATAATCTTAGATTTTTTTCTGTCACTGTCCATACCAGGATGAGAAGTTACAATTTGAATGAACTGTAATTGGCATGGTTATTCTCTGCTCCTCGCAGGTTACGACTGGCATAAGCAATCACTCTCTCTTGTCCATCTTGAGCTTGGAACAGGACAGCTCCCGGACCTTCAAAACTGGCATCAGTATATAGCCTGAATGGCTGACTGTAGTCTGGATACGCCAAGATGGGGGGGTTCTGTCAGCAGACGTTTAAGAGGTCTGAAAGCTGTCTCTTGCTCTTTTGCCCATTCAGTAGGTAGTCTTCCATTGTAATTCTCCTTCACCATACCCCGTAGGAGAGCTGTGTGGGGTTCTGCAATTTGGGCGAAGTGTGGGATGAAGAGACTGTAGTAGCCGATGAATCCCAGGAAGCTCCTGACATCCTTCACAGTGCGTGGGGTAGGCCAGTTCTTGACAGCGTCCACCTTTTCAGGATTTGGCTGAACTCCCTCTGCACTGACAACGTTGCCCAGGTAATCGACTTAAGGTTTGAGCAAGTGACACTTTGATGGTTTGATCTTCAACCCATGCTTGATCAGGACTTGAAAGATGTCTGACAGATGACTGAGGTGTTCCTGGTAAGACTTGGAATACACGATGATGTTGTCCAGGTATAATAAGACCCTTTGTAAATTCAGATGGCCCAGGCACCTTTCCATCAGACGTTTGAACGTAGCAGGGGCATTATTTGGCCCAAATGGCATACTTTTAAACTTTAACAACCCCATGGGTGTCACGAAGGCAGTCTTCTCCCGATCCTCCGCGACCATGGGCACTTGCCAGTAGCTGCTGGTTAAATCCAGAGTGGAGAAGTAAGCAGCAGACCTGAGGGCAGTAAACGACTCCTCAATCCTTGGCAGAGGATTAGCATCCTTTATGAATGACATTATTCAGTTTCCTGTAGTCAACACAAATAGTTTCATCTTTCTTCTTGAACAGGACGAGTTGCGCCACCCAGGGACTCTGACTTTCTTGTATCATGTCTGCCTCCTTCATGTCAGTCAGCATCTTCTTGACAGTCTGATACATGCCTGGCAAGACCTGACTGTGTCTTTCCTTGATGGACGGGATGTTGCTTGTGAGGATACGGTTCTGGATCATTGAAGTCTTCCCAAAGTCTGTGGGGTGTTTGCTGAAAGCTTCATTATATATTTTGGCGACGTTGACGATTCCATTGACCTGGTCCCGTTGGGTAGTGTCGTCTCCAACCTGGAGCTGTGCCCACCAGGACACTGGTGGATTAGTACTGGATCCACCGGTAACTTGAGCCGCACGCTGTCGGGCCACTAAACTCTCTGTCACAATGTCCTTCGACACTCCAGGAGGTACAACTGAACCACTGGAGTGTACTTGAGTAAAACATTAGCAGAATCAGACAAGTTCACTATCCGTACTGGGACTCTCCCATTTGAGACACTGACGAGACTTCTCGCAGCTCAGACTAAAGGATCATCTCCCAGCTGCATGGGTTCCAGCAGGGCCTGATAATCCCGATTCTTCACTCCGGGCGTGCATGGCACCATATGATGGTTTTCAGTGTTGGGTTGTAAGGTCATTGACCTGATGTCTTGAACTCGTACTCTGCTGATCTCGCCCTGCTTGTTGGCAAACTTCTGTTCCGCTTGTAGGATTTTCAGGTGGTGCCTGCTGGTGTGAAGGGGGCATATGGGGGAGAGAGGCATACAAGGCATTTAGAATTTCAGTAAAACAATTCCTCATGTTCATCCCCAATATAAATTACGCAGACCCCTTACCTGTCACATTGGTTACAATCACTCCCTGCCCTTTAAGTACATGTTCAACCAGTTGAATGGTTGGCTCCCAGTATCCATATCTGGGGACTGGTTGCCCATTACCTGCAACTACTCTAAAATTAACATCCTCAGGCTCACATAATAGACTAGCATCCCAATGCTGGTAAAAAAAAAAAAAAAATGTTTACATATGGTTGACACTTGTGACCCTGTATCTATTAACACCTCTAAAGGGACACCTTTTACTAGAACTGTTACAAGGGGACAGGAGGCAACATAAAGTGAGAGTCCTGATTTAGGTCGTTCAGAGGTTGGACCTAGTGACTGTTTTCCTGAGGGCCGATCCTCGACCTCAGGGTGAATCCGTTTAAATCCCAGCACTGCATATACCAATGGCCAGGCTTGTTACAATAGGTTCAAAAAGGTCTCTTAGTCCCTGGGTATCTATTGGATGGAGGATTATGCTAAATGGGATTGTGGGGAGCAGGGGCAGGTTTCCTAGGCAAGGGCGATTCACGGTCGGGTGGCAAGCTCCTTAACAGCCTTAAGCAGGACATTGAGCAATTAACTAACACCCTGTAGATCCGAGACTGTATTGATTGGCAAAGTATGTTGCACAGGGGCGGGGACAGGGGATGGTGATGGTATAGGCCTGGCTGCCACCCCTAGTGGTTCTTGAGCAGGTGTAAGGGGAACACAAATTTCCTCTAACTCAGTCCTGAACTCAATCACTTGGATAGCCAGTCTTTTAAAAGCAGGAAATGACATGTAAGGATTTTGAACTGCTAACATTCTCAACTGGGCCTTGTCCCACTTGTTATGGGTTCCATCAATAAATCTGTCCATTAACACTTTGTTGCCCTGCTCGTGAGTTATACCATCTAACTTCTGGACAGTACCTGGGACATTCTGTAGGGCTACAGCATACGCTCTCAAGGTCTCACCTCTCGCCTTTCATACAACCGGAGATGTACCTCTGATGGAGAATGTGACTCAAATACCTGGTACAGTCCTTCAAAGATCTGTTCCACCGTTGCCTTCTCAGAAGCTGGCTGGTCCCTGGAGTTGTCCCGTTAGCAGTTGCACCTGTTGGTTAGGAGGGAAAGAGTAAAAGACAAACAAACTCTGGATCCTCTCTTTGAAATCCCTCAGGGTGAAGGGGTCTCCATTGTAGGTGGGAAGGACAGGATTGCCGATGCTGTCGCTGGAACACCAGGATTGCAGGGTCCAGGAGACTAGCTGCTTGACGCCGCTGGAGATGAAGGGACGCTGACGCCCGGTTGATCTGTGGTGCTGGGTTCGGACATCTTGTAGATTTTTGACTGTGCTGTTGCTTTAACCTCTTAAGTAAGAGTAAGTTGTTCATGTCCAAAATTGTATGTCGGAAAGACAACACAAGAACTGAGACGGCCTATCGAAAAACATCTAAGTACGATACGGACTAATACAGATACACCACTGGCCAAGCATGTCAGGCTGGTACATAACAATCATATGGACCAGCTTTAATTTTGGGGGCTGTGCCAAATCAGGATGGGTACAAGAAAAGGAGATGTGAATAAAATTTTGCTCAAAGAGGATAAGTGAATTTATCGGCTTCAAACCAGAAGTCCACATGGACTAAATGAAGGCTTCTCATTTACTGCGTTCTTAGACTAAAATATGAGTATAACACGGCACAAGATTAACTCAATTTTATAGAGACAAGTAATGTGTTCACACCGGGTATTCAATCTACTTAATTTATCTAATTCAGAATTTCATAACAAGATATTAAATTATTCATACCAATCCACTCCTAACATGAACAAGAATATATTGGTGCATAAATACTAAAAGGAAGTACACAACTATACACTATGATACACTGGGGAAGATTTATCAATACCTGTCCGGAGGAGAAGTTGCTGAGTTGCCCATAGCAACCAATCAGATCACTTCTTTCATTTTTGAAAAGACCTGTGAAAAATGAAAGAAGCGATCTGATAGGTTGCTATGGGCAACTCGGCAACCTTTCCTCTAGATGGGTTTTGATAAATCTCCCCCATTATGTATAAGTACTCACATCTGGAGATGATGGGACATGGAGACAGGGTTGGAGATGAATTCTGGACTAATAGACATCTAGATAAAAGTAATATAGGTTAAACAAATGTATACTAAATATATAACATTCGTGCACAAGGAAATAATTAGCATTAAAGAGAACAATATGACTCACTTGACCAATTTACAAGATACTTATCTGATTACATTATGACTTGTCAATCGTTTCACAAGATAAATAGAATGTTACCCTATTACAATACAGTAGCACAGGATATAGAAATAATAAAAAATAACAATTTCTGCACTATTACGTTTAATATAGTCAGAGTATTCGTACATATACCATTTGACCCAAGAATGGTGATTCATGGAGGATTACCATTCTGGATAGAACCAGCATAAAGAAGTGTGTGTCCACAGCGAACAACTAAATGATC
The DNA here is from genome assembly GCF_029499605.1 of Hyla sarda. Lineage (NCBI taxonomy): Eukaryota > Metazoa > Chordata > Amphibia > Anura > Hylidae > Hyla > Hyla sarda. The sequence goes on from NC_079191.1 coordinate 333,412,266, forward strand.
AGAGAATTCCAATACCAACTTGGATGCACATAGTCTACTTTAGCATAAGCTGTGTTTTTAATAAGCACTAAACATAAATGTTTTATTAGATCCCTTAAAATACATAGAGACAAAAATGAAGTTTTAATAAAAGGGGGGACCCCCTTTTGGGGGGGGGGGCACCCCTAAAAGTTGGTGTGAGCTTTAACCTCTTAAGGACGCAGGGCGTACAGGTACACCCTGCATCCTTAAGAGGTTAAAGCTCACAGCTTTTAGGGGTGCGCCGGGCCCGGTATATAATACAGGGTCACTCCGTGTATACCGGGTCGGTCTTGGCGGCTAATAAAAGGGCTAATAGCGTGCTTCACCGATCGTTGTGCCGCATGCTATTAACCCTTTAGACGCGGCGTTCAAAGTTGATTGCCACATCTTAAAGTAAAAACTTCCTGGTAGCTCAGTCAGGCTGATCGGGACCATCGCGATAAAATCGCGATCTCATGATCAGCTAGAATGCGAGCAGAGGTCCCTTACCTGCCTCAGTCATGTCCGATCGGCAATTGATTGCTCCAAACCTGAAATCCAGGCTTGAGCAATCGACCGCCGATAACACTGATCTTTGCCATGTCAATGCACGGCAATGATCTGTGTATGAGATCAGTATGTGCAGTGTAATAGCCACTAAGGGGGGCTTATAACACTGCAAAAAAAGTGGGAAAACACGTTCATAAAAGTTCATGTTTATTAAAAAAAAATTTAAATGGGAAAAGGGGGTTTTCCCATTTAAATTTTTTTTTAATAAACATAAACATGTGGTATCACTGCGTGCGGAAATGTCCAACCTATAAAACTATAGTGTTAAACCGCACAGTCAATGGCGTACGTGCAAAAAAAAAAATTCCAAAGTCCAAAATAGCGTACTTTTGGTCACTTTTTTTATCATGAAAAAATAAATAAAAAGCAATCAAAAAGTCCGATCAATATACAAATGGTACCGATAAAAACTTCAGATCAGAGCAAAAAATTAGCCCTCATACCGACACGTATGCGGAAGAATAAAGTTACAGGGGTCAGAAGATGACAATTTTAAATGTATACATTTTCCTGCATGTAGTTATGATTTTTTTTTTTTTTTAGTAGTAATACAAAATCAAACCTATATAAGTAGGGTATCATTTCAACCATATGGGCCTACAGAATAAAGATAAGATGTCATTTTTACCGAAAAATGCCCTGCTTTTAAACAGAAGCCCCCAAAAGTTAAAAAATTGCATTTTTTTCTTCTATTTTGTCACACAATGAATTTTTTTTTCCGCTTTTGCTTTTTTTTTTTTTTTTTAGCTTTTGGTAAAATGACTAATGACACTGCAAAGTAGAATTGGTGGCGCAAAAAATAAGCCATAATATGGAATTTTAGGTGCAAAATTAAAAGCATTATGATTTTTAGAAGGTGATGAGGAAAAAGGTAGGAGCAGTCAAGCGCCGATAACACTGATCACAGGCGTGTTAATACATGGCAGTGATCAGTGTAAAAGATCAGTGTATGTAATGTTATAGGCCCCTATGGGAGCTATAACATTGCAAAAAAAAGTTAACAAAGGTCATTTAATCCCTTCTCTAATAAAAGTTTGAATCACCCCCACATTTTCCCATAAAAAAAGTTGTAAATTAAAATTAACATATGTGGTATCACCGCGTGCGTAAATGTCCAAACTATAAAATGATATCCTTAATTAAACCGCACGGTCAATGGCGTACACGCAAAAAAATTCCAAATTCCAAAATAGCGTATTTTTGGTCACTTTTTAAATCATAAAAAATGTTATAAAAAGTCCAACACAAAAATGGTGCCGATAAAAACTTCAGAACACGGCGCAAAAAATAAGCCCATATACCAGCCTGTACGCGGAAAAATTAAGTTACAGGGGTCAGAAGATGACAATCTTAAACGTATAAATTTTCCTGCATGTAGTTATGATTTTTTTCAGAAGTGCGATAAAGTCAAACCTATATAAGTAGGGTATCATTTTAACCGTATGGACCTACAGAATAAAGATAAGGTGTAATTTTGACCAAAAAATTCACTGCGTAGAAAGAGAAGCCCCCAAAAGTTACAAAATGAAATTTGTTTTCTTCAATTATGTCGCACAATGATTTTATTTTATTTTTTCCATTTTGCCGTGGATTTTTTGGTAAAATGACTGTCACTGTAAAGAAGAATTGGTGGCGCAAAAAATAAGCCATCATATGGATTTTTAGGTGCAAAATTTAAAGAGTTAAGATTTTTAGAAGGTGATGAGGAAAAAATGAAAATGCAAAAATGGAAAAACGCTGAGTCCTTAAGGGGTTTAAGAAGAATGAGGTGCGTTCCCCTTTAAGAGAACTGATGAGGTTCTGTAGTGGCTCTGGTTTGGGTGATGGGGGTACAACCACAGACACTCCTCCTCTATTTTGCAGGTACCCCGTGATAAGCGGCTCAGTGACCACATTTGCGGACAGTAGTAACAAAACTCAGGTACCGGACACTTTGTATTGGTGATTGGTGGTGTTTGCAGAACCTGTGATGCAGCGCTGACTTTGCGGGTGACAGCCAGAGATGAGCGCAGCAGCCTGAACTTCCAAAATGGCTGCGCCCAGGGAACTTCCTGTTTGGGTCCGGTCAGGAAAATCTTCCCCTGTGCAACACACGGGCGTTCCTTTTGGTTCCTCCTCGCTGGATCGAAGAGGCATCACCGCTGGGGACTGATGTATGTGGAGCTGCAACCACTAGTGCACGGGAAATGCTGGATCAGATTAACTCTTTCAGGTACAAACTTTACACAGGCCTGCACAACTCTTTTACGGTTCACAAGGGCAGATAGCAGACTTTTCTTCACCTACCCCTCTATTACCCAAGCGCCTTGCAATAAACAGATTTCACTGACCAAGTCCTGACCAAGTTGTGGTGAGGGTGTAATGGAGGGCAGATGTTATTACCCTAGGGGGAAGATGGCATTAACCCCTTGTGTTCGTGACACCAGGGCGTGGTTTTACCTCTTCACCACCTAAAGGTATGACTGAATACTGGGCAGGGCAAATAATGACTCCGATGCCAAGTTACGGAACAACGGCAGCTTTACTGAGGCAGACAGATGGAATAGTCTCTTCAGCTGTTAGGCCATAGGAAGTGAATTTTGAGACTTGCGGGCTCGCTAGGACTTGTAGTGGACTTGGATTAATTGCTGCAGACCCACGCTGAATTTAGACAGACTGATCTTGACTGACTTGACTAGGACTGACTAAACTTCACCCCTTGTGTAGCTTACCAGGTTTTGATGGTCACCTGTGAGGCACTTGGTTGCTGGAAGCGTGGCTGGGTGGTAGGCCTTGGGTCTCCTCAGGACACCAGACACTCTCAGGACTTGACATCACTGTAGCTTAGCTTAGACGGACTCTTGACCAGTCTAGCTAGCTCCTTCCAGGGCTTATATGGGGGAGACTTTGGAGGGGTCTTATAGGTCACCCACAAGTCATATGATCACTGACACTTTCCCTGGTTACAAGACTTAGTAACAACATTTAAAGGTATATACATTATACAGACAATGCAATAGATAATACAAGGCATAATTAACCATTTATCATATTCAATGGAGAGGTGGACTTAGGGGATATTGAAATAGAGTCCGCCAGACAGGACAGAAAGGGTACAGGGATGCAACTCCTGTACTGGGCTACCACACTATAACCCAGTGTACAGGGTGAACAGGCTGACAGTTTTCCTTTAACAGGCAGTCAGAATGCAAGCAGAAAGGAAGAAGGAGAGGGAGAAAGCTGAATAGAATGAGCAGTAAGGATAGGGAGCAGAGGTAAGGCGGAAGGGAGGGAATGGAAAGGGTAACGATGGAGCAAGGAGAAAAAAAGAACACTACATAGGCAGGTGACAAACTCTGTAATCAGCCCCCCCCCCCCTCCCCCCAGGAATCTATACCTACCAGTATCTATTTTAGAAATGACAGGTCTTCGATAGGGGTTTAGTTATGTCAGTTTTTGCCACATATTTACTGAAATTGTGGAACAACTAACCTTTAAGAGAAAATAAGATTTATTGGAAAACTGCTCCAGTATAGTCTAGGGGAATGCTACCACAAAAAGATGGTGTAAGAACTGCTTTGCATAATCTTTCTTCCCAGTGACAACCCAGACACACTGGTACTGTGCTGATAGGAAGCTCTGAACAGTTTGTCGTGAATTTTCCGTTTGCATGCTGCTATTTATAATCTTCTCTCGGGGAACTAAATGGTTGTACTCTTCCATGCTGGGTGCAGTTTTCTCACTTGTAATTTTAAACACAATACAAAGCTACAGTATGTGAACCAGTGTTTTCTGCTATGGCGTCAAGCAGAGCCTATTATTATCCTACACGTTCGGCATTTGGATTGTCTCCACCTTAGGTTACATCTCATGCCTAGTAATGGAATCTCTGCTGATGGCACCTATGTATTATGTTGTCCAGAAAATGTAGTTCTTTTCCTCCGGAAAGGGGGTTTCAATATGAAATTTAGATTTTTTTTATTTTTTTTATAGCAATAAAACAAAACACCCCTACGCATCCCATTAAGTTAGTGGGGTGAATGGTTCCTTTGTCTACATCTCAGGCTCTATTCTTCCTCTTTGGGTCTGGAATAACAGCTTTGCCCTGCAGTTCTTGTGTATCTGATCTATTTTGACGTAGGCATACTTGAGAATTTGCTTCTGTTCTGCCTCTCCAGCCACACTGGTTCCTGTTTATTTCAGAGAATGAATTTGTTGTGCATAGCTATGCAATTGTTCATACATTTGGTTTGTGGCATACAGTACTATGACTGATAAATGGATCCCTGGCTTACATAAAGGGAAAATTCTGGGAGACATGAACACTGCCTAAACTGGACCTAACCATAGTTGTGATGTTCAAAGACGTTTTCTGATCTCTATAAAAAAAAAAAAAAAACTTTTACATGTTGCAAAATAAGAAAACAAGAAGTTTCTCTATGCTAGTTTATTTATTTATATTCTTTTGGTCAATGGGATCCTGCCTGTTTCCTGTTGGTATTGTGGAATGATGGTGATCAATAGACTAGTGTAACACTGCTAGAGTTCAGACAACTTATTGTGCTCAATGTGTGTTATTCCTCAGCAGAGATCATGGGTATCACCAATTTATGGAGATGCTCTCTTGTTTGTTCGGACAGTATTTGGACCAGCTTTGTGATATACTGTATTTTTCGCCATATAAGACGCACCCAATTTTAAAGGATGAAAATCTAGAAAAAAAAGATTCTGAACCAAATACAATGTAAAGTATAGGACAGTGATCTTCAACCTGCGGACCTCCAGATGTTGCAAAACTACAACTCCTAGCATGCCCGGACAGCCGTTGGCTGTCCGGGCATGCCAGGAGTTGTAGTTTTGCAACATCTGGAGGTCCGCAGGTTGAAAACCACTGGTATAGGAGGTAATACTCACGTGTCCCTGCCGCTCCGGACCCGTCACCGCTGCCCTGGATGTCGCCCTCCATTGCTGTCGCCGTGTCCCTGGGGTGTCCTCCTTGCTCCTGAACGTCTCTGCTGCCCGGTATCCTCGCTCTCCGTCTCCGCCATCACATCGCTACGCACACTGCTCCTATTGGATGACGGGACGGCGTGCGCAACGAAGTGATGATGATGGAGAGCACCGGCCATGCAGGGGATCCCGGCATGGAGCAGTCATTCGCCGATCAGACACCGAGGAGCAGGTAAGGTCCCTCCGAGTGTCCTGTAAGCTGTTCGGGATGCCGCGATTTCACCGCAGCGGTCCCGAACGGCCCGACTGAGCAGCCGGGTTAGTTTCACTTTCGCTTCAGACGCGGCGGTCAGCTTTGATCACCGCGTCTGAAGGGTTAATACAGGGCATCACCACGATCAGTGATGTACTGTATTAGCCGTGGGTCCCGGCCGTTGATGGCTGCAGGGACGGCCGCGATATGACTGGATTTTAATGTGTATTTGTCCTATAAGACGCACCAACTTCCCCCCCCCCCCCCCAGTTTTGGGGAAGAAAAAGTGCATCTCATACGGCGAAAAATACGGTAATGTCTGTACTTGGTGAACTTAACTTTATTTTAGTCATGGACAAAGATGGGAAGTCCTGGGGAAAAAAAGAATTTTGAAATAAAACAGAAATTTGAAATAAAACAAAGGAGTTTAGTTTGAACAGCATGTTATAAAGAACCTTTAGACCATCATAAGACCTAAGACAAGCAAATCCTTAAACGCAATTTTTAAAGAAGCGTGATATGCATTTCTGTTTCTAGGGGTGCTGTAAGGAAAAGGTTTCAGTTTAGTTTGTTGTGGCTTTGCTCCATCTTGTTGGTATTACAGGAATTCCTTCAGCATGTAACCACAAGGAAAAGTATTCACCCCTTGCCTTTTTAATGTATATATTTTTTATAATGTAAATCTCCTGCTAAAGCTTCAGGGCTGCACCTCAAAAACTACTGTGACATGTGACCTCCCCTCCACACCTCTGAACACATTGGCTGCCGCTGGGTAGCACTGTGTGTCAGCTAACAGAAGAATATGCAGAGTATTTTCTTTTGCACAGTGAATTTTGTGCGGTGTGAAATATGCTGCATCAGGGGTGTGGAAATTTTAATTGAAAAAACTACTTGTCCACGGACAAAAACAGAGCAAAATCTATTTGTCCCTCATGACGATCCACTTGTCCCGGCCAATTTTCGCTTTTACACCCAATTTTTTTTTCCTCCTCGCCCTATAATAGCCATAACTAACTACTATAATTGATACCTTTTAAATTTTTCTATAACATATGCTCCGAAACAAAAACAAAATATTGGAGGCGTGAAATTGAAATAGTAAAAGATAATTTAGCAAATTTGGTGGTTTTGTTTTCTACGCCATTTACCTTGTGGTTGAGCGAACATGTTATTTTGATACTTTAGGCCGACCTGATTGCAGCAATACCAGATTTGTGTAGCTTCCATCATTTCCAGTTTTACGAATAAAAAAAAATTCTGAACTTTTTTGAATTTCTTTTTAATTGCCATTTTCTGACCCCTGTAGCTTCCCCACCACATACGAGGCTGTATGAGGGCTAATTTTTTGCGCCATAATCTGTTTTTGTATCTGTACCATTTTTGTATTAATCTGACTTTTAAATCGCTTTTAACTTTTTTTCCTGGGATATTATAAAAATTGAAATTCTGTGGTTTGGTGTGTGTGTGTATATATATATGTATATATATATATATATATATATATATATATATATATATATATATATATATATATATATATATATATATATATATATATATATATATGTGTGTATGTATATATATATATATATGTGTATGTATGTATTTTTTTTTTTTACATTTACGTCATTTACCATATTGGATACGTAATGTTATCTTTTAATAGTTCGTACAATTACGCAAGCAGCGATACCAAATAGGTTTATTTTTATGTTTACATGTTTTATATAGGAAAAGGGGGTGATTTGAACTAATATGGAAGGGTTAATGTGTGTCTTTCAAACTTTTATTAAAAGATATTTTTTTTTCTTTACTTTTAGTCCCTTAAGGGACTTTTAGGAGGAATCATTAGATTCCTCTATACAGATCACTAGAGTTCTATTGAACTCCATTGATCTGTGTTCTCTGCGATCTATTGATAGAGCCTAGTCCAGCTAGGCTCAATCAATGACAGAGCCACGGACACCAGGGAACGAGAGGTAAGCCTTCTGGCTACCTCTATAGCGGATAACCCCCCACATCGCGCTGCGGTGGGAGCGATCCACCCCACTAGCCCACCTGGGAGCATTCGCATGTCCCTTTAGATGCAGCTGTCAGCTTTGACAGCATCCATCTAAAGGGTTAATAGCCAGCCATGGCAATCACCGCATGCTGGCTATTAGCTGCGGCCCCTCTGAGCGCCGCCGTGCTTGGGGGCTTTCAGGTCCAGCCCTGCTTGCCCGAAGCAGGGCTAAGGGCCTGAAAAATTCACCTGCCCGGCGTCAGGAAATGTATGTCCCGTACGTCGGGCGATAGGAATTCCACATCCCTGTGCATATATGTTGTGTGTGACCCTACCCTTCTGCAATACAAAAGTGAACATTATCATGTTCTAACAGAATGACTTCCCTAGGTTCTGATTTATCTTAAATGTTTTCTTTTGTCTTGTTTTCTCTCAGGAAGAAGAAATGCCAGAAGTAGAAATAGATATAGATGATCTTCTAGATGCAGCTAGTGAAGAAGAACGTGTTGTCAAATTACAGGTGCCACCTTTTATGTATATGTTACCTACACTCCTCAGCATGTGGACGCCACTTTTATGATGGTCGTGATTTGTGCAACTCTTCTTTCATTTCCCACCACCATTTCTAGTAACCTGAACACTGATATTTTTAGCAATGTGTCTTAGGGCTGGGCATTGTACCGGTTCATACCGAAATTTTTGGGCTGCACGATATGTATTTTTCCCCATACAGGTTGGGCCCCTCCCCCTTGGGAATGAATTATCAACCCAGGGCAGCGCTGTCCCCACATCGGGGAACTAATCATATGTGACCCGCCAGAGATGTTCTGCTCCCCGTACCAAATCATGTGACCTGCCAGTGCTGTTCTGCTCCCCCCCCCCCCCCCACACCAAATCATGTTACCCGCCAGCGCTGTTCTGCTCCCCCCCCCCCCCAATTATCAGCCCAGTGGGGTACTTCTCACATATGTCACCCGCAAGCACTTCCCTCCTCCTCTTTGTTGGGGGTCGCCGGCGCTGGAACTCTATATACTGTACGCCAGTGGTCTCCAACCTGCAGACCTCCAGATGTTGCAAAACTACAACTCCCAGCATGCCCGGACAGCCAACGGCTGTCCGGGCATGCTGGGAGTTGTAGTTTTGCAACAGCTTGAGGTCCGCAGGTTGGAGACCACTGCTGTACGCTGTATCCCTATGCCCGGGCTGCAAAAGATAAAGAAAGTAAACTTTAACTTGCCTACGTCGGCCTTACGCTGGGGACGGGAACGTCAGACAGCCGTCAGCCTATCGCCGAACGCAGTGATGTCCCACCCTGGCCAGTGATAGGCGGAGCCCACTGTCTTGTAAGGAGCTCTGATCGGCTTCTTACATGATAGTGGGCTCAGCCTATCACTGGCTGGGGCGGGACATCGCTCCGGCCGGTGATAGGCTGAAGGCTGTCCGACGTTCTAGTCCCCAGGAACAGCGCGAGGCCGACATAGGTAAGTTAAAGTTTATTTTCTTTAACTTTCGCAGCCCGGGCATAGGGGTACAGCGTACAGCAGTGGTCTCAAACCTGCGGACCGCAGGTTGGAGACCACTGGCGTACAGTATAGAGTTCCAGGTGGGGGTGCTTGCGGGTGACATGTGAGTAGTACCCCGCTGGGCTGATAATTGAGGGGGGAGGAGCAGAACAGCGCTGGCGGGTAACAGGATTTGGGTGGGGGGGGGGGGGAATACCTTTATATACCGTGGAATCGCCATAAGTTACAAAAATACCGTGATGCACATTTGGTCATACCGCCCAGCTCTAATGTGTCTAATACCTGTAGATTGTTGAATATACACAACTATGTAGATTTGACATGAGCAGTGCCAGCACTTCAGCTTTATTTTGGACCCATTCTTTATTATTTGTTCATGTGTTCTGTTTCGTTTTAATCACTTTTAATCCTTTTTTACAGGAATCATTAGTAGACTGCTTCAAGCCAACAGAGGTAACCAATATTTCTTTCTTACTTATCATCATCTTGTTACATTTTATAGTCTTCCTAGTTCACTGCCCCCATCATGATAAACCACCCCTGCCTTTATTTTGATTATTTTTTTTTTTAGTTTTCTACCTTGATATTGCTCTGTATTTTCTGCTCAGTTTCAGTCAGATTCACAGACTGGAAAGGGGCATCACCTGAAGCCATACAGGGGAGAATTTCCTCCCTCACTCTTCCACACACAGCCCAGAGCAGTTCAGTATGAGAGATTAGCTATGATTGGCTAAGGCTGGACTCGCCTCCCTCAGCACTCCAGACTGCATTTCCTGATTTTGGACTTCTGCCAGGCAAGCAGGAGTCCAAAGTCTGTGCAAGAGATGGGGGGAAATGTGCTCTGGACAAGTAGGGAAATACCTAGTGGCAGCTTTTTTAAACACGAAACATAGAAAACTTCATTTTTTATTTAAATTTTTTTTTTAAACAATAGAAATTTAGAATGATTTTTTATTTACCATAAGGAGTGCAGTAGCAAAAATCGGTTTTAATGAGAGTGCCCATTTAAGTACTATGCATTATCACAAGTTAAGCAAGGTTCATCCAGGTATTTTTTGGACTAGAAGATGAGTACAAGACTCACCCCTGATTAAGATAACCGAAAAACAGGAAAAACATTTAAAGTTCCCTGTTAGCAGAACTATGTATGTGTAGCAGAGCTTTGTGTGTATAATATGTGTGCTACAAAGATGTGTAATCAGGAAAGGGACCACTGCCTATTTCCTATAGTCTCGTGTGCTGAGTCTTTTTAGTGTCATAGCAGATGCGAAGGTAGGCTTAATCAGGGACTGTCTGTGGTTTCTAAACCACCTGGTAAAGACCTGGCATAAAATATGTTGGAGAATGGCTTTCCCTTCATCCGACTACAAAATATAGAACAAAGAATAGTGCAGTTTGCTAGGATGTTACTCTTTCCTCTTTAGGGTGCGTTCACATGGAGTAAATGAAGAGTAATTCACGACAAAAAATTTAAGGGTGGAATTTTTTTTATTTTTGTGCAAAATTCGCAGGAAATTTGCGTGCAATTTGCGCGGAATTGCGCGTGGAATTGCGCGTGGACATGTGGGAGAAAGAACTGAAGGGTTTTTCAGCCATTTCCGCGCAAATTGCGCGCAAAAACGATGTTGGGCGGAATTTTTTTTACCATTGACTTGAATTGATTTCTGCTAGCGGATTCCGCTTGAAGAATGAACATGTTCTTCAAGCGGAACGGAATTCAGCGTCAGAATTCAGCTAGCAGAATTTCCGCAGTGTGAACAGGACAGCAGAAATAACATTAAAGTCAATGGGCAGAGGAGATGTGCATTAATTTGGAGCGGAGAATTCAAGAGGAATTACTCGAGTAAATTCCTCTTGAATTACTCCGTGTGAACGCACCCTTATTCAGGTGCATGCTAGAGTATCAATAAATATTATACAGTGTTAGGACTCATGAAAGTCTGAGCTGTGTGCTTTGCAGTGTTTACAGTAGTGCAAGGAAGAGCCTTAGATAAGAGTTGTCACCTGTTCGTTTGCCAAACCTGCAATGTGACTACAGGGAGCTGAATGCTTTCCATGGCAGCAGGAGGCCTTCTGTTTGCCTCCGTACTTGCCTCTTGGTAATGTGCTGAGAGTGCCTTAGGCAGACTCTACTAGCCGAGTGCAGATGTAACTAGCAATGCTATGTAAAAGCATAGTATTATTCAGTGTAAGCAATCAAGTGATTGCTTGTAAAAGTCTCCTAGAGGGAAAATATGCGTAAAAAGTTTTTATTTTTATTTTTTATGGGAGAAAGTGGAGTGATTTACATTTTTTATCAACCTATTTAGTATCGCCACATGCAGATCTATGCAAGTTATACAGTGGAATAATATTCATCTAGTATGATGAACAGCATAAATGTATCACATAATGTATCATAAAAAATGTTTATAAAAAGAGATAAATAAGTTACATCTAATCTAAAATGGCATAAATAAAAACTACACATCACAGTGTAAAAATGAGTCCTCAGACAGCCCCATAGATCTAAATTAAAAAAATGATAGGGGTGAAATTAAGGTTATTTTAAGCATACCTATTTTGTTAAAAAGTTGTACATTACAATATAGAGCATGCAAAAGCAGTAACCTAGCCTGTAACTGTAAACCTAACCTGGATGCATTGTCCCTTATTTTGTTTGGATGTCTGAGTAACCTGTTTGATTATGATCAATTTTATGTAATTTTCTAATATGTCGCTTAATCCATAAAATTTTCCATAGTCAATTGAGCCCGAGGAGCATAGGTATTTAGAGTACAGATGCACAATCTTACATTTTTAAAAGCATTTGAAAGTGCCATCTCTTTAAAGTCATGCATTCCAATGCACAGTATACAAGTAAACCACTTGTACTATCGCCCTCTCACCTCTATTTATGTAGTTAAATGTGAAGCTAGTTGAAAGGATTGCTGTTTATTACACCTTGGAATAAAAATTTAGATGACAGCCTATTAAAAGGACAAATGCTGTGCGATGTATTGCCTATTAGTGTGGTTCCTCCTTGTCCTGTCTCTTTCCCTGTGCTATTTGTTCTTGGTCCTGATTGCTTATTGACACTGATCCTGATTGGGTTGTTTGTCTGTTATCTCATCTGATCTACTTCTGGCTATGACCCTTGGCTTCATTCCTGCTTCTGCTCCTGTCAAGTCCTCTGGCCTGTTGTATTCCTGACTGCTCTCCTGGTAACCGGCCATTCTTGGCTCTGTTCCCTACTACACTACTGTTGTATCTGCACTATAGAGAAACACCCTTAACAAAGTCTGCAAAGAAGTAAAGACCAGAGGATTACTTAGAGTCCGCACCTCAGTCTAGCCAGTGGCAAACCAATTATGGCTTACAAATATCTCTTCCTTGACCATAACATTGCAAATATAAAGAAGCCCGTAAACTGTTCAATGCCTGAACAGCCTGCATAACTTCATAATCTAAAAAACATTAGATGTTAGAAAGCTCTTTGTGGATACCTGTATAATATGAAGATATTTATACCAACAATTCAAAAAAAAAAAAAACTGCCTGAAAAGCTTTAAAAATTGTTGGCGCCTACTTGAATCTGTGGCTTATTTTCAAAGTTATGTCCGTTTATTCTTATATTCCTATTGCGCTCCTGTGCGTAATGGAGGTGGGAAGCCGGCTCCACGAGCTCCCCTGCCTCCTCAATATTCACTTCCTGTCCCACCAACGTAATGAATATGCAAACATCTTCACTCCCACGTCACAAGGACAAGACAGCCGGCAGGGGGTGGCCATGTGAGCACTGTACCCTCTGAGCAGAGCGCAAGGCAACTGACCTTTTCATATTCCTCACAGGGGTGGGCCGGGCGGGGAATATGGAGGAGGCAGGGGAGCTTAGCAAGCAGTCTCCCCACCTCCATTGCGCACAGCAGCGCAATAGGAATAGAGGATTACACAGACAAAACTAAGTGACAAATGTTTTTAAAGCTGTTCACCCGTACTATAACACAGTATTTTGAGTTTTTTGCCACATTCCCACCCCCTGACTATATAACTCCACCAATCTCCTGATAATTCACTCCTTTTATAAAAATTAAGCTTATGCCCATCGGATTCCCTAAATTGTTAGGACAAAATATAAACCAACATATCTCAGGAATAGAAGGATGTATCAAGAAACTGCAAAAAGGTGTTGGCCACGTGTTCTCTTTTTAAAGAAATATTAAAGGAAAACGGTCATGCCGTTCACCCACACTAAACCCAATACATCGAGTTATAGTGCGGGTGAACAGGAGACTCATGCGGGGGTCTCTGACTAATATACTTACCTGCTGTCCAACATCCGGTCCCTCTGAAGATCGGTTTCTATCTGTGCTGAATTGCGCGCTGGAGGTGGGCCGGTCGGCTGGATTTGAATATTCATGGTCGCTGGTCACGAGCGCTCGGTAGGCACAAGCACTCATGTGACCAGCGACCATGAATATTCAGCTCCTGCCAACCGGCCCGCCTCCAGCGTGCAATTCAGCACAGATAGAAGCCGATCTTCAGATGGACCGGACGCCGGACTGGGTTTAGTATGGGTGAACGGGATCACAGTTTTTCTTGAAAATATTTAAAGTTTATTGGTCCTTTTTTTACTTTTAAACAGCTCTATACAGTTTGGGTCTGCAAGGTAATTTTTAAAATGATTACCCAATCTCAATTTGACATTTTCACTCTCCTGCCATTCCTTTTTTAGCATTCCTATAATGACTGTTACGTCTGGATGGTCAAAGCCAAAATAGCTTTAAATTATAATTTTTTTTTTAACACATTCCCTTTCAAGGGAACCATAATTGATTAATTCATCTATTCTAGTTTTCAGAGTAAACCTTCATTACACGGATTTGTACTTTTCCCTCTGCACAACTACTCCTCAACCCTCTTTCACATATGTATTCAGTGAATATCTGGCTGTTAGTCCACATTAAACCATTTATTTTTATTGTGATGGGTACGTAATTTGTATGGCAGTAAGGAATAGGGGATTTACAATTTATTATTTGCCATTGATAATAGTCACTTGGCTCTAAATTAAAGGAATACTCCAGTGCAGGAACACTTATCCAGGGGAAGGGGGTGAAATGTGTACCAACCGCTGGAACCACCCGCGATCCCCTGCACGGCACCTTGACGCCCCCAGAAAGCGTGTTAATCCTCCATGTATCTCTATGGGAGAGCTGGAGATAGTGTTCGGGTATCTCCGACTCTCACATAGAAATACGTGAAGGGGGCGTGCCGGCCGCAGCTTATTGCAGGGGTCATCAGGCTCCCTTCCTCGGGACTGCAAGGGTGCTATGTTTGAGATTGCGAGGTGTCCCAGAGGTCGGACCCCCACGATCAGACACTTTATCCCTTTACCTTTCGATACAGAAGAAGTGTTTCTGCACTGGTGTACTCCTTTCATCTCTAATATAGACGTATATATTGTAGGTTCTACCAAGCCCACCTGCTAAGAGCAGAAATTGCAGTGCAGACTGCAGAGTATCTAGATTTAGCTATCACTGACTGTATTTGGGATTTTCCATATAAAATTATGCTTATCGGTTTGGAGATGTGACTAGGTTATTTTTTGTTTTTAGCTTCTGTACATAGCAGATTACGATTACAACTGGAAAGAATTGTAATGACAGATGGAAATCTGCTGTGTAAAAGGAATTCTCTGTATGTCTTAGCTCCACTAATGCCAAATACATGAGCATTAAATTCTTGCAAGCATTATTACTAATTGACTATATTATGCTTAAAATATAAATATATTTTTTTATATATAGATGTATGCATTCATTCAGTGGGGCAAGGTATATGTACATTTTCATATACATACATACATACACACACACACACACACACACACACACACACACACACACACACACGGTAGGGCTTATTTATTTACGGTATGTACCTTGAACAACATGGGGGGCTGTAGCAGTGTGGAGGATGGGGGGCTGTAGCAGTGTGGAGGATGCCGCACCACCCCCATCTTCCACACTGCTACAGCCCCCCCCCATCCTCCCACAGCCCCCCATGCTCCACACTCCTGCAGCCCCCCATGCTCCACACTGCTACAGCCCCCCATCCTCCACACTCCTGCAGCCACCCATCCTTTCCTTCCCCCGTCGCCCTCCTCACTCCTACAGTGCTCCCCACCCCTCTGCCATAATAAACTATGGTACACATTTCATCTCCAGCGGAGACCAGCACTTCCCCACCTTCATACGGTAGCGTCCGCAACTTGTACTGTACGGAAGCTGCAGCTCTCGGGGGCGGCGGGATCTTCTTCTGTTGCTTAGCTGCTGGGGGCAGGGCATTACTGGCGGCCGCGGTCCGGTTCTGGACCACGGTCCGCCAGTTGATTACTCCTGGCCTAGGTCTTATTTTCGGGGGAAGGGCTTATTTTCGGGGAAACAGGTATGTGTATGTATATGTACAGAAACAAAAGTATGACCGCAGCACTCCAGAGCCTTGGGCCTGAGAATGGTGTTATGAGAGCACCGAAATGTCACACTTGCCTGTTCATGGAATAAAAGTCACTTTTTATTTTTTGATACTCTGGAGTGCTGCGGTCAGCCTTTTGGGTAAGATGGGCTTTCTGGGTAAGAAGTATGCAGAGTAACTCATCACACCACCTTCTCAGGTAGCGTGCCCTAAGATCAGCTCTGGCTCCAGTTACAAAGTCTCAGAAGCTGACTGGAATTTATGCCAAGCCAGAATTCTCCCCAGAAGGGAAGAGGACCCATCTGCATACAGCTGTTTCAGGGTGCTTGCCCCTCGTCAGTAAAGAGCAGGGTGTTCCTGCTGCAGATGGGTCCTCTTCCCTTCTGAGGAGAATTCTGGCTTGGCATAAATCCAAATCCGCTTCTGAGACTTTGTAACTGGAGCCAGAGCTGATCTTGGGGCACGCTACCTGAGAAGGTGGTGTGATGAGTTACTTTGCATACTTCTTACCCAGAAAGCCCGCGGAGTGCTAATGGCCTTTTTGAATCTGTTTTACACCAGAAGCGGTGTTCCTCTGGCTGAGGAAAATACTTGACCCCTTAAACTAGTCGCAAGCCCCTCATCCTTCGCTAAGCCAGAACACCCTGCTCTGTACTGACGAGGGGCAAGCACCCCAAAACAGCTGTCTGCAGATGCGTCCTCTTCCCTTCTGGGGAGAATTCTGGCTTGGCATATATCCCAATCAGCTTCTGAGACTTTGTAACTGGAGCCAGAGCTGATCTTAGGGCACGCTACCTGAGAAGGTGGTGTCATGAGTTACTTTGCATTATATGTGTGTGTGTATATATATATAAGTAACTCATGATACCACCTTCTCAGGTAGCGTGCCATATATATATATATATATTATAATTTGATATATAAAATAATTATAATTTTTTTTTATAATTAGTAGTGGAAAAGACTGCAGTACACAGGACGTTCTCCAGTAAAAAGTGAATTTATTCCATAAAACAGCAAGCAAAAAGAAAGCTTTCTTTTTGCTTGCTGTTTTATGGAATAAATTCACTTTTTACTGGAGAACGTCCTGTGTACTGCAGTCTTTTCCACAACTATTCAAGTTGGGGCTCCTAACCAGTGCCTCTGTGACGGCGTGCACCTTCTTTTGTATCTTTTACTACCCTGGTGAATGTGCTGCTTTTTCCTACTATTTATATTATTTATTTATATATATATATTATATTATATTATATTATATTATATATTATATATTATATATTATATAATATTATTTTATATTATATTATATTATTTTATATTATATTATATTATTTTATATTATATTATATTATTTTATATTATATTATATTATTTTATATTATATTATATTATATATTATATTATATATTATATTATATTATATTTTATATTATATTATATTATATTTTATATTATATTTTATATTATATTATATTATATTTTATATTATATTTTATATTATATTATATTTTATATTATATTATATTATATATTATATATTATATTATATTATATATTATATTATATTATATATTATATTATATTATATATTATATTATATTATATTATTTTATATTATATTATTTTATATTATATTATATTATATTATATATTATATTATATTATATTATATTTTATATTATATTATATTATATTTTATATTATATTTTATATTATATTTTATATTATATTATATATTATATTATATATTATATATTA
Organism: Hyla sarda; assembly: GCF_029499605.1. NCBI lineage: Eukaryota > Metazoa > Chordata > Amphibia > Anura > Hylidae > Hyla > Hyla sarda. Next base: position 333,429,757 of record NC_079191.1, read on the forward strand.
TATTATATTATATATTATATTATATTATATATTATATTATATTATATATTATATTATATTATATATTATATTATATTATATTATTTTATATTATATTATATTATATTATATTATATTTTATATTATATTATATTATATTTTATATTATATTATATTATATTTTATATTATATATTATATTATATTATATTTTATATTATATTTTATATTATATTATATTTTATATTATATTATATATTATATATTATATTATATTATATTATATATTATATTATATTATATTATATTATTTTATATTATATTATTTTATATTATATTATATTATATTATATTTTATATTATATTATATTATATTATATTTTATATTATATTATATTATATTTTATATTATATTTTATATTATATTATATTTTATATTTTATATTATATTATATTTTATATTATATTATATTTTATATTATATTTTTTATATTATATTATATTATATATTATATTATATTATATTATATTTTATATTATATTATATTATATTATATATTATATTATATTATATTTTATATTATATTATATTATATATTATATTATATTATATTATATTTTATATTATATTTTATATTATATTATATTTTATATTATATTATATTTTATATTATATTTTATATTATATTATATTTTATATTATATTTTATATTATATTTTATATTATATTATATTATATATTATATATTATATTATATTATATTATATATTATATTATATTATATATTATATTATATATTATATTATATTATATTATATATTATATTATATTATATTATTTTATATTATATTATTTTATATTATATTATATTATATTATATTTTATATTATATTATATTATATTTTATATTATATTATATTATATTTTATATTATATTTTATATTATATTATATTTTATATTATATTTTATATTATATTATATTTTATATTATATTATATTATATATTATATATTATATTATATTATATATTATATTATATTATATATTATATTATATTATAGTATATTATTTTATATTATATTATTTTATATTATATTATATTATATTATTTTATATTTTATATTATATTATATTATATTTTATATTATATTATATTTTATATTATATTTTATATTATATTATATTTTATATTATATTTTATATTATATTATATTTTATATTATATTATATTATATATTATATATTATATTATATTATATTATATATTATATTATATTATATATTATATTATATTATATATTATATTATATTATATTATTTTATATTATATTATTTTATATTATATTATATTATATTATATTATATTTTATATTATATTATATTATATTTTATATTATATTATATTATATTTTATATTATATTTTATATTATATTATATTTTATATTTTATATTATATTATATTTTATATTATATTATATTTTATATTATATTATATTTTATATTATATTATATTATATTATATATTATATTATATTATATTTTATATTATATTTTATATTATATTATAATGCAGTAAATTCTATATTACATGCGTCCTCGTGCCACCCATCACATGTAACTCGTAACTTGCCCACGGGTGAGATGGTGAGAGCCCGCAGAAACTGCTCGGCCGACCCAGATTTTAGACGGGAGATATGTGAAATTTCTTCCCGTCTTCAAGCCCGTGGGTACCAGTCTCGGGACATAGAGAGGGGCATTAATGTTGCCTCGAACAAAAATAGGGCGCTGTTGATCTCTCCCTCCTACAATAAGACACAAGGTACCCAGAAGACCCCTGATTCCCCGGTGGTCTTCTGTACCAGGTATAGTCTAGAATATAAACGGATCTGTAACATCATACATAAATATATGCCCATTGTCTTATGTGATTCTGCCTTTCAAGGGGTATTCCCTACAGGATATAAATGTATATCCAGAAGGGCCCCGACTATCGGTCAGAGTATTTCACCCAGTCTATTTTCTACACAGCAGATATCACAACCAACCTGGCTACGCTATATGGGGTCCTACAGGTGTGGACACAACAGGTGCGTGTGTTGCGGTTTTATGCAAAATTCAAATTCGGTGGTTTCAACCACTACGGGCGACACCCATAAAATTAATGCTTATATCAACTGCAACACACCGAACGTTGTTTATGTCCTTACCTGCAGAGACTGTAATTTACAATACGTGGGGTGCACTTCCACTCCACTGAAAGTCCGTATCCGAAAACACATCTCGGATATACCCCATTTCAATTCAAGACATATCTCTATGGTCTCGAGACATATAGCCGAGGTGCATGCCGGCAATACGTCATCCCTTATACTACAGGGGCTAGAACGAGTTAGCCCACCTGTGAGGGGTGGCAATGTCAAGCTCAAACTCCTGGACCGAGAGGTCTATTGGATCTTGAGATTGGACAGTCGTGTCCCTCGGGGCCTTAATAAAAGGATGGACACCATCCTTCATTACTAGTGGTCTTTGGCTGGAGATTAATTTAGCTCTGTTCCTCCTATTTGCTTTATTGAAATGCTCTTTTCTGTACGGGTACTCCATACTTAAGTTTATTTAGGTTTTGCTCCTTCCATTTAAGTGATGTTGTCTTTCCTATTCAAATTTCCCTTGTTCCTCTCAATCAGGATGCTCATGACCATTTTACCATGGGCTTTCTGACCTCTCTCCCCTGTCCCCTCCCCCAATCCTTTTCCTTGACCGGTTCTAGCATCCCAAACCATCTAGCTATTTGCTGATCCTGTACGAGTATCTATGTTAGGGTTTCATAGGATACAGTATCCTTTCTCTTGTGAGAAAGTTATTGGTATATACTATTTCATCATATCATGTATTTACTTATGTATAGCGAATTACATCTCTTTATCATATATAAATAAATAGTAATACCATGTAATTCACTGCTTATCGTTTAACAATTTCTTTTTCTTTGTCCTTTCCTTATGAAACCCCTAACATAGTACATTCCTTTCATTTCTTCTCTCCCTTTTGGGAGTAGCCTTAGAATAAGATTATATATTGTATTATTGATCCTTTTTTAAAATATTTCACTTACGTGTAATAAAAGTTATTGTTTTTATTGATCTTTTGTATTATCTAAGATTGTAACCTTTCTCCGTCACGTGGGGGTGATCATGCATGGTCCTTTTTCTTCTTTTTCTCTTTTTTCTTCTTTCTTTTCTTGCTTCACCTTCTTTTTATTTTTATTTTCCTTGCTTTTTTGTCTCCGCTTTTTTCTTTTCACTTTTTCATTCTCCGGGCTTTACTCATCCCCCCCACGTCACGGAGAGAGGAGGAGGACCCTATTCAGGTGCGGCCGGATTACTGGTCGGCATTTGAAGGGCCACCTATATAAGGTTTGTACTCACTGTATACTAGTGTATGACTAAGGTCCAACCTTAGGACCGAAACGCGTCACCTTGTCATGTTCTACGTGTCTTTTTGGCTATTGGAATAAACATCCAGTTCCTTTTCATTCGCGCTGGACATTCTGCTTTTTCTTGTCAATTCCAGTCGGCGTTGCCCACGCCGGTCCTGGCGCGACGGGCTGAGGGAGTGAGCTGGACTATACACTTCTTTGTTTGCAGTCACACGTGGGGCCAAGCCCTTGCTCCTCCCGACCTCTGGAGATTTGAATTACTAGCGTCATGGCCGAAGAATTAGACCATGTACCACCAGAGGTCCGCCCGACAAGATCGGAACGGATGATGAAGATATTTAACGCCACAGATCAAAGTACATGTGAGAACATTGACTTACGGATCAGCATGAACAAGCTAGAGGAAGCCCTCTCCACTGAAACCAGAATTTGGTGGGACCTGTCTACTCTTAAAAAATACGAGGAGCAGCAGATGATCCCTAGAGGGCTCCGTATAAGAAAATTTCCTACGACAATATTTTCGGAACAATTCCGGTCGGAATGGAATCAGTTGTTATCGGACTTTTCTCTACGGTTTATGCGCTTGATTATAGCACATGAAGAAACCGCTCTACAAGGGGTTAATGATCAAATCCAAGCCCTGAAGCAGGCACTTACCCCATTTGAACAACATCCTCTGTATGCTGAATTAAACGCCAAAATCACTGCTAATTTGGCTCAGATGGAGGAAAGTATTACGGACATTAAACACAAAAAATTTCTCCGCGATCTACAAGACTACAAAACGGACAGTGTCTTTCTATGGCCGAATACACAGATGGGTCAATCAACGCCACGCTCTATCCTGAAAAATAATAATAGGAACAAGAAACGTGGGCGTAAAGCTCGTGCCAGAAAAGTGAGCTTCTGTGATACAGACGCCGAGTCTATCACCTCCGCATCTGAGGCTGAGGATTCATTCCAGCAACATAAGGATATGCAACAAGCCTCACAGAGCACACCAGCACCCATAACGACCCGGGACCAGTATGCATCTGCCCGTCCAAAAAACGCCGGAGGGCGGGGAAGAAACACAGGTCAAGACGTCCGGAGATCACAAAGGAACAAGAGGTAACCACCATACCTATTTACAACTTGTCTGCAAAGGTGTTCACGGCCGATCAACTATCTGTTATGTCTAAAGGACTGACGTTTGCTCCCTCGGTACACTTTGATCTTTATCGAACTCTCTTGGACATCAATAAGTTTGTCCGTAACATTACCGTCAAGAGACATTTTTATAATATCTCTAAAAATAATCCTGATACGTGGGTCGATGCCAGCACGGACCTGTATAATGACATGCAACCTACCCCTGTAGAATCTGATTGTGAAATCTCTAATATATTATCTATGCATGATGATCCTAGTGTTGTGTCATCCATTCCCCCATGTTTGCCTACGCCTGTTTGCAATAGTGGGGAGGTTGCACTTACCTTTAGGGATCTGGTTTCGGTCTCTGAGCTGCAGGAGCTCCGGTCTTCCGAATTTCGGTCCGGACCTCCTGCATTTCCGACACCGAATCCGGACTTCTACCCCATTGGCTCTCGTACCGCTTCACTGGATTTATTCCAGGAAGCGGTGGAGAGGGATCTTACTAAATTGGCCAGACAGGCTAATACAGGGAAATTTAACCACAATCTCACTCACAGGGAGAGAACAGCTCTATCTCAATTAACAGATATGGGAGACATAATTGTCCGCCAGGCGGACAAGGGGGGAGCTGTGGTCATTCTGGATGCTGGTCTGTATGCTAAAGTCAATATGTCTATGCTATCTGACATCAATACATACAGGCCACTCCGGAGTGACCCCACTCAAATCTATAAACGTGAACTAAGTGCACTTGTGGATCTTGGAGTTAAGCATAATATTTTTTCCAAAAAGCAGGCGGAATATATGATTGTGGAGGACCCCGTGGTCCCCATTTTCCACTCCTTACCCAAGATCCACAAGTGTGTTTTTCCTCCCCCAATGAGGCCTATCGTTGCGGGGATATCCTCCCTCAACGAACGCCTTTGCGCTTGGGTTCATGCTTCCCTGCAGCCTTTGATTGCACACATGCCGGGATACATCAAGGACAGCGGCCATGTTCTACATATGATGAACCAGATAAAGTGGAGTGATTCATACCGATGGATTACAACTGATGTTGTCTCACTATATTCTGTTATCCCCCACTCTCTGGCTCTTCAGGCTTTAACATGGTTCCTTATCACATACTCTGATTATTCTCATACAGTACAGGAGTATATCATTCAGGCGGTGGACTACCTGTTACACCATAATTTCTTCATGTTTGATCACCATTTCTTTCTGCAGGTGACGGGAGCATCTATGGGGGCGAAATTCTCCCCCTCTCTCGCTAACATCTATATGTGTTGGTGGGAGAGGGGGACAATCTTCACCCCATCCAATCCATTTTTGTCGTGCATAACCTGGTATGGCCGCTACATAGATGATATTCTTATCATCTGGAGTTCCGATGTGGCGGCCATACCGGATTTCTGCACGTACATCAATGAGAATTCTCTCAACTTGAGGTTCACTCTTAATCATGAGGTGTCCATGGTTAGTTTTCTTGACTTGCATTTGATGGGTGATAATGAGGGATGCTGTGTGAAAACTGCTACATTTCGTAAAAAAACTGCAGTAAATTCTATATTACATGCGTCCTCGTGCCACCCATCACATGTAACTCGTAACTTGCCCACGGGTGAGATGGTGAGAGCCCGCAGAAACTGCTCGGCCGACCCAGATTTTAGACGGGAGATATGTGAAATTTCTTCCCGTCTTCAAGCCCGTGGGTACCAGTCTCGGGACATAGAGAGGGGCATTAATGTTGCCTCGAACAAAAATAGGGCGCTGTTGATCTCTCCCTCCTACAATAAGACACAAGGTACCCAGAAGACCCCTGATTCCCCGGTGGTCTTCTGTACCAGGTATAGTCTAGAATATAAACGGATCTGTAACATCATACATAAATATATGCCCATTGTCTTATGTGATTCTGCCTTTCAAGGGGTATTCCCTACAGGATATAAATGTATATCCAGAAGGGCCCCGACTATCGGTCAGAGTATTTCACCCAGTCTATTTTCTACACAGCAGATATCACAACCAACCTGGCTACGCTATATGGGGTCCTACAGGTGTGGACACAACAGGTGCGTGTGTTGCGGTTTTATGCAAAATTCAAATTCGGTGGTTTCAACCACTACGGGCGACACCCATAAAATTAATGCTTATATCAACTGCAACACACCGAACGTTGTTTATGTCCTTACCTGCAGAGACTGTAATTTACAATACGTGGGGTGCACTTCCACTCCACTGAAAGTCCGTATCCGAAAACACATCTCGGATATACCCCATTTCAATTCAAGACATATCTCTATGGTCTCGAGACATATAGCCGAGGTGCATGCCGGCAATACGTCATCCCTTATACTACAGGGGCTAGAACGAGTTAGCCCACCTGTGAGGGGTGGCAATGTCAAGCTCAAACTCCTGGACCGAGAGGTCTATTGGATCTTGAGATTGGACAGTCGTGTCCCTCGGGGCCTTAATAAAAGGATGGACACCATCCTTCATTACTAGTGGTCTTTGGCTGGAGATTAATTTAGCTCTGTTCCTCCTATTTGCTTTATTGAAATGCTCTTTTCTGTACGGGTACTCCATACTTAAGTTTATTTAGGTTTTGCTCCTTCCATTTAAGTGATGTTGTCTTTCCTATTCAAATTTCCCTTGTTCCTCTCAATCAGGATGCTCATGACCATTTTACCATGGGCTTTCTGACCTCTCTCCCCTGTCCCCTCCCCCAATCCTTTTCCTTGACCGGTTCTAGCATCCCAAACCATCTAGCTATTTGCTGATCCTGTACGAGTATCTATGTTAGGGTTTCATAGGATACAGTATCCTTTCTCTTGTGAGAAAGTTATTGGTATATACTATTTCATCATATCATGTATTTACTTATGTATAGCGAATTACATCTCTTTATCATATATAAATAAATAGTAATACCATGTAATTCACTGCTTATCGTTTAACAATTTCTTTTTCTTTGTCCTTTCCTTATGAAACCCCTAACATAGTACATTCCTTTCATTTCTTCTCTCCCTTTTGGGAGTAGCCTTAGAATAAGATTATATATTGTATTATTGATCCTTTTTTAAAATATTTCACTTACGTGTAATAAAAGTTATTGTTTTTATTGATCTTTTGTATTATCTAAGATTGTAACCTTTCTCCGTCACGTGGGGGTGATCATGCATGGTCCTTTTTCTTCTTTTTCTCTTTTTTCTTCTTTCTTTTCTTGCTTCACCTTCTTTTTATTTTTATTTTCCTTGCTTTTTTGTCTCCGCTTTTTTCTTTTCACTTTTTCATTCTCCGGGCTTTACTCATCCCCCCCACGTCACGGAGAGAGGAGGAGGACCCTATTCAGGTGCGGCCGGATTACTGGTCGGCATTTGAAGGGCCACCTATATAAGGTTTGTACTCACTGTATACTAGTGTATGACTAAGGTCCAACCTTAGGACCGAAACGCGTCACCTTGTCATGTTCTACGTGTCTTTTTGGCTATTGGAATAAACATCCAGTTCCTTTTCATTCGCGCTGGACATTCTGCTTTTTCTTGTCAATTCCAGTCGGCGTTGCCCACGCCGGTCCTGGCGCGACGGGCTGAGGGAGTGAGCTGGACTATACACTTCTATATTATATTTTATATTATATTATATTTTATATTATATTTTATATTATATTATATTTTATATTATATTTTATATTATATTATATTTTATATTATATTATATTATATATTATATATTATATTATATTATATTATATATTATATTATATTATATATTATATTATATTATATATTATATTATATTATATTATATTATATTATATTATATTATATTATATTTTATATTATATTATATTATATTTTATATTATATTTTATATTATATTATATTTTATATTATATTATATTTTATATTATATTATATTTTATATTATATTATATTTTATATTATATTATATTTTATATTATATTATATTATATATTATATTATATTATATTTTATATTATATTATATTATATTATATTTTATATTATATTTTATATTATATTATATTTTATATTATATTTTATATTATATTATATTTTATATTATATTATATTTTATATTATATTATATTTTATATTATAGAGAAAATGGATCTTAGGTATTGATAGCCTATCCTTACACCCCGCAAAAACCCTTTAACAAATCTAAGGATAACTCCCCTATAATAGATGGGGGTCTGCCTCTTCAGTGTTTACCAGGTAAGGCTCCATGCCTCCAGTATCAGCTGAACCTGGTATTACAGGTCATCCCATTCACTTCAGTGGGGCAAGGTGCAATACTCGGTACATTTTCTACTGAATATATCTAATAATTAATATATTAGGATATATGTGTTCTGAATGGGAAGAATACTGCTGCTAGATACCCCTCCAAGGGGGAAAAAATGGTTGGTATATGAATTTCAACATGGCCGATCCTACTGCACCCCAATGGCAAATGTGAATAGAGAGAAGGATTGGACATATTCGATTGAGATATAGATATGGTCGGTTAGTCCTACTGAAAGTTAGATGGCTCCTATCTAATGTGTCTTTACTCTGGTCTCCCTCTTTGATGCCAAGCTTGAAAAGATCTGACAAAGCAGAATATACAGTATGTCCTACTATAGCTTTAGGATTGGTTGACACAACATTAGTGACAAGGGTCACAGGTGGTACATGGTGTCGGGGAGGAGGAAGAATGTTTTGTACAGTGCCTGGGACCATGTATAACAGGAGAACTGGGGGTATAATGGTGCCATAGACATGACACACTGAGCTCTCAAGACCATTATTGCTGTGGTGGGCCACCAATGAAAAAAGGTGCAAATGAGAGAAATGATAGGAGCTTTAGGTAGGTCCTGTGGGCACAGTTTATTTGAGCTTTTATTTGTTTAAACAGCCTTTAATTCTGTTGTATATCTAGATGCTGACGTGCAGGTAATGTTAAGCCACTGACATGATTGTATTTGTTTTACACTGTAGGAATTTATCAACCAACTTTTGTCGAGAATACGAGGCATGCGAAAATTGAGTCCACCTCAAAAAAAGGATATATGAATTTGCTATGGCCTCCCCTGTCTTAAAATACAGCAAGAGAATCAAGACCTCAAGACTTTTCAAGGAAACATTCTTTCTTAAGAACTCTATATATTGCTGTTTTATGGAGAGTGGGATATGCTAAGATGTAGTTCTAAACTGAATACTTGTTTTTGTGGTAGATAATAAAGTTTTTTTTTTATAATGTGTTTTTTTTCCCTTTTTATAATAGTAAACAATCTCATTAATTATGTTTTGGAGCCATTCCTATATACAGTTAAATAGTTTTCAGTTATTTTATGAAAGGTTTTTGGATTGAGCAGGGTGTTCATTTATGTAAACAATGAAATGTTGAGTATTAGGATAATCTGCTGCTTTGTCTCATCTTCATGGAACTATTAATCTTCAAGCCAAACTTACAAAATGTACCATATTAAGCTTGGCTGACAAATTTTCATCATCATTTAGAAGGGTATTTTGGGTTTAGTGTGTTATTATTGAAGGAATGATGCTGAAAACTACACTATTCTTGCCATAAAATACCAGAATTAGACATCATTTAGGAGGGTCCCATGGTTTGAGCCTCAACCAGAACACAGCCACTTATTAGGAGCATCTCTAACTCTTGTTGACTCTTAAAGCTCAACCATTCAATTACAGCCATTTATGTGAATAGTCTCTATGTAATGCTGCATGTCTCCTGCAGCAGCCACCAGACAAGGCTTTCTTCTGCAAAAATAGCTGTTTGTCAGAGATGATGTTCTCTTATCACATTTGAGAAACTTTTTGTTTTCGCATTGCACGAAAATTGTGACGAGACTGCAGTACCCAAGCAAATTCCACAAGTGAAGAAAACATGCACTTTAATATTTGGCGTTCTATTATTCAAATTCTATGCAAAAAAGTCACATAAAAACTACTATACCATACAAAATTTAAACAATATGAACTTCCCTTTTACAGTCTGGAGAACACATTTTATTTTTAAAATAAGATTTTTCATAATGAATATGTTAAAGGGGTACTCCAGCCCTAAGACTTCTTATCCCCTATTCCCTAAGACTACGTGGTTGTGAGTCTTCAGACACTGAATGATCATGGCTTCGTGCCCCTGAGACAGATGGGTGCTACATGATAGATTGCGGGGGTCCCCAGCGGCGGGACCCCCGCGATCAGACATCTTATCCCCTATCCTTTGGATAGAGGAGAAGATGTCTTAGGGCAGGAGTACCCCTTTAGGATTAGAATAAATTATCTGTAGTGAATTTCCCCATTCCGGCTTTTTCAGAACAGTGTTTGATTGGCCTTTTAGACAATTTTTATTCTGCTTTAATGGAGATAAATATGAAGGCCAAGCACTGTAAGGGTTTTGCTACCACCCCAGTACCTTTTAAACAGTTCTATTTCTTTTGTTACATATACAAGTGTGTTTGAAATGCTAAAAATAAGTGGTTGTACGTGCAAATGTTTCATGTAGCTAAAACTTCTAAACCTGACTTTTATGTTGCCAAAGGGGGGAGGGGAGGTACCTTTTAATCCTGATTCATAAGGACCTTTCAGGTTTACAATTCATTTCATGTCTAACATGGGGTAAGGTTACCAGCACTTTATTGAAGATATTTGAAATGGCGTTGAAGAGGGCGTATCACAAATTCTGTGAAATTGAGGTGTTCGGGTATGTTCACACGGATTATGAACGGAATCTCCAGTCGCAGACTTCCGCGAGCGGAGATTCCATTCTAGCCGCTCCATACTTCGGCAGTCGGAACGCGCGGCACTGCTCTGTCACCATTGACTGCTATGCAGTGTTTGCGGACTTCCGCTCAAAGAATGAACATGTTCTTTCTTTGCGCGGAACAATTTTTTATTTTTTTTTGCAAAACAAATACAGATCTTAATACATTTTAGACACTTTCATTGTTTCAGAATTGTTGATACACCCTCTGACTGCTTTAAAGCACTGCAGCTAAAATAAGCTTGTTCTGTAATGCTTCTATGGTTCTGCCAAAGTTAGAATGATTTTATAGCAATAGTTGCAAGGTTGACCCATAGTGTGAATTTATTCTTTTGTGTGTGTGTGTGATATGATGGTAGTAATTTTTTACTTTTTTTCCTCGCATAGGAATATCGCACAGAAGCCAATGCCAATAAAGCATTATATGTAAATGGTGCTCTTTAAAATGTATTTCTCAAATTGATACATTTCCAGTGTTCATCACTGGCAAGTTTTATTCTGTTTTATTTTGTATTGTTGACATTTTATTTACAATATTGCTGAAATAAAACACTGGCTGTGTGAAAGTCAGTTGTCTGTGCTTTTGTGGCTCCTTATTAAAAACCTTTTAAGAACAAACTAGAGATTTTGCCATTTCCTGTCCTTAAGTACAGTAAGAAATGTCACTGTTCTGTAAAGTTATGGTAAAAAGTATGATGGTTTGATATACAGTGGGGATCAAAAGTTTGGGCACCCCAGGTAAAAATTTGTATTAATGTGCATAAAGAATCCAAGGAAAGATGGAAAAATCTCCAAAAGGCATCAAATTACAGATTATACATTCTTATAATAGTTCAACAAAAGTTAGATTTTATTTCCATCATTTACACTTTCAAAATAACAGATCTGGAAGACCAAGAAAAATATTAGACAGAACAGCTCGCAGGATTGTGAGAAAAACCATTCAAAAACCACATTTGACTGCACAATCCCTCCAGAAAGATCTGACAGACACTGGAGTTGTGGTACACAATTCCACTATAAAGAGCTACTTGTACAAATATGGTCTTCATGGAAGAGTCATCAGAAGAAAACCTCTTCTATGTCTCACCACAAAAATCAGCATTTGAACTTTGCAAATTAGGACAACAAAACATGTGGTATTGAATGTAGATGAAAAGAGCACTGGGCACACAGGTTCCGGTCAATCTGTTTATTTGCAGGTGGAAATGCTCAGCAACACTTGTTTCGCTACTCGCAGGTAGCTTTCTCAATGCCTTTGAGAAAGCTACCTGCGAGTAGCGAAACAATTGTTGCTGAGCATTTCACCTGTAAATAAACCGATTGACTGGAACCTGTGTGCCCAGTGCTCTTTTCATCTACATTCAATTTGTTCCACTGAGAGCACCGGTTTTCAGTGCCATGAATGCCCGGAGGTTTGCGGTGTGTCCTTTGGGGATATAGTGCCAAGCAGTGCCGGCTGCTCCTTCTTACTGGAAAACATGTGGTATCTTAAATGTATGTCTGTACTTCCATAACATAGAAACATAATTTTATTCTCTGGTGCCAACAGTCAGAATGAAGTGCTGGGGGCGGGATCATCCAGCTAGAACCTAATGATGATCAAAGTTTAGTTGATTAAGCAGACTTGCAGTGGTTTCAGGTTCTACAGCTATATTACAATAAACCTCATCAAAACAGGTAATGATCTTAGCCAATAAAGGGTGGCAAAATTAAGAAAAAAAAAATTCTTAAATGAATAGAACAAAGTAGAACGTGTTATATACATTGCATCTAGAAAGTTTTCAGATCCTCTCACTTTTTATTACATTCCCCTCCCCGTCCCTATACCTTTAGAACGACAGCGTGAAAGTAGAATCTCAAAAATTTTAGCAAATTTATTAAAATGGAAAAACTAAAATTTCTCAATCCATTTGCTATGATACTCAAAATTTTGTTCTGGTGACCTCCCATTTCTCTTGATAATCTGCATAATATTTCTGCACCTTGACTGGAGTTGCCCTTGGTAATTTGACAGGATTTGGAAAGACACAGTCCTGTCTGTATAGGGTCTCACAGCTGACCGTGCATATCAGAGGAAAAAGCATGCCATGAGGTGGAAGAACTGCCTGTAGCGCCCAGACAGAATGTCATATGTGGACATATGTAAAGATGGGTTAAAAAATAAATAAATTCTGTTGCACTGAAAGTTCCCTAGGGAACAATGGCCTCCATAATTCCTAAATAGAAAAGTTCAGGGGAGAAGGGCCTTTGATAAGCAGGAGCAGCAGAGTAGCGGTAACACTGATCAATGCTATGCTATGGCATAGCATTGATCAGTATATGCAATCAGAAGATTGCATGTTGTAGCATCCTATGGGGGCTAAAAAAAAATAGTAAAGTTGTAAAAAAAAAAAATATATATATATAAATAAAAATAAATTAACTCCTTCCCTATAATATAATAATGGAATAAAAAATAATCATACATGGTAAATGTCCAAACTATTAAAATATAAGGTTAGCTAAACCACCCTTTCGTAAAAAAAAATAAAAACAAAGTCCAAAATTGTGCATTTTTGGTAATTTCATATACCATAAAAATATTAATTAAAAGCGATCAAAAAGTCCCATCAAAACAAAAATGGTACTGATAAAAACTACAGACAATGGCGCAAAAAAATGAGCCCGGATACCACCCTGTATGCGGAAAAATAAATAAGCTATAGGGGCAGAAGATGGCAATTTTAACTCCTTAACGACGAAGGACGTATATTTACGCGGTGACCCCGCGTCATATCGGGTCGGTCCCGGCGGCCATCAACGGCCGGGACCCGCGGCTAAAACAGGACATCACCGATCGCGGTGATGCCCTGTATTAACCCTTCAGACGCGGCGATCAAAGCTGACCGCCGAGTCTGAAACAAAAGTGAAACTATCCCGGCTGCTCAGTCGGGCTGTTTGGGACCGCCGCAGTGAAATCGCGGCGTCCCAAACAGCTTACAGGACACCGGGAGGGACCTTACCTGCCTCCTCTGTGTCCGATCGGAGAATGACTGCTTCCTGCCTGAGATCCAGGCAGAAGCAGTCAAGTGCCGATAACACTGATCACAGGCGTGTTAATACATGCCAGTGATCTGTGTAAAAGATCAGTGTGTGCAGTGTTATAGGTCCCTATGGGAGCTATAACACTGCAAAAAAAAGTGTTAATAATGATCATTTAACCCCTTTTCTAATAAAAGTTTGAGTCACCCCCCTTTTCCCATTAAAAAATAAGTGTAAATAAAAATAAACATATGTGGTATCGCCGCGTGCGTAAATGTCTGAACTATAAAAATATATTGTTAATTAAACCGCACGGTCAATGGCGTACACACAAAAAAAATCCAAAGTCCAAAACAGCAACATTAAAAATGAATAAAAAGTGATCAAAAAGTCTGATCAAAACAAAAATGGTACCGATAAAAACTTCAGATCACAGCGCAAAAAATTAGCCATCATACCGCCCTGTACGTGGAAAAATAAAAAAGTTATAGGCGTCAGAAGATGACATTTTTAAACGTATACATTTTCCTGCATGTAGTTATGATTTTTTTCCATAAGTACGACAAAATTAAACCTATATAAGTAGGGTATCATTTTAACCGTATAGACCTACAGAATAATAAGGTGTCATTTTTACCGAAATATGTACTGCGCAGAAACGGAAGCCCCCAAAAGTTACAAAATGGCGTTTTTTCTTCGATTTTGTCGCACAATGATTTTTTTCCCGTTTCGCCATGGATTTTTGGGTAAAATGACTAATGTCACTGCAAAGTAGAATTGGTGATGCAAAAAATAAGCCATAATATGAATTCTTAGGAGGAAAATTGAAAGTGTTATGATTATTAAAAGGTAAGGAGGAAAAAGCGAAAATGCAAAAACTGAAAAACCCAGCGTCCTTAAGGGGTTAAACATACTAATTTTCGTGCATGTAGTTTATAATTTATTTAGTTTATCACCTACATAAATTGGGTATCCTTGTAACCCTATGGACCTACAGAATAAAGATAAGGTGTCATTTTTACCAAAAAATGCACTGCGTAGAATTGGGAGCCCGCAAAATTTACAAAATGACGTTCATTTTTTTATTTCACCCCACAAAGAATTTTTTCACCGCAGGTTAACTTATAAAATAAGTGATGTCATTACAAAGTACAATTGGTGACGCAAAAAACAAGCCCTTATATGGGTCTGTAGGTGCAAAATTTAAAGCGGTATGATTTTTAGAAGGGAAGGAGGAAAAAATGAAAATGCAAAAACGAAAATTTGCTGAGTCCCCTAAGGAGTTAACTACAAGGCTGCAAAATAACAAAATGTAAAAAAATATAAAATAAAATAAAGGGGGAAAGGTCTAAAAACTTTTCAAAAGCATTGTAAACTTTTAACTTTGTTTGTTTCCCAGTCTCTTGATTGGCGTCAATAATTCTGTATTTGATTGTGTTCGCTATAGTTCCCCCAAGGTACCTGTCATATGTTGTAACTAGGGTTCAGAAAGGGCATTATCCCATCCAGGGAAACCTGGGTGAAATAAAGGGAATCCAGAAAAAAAAATGAAAAGTCCCTGGCAAGACTTAGCTTGCAAGAAAAATAATAGTCATATTATTGGGCCTAGATTTTTATGGGATTGGTAGTGAGGCCTCTCATCCCCTTTCTAGGCCACTTTAGGTTTTCAGATTATTCCAGATCAGCACAGGTGCTGAAGACAGCACATCACTAGACCTTAAAAGTAGGTAAGAGTCAGTATGCCTTTAGAGGTTATGAGGAACATGACCTGAAGTGCTAAACTTTCGTGGGACAGTTGCCATTTGTGTGAGGGAACACATTTGAATTTTAGTTTTATCAGGTGGCTGGTAGTATGCCTCCTGTATAGTGAAGGAAAGTTAACGTGTTTAGGTAGTGCTAGACAAGCAGGTTGTATGTTGTGTTTGAAAATAAAGAGCAGATGAAACCCTGCAATTCAACTGTGTCACTGTCTCAGACTACTGTTTACTGCCGCTTGCCCATCTCTACCGAGCTAAATCCCCATAGTATGTATGGAGATTAAATATCATGCATGCTTCCACCGCTTAGTTTCAGACAGAAGTATGGCCAAATATAGTTCAAGTAGTGTAGCAGGTGGTTTTTTTTGTTCATAGTGATAAAGTGTCTCTTATTCTTTTCCTTCTTTGAGAAACGCCTCGCTCAATATAATGCCTACAGCCTGCCCAGCTTAACAATCACACTATTCATTCTTCTTACTAGGTGTGATGAAAGATGGTGCTTGTGTTGACAGCTGTGAGTTTACTAGATAGTTTGATAGAAAGGAGATACATTATTGGCATTTCTTAAGAGGGAAGGAAGTCATTGTATTATACATGCGTGCTAGGTTACTCAATGCAGAGTAGACATATGGGCTAATCTTTACTGTAGTACTAATGTATTTTTCAGAAGTTTAAAAGATAAACAATTTTTCCAGATTTTTTTTTTCAGGCTGTTCATTTAATAATATTTACCCCAAAAAATAACCCTCTAGTTCTTCCATCGAGATTATTACAAAATGTGTACAGTGACCCCCTCGACCTACGATGGCCCTGACATACGATCATTTCAACATACGATTGAAGGCAGCATCAATATACGATGCTTTTGTATGTCGGGGCCATCGCATAAACAGCTATCCGGCAGCGCAGACTGCTTCAGCTGCCACCGGATAGCCGTTTACGGTGCTCTGTGTGGTCCGCTGACGATCACTTACCTGTCCTCAGAGCTCCGGCGCGTCCTCTCCTGGATCCCCTGCATCGTCGGCGCTCTCGATCGTCGTCATCACGTCGCCGCGCAGACCGTCCCGTCATCCAATAGGAGTGGCGTGCGTAGCGACGTGATGGCGGCGACGGAGAGCGAGGATGCCGGGGAAGCAGAGGCCTTGCCGGAGCATCAGGGACACCACGGGGAGGCGGCGACAGCGATGGAAGGCGACATCTCGGGCAGCGGTGACGAGCGGTGACGCTCTGGAGCGGCGGGGACAGGTGAGTACAACTTCCTCTACCAGTGGTCTTCAACCTGCGGACCACCAGATGTTGCAAAACTACAACTCCCAGCATGCCCGGACAGCCGTTGGCTTTCAGGGCATGCTGGATGTTATAGTTTTGCAACATCTGGAGGTCCGCAGGTTGTAGACCACTGTCCTATACTTTACATTGCACGGATCCCTCAACATACGATAGTTTCAACAAACGATGGTCCATTTGGAACGGATTACCATCGTATGTTGAGGGACCACTGTACATTGTGCAACATATACCGTAACTTCATTATAGCACCAACAAGGTTCTTTTTTTTATTTTGATGTAATGCCCAACCTTAGCTTTAGATGTAGCCTCTGTACGCGGATGAATGATCACAAGGAGAGAATATTTTTAGTAAACGCACAAAAGCAGACAGGGCTAGGAAAGAAGAAACTAAAACTGGCGGCCAGGCACGAGGACTAGCTCTGTATCCCATCCCATTTCTGAACTTTTGCAGATTTTATTTTTATTTTTTTTTAAATGCTTCATATCAGTATCTACTTTTGAAAGTAAGACTTTAACCCCTTCATGACCCAGCCCATTTTCACCTTCATGACCTGGGCATTTTTTGAAAATCTGACCACTGTCACTTTAAACATTAATAACTTTGGAATGCTTTTACTTATCATTCTGATTCCGAGATTGTTTTTTTCGTGACATATTCTACTTTATTTTATCGGTAAAATTTCACTGATATTTGTATCCTTCCTTGGTAAAAAATCTAAAAATGTCATGAAAATTTTGAAAATTTAGCATTTTTCTAACTTTGAAAGTCTCTGCTTGAAAGGAAAATGGATATTCCAAATAAATTACATATTGATTCACATATACAATATGTCTACTTTGTGTTTGCATTAAAAAATTGACAAGTTTTTACTTTTGGAAGACACCAGAGGGCTTCAAAGTTCCGCAGCAATTTTCCAATTTTTCTCAAGATTTTTAAAATCTTAATTTTTCAGGGACCAGTTCAGGTTGGAAGTGGATTTTAAGGATCTTCATATTAGAAATACCCCATAAATGACCCCATTATAAAAACTGCACCCCCCAAAGTATTCAAAATGACATTCAGTAAGTGTTTTAACCCTTTAGGTGTTTCACAGGAATAGCAGCCAAGTGAAGGAGAAAATTCTAAATCTTCATTTTTTACACTCACATTTTCTTGTTGACCCAATTTTTTAATTTTTACAAGGGGTAAAAGGAGAGAAATCACCCTAAAATTTGTAACCCAATTTCTCTCGAGTAAGGAAATACCTCATATGCGTATGTAAAATGTTCGGTGGGCGCAGTATAGGGCTCAGAAGGGAAGGAGCGACAATGGGATTTTGGAGAGTGAGTTTTTCTGAAAGGGTTTTTGGGGGGCATGTCCCATTTAGGAAGCCCCTATGGTGCCAGAACAGTGGACCCCCCCACATGTGACCCCATTTTGGAAACTATACCCCTCATGGAATGTAATAAGGGGTGCAGTGAGCATTTACACCCCACTGGCGTTTGACAGATATTTGAAACGGTGGACTGTGCAAATCAAAAATTTTATTTTTCATTTTCACAGACCACTGTTCCAAAAATCTGTCATACACCAGTGGGGTGTAAATGCTCACTGCACCCCTTATTACATTCCGTGAGGGGTGTAGTTTTCAAAATGGGGTCACATATGGATATTTATTGTTTTGCGTTTGTCAGAACTGCTGTAACAATCAGCCACCCCTGTGCAAATCGCCTCAAATGTACATGGTACACTCTCCCTTCTGGGCCTTGTTGTGCGCCCCCAGAGCACTTTGCACCCACATATGGGGTATCTCCGTACTCAGGAGAAATTGCATTACAAATTTAGAGGGTCTTTTTTCCCTTTTACCTCTTGTGAAAATGAAAAGTATAGGGCAACACCAGCATGTCAGTGTAAAAAATTAATTTTTTTACACTAACATGCTGGTGTAGACCCCAACTTCACCTTTTCATAAGGGGTTAAAGAAGAAAAAGCCCCCCAAAATTTGTAAGGCAATTTCTCCCGAGTACGGCGATACCCCATATGTGTCCCAAAACTGTTGCCCTGAAATACGACAGGGCTCCAAAGTGAGAGAGCGCCATGCGCATTTGAGGCCTGAATTAGGGATTTGCATAGGGGTGGACATAGGGGTATTCTACGCTAGTGATTCCCAAACAGGGTGCCTCCAGCTGTTGCAAAACTCCCAGCATGCCTGGACAGTCAATGGCTGTCCGGCAATACTGGGAGTTATTATTTTGCAACAGCTGGAGGCTCCGTTTTGGAAACAGTAGCGTACCAGACGTTTTTCATTTTTTGGGGGGAGGGGAGCTGTGTAGGGGTATGTGTATATGTAGTGTTTTTTACTTTTTATTTTAGGTTAGTGTCAGTGTAGTGTAGTGTTTTTAGGGTACAGTCACATGGGCAGAGGTTCACAGCAAGTTTGCCGCTGGAAGTTTGAGCTGCAGCGCAAAATTTGCGCCATCTCAAACTTGCAGCACTCACTGTAAACCTCCGCCCATGTGAGTGTACCCTGTACATTCACATTGGGGGGAGGGGGCAAACATCCAGCTGTTGCAAACTCCGAGCATGCCCTTTGGCTGTCCGTGCATGCTGGGAGTTGTAGTTTTGCAACAGCTGGAGGAACACTGGTTTGGAAACACTAAGTTAAGTAATAAACTTTCAAGTGTTTTGCAACCAAACTTAGTGTTTCCAAACCAGTGTGCCTCCAGCTGTTGCAAAATTACAACTCCCAGCATGCATGGTCTGTCAGTGCATACTGGGAGTTATAGTTTTGCAACAATTGCAACAGCTGGAGGCACTGAGGTAGGAAACAGACAATGTTTCCCAACTAGTGTGCCTCCAGATGTTGCAAAACTACAACTCCCAGCATGCCCAGACTGCCAAGGCATGCTGGAAGTTGTAGTTCGGCAATATCTGAAGGATCAGATGTTGCCGAACTACAACTTCCAGCATGCTTGGGCAGTCTGGGCATGCTGGGAGTTGTAGTTTTGCAACATCTGGAGGTCCACAGTTTGGAGACCACTGTATAATGGTCTCCAATCTGTGCTCTTCCAGATGTTAGAGAACTACAACTCCCAGCATGCCTGGACAGACTGAGCATGCTGAGATTTGTAGTTTTGCAACATCTGGAAGAGCACAGATTGGAGACCATTATACAGTGGTCTCCAAACTGTGGACCTCCAGATGTTGCAAAACTACAACTCCCAGCATGCCCAGAAAGCCAAAGGCTGTCTGGGCATGCTGGGAGTTGCAGTTTTGAAACTCTCAGAGGCAGCAGTGAGATCGCTTTACGGCGATCTCACTGCTGCCAATGAAGATGCCGCACTGCTGCCGGAAACTCACCTCCGGGACGCAGCGCAGCCGGGACCGCACGGAGGACGCCGGGACCGCTCGGGACACCGCTCCGACGGGTAAGTGACGCCGGGGGACGGGACAGGGACACTTAGCAGAGCGGTGTGTGTCCCGATCCCCGTGATCGGAACTCACACACCGCGCTGCTAAGTATTCTGATAGCGAAACGCTGCTATCAGCTAGTCAGATTTGACCAGCTGATAGCAGCGATTGCTGGGGGGGGGTGGGGGACGAAACCCCCCGTGGTCGCACGGTAAGATGGCTGGCTATCAGTGATAGCCACCATCTTTCCGGGCGCTGCGGGATGCCGCGAGTAGCGGCAGTAATGTCCATGACGTACCTGTATGTCATGGGTCGGGAACACCTTGCCACCCATGACGTACAGGTATGTCATAGGTCGGGAAGGGGTTAAAGGGGTATTCCAGGCCAAAACTTTTTTTTATATATATCAACTGGCTCCAGAAAGTTAAACAGATTTGTAAATTACTTCTATTAAAAAATCTTAATCCTTCCAATAGTTATTAGCTTCTGAAGTTGAGTTGTTGTTTTCTGTCTAACTGCTCTCTGATGACTCACGTCCCGGGAGCTGTGCAGTTCCTATGGGGATATTTTCCCATCATGCACAGCTTCCGGGACGTGACATCATCATTGAGCAGTTAGACAGAAAACTTCAGAAGCTAATAACTATTGGAAGAATTAAGATTTTTTAATAGAAGTAATTTACAAATCTGTTTAACTTTCTGGAGCCAGTTGATATATATAAAAAAAAGGTTTTGCCTGGAATACCCCTTTAAATTTGCAATTCTCACACTGGCTGATAATCGTAACAATAAAACGATACTATCTGTTCTGTAGAAATCACATCTAATCAGTCATCTGATTACCATCACACACAGTATTACAATGAGAGTTGACACAGGATCCACCATTCCCAATGGGTGATGGTTTCAGCAACCCTACTTCCCTTACGAGCACAATGTATTCTGCACAGGTAAACTTTCAATGGGCACTGTCTAAATCAAAACATTTAGCAACAGTCGGAGGCACACTGGTTGGGAAACACTGAGATAGAGGCATCATATAGTGAAGAAATAGAAAACTGTCGCTCCCACCCAATCGTTTGTCGTTGAAATATTTTTATTCTATGTATGGGTATATGAAAAGAAAACTGCAATTTAGCAAATTTTGGAAGGTTTTGTTTTCACGCTGTACACTTTACTGTAAAAATTACATTTTATTTATTCTGTGGGTCAATACAATTAAAATGATACCCATGTTATGTTTTTCTATCATTGTACCGCTTTAAAAAAATCTCAAACTATTTTAACAAAATTAGTATGTTTGAAATTGCCCTATTTTGACCACCTATAACTTTCAAGTTTTTCCGTTTACGGGGCGGTATGAGGGTTAATTTTTTGTATCTGTAGTTTTTATCGGTACCACTTTTGCTTAAATTTTACTTTTAAGTCACTTTTTATTTATTTATTTATTTTTGGGGGGGGGGAATAAAATGTGACAAAAAAAGTAGCAATTTGGGACTTTTTTTCTTTTTTGCGTTTACGCCGTTCACCATAACAGGATATATTTTGATAGTTCAGACATTGACGCATATCAAATATGTTTATTAAATTTTTTTTACGCCTTGGGAAAAAAGGACGATTTACATTTTTATTGGGGAGGCGATTTTTTAAATTTTTTAAACCTTTTTTTAACACTTTTTATGCCCCATAGGGGACTATCTATAGCAATCATTTGATTGCTAATACTGTTCAGTGCTATGCATAGGCATAGCACTGATCAGTGTTATCGGCGATCTTCTGCTCTAGTCTACTCGATCTCAGACCAGAGCAGAAGACTCCAGGAGACGGACAGATATTATAGATGGTTGAATCATTCATTTTAAGTGCCGCATGCCGTGATCTTTATTGTTCGCGGCATCTGAGGGGTTAATGGAGGGCATCTTGCTGATGTCCGCCATTACTGGTGGGTCCCTGGCTACTTGCGAGCACCAGTCCGATTAAGTCTCACCACACCATGGTGTACATTTATGTCCGATGTTGTTAAGCGGTTAAGGTTTTAGCCAGTGGGATCTATATAATAAAAAAAAAAACAGATGAAATTATTTTTTTGCCTTGTTCTTCTATGTCATCTTCTGCTACACTAGCAATATGTGACAAGTATGTCTCAGGCTGTTTGGTGAATTCCCCCTGTCAGAAATGCTGATGTCACGAATAGTGTTCAAATATTGAAATCCAAACAATGAAATAAGCGTCTGCCCCCTCCAAAATCCACACCTGTAATTTGCCTGACAGTTTGCAGGGGGATCTAAGATTCAAGGATTTTTACTTGCACAGAAATGTGAAGCTTTGGCTGGTTTCTATGCCAACGGTGTGCTAGGGCGACAATCATTTCTGAAAAGAAATCCCTGAAGTGGCAAGGCTGCCTGTCAGAAGGAGATGTCCTTTCTTTCTTCATACTTGCCCTCAGCATAAATTTATAGTTTTATTTTTATAGGTTGATTTTTCCTTAAAACCTGACGCTGAAAGCTTTAGATAGTTCCTTAAGTACTGAGAGCCCAATATACATCATTAATGGAGCTACCACAGGCTGGCACAGATGTGGCGGAACAATGTGAGATGTCATAGATCTATGTAGAGAACTGTGATTATTCTGTTCTTTACTCACTTCTTTTTGTGTGCCAAATAGTTATGAAAGCAGGCCTTGTTTGCTTGATAACGTGGAAAGGATATGCTAGTTCATTTGATTTATTAAAAAATGCCATTGCTTTGTAATAGCGGCTTTGAAACTGTATGGAAAGAGCCTACAGCAAAGAATGAGGACATGTAGTCAACAAGTGGGATTGCTTAATTGTAATGACGTCTCAGGGTGATGCCTGCCAAAATAATTTCTTTTGTGGGAGGGTAATTTCAAAATTTAAAGGCATAAGGACATGAAATTATTGTTAGTAAAAGGATGGACCTTTTATTACTGCCATACTATCTGAACCTCGAGTCATCGGGGTGGTCCCTGGTGGCTTCTGCCTGACCAACCGGCTTTGATTGACAGCTCTCTCCCAATACCCAAATAGGAAGGAGGAGAAGATGCAAGGGATACGAGTACAAGTGACATTTTGATCACTTTTTATTTTTAAATAATCAAAATTATGAAGATTCAGCCCTCTATGGGTAGACAGGTAATAAATGTATACATATTATTGGGGTATAAAAGATGTAGGAGAAAAAGGAGGATGTAGCTGATTTTCTGTCAATTCACATGTTTTTTTATTATGAACTAGCTGAGTACTCGGCGTTGCCCGGTTTTTCCTTCCTAATCCTTGTTGGGGAGGAAAATCAACAAAGGAGGAAGCTTTTGACTTCATATCCCGTCCTCATATATTTTTGTCATATCCCAACCCCATATCCCGTCCTCGTATCTCAACCTCATATCCCATCCTCATATCCCATCATCATCATCTTGACTTCATATCCTGACCTCCTATCTTGACCTCATATCCCAACCTCATATCCCATCCTCATATCGACCTCCTATCCCGTCCTCATAGCTTGACCTCCTATCTTGACCTCATATCCCAACCTCATATCCCATCCTCATATCGACCTCCTATCCCGTCCTCATATTCCATCCTCATATTCCGTCCTCATGTCTCAACCTCATATCCCATCCTCATATCCTGTCCTCAAATCCTGACCTCCTATCTTGACCTTATTTCCCGTCCTCCTATCTTGACCTCATATCCCGTCCTCACATCCCGTCTTCATATCCCGACCTCATAGTAACATAGTTCATAAGGTTGAAAAAAGACCAGAGTCCATCTAGTTCAACTTATATCCCTAATGAGTTGATCCAGAGGAAGGCAAAAAACCCTCATACTAGAGGTAAAAATTCCTTCCCGACTCCAAATATGGCAGTCAGAATAAATCTCTGTATCAACATGCTGTTCCTAAATATCTAGTATACATAACCATCAATTTTATTATTCTCCAAAAATGCATCCAGACCCCTTTTAAACTCTTTTACAGAGTTCACCATGACTACCTCCTCCGGGAGAGAATTCCACAGTCTCACTGCTCTTACAGTAAAGAACCCCCATCTGTGCTGGTGTAGAAACCTTCTTTCCTCTAAACGTAGGTGATGCCCCCTTGTTATAGATACAATCCTGGGTATAAATAGATCAGGGGAGAGATCTCTGTACTGTCCCCTGATATATTTATTCATAGTTATTATGTCTCCCCTAAGTCTCCTTTTTTCTAAACTAAATAACCCTAATTCTGATAATCTTTCTGTGTACTGTAGTCCTCCCAATCCCCATATTACCCTGGTTGCCCGTCTTTGAACCCTCTCCAGCTCCACTATATCTTTCTTGTACACTGGTGCCCAGTACTGTGCACAGTATTCTATGTGTGGTCTGACTAGTGATTTGTACAGCGGTAGAATTATTTCCTTGTCGTGGGCATCTATCACCTATTGATGCACCCCATGATTTTTTTTTGCCTTGGCAGCAGCTGCCCGACACTGGTCACTACAGCCTAGTTTACTATTAAAGGGAACCAATCATCAGATTTTACCCTATATAACACTTGGCAAAGCTTTATATAGGGTAAAATCTTTATTTTCACCATTCCCGGGGGATGCTCTTGCCCCCAGGACTGGTGAAGATATGAAGTTATAAACTAGTCACCGACACCGCCGTAAGTAGTCCCCTGGGCGGGGAGCTCTTCTCATCTACTCCCGTTCTTCGGCCGGCAGCGACGCCCCCTCCGCTTGATTGATGGGCAGCGTCATCGCTCTGCTTTGTCTGTTCAGTGAGCGGAACAATGACGTGGCCCATCAATCAAGTGGAGGGGCGTCGCTGCCTGCAGAAGAACCGGAATAGGTGAGTGAAGCTCCCCGCCCAAGGGACTACTTACGGCCGTGGCAGTGACTAGTTTATAACTTCATATCTTCACCATCCCTGGGGCAGCAGCGTCCCCTGGGGATGGTGAGGACAACAATTTTACCCTATATAACGCTTTACCAAGCATTATATAGGGTAAAATCTGATGATTGGTTCCCTTTAACTAAGACCCCTAAGTCATTTTCCACGTCAGTCGTCCCAAGTGTTCTCCCATTTAATACTTAACCCCGTCCCGGATTTTTCCTCCCCATGTGCATTACCTTACATTTATCAGTGTTAAACCTCATCTGCCACTTCCCAGCCCAAACCTCCAACCTATCCAGATCCATTTGTAACAATGCACTGTCCTCTATAGTGTTTACCGCTTTACAGAGTTTAGTATCATCTGCAAAGATTGCTGCTTTACTATTCAACCCCTCTACAAGGTCATTAATGAATATATTAAATAGAATAGGACTCAAGATGGACCCCTGTGGTACCCCACTAGTAACAGTCACCCAAACAGAATAAGCACCATTAATAACCACCCTCTGTTTCCTATCACTGAGCCAGTTACTTACCCACTTACACACATTCTCCCCCAGCCCGATCCTTCTCATTTTATCCACAAATCTTTTATGTGGCACCGTATCAAATGCTTTGGAAAAATCCAGATATACGACATCCAGTGATTGCCCCTGGTCCAGTCTGGAGCTCACTTCCTCATTAAAGCTGATCAGGTTAGTTTGACAGGACCGATCCCTCATAAAGCCATGCTGATATGGTGTCATACATTTATTTTTATCAATATACAGTGGTCCCTCAACATATGATATTAATTGGTTCCAGGAGAACCATCATATGTTGAAACCATCATATGTCAAGTACATATGTCTATGTAAAAATGGTAATTGGTTCTGGGGCCTCGGAACCATTGTATGTTGAATACATATCTCTATGGGAAACTGCTAATTGGTTCTGGGATGACCATTGTATGTGGAGTGTATGGGTAGTGTTTAACAAACCAGGGTGCCTCCAGCTGTTGCACAACTACAACTCCCAGCATGCATGTACAGCCATTGACTGTCTGGGCATGCTGGGAGTTATAGTTTTGCAACAGCTGGAGGCACACTGATAGGGAAACATTGATGTATGGGGTGTATTGTGTGTATATGTATTGTATGTGATTTGTGACATCGCATACAGTACTGTACAGTTCTTTAAATACCTTCAGGGGGGACAGAATGTCCTCCATTACGATCCTGCCGACTACAGCTCTATAGGAAAGGAAGGGGAGGGCAACCAGCAGCTCATTGGATGCCTGCAGCAAGATGCTGCAGGCTATTGGCTATGGCTGCACTGGGGGGGGGGGGGGCTTACACGGAGCTCACAGTGGAAGCCTGCGTGAGTTAGCAGGACAGCATGTGAGTAACAGGAGGCAGAACGGGACACACGGGGACATTAAACCACTATCTGTTAGTTGCTGAAGTTGTCAGCACTGTCAGATAGCTGTTTGTATGATGGCCCCGACACACAGCAGCATCATATGTCGATGCTGCCTTCAACATACGATGGGCTCTGAGAGGCCATCATATGTTGAAATGATCATATGTCGGGGCCATCATAAGTCGGGGTGTCACTGTACTCCAAAATAGCATCCCTTAGAAAACCCTAAAAACTATTTACATACGACAGAGGTTATACTAACAGGTCTATAATTCCATGGGTCACCTTTTGCCCCTTTTTAAATATTGGCACCACATGTGCCATGCATCAGTCCTGGGGAACAGTCCCTGTTACTATAGAGTCCCTGAATATGAAAAATAGAGGTCTGTCTATTACAATACTTAATTCCTTTAGAACTCGTTGGTGCCATCTGGACCTGGTGATTTGTCTATTTAGATTTTTTGTAGGCGGCACTGTACTTCTTCCTGGGTTAGACAGGTGACCTGTACTGGGGAGTTTATCTTATCTCGCTGTATTTCACCTGGCATTTCATTTTCCTGAGTGAATACAGTGGAGAAGAATTTGTTTAATATATTTGCTTTTTCCTGATCCCCGTCTATAATTTCTTCCTCATCATTTTTAAAGGGCCTACACTTTCATTTTAGACCTTTTTGCTATTTATATAGTTAAAAAACATTTTGGGGTTAGTTTTACTCTCTTTGGCAATGAGTCTTTCTGTCTCTATTTTTGTGGCTTTTATCTGTATTTTACATATTTTAACTTTTCCTTTATAGCTTTTTAATGCTTCTTCACTGCCGTCCTGTTTTAGTAGTTGAAATGCTTTATTTTTGTCATTTATTGCCCCCTTAACATTTTTATTCATCCATATTGGTTTTCTTTTATTTCTGACCCTTTTATTCCCATAGGGTATATACATCTTACAGTGAGAATTTAAGATATTCTTAAAAGTCTCCCATTTAGTGTCAGTATTCATATTTTTGAGGACATTATCCCATTTTATATTGTTAAGGGCTTCTCTGAGTTGATCAAACTTTGCCTTCCTAAAGTTCATTGTTTTTGTGGCCCCTCGAGAGATTCCCTTATTGAAGAACAATTTATAATGTATTATATTATGATCACTATTTCCTATGTGTCCTTCTACTTGCACATCAGTTACTCTGTCAGGTCTGTTGGTTAATATTAAGTCTAGGAGGGCGCCCCCTCTGGTCGGGCCCTGCACCATTTGGGACTAGAGATGTCGCGAATTGTTCTCCGGCGAACAGTTCCCCGGCAAATTTAGCATGTTCGCATCGCCGGGCGAACATATGTGAAGTTTGATCCGCCCCCTATACTTTAACATTGCAGTAAACTTTGACCCTGTGAGTCAGAGTCAGCAGACACATTACAGCCAATCAGCAACAGTCCCTCCCTTCCAGACCCTCCTACCTCTTGCACGGACGCCATTTTACCCTCATTCAGCATGCTGCAGGCTTAGGAAGTGGCGGGTCAGAGAAGCTGCTCCTGCTGTATAGGGAAAGCGATAGCTAGGTTGCTGCTAGTTGGTGTATTCAGGGTCCAGTTTACTTCTAAAGCACTAGTGTAACATCTGCTTTAACCCCTTCAGGACCAAGCCCATTTTGGCCTTAAGGACCAGAGCGTTTTTTGAACATCTGACCACTGTCACTTTAAACATTAATAACTCTGGAATGCTTTTAGTTATCATTCTGATTCCGAAATAGTTTTTTCGTGACATATTCTACTTTAACATAGTGGTAAAATTTTGTGGTAACTTGCATCCTTTCTTGGGGAAAAATCCCAAAATTTCATGAAAAAATTGAAAATTTTGCATTTTTCAAACTTTGAAGCTCTCTGCTTGTAAGGAAAATGGATATTCCAATTTTTTTTAATTATTCACATATACAATATGTCCACTTTATGTTTGCAAAATTTATGAGTTTTTACTTTTGGAAGACACCAGAGGGCTTCAAAGTTCAGCAGCAATTTTCCAATTTTTCACAAAATTTTCAACCTCGCTATTTTTCAGGGACCAGTTCAGTTTTGAAGTGGATTTGAAGGGTCTTCATATTAGAAATACCACACAAATTACCCCATTATAAAAACTGCACCCCCCAAAGTATTCAAAATGACATTCAGTCAGTGTTTTAACCCTTTAGGTGTTTCACAGGAATAGCAGCAATATGAAGGAGAAAATTCAAAATCTTCATTTTTTACACTCGCATGTTCTTGTAGACCCAATTTTTGAATCTTTGCAAGGGGTAAAAGGAAAAAATTTTTACTTGCATTTGTAGCCCAATTTCTCTTGAGTAAGCACATACCTCATATGTCTATGTAAAGTGTTCGGCGGGCGCAGTAGAGGGCTCAGAAGGGAAGGAGCGACAAGGGGATTTTGGAGAGAACATTTTTCTGAAGTGGTTTTTGGGGGGCATGTCACCTTTAGGAAGCCCCTAGGGTGTCAAAACAGCAAAAAAAAAAAAAAACACATGGCATACCATTTTGGAAACTAGACCCCTTGGGGAACGTAACAAGGGGTAAAGTGAAGCTTAATACCCCACAGGGGTTTCATGATTTTTGCAAATGTAAAAAAAAAATTTTTTTACCTAAAATGCTTGTTTTCCCAAAAATTTTACATTTTTAAAAAGGGTAATAGCAGAAAATACCCCCCAAAATTTGAAGCCCAATTTCTCCCAATTCAGAAAACACCCCATATGGGGGTGAAAAGTGCTCTGCTGGCGCACTACAGGTCTCATAAGAGAAGGAGTCACATTTGGCTTTTTGGAAGTAAATTTTGCTCTGGGGGCATGCCCCCAGAGCAAAATGGCATACCATCTGGCATACCATCTTGGAAACTAGACCCCTTGGGGAACGTAACAAGGGGTAAAGTTAACCTTAATACCCCACAGGGGTTTCATGACTTTTGCATATGTAAAAAAAAAAAAAATTTACCTAAAATGCTTGGTTTCCCAAAAATTTTACATTTTTAAAAAGGGTTAAATTCAGAAAACACCCCATATGGGGGTGAAAAGTGCTCTGCTGGCTCACTACAGGTCTCAGAAGTGAAGGAGTCACATTTTGGCTTTTTGGAAGCAGATTTTGCTCTGGGGGCATGCTGCATTTAGGAAGCCCCTGTGGTGCCAGGACAGCAAAAAAAAAAAAACACATGGCATACCATTTTGGAAACTAGACCCCTTGGGGAACGTAACAAGGGGTAAAGTGAACCTTAATACCCCACAGGGGTTTCACGACTTTTGCATATGTAAAAAAAATAATAATAATTTTACCTAAAATGCCTGGTTTCCAAAAATTTTACATTTTTACAAAGGGTTAAAGCAGAAAATACCCCTTAAAATTTGAAGCCCAATTTCTCCCGATTCAGAAAACATTCCATATGGTGGTGAAAAGTGCTCTGCTGGCGCACTACAGGTCTCTGAAGAGAAGGAGTCACATTTTGACTTTTTGGAAGGAAATTTTGCTCTGAGGGCATGCTGCATTTAGGAAGCCCCTATGGTGCCAGGACAGAAAAAAAAACACATGGCATACCATTTTGGAAACTAGACCCCTTGGGGAACATAACAAGGGGTAAAGTGAACCTTAATACCCCACAGGGGTTTTACGACTTTTGCATATGTAAAAAAAAATTATAATAATTTTACCTAAAATGCTTGGTTTCCCAAAAATTTGACATTTTTATAAAGGGTTAAAGCAGAAAATACCCCCTAAAATTTGAAGCCCAATTTCTCCCGATTCAGAAAACACCCCATATGGGGGTGAAAAGTGCTCTGCTGGCGCACTACAGGTCTCTGAAGAGAAGGAGTCACATTTTGGCTTTTAGGAAGCAAATTTTGCTCTGGGGGCATGCCGCATTTAGGAAGCCCCTATGGTGCCAGGACAGCAAAAAAAACACATGGCATTACATTTTGGAAACTAGACCCCTCGGGGAACGTAAGAGTGTTACAGTGAGTACTTACACCTCACAGGTTTTTTGAACAGTGGGTCATAAAAGTGAAAAATTTGATTTTTTTTTGCACTATATTGATAGTATTACTCCAAATGTTTCATTTTCACATTGGGTAATAGGGCAAAAGGCCCCCAAAATTTGTAGAACAATTTTGTCTGAGAACAAAAATACCCCATATGTGGATGTAAATTGCTCTGTGGACGCACTGCAATGCTCAGAATGGAAGGAGTGAAAATTTTGTTGAATTTAAATGTGCATTTATAAAGCCCCCAAAAGCGAAAAAAAAAAAACACATGTGACACCATTTTAGAAACTACACCCCTCAATGAACGTAACAAGGGGTACAGTGGGAAATAATACCTCACAGGTTTTTTTGAAAAGTGGGCCTAAATTGAAAAATTAGATTTTTTTACACTAAAATGCACGGGTTACCCAATTTTTAACATTTTCACAAGGGGTAATATGAGGAATTGGGTTACCAATTTTGGAGGGCTTTTTCCCCTGACTATGAAAATACATCCACATATGGGGTAATGTGCTGGGCGGGCGCACAACAAGGCTCAGAAGTCATAGAGGTCACTTTGTATTTGAGGCCTACGGCATATCAGTAGCTGACGTTTACATACATTCCGAGGAAAATACAAATATGAAACACCCACATGTGACACCATTACAGAAAGTACCCACCCTAAGGAATGGGTATAGGGGTAAAGAGGACATTTTGAACGCACGGGTGTTTCCTAAATTTATTTTCCAGGAATGGATGAAGGGTAGCTTTTGAAAATTGCAATTTTCAACCTATGCTCTGCTTCATCTTTCTGGGAACAACTAACATGTGACTCCGAATTGTCGCCTGGAAATACGACAGAGCTCAGCGAGAACTCTTCGCATTTGAGGCGGATGTTTGTTACGGACCTAACAGTTACATACATTCAGAGGAAAATACAAGAAAGGACAACCCACATGTGAACCTATTACAAACAGTACACCCCCTAGGGAAGGTGTATAGGGTGAAGTGGAGATTTGGAACAGACGGGTGTTCCCTTCATTTATTTTCCAGCAATGGATGAAGTGTACTATGGGGGGAAGAAAATTGCAATTTTAGTACTGATATGCCAATTATTTTCCCAGAATGATGACCCAGAGTACAGCCAAAAGTAAAAATGATGCCCGCCCCAAACCCTATACTCTGAATCATCATTCTGGGAAGGGGATGTGTGGGGCCGTCCCTCTTCTGTTACCTCCAATGCGCAACCCGCTCAGGTGGGGAGAGAGAGCGTTGCGCATTTGAGGTAATTGCAAACCTCCAATGCTGTTGACTCTGTGTCCCTTGACCCATTTTTTAGGGGGAAGAAGAAAAAAAAAGATATTTTGGGTATTGAGAAAAAGGTTTTTGTTTTTTTTTTGTATTTTTTTTGGGGGGGGGGGGGGGTTGGTATAAAATTTGGAAGGCAATGTACCCTGGTCTGGTACATTGGAGTCGAATTGTGGGGACTGAAAATTAGGGCAAAGGATGGAAAATTTAGTACTCAATGGAAGTGTGATACTCCCTGAAGCAGCCTATGCAGAGGCCCGGATGATCGGGGCAAGTGTCGCATTGAGTGGTGGTGTCCTTCCGAATCCCCCTCTTGCGACACACTCTGCATTTCTTCTGAGATCGTCCTTTCTTTCCATTGTGGGGGATCACACCTGGAAAGTGTTGGCCGGGGACGATCCGGGGACCTGAAGTTCCAGAGGTGCTCTGACCCGCTCTTTGGCGGTCACCAAAGATGAGGGCCTTTAGAATTTCCTCTTGGAACTCCAGGTATGTCCCTGTGTTGCCAGCGTACTTGTACAGTACAAAAGAGTTGTACATGGCAACCTGTACCATGTAGACCGCAACTTTTTTGTACCATATCTTTGTTTTCCACATGGCATTATACGGCTTGAGGACTTGATCAGAAAGATCAACTCCCCCCATATACCGATTGTTGTCCAGAATACAATCGGGCTTGAGGACCGGTCCCACGGTACCTCGCACCGGGACAAGGATGCTGCCATTCCCTCTTGTCCTTATATCGGACCAACAACAGGTTCTCATGGGAAAAGGCACGGGACTCACCCCGGGGGATAGGAGTCTGCAGGGGACAGGAAGGAAAGCCTCTTTGATTCTTCCGGACTGTCCCAGAAGCGAGCGTGGATCTGGCGGCGAGGGATGTGAAGAGAGGGATACTAGTATAAAAGTTATCCACGTAAAGGTGGTAACCTTTATCTAGCAATGGGTGCAAAAGGCCCCAAACGATTTTCCCGCTAACACCCAGAGTGGGGGGAACAATCTGGGAGTTCAATGCGGGAATCTCGTCCCTCATACACCATAAACTTGCAAGTGTACCCGGAGGTACTCTCGCAAAGTTTATACATCTTCACGCCATACCACGCTCGCTTGGTAGGGATGTATTGCCGGAAGCTGAGTCTCCCCTTCCAGGGACATAGGCCTCCCAAAATCTGGCCCCGAAGTGATTGATGACCGGCCTGATTTTATACAGGCGGTCATACGCGGGATCAGTTCTGGGGGGACATGCCGCATTATCAGCATAATGCAAACATCTCCGAATGGCCTCGAACCGGGAACGTGCCATGGCCATACTGTAGAGGGGTGTCTGGTAAAAGACGTCCCCACTACAATATTGCCTGACACTGGGTTTTTTAACTAGACCCATATGCAGCACGAGGCCCCAAAAGGTCCTCATTTCGGCTGCATCGACTGGAGTCCAGCCGCCGGGTCTAGCTAAAAGTGAGCCCGGGTTACCGGCGACAAACTGTTGGGCATACAGATTCGTCTGTGTAACCATTAGATTAACAATGTCGTCACTGAAAAAATTACCAAAAAAGTCCTTTTAAGTGAACCCGGCGATGTTAATCTTGATTCCTGAGTCGCCAACAAACTCAGGAATCACGGGCTCATGGTCCGCTGGCTCAGCCCAGACAAGTTCTCCGGTCCGAGGTACCAGTGACCTTGGCAGGGGGGCTTCACTAGTATGAGCGCCAGGGGGACTCATACTAGCATGGGGCACAGGGTCAAGGGCAGAGGAGGTTTGCGGCACCGCACGGTCTCCGCCGCCTTGGTGGCTCATCATCTGAACTAGATGATGAGGAGGACGATGAAATAAGGAACGTGGGGTCTTCATCGTCATCTGAGCCGCTCTCGGTGTCAGAGGCAATTATGGCATATGCCTCCTCCGCCGAAAACGCTCTGCGGGCCATTTCCCTACTCTAATGGGGATATGGGTGTGTGTGTGTGTGTATGTGCTGTGTGTGGTGTTGTGCGATACTACCGCCTTAACCCTCCCTAACCTAACTAAACTAACCCGCCCTAACAGAAAAAAAAATAAAAAGGGGACTTTAAAAAAAAAAAAAGGGACTTCTAGCGCAAAAAAGCCTTGCGCCAAAAAAAAGCGTTTATCTAATCAGTGGTGTGCGCACTCATTAGCGCTTGTGGCGGCAGGGGGCGCAGAAGTCAGAGGGGGGTCCGGCCACTCAGCCCAGAACAGTGGCTGGTGGCTTCTACACAGACCCCCACACAAAAAACCCGAAAAATAAAATAAAAAACGCTTAACCCCGAAAAAAAGGCACCCGCCTGAACCCCCAAAAAAATGCTCATCAGTGATAAATCACTGACAGCGGTGGGACAGTCTGCACACACAGGTACGGTCCGTCCACACAGTACACGCCTGCTACTGGTGCCACGGACCGCCTATGGGTGCAAAAAAAAAAAATACGCGTCAACCGAAAAAAGTGCTTTTACCACAAAAAAAAAACGCTGATCAGTGATAAATCACTGACAGCAGTGAGGCACACCGCACACACAGGTAAGGTCCGGCCACACAGTACACGCCTGCTACTGGTGGCAGGGACCGCCTATGGGTGCAAAAAAAACACAAAAAAAAGCACCGGCA
This sequence comes from Hyla sarda, assembly GCF_029499605.1. Classification (NCBI taxonomy): domain Eukaryota; kingdom Metazoa; phylum Chordata; class Amphibia; order Anura; family Hylidae; genus Hyla; species Hyla sarda. The sequence goes on from NC_079191.1 coordinate 333,464,773, forward strand.
CCACAAAAAAAAAAAAACGCTGATCAGTACTACGGGACTGATCAGCGGCGGGTGGGCTTTAACAAATGGTGGCGGACCGCTCTTTTATAACTAAGAGGGTCCGCATACACGCTTAGGGAAAAAAAAAGATCTGCGCCAAAAAAAAAGATGCTGGCGACAGACCGCAGTGACCCAGCAGGGCCGGGGTCACGCAGCTAAAGGTGCTATGGACCCACGGACACCCACTGAGGTACGCAAAAAAAAAAAAAACTTTTTTTTTTTTTTAACCCTAACCTGTCCCTACCTAAATCTAAAGCTATCCCTGGGGATTTCTGTGCCAAGGGGCCACAGAAAGGGGGCAAGGGGCAATTTTTTTTTTACTGAGGGGATGGTGGGCAGCATGGGGCTCCATCCTGCACACCAGATCTGAGTGGAATGGCGGGCAGAACGGACCAACGTGCTCCTAGCCCCCACCATCCCCTCCCATTACACTGTGATTGGTGTGGCCACTTTGGCCACCCAATCACAACTGTACTGAGGGGGGTGGCCGCAATGCCAGCCCCCAGTACAGCAAGGATGGTGATTGGTGGTGTATACTACACCACCAGTTACCATCTACATTCGGGTCACAGGGTCACACGTGACCCTGAGGACCCGGAACCGCTGCAGAATTGCTGCAGCAGACCTCCTCCGGCACACTGCCGGGATGTCTGCTGATTGAAATAAGCAGACATCCGGCTCCGATCCCCGCCCGGCAAGCGGCGGGGAACGGAATCGCAGCACATCGCTCATCTGAATTGATGAGCGATGTGCTGCGATCGCCGACATGGGGGGCCATGATGACCCCCCTGGGCGATATGCCAAGATGCCTGCTGAACGATTTCAGCAGGCATCCGTCTCCGGTCCCCAACCGGCTAGCGGTGGGGACCGGATTTCCCATGGGCGTATGGATACGCCCTTGGTCCTTAAGGACTCGGTATGCAGGGCGTATCCATACGCCCTATGTCCTGAAGAGGTTAAAGGGGTACTCCGGTGGAAAAACATTTTTTTTTTTTTAGGTCTTTTTAAGTTAACTATCTCCAGAAAGTTAAACAGATCTTTAAATTACTTCTTTTAAAAATTGTTAATCCTTTCAGTACTGTATACTACAGAGGAAATTCTTTTCTTTTTGGATTTCTTTTCTGTCTGTCCACAGTGCTCTCTGCTGACACCTCTGTCCATGTAAGGAACTGTCCAGAGCAGGAGAAAATCCCCATAGCAAACTAATGTTGCTGACAGTTCCTGACATGGACAGAGGTGTCAGCAGAGAGCACTGTGGACAGAAAGAAAAGGATTTAAAAAAGAAAAGAATTTCCTCTTTAGTATACAGCTGCTAATAAGTAATGGAAGGATTAAGATTAAGTAATTTACAAATCTTTTGAAATGGGCACTGTCACCAACTTTTTTACATTTTGTAGTACTTATGTACTACAACATATCTAATATAGTTTCATAATTTTAATTTTTTTATTAACATGGTGTATTTTACATTTGAAAACCGGCCACTAGGGGTCTCCCTCCTTCAGCCTGGCGTGACATCCTGCCTGAATCTGGACCGATGCCGGCCTGACAATCGGTCCTAATTCATTCAGGCTGCGCTCGCTCCCTGCCTGTCAATCAGACAGGCGGGAGCGAGCGCAGTGAATGCCGGGGCTGGCTGCACGCATTGGCTGCTTAGTTATCAGTGCCGCGCTGAAGCTCCACTACAACTTTACATGGGTCTCGGCAGGTGTATATTTATAGGCAGGATACTCCTATACTCCTCCTCCCTGGGTAGCACATGCACTGCTAAACAGGGAGGCGGAGACCCCGGAGCAGCCCGCCGTGCAATTCCCTGATCATCTATTCGCGCTCCTGACAGGAATGCAGAATAGATGAAGTGAGGGCAGAAGTTGGCGCCCAGCAGGCGTCAGTGACGTCGCACCTGCTGGGGAAGCCGGCTTCCGGGAGAGAACTGCAAGAAAGAGGAGTTGCAGATGACGACTTTGGGAGTTGAAAAAAAAAAGTTTTTTTTAACCCCTTAACCCCTTAAGGACACATGACGTTCTCATACGTCTCCATTTCCGAGTCCTTAAGGACACATGACGTATGAGAACGTCATGTGTTTTACCGGCCCCCCGCAACCATCTGGAGCGGAGCCGGTCCCCGATGCCTGCTGAAATCGTTCAGCAGGCATCGGGGCATATCGCCCAGGGGGGTCATTATGACCCCCCATGTCGGCGATGGCCGCAGATCGCTGGACAATTCAGTCCAGCGATCTGCGGCGGATTCCGGGTCAATCGGGTCTCCAGTGACCCGGTGACCCGGAATTATTGGCTGATCGGGGCCGTCAGAGACGGCCCCGAACAGCCATAGCCAGCAGGGGTGAGGTGGCACTGGTGCCACCTCACGATCGCCCTGATTCGTCGGCCGGATTACCGGCCGACCAATCAGGGCGCCTGCTGCGGGTGTCACTCCCGCAACCCGCTCCGCCCCTCTTCCGGAGGACGTGAGCGGGTGCGGGACGTGCACCCCGGGTGCTGGGGACCCCGATCCCCGGCGCCCCTGTTGGGATCGGGGCCCCAGGAGCAGCGGCGGCGGCGGAGACGACGAGTGACTGACCTGGTGCGGCGAGGATCGTTGGAGGTGAGTGACAGCCTCCTGCTGTTGCTTAGCAACAGCTCCCAGCATGCAACAAGGGCATGCTGGGAGCTGTAGTTATGCAACAGCAGGAGGCAGACCACCACAACTCCCAGCATGCCCTTATGGGCATGCTGGGACTTGTAGTTTTGCAACAGCTGGAGGCACATTCTTTCTATGGAAAAGTGTACCTTCAGCTGTTGTGTAACTACAACTCCCAGCTTGCACAATCAGCTAAAGTGCATGCTGGGAGTTGTAGTAGTGCATCTGGTGGTTGCATAACTACAACTCCCAGCATGCCCGTTGGCTGTCGGTGACTGCTGAGAGTTGTAGTTTTGCAACAGCTGAAGGCACACTGAGTTAAGTAGTAAACCAGTGTGTCTCCAGCTATTGCATAACTACAATCCCCAGCATCCCCAGCCAAAGTAGTATGCCTCCAGCTGTTGCATAACTACAACACCCAGCATGCCCTTCCGCTGTCCGTACATGCTGGGGGTTGTAGCTTTTGCAACAGCTGAAGGCACACTGGTTGCAAAACACTGAGTTTGTTACCAAACTCGGTGTTTCACAACCAGTGTGCCTCCAGCTGTTGCAAAACTACAACTCCCAGCATGCACTGATAGACCGTACATGCTGGGAGTTGTAGTTTTGCAACAGCTGGATGTTCCCCCCCCCAATGTGAACGTACAGGGTACACTCACATGGGCGGAGGATTACGGTTAGTATCCGGCTGCAAGTTTGAGGTGCGGCAAAATTTCTGCAGCAGCTCAAACTGCCAGCGAGAAACTACTGTGAACCCCCGCCCGTGAGACTTTAGCCGAAAATCCCTACACTACACTAACACACAATAAAATAAAAAGTAAAAAACACTACGTTTACACATACCCCTATACAACCCCCCTCCCCAATAAAAATGAAAATGTCTGGTACGCCACTGTTTCCAAAACGGAGCCTCCAGCGGTTGCAAAACTACAACTCCCAGCATGCACTGATAGACCGTACATGCTGGGAGTTGCAGTTTTGCAACAGCTGGATGTTCCCCCCCCCCCCCCCAATGTGAACGTACAGGGTACACTCACATGGGCGGAGGATTACAGTAAGTATCCGGCTGCAAGTTTGAGCTGCGTCAAATTTTCTGCCGTAGCTCAAACTGCCAGCGAGAAACTACTGTGAACCCCCGTCCATGCGACTGTACCCTAAAAACACTACACTACACTAACACAAAATAAAATAAAAAGTAAAAAACACTACATATACACATACCCCTATACAACCCCCCTCCCCAATAAAAATGAAAAACGTCTGGTACGCCACTGTTTCCAAAACGGAGCCTCCAGCTGTTGCAAAACAACTACTCCCAGTATTGCCAGATAGCCGTTGACTGTCCAGGCATGCTGGGAGTTTTACAACAGCTGGAGGCACCCTGTTTGGGAATCACTGGCGTAGAATACCCCTATGTCCACCCCTATGCAAGTCCCTAATTTAGGCCTCAAATGCGCATGGCGCTCTCACTTTGGAGCCCTGTCGTATTTCAAGGCAACAGTTTAGGGCCACATATGGGGTATCGCCGTACTCGGGAGAAATTGGGCTTCAAATTTTGGGGGGTATTTTCTGCTATTACCCTTTTAAAAAATGTAAAATTTTTGGGAAAACAAGCATTTTAGGTAAAAAAAATATATATTTTTTTACATATGCAAAAGTCGTGAAACACCTGTAGGGTATTAAGGTTCAAATTACCCCTTGTTACGTTCCCCAAGGGGTCTAGTTTCCAAAATGGTATGCCATGTGGTTTTTTTTTGCTGTCCTGGCACCATAGGGGGTTCCTAAATGCGGCATGCCCCCAGAGCAAAATTCGCTTTCAAAAAGCCAAATGTGACTCCTTCTCTTCTGAGACCTGTAGTGCGCCAGCAGAGCACTTTTCACACCCATATGGGGTGTTTTCTGAATCGGGAGAAATTGGGCTTCAAATTTTGGGGGGTATTTTCTGCTATTACCCTTTTTAAAATTGTAAAAATTTTGGGAAACCAAGCATTTTAGGTAAAAAAAATATATATTTTTTTACATATGCAAAAGTCGTGAAACACCTGTAGGGTATTAAGGTTCACATTACCCCTTGTTACGTTCCCCGAGGGGTCTAGTTTCCAAAATGGTATGCCATGTGTTTTTTTTTGCTGTTCTGGCACCATAGGGGCTTCCTAAATGCGGCATGCCCCCAGAGCAAAATTTGCTTTCAAAAAGCCAAATGTTACTCCTTCTCTTCTGAGACCTGTAGTGCACCAGCAGAGCACTTTTCACCCCCATATGGGGTGTTTTCTGAATCGGGAGAAATTGGGCTTCAAATTTTGGGGGGTATTTTCCGCTATTACCCTTTTTAAAAATGTAAACATTTTGGGAAAACAAGCATTTTAGGTAAAAAAAAAATTTTTTTTTTACATATGCAAAAGTCGTGAAACACCTGTAGGGCATTAAGGTTCACGTTACACCTTGTTACGTTCCCCGAGGGGTCTAGTTTCCAAAATGGTATGCCATGTGGTTTTTTTTTGCTGTTCTGGCACCATAGGGGCTTCCTAAATGCGGCATGCCCCCAGAGCAAAATTTGCTTTCAAAAAGCCAAATGTGACTCCTTCTCTTCTGAGACCTGTAGTGCACCAGCAGAGCACTTTTCACCCCCATGCGAGGTGTTTTCTGTATCGAGAGAAATTGGGCTTCAAATTTTGGGGGGTATTTTCTGCTATTACCCTTTTTAAAAATGTAAAATTTTTGGGAAACCAAGCATTTTAGGTAAAAAAAATATATATTTTTTTTTACATATGCAAAAGTCGTGAATCACCTGTGGGGTATTAAGGTTCACTTTACCCCTTGTTACGTTCCCTGAGGGGTCTAGTTTCCAAAATGGTATGCCATGTGTTTTTTTTTGCTGTCCTGGCACCATAGGGGCTTCCTAAATGCGGCATGCCCCCCAAAAACCATTTGTCGCTCCTTCCCTTCTGAGCCCTCTACTGCGCCCGCCGAACAATTAACATAGACATATGAGGTATGTGCTTACTCGAGAGAAATTGGGTTTCAAATACAAGTAAAAATTTTCTCCTTTTTATCCCTTGCAAAAATTCAAAAATTGGGTCTACTAGAACATGCGAGTGTAAAAAATGAAGATTTTGAATTTTCTCCTTCACTTTGCTGCTATTCCTGTGAAACACCTAAAGGGTTAATACACTTACTGAATGTTTTTTTGAATACTTTAGGGGGTGTAGTTTTTATAATGGGGTCTTTTATGGGGTATTTCTAATATGAAGACCCTTCAAATCCACTTCAAAACTGAACTGGTCCCTGAAAAATAGTGAGTTTGAAAATTTTGTGAAAAATTTCAAAATTGCTACTGAACTTTGAAGCCCTATGGTGTCTTCCAAAAGTAAAAACTCATAAATTTTATGATGCAAACATAAAGTAGACATATTGTATATGTGAACCCCAAAAAAATATATTTTGAATATCCATTTTCCTTACAAGCAGAGAGCTTCAAAGTTAGAAAAATGCAAAATTTTCATTTTTTTCATCAAATTTTGGGATTTTTCACCAAGAAAGGATGCAAGTTACCATTAAATTTTATCACTAAGTTAAAGTAGAATATGTCACGAAAAAACAATCTCGGAATCAGAATGATAACTAAAAGCATTCCAGAGTTATTAATGTTTAAAGTGACAGTGGTCAGAATTGCAAAAAACGCTCCGGTCCTTAAGGTATAAAATGGCCTGGTCCTTAAGGGGTTAAGGACGCAGGGTTTTTCCGTTTTTGCATTTTCATTTTTTCCTCATCACCTTCTAAAAATCCTAACACTTTCAATTTTTCACATAAAATTCCATATGATAGCTTATTTTTTGCGCCACCAATTCTACTTTGCAGTGACATTAGTCATTTTACCCAAAAATCGACGGCGAAACGAAAAAAAATTCATTGTGCGACAAAATTGAAGAAAAAATTTCATTTTGCGGGCTTCCGTTTCTACGCAGTGCATTTTTCGGTAAAAATGACACCTTATCTTTATTCTGTAGGCCCAAACGATTAAAATGATATCCTACTTATATAGGTTGAATTTTGTCGTACTTCGGAAAAAAAAATCATAACTACATGCAGGAAAATTTATACATAAAAAATTCTCATCTTCTAACCCCTATAAAAAAAAATTCCGCGTACGGGCTGGTATGAGGGCTAATTTCTTGTGCCGTGTTCTGAAGTTTGCATCGGTACCATTTTTGTATTGATCGGACTTTTTGATCGCTTTTTATTCATTTTTTCATGATATAAAAAGTGACCAAAAATACACTATGTTGGACTTGTTTTTTTATATAAGTATATATATATATATATATATATATATATATATTTGTGCTCGGGGCTACAAATAGCGAGCCTACCTACTTAATACTAACTCAACTATGGCTAGGCAGTCTGAACTGTGCCATATACTGCCGCGTAAGGGTACACCTTGTAAAATAAGAGGGCATACCTTGGAAGAAGTAAAAGAAAAGAAGGGAGGGCAGGGTGGGACAACGCGAGAGCCGCGGCGCACTGAACACACAGGGAGCCGCGGCTTTTAAGCGCAAGTACCACCCCTCCCACAAACACAGGTTAAGTGACTCAGTCAATTAACCTTCGCACTTGTGCTCGGGGCTACAAATAGCGAGCCTACCTACTTAATACTAACTCAACTATGGCTAGGCAGTCTGAACTGTGCCATATACTGCCGCGTAAGGGTACACCTTGTAAAATAAGAGGGCAAAACTCAAACCAAACAGGCAACTCAGAAATCAAAACAAGCTTTATTAGTAATTACAACACAAGCGATTCAAAAGCACACTGCATCTCCAATTTTGGGTTTGGAACATAACGTATGTACGCACTGGACTTCCAGCGACCTAACTTCCTGATAACATGAGCAGGAACACCATGACGAGAGGCAGACGCGGCTGCCCCTATGCGTAGAGAATGACCGGATATGACCGAAGCATCATGGCCTAAGGATTTAACTAAAACACGTAAATAACGAACAAAAACTGAGGAAGTAAGAGCAATGTTATTAAACAACAACAAAGGGCATTCTGGACTGTCATGAACACGAAGAGCAAGTAACGAGTTAAAGACCAAGACCGGACACCATTTGTGAGAGGTTTTAAAATATTTGACGTGCACCTTCTGACCGGGAAGTGATGTCTTAGTGTCGTTCAGAACGAGAGTGAAATGATCCGTGGCTCGCTGCAATTGCCCCAACTTGAGAAATGGAGCGGTACTAGTTCTACTCGTGAACTCGCCCGGCCTCAGAAAGCCATAGAAACCTAAGAAGAGGGCTGCTTTTAGCGTTAAACTATTACCTAGACCAAACGGGGAGTGATCCAGGGCATCTGCCAGCTCCCTAAACAGCGACCCCGAGATGGGCTGCCGGCCTGGAGGCTTTGGTACTCTACTTTTGGCAACCCCCTTAAGGGCAGCCTTAACTGCATGCGAAGTAAACAATGATGCTCGATCCGGGAACTTCAAAGTAACAAAGTGTTGTATGCCTGCTAAATAAATCTTTATGGTGTTATATGCTAGCCATAAGGAGGAGTGGCAAAACCCTATAAAGGCTAAAATAAAAGATACTGAAAGGACATCGTTATGCGGGTGAGACTGACAGAACTTAGTAAACAGATTAAAGGCCGTACGGTAAACTTTCTGAGTGTTACGGGAAAGTGAACTATTAATCAAGTCCTGACCTACAGACAAATAGGCATTTAGTTCAAAATCAAATCGTGGAACGCTGGAACCATGCATCCTGATGGATCGGCCTCCGGCATTACCTGGAAGAAAAGTGCAAAATTGAGCCTAGACAGTGCATCAGCAGCCGTGTTCCTAACACCATCTATATGAGCACTAGAAAAGTGAAAATTATGTAACAATGATAACCATACCAGTTTACGCATCAAAGACATGACCTGTGGGGACGAGGATCTACCTTTAAGTAGAATATACACCGTAGCTTCATTATCAGAAACAAACAGTACTGACTTCCTAAACCATAGGTGACCCCACACACTGGCAGCTGCAACTATAGGGTACAACTCAAACAATGCTGAGGACCTGCTAAAACCCGGAGACTGAAATACCTCAATTGGCCAAGCACTGGCCAACCAATGATTCTCCCAAATGGCTGCAAAACCCACTGAGGAGGAAGCATCGGAAAAAACTAAAGGAGAGGCATTATCGATACCAGGGGTGAAAAAGGATACCCCATTCCAGTTAGTCAAAAACGTATGCCACATAGCAAAATCGGCAAACGCTTGTCTATCAAATATGACTACGTCGCTTTGGCCAGGCACAGAATTCATAGCGTCTAACAACCTGGAAACAAAACTCCTACCCTGTGGAATTACACGCATGGCAAAGTTCAGCATGCCGAGAATGGATTGCAGCTGCACCTTGGTCACCCGGAGTGAATTGACAAGATCATGCATGGCCTGTCTAATACGTGAGAGCTTGTCGAGCGGTAATCGGGCTTCCATGACCTGTGTGTCTAGAACAATACCTAAGAAAGTCAGTGACTTGCAAGGGCCCTCAACTTTTTTATCTGACACCGGAACCGCCAGTTGCTGGAACACTGCTAACGAGGTTGTCAAGTCCCTGGGGCACACGTTACCTGGCTCAATAAACAAAAAGTCGTCCAAGTAGTGGATGACATGGGAACAGTCAAACCTGTTTTCCAGGAGCCAGTGTAGGGATTGCGCAAATTTATCAAATAACCAAGGACTACTCCTGGAACCAAAAGTTAACTTAACAGCAAAATAATACTTGTCGCGCCATTTAATACCGTGCCACTTCCATAGCTGAGGCATAATGGGCAGGAGCTTAAAGGCATCGGAAATATCGATCTTGGACAGCCATGTGTTACCGCCCATGCTCAGGATGACCGCTATTGCCTCATCTATGGAAGCATATTTCAGGGAGAACTCTTCAGCGGGAATAAGAGAGTTTAAACTAGGTGTGTGTGTAGAGTAAGGGGCGGACAAATCATAAATTAAACAAAGTTTATTACTGAATTTCCCAGCCACCAACCCCAATGGGCTTACTCTCCAAACGTCAAAGGGGGGCTCATCAAACGGACCAATAACAAAACCCTTGTCTATTTCAGCTTGTATCAGGGTATCTACAGCCCTAGGGTCCCTTAGAGCAGAACGTAAATTGTCACACTCATACGTAGCAGAGGGTAAAGTAATGAAACCTGTGTGGAAACCTGACCGGAATCCATTAATCAAAAACTGAACAAAACACCGATCTGGATGATCAGCAAGAAAATGTTCTAAAAACAACACGTCTATCACTGCTAGTCATGCTTTCGACTTCTGTGGACAACTGGCCTTAGGATGGGCCCTGAAACAGAATGCACAGACATGTAAAAGTCTACACTGGTTATAATTGCAAGACCCAAAATTCAAATTATTGCAAATTTGAGATTTACCAAGATACTTGATGGGCCTACCTAACTTGTCAATCAAGCCCGGGTGTTTCTGATTCCTAGGCTGAAATGTGGGTGAAGACGTGCCGGGATTTACCTTGGATGGGGAATTAACAGTATTGCACCATTCAGTGGTATGGGCGATGGACTGACACCGAGAGCAAACGGGGGCTTTAAGACCTGCAAAATGATTGCATAAAATCTCGGTGTCAACCAACGCCCAATTAACTGTATATTTGTACTGCACTAGAGCTGCCGCCGCCTTAGCTGAAAATGATTTATGATAATCATAAAACGTGAACCCACCATATTTATGAGCTAACTCTGTGACTTTGTACAGATACATGTCAAGCTCTTCACGTCTTTCTGGCTTGACTGAGCATAAAACGTCATGATAAATGGCGAACACCATACTGAATTCAGCTAGTGTAAGCTTGCGACTTAACCTTACATCTTTTGCTTTCACCTCACCGCAAGCAATAGTCTTGTTCTCGGAAACATCATGAGATGCAATAAGCAAGGAAGCGAGATTAACATCCTTACCATCCAGAATGTCCTTCTTCAGATTAGTCGGGATAAAATGAGCTGGCGCGACATTTGGCACGAGCATATTAAGTCCAACCGGTAATACTGAAGCCTGCGGGGTAGCAGAAACCTGAGGGGGAACAGAAGTGTGTGGAACTGCCGAAGTCGAACCCACCACTGGGGCCGGAGCGGGAGCCTCCGAACTCTTACACTCCAAGGTATCAACTCTAGAGCACAGCGAGTTAATTAACGTATGCAACTGCAAGATGGACGTATTGAGTGTCTGCATGGACACTTCTTCACTGCTAGGGCCTGCTTGATCACAGGGTCCCGAGTGCTCAGAGACCAATAAGCGATAAAGTTCCGCCTTGCGGGCAGTAGCAGGGAACGGGATGCCTTTGCGGACGAGTTCAGCCGTCAGTTTAGGAATGGTCCAGTTACGAAGAGATGGGACGCTACCCAGATCCGATGTTCTAGCGACATTGTCCAGAACAGAAGCTGCATCTTCAATGTCTGATGCGTGAGACATTTCTGAAAATTAGATATACAACAATCAAATCCTGACCCAAGCAACAAACCAAAAACGAAATACACCTGTCAGATCAAGACTAACCCGGAAACCAAAACCACTGCCACCACAGAATCAGACTAGAAAGTGAAGAGTACCGAGTGGTGACTAAACACATGCTAACAGCGTGACACGTAAAGTTACTCGTGACTAACGAACCCCTTGGCCCAAAGACGTGATGAGCAGGGGATAAAGAGTACACCCAAGGACGTGATGGGTAACGAACTAAGACATGAATACCTGGGCTTCCTGAAGCCTAAAACAGACCGCACCTTGACAACTGGATTATGACGGTCAATCTCGACACGAACAGGCGCTGGAACAACGTAGAAGCTGAAGCGAGGCGAGACCACCAGGATGAACACTGCGAGCCAAAGGAGAACCGTATGAAGAGAATGTTTACTATAACTAACCCAAAAATGAACTGCACATACCTGTACCGAGGGTGGTAAGCCAACACGAAGTTCACGACAGCAGACGTTTAAGCCACAAGAGCGTGCGTGGACAACTGCTGAATAAACACACAGGCATATAACTTAACAACACACAGGCTAAGGCAGATCCACACGAGGACCCAAAGACGAGTTGAGTCGGTGGAAAGGACACAAACCGAGCCCCAAAGGGCGAGTTGGGGGAAGAAAAAACAACTTGCAAGAACATAAAACTTTAAATTAACACCTATATACATATATGCAAAATTCCAAATATACTCTTTTATCTCTTTTTACCTAAAAGCGACCGGGCCGAGGACAGCGAAGTAGCGTAAAGATGAACTTCGAGCCTAGACAGCTACACAGCGTTACTGAGCTAGTAAGGCGATAGTCTAATGCAGGAGGGTAGATATCTTGCGAATAAACTGAAAATAGGAAAACCAACGTAAATACACCGCTTGACCGAAAATGAGAAACGATTGTAAGGTACAATACTACGTAAGGGCGAGGAGAAAAACTAAAATGTAAAAACAAGAATAATGTCAAAGGTAAACCCACCACATAACTGAATAGGTACAGGTGTGGATCAACACCTACAAGGCGCTTAGTGAGGCTATGACGAAGAATTTAGCTAGTAACATGACAAAAACACTTAACCAGGTAAAAGAGTAACCATAGGAGCACAGGAACAACAAAACAGCAGCGCACATTGAAGACCATGCTACCAGCCAGGCAAACTAATTTAGGAACAACCGCCTTATTCACTACCACAACAAGTTAGAGTAAAACGGTACCAAACAACGAGCAAAGTAAATAACTACGACTAGCAATAAATACCATGAAGCAATAAATACCATGAAGACAGAGGCGAAACAGCGGAAGGCAAATTGACCATGTGAGAACAGAATTATAGTACCAGACAAATAGCGGAGCAAATAGCGGAGCATATAGTGGCAGTGTATCAGCAGCGTATGCAGAAGGAATGTGAGTTTGATTGAATATATATATATATATATATATATTTTTTTTTATATATATATATATATTTTTTTTTTTTTAAAACAACAACTAACGAACTAACAGACTCATGAGTTAAAACATGACTAATACGGACCAATGTATACGGCCGAAGTGTAGATACGAGGAGCAACAGTGTAAAATACATGGAATATGAAACAGATTAGGTATATGAGAAGCAACTGCGGAACAAACGCGTCAACCAGTGAAATACACAGCAGGGACATCTGTGACACATTAACGAAGCGTGACCAGTAGACAACGTGTACTGACACTAAGACTAACACCTGGAACTACAAGACTATAATACCTACAGTATGCAAACAAGCACCCAGCATGCAGAGCTGAGCCGCAGGAGGTGTGTAACGAACTGGCTGCCGGCTGGGACTGGTGACCGAATAAGAAAGCCGGCATGCGTAAGGCAGCGGAACGGGACGGGAGAATACCGTGGAGCTCTGAAGGACATATGCTCCGAAAGGTAACTCCCGCTGTCACCTCCCCCAGCCAGCACCAAACATCTGAAAAGAAACCCCCGACATGCAGAGACGGGCAGCCGGAAGCGCACAACGTTGCTCAGCAGCCCGCTACAGCTGCTGAACAACAACACCAACATGCGAAAGGCAGGGCACGGGGGACAACCGCAGGGCTCATACAAGACACGAGCCCCCAGACTCCTGCAGTCACCCCCCGGACCTGCTCCGCCGTCTCCCCCTACCTAGCGTCTGAACTAACCTGAAATGACGTGCACAGCAGAGCACAGAAACGAAAACGAGGCTGGAGAGACTTCCCACGGCGTCTGACGTCACGGACTCCAAACAACGCGAGAGCCGCGGCGCACTGAACACACAGGGAGCCGCGGCTTTTAAGCGCAAGTACCGCCCCTCCCACAAACACAGGTTAAGTGACTCAGTCAATTAACCTTCGCACATATATATATATATATATATAATTTTTTTGCACGGATGCAATTGACCGTGCGGTTTAATTAACGATATATTTTTATAGTTCAGACATTTCCGCACGCGGCGATACCACATATGTTTATTTTTATTTACACAGTTTTTTTTTTTTTATGGGAAAAGGGGCGGATATAAACTTTTATTAGGGAAGGGGTTAAATGACCTTTGTTAACTTTTTTTTTCACATTTTTTTTTGCAGTGCTATAGCTCCCATAGGGAGCTATAGCACTACACACACTGATCTCTTATGCTGATCCCTGCAAAGCCATAGCTTTGCATGGATCAGCGAGATAGGGGCTCGATTGTTCAAGCCTGTAGCTCAGGCTTGGAGCAATCAAATGGCGATCGGACGTGACGGAGCAAGGTAAGGGGGTCTCCACTCGCGTCCTAGCTGATCGGGACATCACAATTTTATCGCGATGTCCCGATCAGCCCGACTGAGCTACCGGGAAGCGTTTACTTTCACTTTCAGATGTGGCAGGCAACTTTGATCGCCGTGTCTGAAGGGTTAATAGCTGGTAGCCCAGGGTCCCGGCTATCATTAGCAGCCGGGACCGATCCGGTGTGATGCGGGGTCACGGTGTGACCCCGTTTTAAACACCGTGACCGGGCGTAGGGCGTACAGGTAAGCCCCTACGTCCTTAACAGGTTAAAGGAAGGGAGGGGGTTAGGGATAGATTAACAATAGGTAGGGACAGAAGAAAACAAAAAACAGATGGTGCGAGCTACTCTTTAACTTTTTGGCACCAGTTCATAAAAAATAAAAAATATTGTTTCCCACCGGAGTACCCCTTTAAGGGGTTAAGGGATAGTGATGAGCAGCAGGGGCCATATTCAAATTCACAATATTTTGCAAATATATGGACAAATATTCGTCCTATGTTCGCGAAATTCGCATATTCGATATGTTCTTTCTCTTTTTTTTGCCAAAATTTGTAATGAGATTTGCATATTGCGCATGCGCAATTATATCTTTCACCTAAAAGAATATTTGCATATTTGTGAATATGTGAATATTTGCATATTCGCATATCTTCGCATATACGGGGAAAAAAAAGAATATTCGTCATTACAAATATATATCACTATATTCAAAATATTCATGAAATCGTGAAGTGCCGATATACTCGGTAAAATTTAGCATTTCGAATATTCTCGCTCAACACTATTAAGGGACACAGAGGTACAATTAGTCGGTACAGGGCACAGTATTTGGGGGCATATCGTGTGGCAAAAATATTGCTAGGGAATAGGAGTGTGGCAGTAAAATACCAGGGGCTCAGTGTGTGGCAGTATTATATTCAGGGGGTGCAGTGTGTGGCAGAATTATTTTCAGGGGCACAGTGGATGGCAGCATTATATTCAGGGGTACAGTGTGTGGCAGTAATATACCAGGGGCCCAGTGTGTGGCAGTATTATATTCAGGGGGTGCAGTGTGTGGCAGAATAATATTCAGGGGGTACAATGTGTGGCAGTAATATACCAGGGGCCCAGTGTGTGGCATTATTATATTCAGAGGGTACAGTGTGTGGCAGTATAACATTCAGGGGTACAGTGTGTGGCAGTATTCAGGTCATACATACTTCACATTTCAGTCGCTCGTTTGCTATTTCCTTAATGGAACTGAGGCCGCTAGGTTTGAACCAGGCCTTAGCATTCAGCTCGGACCTTTACCGGATGGCAGACCTGGATAAACAGATTCTCACTAAAAATAGTTGAGTACCCCTGAGATCTAGCAGATACACCACTCTATTGTACTATGACACACTGATCATAAGAGTAAATATTCTTCTGAGAGCAAATATTCTAGCTAGCAGACATATCACTCTATTGTACAGTGTACATGCTGATCCTAAGAGCTTAAAGGGGTACTCCGGTGCTTAGACATCTTATCCCCTATCCAAAGGATAGGGGATAAGATGCCTGATCACGGGAGTCCCGCCGCTGGGGACCCCCGTGATCTTGCACGCGGCACCCCGTTTATAATCAGTCCCCGCAGCCTGTTCGCTCCGGGTCTGATTACCGGCGACCCCAGGGCCGACGACGTGTGACGTCACGCCTCCGCCCCCATATGATGTCACGCTCCGCCCCTCAATGCAAGCCTGTGGGAGGGGGCTTGACAGCTATCCGGTGACGGATTATAAACGGGGTGCCGCATGCAAGATCACGGGGGTCCCCAGTGGCGGGACTCCCGCGATCAGGCATCTTATCCCCTATCCTTTGGATAGGGGATAAGATGTCTAAGCACCGGAGTACCCCTTTAAGCTCTATTGAAAAGCAGTCACACTACTTCTGAGAGTGCACAGTCTGTCCAGCCGAGACAACTCTCTACTGTACAACAGACACACCACTTCATTGCTCAATGGATGCACTTAATCAGAGACCTGTCCCTCTATTGAAAGGCAGCTGTGACACTCCTGAGTGTATACATTCTAACTAGTGGACACGCCATTCTATTGGACAGTGTACACACTGCTCCAAAAAGCTTACACTCTATTGAAAAACAATCATGCCACTTCTGAGAGTGTACATTCTATCCAGCAGCCACACCAATCTATTGTACAGTAGACACACCACTCCGTTTCACAGTGGACACATTGGGGGGGGATTATCAAAACTTGCACAGAGGAAAACTTGATCAGTTGCCATAAGTGCCCATTCATATAACTTATTTTTCTGAGACCTTTCCAAAAATGAGAGAAGCAAGCTGATTAGTTACTATGGGCAACTGCTCCATTCACACTATAAGTATCACACACATTGCTATACTCATTTGTTTCCTCTCCTTCACTGATCAACCTTGTCTTTTCTACCACAAAGCTCTGTTTGCACTCTCAGTAAGCTCCACCCCATTCATGAAGCGCCACCACTTTGTATTTAGTTCCAGGCTTACGCTCTGCCTCTCACACCTTCCCGGTCACCATCTTCCTCCTGGTCTGCTGTCACTATGCTGGGGCCTGCCGGTCGCCATCTTTCTCCTGGTCCGGTGTCACTACTGTGGGGCCTGCCAGTCGCCATCTTCCTCCTGGTCCAGTGTCACTATGGTGGGGCCTGCTGGTCCCTAGCTTCTTCCTGGTCTGGTGTCACTATTGTGGGGCCTGAAGGTTACAATGTTCCTCCTGGTCCAGTGTCACTATTGTGTGGCCTGCCGGTCACCATCTTCCTCCTGGTCACTAAGTTGGGTCCTGCCGGATGCCATCGTTTTTCACAGTGTTGCTCCTTAATGCAACATGACAATTTTCGCAGAGGCATCACCTTCCCCCCTTTGTTGTCCTCTGTATTTAGTGGGCGGGACTTTGTGGCAGGGGGTATGGCCTCACATGTAGTGACACATTTAGTATAAATTATGCTGAAAACTTGTGGAAATGAATGGCTGCCAAACCCAAAAGAATATTGTTTGTGGGTGGAAATGATAGGAAAACTGCAATTTTGCTATGTTTGGGGGGTTAAATTTTTACACTTTATGGTAAAAAATGACATGTTCTCTTAATTCTGTAGGTTCTGCGAATTAAAAGATACCAAATGTATATAGTTTTTCTAATAAGTTTATATTATTTTTTTTTACAAAATTGATATGCATAAAATTGTCCTCTTCTGACCCCTATAACTTTTAGATTTTTCTGTATACAGGGATGTATGAAGGCTAATTATTTGAACCGTGAGCTGTAGTTTTTATTGGTACCATTATTGTTTGATGGGACTTTTTGATCGCTTTTTATATATTTTTTTGTGATATATAATGTGATTAACCCCTTAACGACGCAGGACGTATATTTACGTCCTGCGCCGGCTCCCGCGATATGAAGCGCGATCGCGCCGCGATCCCGCATCATATCGCGTCGGTCCCAGCGCTAATCAACGGCCGGGACTCGCGGCTAATACCACACATCGCCGATCGCGGCGATGTGCGGTATTAACCCTTTAGAAGCGGCGGTCAAAGCTGACCGCCGCTTCTAAAGTGAAACTGAAATTATCCCGGCTGCTCAGTCGGGCTGTTCGGGACCGCCGCGGTGAAATCGCGGCGTCCCGAACAGCTGATCGGACACCGGGAGGGCTCTTACCTGCCTCCTCGGTGTCCGATCGACGAATGACTGCTCCGTGCCTGAGATCCAGGCAGGAGCAGTCAAGCGCCGATAATGCTGATCACAGGCGTGTTAATACACGCCTGTGATCAGGATGAGAGATCAGTGTGTGCAGTGTTATAGGTCCCTATGGGACCTATAACACTGCAAAAAAAAAGTAAAAAAAAAGTGTTAATAAAGGTCATTTAACCCCTTCCCTAATAAAAGTTTGAATCACCCCCCTTTTCCCATAAAAAAAATAAAACAGTGTAAAAAAAAAAATAAATAAACATATGTGGAATCGTCGCGTGTGTAAATGTCCGAACTATAAAAATATATCATTAATTAAACCGCACGGTCAATGGCGTACGCGCAAAAAAATTCCAAAGTCCCAAAAAGCGTATTTTGGTCACTTTCTATAACATTAAAAAATGAATAAAAAGTGATCAAAAAGTCCGATCAAAACAAAAATCATACCGATAAAAACTTCAGATCACGGCGCAAAAAATGAGTCCTCATACCGCCCCGTATGTGGAAAAATAAAAAAGTTATAGGGGTCAGAAGATGACATTTTTAAACGTATAAATTTTCCTGCATGTAGTTATGATTTTTTCCAGAAGTGCGACAAAATCAAACCTATATAAGTAGGGTATCATTTTAACCGTATGGACCTACAGAATAATGATAAGGTGTAATTTTTACCGAAATATGCACTGCGTAGAAACGGAAGCCCCCAAAAGTTACAAAATGGCGTTTTTTTTCGATTTTGTCGCACAATGATTTTTTTTTCCGTTTCGCCGTGCATTTTTGGGTAAAATGACTAATGTCACTGCAAAGTAGAATTGGCAACGCAAAAAATAAGCCATAATATGGATTTTTTGGTGGAAAATTGAAAGGGTTATGATTTTTAAAAGGTAAGGAGGAAAAAACGAAAGTGCAAAAACGGAAAAACCCTGAGTCCTTAAGGGGTTAAAAACATTTATTTTTGGTGTTTGGTATTTTTTTACATTCACGCCTTTATAGACATATTTTAATAGTTTGGACAATTACCCATGTGGCGATACCAAATAATTTTATTCTGGAATTTACTATGCATTTGAATTAACATTATATTTTAATATTTTGGAGATTTACTTACTTGGCAATAACACACGTGTTTATTCTTATTTTGCTTACATACTTAAAAACATTTTTTAAAGTCGGGTGTTTCAAACTTTTATTAGGGAAGGGTTTCATTTAGATTTATAAAAAATTTTGAACGTTTTTAGTTTTTTTTTTAAAACTATTTTTTAGTTCCCATAAGAGAAGATTACCTGCAATCCTCAAGTTGCATACATTGTTTAGTGCTATAGCACAGCATTGATCAGTGTTATTGGTGCTCCGGCTGTCATGGCTTCCTGGAGCATTGGAGAGCCGATCGGATGTGAGAAGGCAGGTAAAGGCCCTCCTGCCATCCTCTCTGCTGATTGGGAAACTGCAATTTTACTGGGAGTGTCCCAATCAGCACAGCTGGGATTTGTTTCTTTTTACATTTTATACACCGTGATCCACTTTGATTGCGGCATCTAAAGAGTTAATGCTGGAGGTAAGTTAATGTTTATTTTTTTATTTAATGTAGAATCTTTTACTGCATATAGTGCAGCGGGGGAAGAGGCTCCTGCTGCAGGCAATTTCCATTGCGGAGCTCATGAGACAAAGACTAAAGATTTCCTTATATATTTCTTAGTTTTTAAAAGCAAAAATACCCCAAACTTTAACTCACCTTCATCCGTTTCCCCCGTAGCGCTGCTGCAGCTGATCCAACCTCCGGTCCGATCTTCTTCCTTCTTTCGTGTGCATGGATCATCACACTACTCTCAGCTTATCACTGGCCGAGGCGGTGTGATGATCTGTGCACTCTGAACGCATCCAAAACAACGGAAGAAGACCGGACCGGAGGACCAAACATCTGTAGCGGCACTACAGGGGAACGGAGGAAGGTGAAAACAGAGGGGATGGGTTACAGAGCAGCCTTCAGTGATTGGATGAAGAGAACCAAGGGAGGAAGAAGAGTCATGCAGAGTAAGGGACATGCCCCTTCCAAAGCACAGAATGACAGAAAGAAGGTATTTGTGAGAGAAATATATGTGCTAGACACATACAGTATATGTACATGATCAACATTAGGTACTGAGTAACATATAATATTTATTTTTGTGGGATATGACAGGTACTCTTTGAGAAAAGGAAACCAAAAATATATCTGTTTATTGTTGAATGATATACAATGATTAGTGATGTGCAGCAGAGGCCATATTTGAGTTTGGGATACTTCGCAAATATATTGGTGATTATTGGTCCTATGTTTGCGAAATTCGCATATTCGCTATGTTCGTTCCCTTTTTTTGGCACGCGAAAATTTGCATGGAAAATTTGCATAAAAATTTGCATGTGAAAAAAAACGAGTATTCGTCATTACGAATATATAGCACTATATTCTAAATATTTGCGAAAACGCGAAGTGCCGATATTCGCGATAAAAATTTGCATGACTAATATTCATGCTCAACACTAACAATGATACCTGTTCATGCCATGGTGGTGGTGTATCCTATTATGCAAGTGTTGGGGAACCTTACATTATCAGTGACATGTATAATTCAGTTTTGTGCCTATACCATTCATTACTGAAAGTTAGCAGGTTATTATATTGACTCTATCTTATCAACAGAAGGCTTTCAGCTTGAGTCTTTTTCTATTGTACCATCAGATTTCACTTACAACACTGTTTTCAATGTCACCTCAATGGTGAGCACAAAGCCAGCAATTGCTCCAACTAATTCCTACAATGAAGTGCAATCTTTCATTTCCCGACTCTCACAATGCTTTTGCATTTATCATCACAAATACAATAAAAGTTAGTGCAGGATCTGTAATAAATCATACTACAATTTTATATTTCTAAAATGCAGTTTACACTTTATTTATTTTCTTTCATTCTCTTTAGATTTTCATATGATAGAAATCCCTGGAGTGTAATATCCCAGAACTGTATTTTTTTTTTTCAATTTTTTTTTTTTAGTTTAGAGGCAAAACATTGATTCTGAATGGGTGACCTCAGGGGGTCTTGAGGCAGCTGAGCTGTCTGGCTTTGAGCTTTGAAACAATAATCTTTCTAAATATAGACACTGTAGATATATATATATATATATATATATATATATATATATATATATATATATATATATATATTTGGAATGCAAACATTGCAAAAAAACTAATTACACAGTGCCTCCAATATTAAGATAAAAATGCTGCTATAAATGCTAAGGCACATTAGTATTGTAGATATGGAATGTTCAGAATTGAATTTTTGCTATTGCAATACTTATGGGAAATAAAACATCCTTCTAATTTTATTTGTGTTTAAAAAAGCTGTCACTTGGAAAAAACTGTCTTGACAAAAACTGTGTCTTGAAAAAAAACCTGAAAAACAAAACACAATTTTGCAAATTCTGGAGGGTTTTTTTCTACAATTTTTATCCGTTTTTTTTTTATTTTACTACTTTTAAACATTTTTGTTGGAAAATTGGTATGCTTAAAATTGTCTCCTGATATTATTTTTTTCATATATAGGGCTGTATGAGGGCTCATAAGTGTGCGTGTGGGCTTATTCACATTTATTAACACTTTATTTTATACACTATTTGTTAGCATAGGGGACTTTTACATGCAATCTTTCAATTGCAAATACTGATCAATGTTATGCCATAGGATAGCATTTATCAGTGTTATTGGTGTTCTGCACTTCTGCTTATCTGCGGCCTGGAGAAAGCAGATGGTGAAGTGGACGGTATGGAGGCAGGTAAAGGCTGATTGGAACCCTGCGATTACGCCAGGAAGGTCCTGATCAGCCCCCCTAAAGTGGCGGCAACAACATTTTTACACTTTTGGATGCCACAATCAACTTTGATCACAGCATCTAAAGGGTTAATGCTTCCAATGCTTTCGCTATGTTGACAAAATTTGCATGTTTATCACTGTTAGATTATAATTTGCTACAGTAAATCTTCTCTGAAATACCCTGCTTTTAAAAAGTCTACCACTTTCTCTAGACCAGATTTTCTGTCAAACACCTTACTGTTGCACTGAACGCTCCAACCACTCACTCTGGCCGTGAGCCCTCTCTTCCTTCTTCCTCCGGCGGGCCCGGGATTCGCTTCGCGGGACGCACCCTCATGTGAATCTCGGGTCGTCACTTACCTTCTGCTCCTGCTGACTTCCCTGCTGCCTTTGTTCTCTGGCACACATGCCCCCGCTAGAGCTGTGAGATTTAAAGGGCCAGTGCACCCTTAATTAGTAATTGCACTTGTCCCTTCCTTATAAGTTTTTGCACCTCCCTCTACCTCTTGCTGGATCTTTGTGTGACATGTGCCCCTTGAGAAAGCGTTCCAGTGTTTTGCCCTGCCAGTGTTCTGACCTTTTGTTCCATGACCTGACCTTGCTCCTGTGCTGCCTGCCTATTGACCTCCTGTTTCATTCCTGACCACGTACCTTTGCCGCCTGCCCTGGCCACGTATCTCCTCAGCAGCCTGTGTGGACAAGTTGTGTCAGGGGTAACGACCTGGGTGCCGCCTGCCGCAGCAAGTCCATCCCGCTTTGTGGCGGGCTCTGGTGAAAACCAGCAGCACCTTAGACTCTGCTCCCTGACATGGCCCAAGCCATCATCCACATAGGTACAGCGGATCTACTACCCCCGTGAGTGTTACAGTAAGACTCACGGAGGTCATGAATCCCGCTGGGGTGCCTCTGGCTGATGTCTCAGATCTTTCCACTGTTGTGGCTCAACAGTCGCAGCAGTTAGCTCATCAGGCGCAACAACTGAATCAATTGTCAGCCATGATGCAACAACTTCTTGCCGCCCAGCAGCAAAAACAGCAATCACAACCTGCTCCTGTTTCTCCTCCTGTACCTGCAACTCCTTCCGCATCCAAGCTTCGTTTATCCTTGCCCACAAAGTATAAAAGAGATCCTAAGTTGTGTAGAGGCTTCGTGACTCAGTGCTCTATGCATTTGAAGTTCATGGCTGATCAGTTCCTCTCAGAGCGAGCTAAAGTGGCATTTGTGGTCAGTCTATTGTCCTGAAAAGCCCTGGCCTGGGCTCTGGGATCATAATGACCCAGTCGCTTCAAACCTGCCAGTCTTCCTAGCTGAATTCTGCAGTGTATTTGAAGAACTCGCACAAGCCTCCTCTGCCGAGATGGCTCTTCTGAACTTAGCCAAGGGAACTCCTCCGTTGGCGACTACGCGGTTTAATTCCGCACTCTTGCCTTTGAATTGGCTTGGAACGATGAGGCCTTGTGTGCTGCATTTAAAAAGGATTGTCCAGTAGGATCAAGGATGCTCTCGCTGCATGAGATCCTCCATTTACCCTGAGTGAATTTATCCATTTAGCCACTCAAATTGATGTGCGTTTTGCCGAGAGGCAGGAAGAACTTCGTCTGGAAAGAGAACCTGTCCGAACACAGCGATTTCCTCGACTGGCCCCCATGTTCCAACATCTACCTCTACCTTCTCCTTTGCCTCTTGCCAAATAGGCTATGCTGGTGAATCGGTCTTGCTTGACGCCGCTGGAAAGATCCCGTCAGCGCAATGAGAATTTGTGCCTTTATTGTGCTAGTCTGAAGCACTTTCTCAAAGTCTGTTCTGTATGACCTCAGCGTCTGGGAAATGCACGCACCTAGGTCACGTTGGAGAGGCGTCCCTGGGTGTGAATGCTACCTCTTCTCATTTGACCATGCCGGTTCTAGTTTATACTCCTGCCAAGACATCTTTCTCCGCTTCTGCCTTTTAGGACTCTGGTTCAGTAGGAGATTTTATTGATGCCTCCCTGTCTACCTGTGTCTCGGCTTCCTAAGCATTTGTACATTTCTTCTGTCAATGGAGAAAACCTGAACTATATGGTGCTATTTCGTACTGAACCTCTCATTATGCAAGTGGGCATGTTACATAAGGAAAAGATTGAGTTCTGTGTGCTTCCTCATTGTACTTTAGAGCTTCTTCACAGTCTTCCTTGGCTTCAACGTCACACTCCACTTCTCGACTGGAAATCTGGTGAGGTCACCTGCTGGGGACCTTATTGTCAAAATCACTGTCTTGAGTCTACCCTGATTAAGTTTGTCTCGCCGCCTTCTTCTATGCCAGGCTTGCCTCTTCCATATCAAGATTATTCTGACTTATTCTGCAAGAAGCAGGCCGAGATTCTTCCACCTCATCCTATGACTGTCCCATTGACTTACAGCCTGGGCCCACGCCTCCCCATGGAAGAATCTATCCTTTATCAGTTTCTGAGACACAAGCCATGGCTAAATATATTCAAGAGAATCTCCAAAAGGGCTTTATCCGAAAGTCCTCATCTCCTGCCGGAGCTGTATTCTTCTTTGTAAGGAAGAAGGATGGTTCTCTCCATCCTTGTATTGACTACAGGGGACTAAACAGGATTACGATCAAGAATCGCTATCCTCTTCCTCCTGATTTCTGAACTTTTTGATCATCTTCGTGGTGCCATGGTCTTCTCCAAGTTGGATTTGCGGGGAGCATATCATCTTATGCCTAATCGAGAGATCAAGTCTGCCGTTCCTGGGTTACATTGTTTCCCATCAAGGTCTTCAGCAAAAATTTTGTTTTCTCACTCTATTTTGGGTTTACTTATGTACATAATGTCCATCTCTTATGCATACATCTGCATTTTTATATTTTATTTTATGTTAAATCTTTATATATAAACTTTAAGGGGAACTACAGGAGAGCAGTACAATGAACGCCAATGAAGTTGAAAGCCACACTAAGCCTCTGTTCTTGCTCCCAGCGAGTGCTCTTTGCAGACTGATAGACAGGACAGGAGTGAGCACAGAGGAGTGCTAGTCCCACCCTCCCTTCCTGGACTTTGTCCATAACTGTGCTTCAGCTGTTACAACGATGATGCTGCAGCTGGACAGGACCATGCTCTGGATGGTATGAAACCCCTATCAGCCATTTCATTAAAGGGTACCTTTCATCAAAAAAACTTTTGATATATCATAGATTAATGTATGCAGAATAACTTTCCATTAGCATGTTATTAAAAAACATGCTTCTTTCTATTTAAATTTCCACTCTCCCTACCAGTCCTGGCTGCAAGCCTTTTTTTTTTTTTTTATAGATTTCAGACTCATGCTGAAGTCCTAAATCTCAGACTGCAGCCGGGACACAGACAAGCTTAGCACTGCTCCCTGCCAGGGAGGTAGCAGTCGCACCGTGGGCCCTGGTGCCTAAGGAGGCCCCAAAACACATCTACCCCATAAGGGACTAGTATTTTAATTTGCATATGGGACACTGTTGCAGATTTTGCATCAGGGCTCAGAAGCTACAAGCTGCGCCTCTGTACAGTACCGCTACCTCCAATGAAGAGCTGACCAGTAGGGGTGCTGGGTTTTGGCACCCCACTGTTCATGTATTGATGCCCTATCCCAAGGGTAGGTTATTGATCACTAAGGCCTTGAAAACCCCTTCACTTACTGAACTAAAATAAATAAAACACTCTCTGTTTTATTGAGGTCTTGAAGATGTATTGAAGTTATATTTTTACTTTATAAATTAGTATTGTCCACAGGCAGTAGAGGAGTGGGTGAGAGGTAAAGAAAAAAACAAGGCATGAAACCATATGACTATGCATTAGAGCCATAAGCATATACAGTATGACTAACACAGCCTGTATAATAGATGTGCCCTTATGTATAATGGATAGATAATTCTGCTTACTAATTGTTATGCCATATCTAAGGTCTCCACATTATACACCTTGCCCACTTATCTTTGCCACCTTTGTGATCATGAGCCAGCACCCTGCCCCCACCACTGCATCATTGACATTTAACACATCCTCTACACTCTCCCTGTGCTAAAAGGAAGCTGAGCCTTAGTACTGAGGAAGACAAATAATAGACTGTTTATTCTTCACATAATAACTAGTATATATATATATATATATATATATATATATATATATCTTTATAAAATAGTTATCAGATATAACATTTATTTTTGATTTGGTGACTTTAGTTCTCTTTTACTATAAATGACATCTATTTGTTATGTACATTATTAGTTAGAGGTGAACAATCTTTACTATTTTAAGGATGTGGCACATTTAATGAGCCTGTTACAACGTGATGATTCTGGTAGAGTCTTCAGCATACTTGTTATAGTATTGTCAACTGTTCAAGTATATCTTGTGCATTTTAAATAGAAGACAGGAAATGAACCAGACCATTTTATCTATCTATCTATCTATCTATCTATCTATCTATCTAGTATCTATCTATCTATCTATCTAGTATCTATGTGATGATGCTTCTGAAAGAAAACAACTATGTCTTCATCATGATCCAGTATAGCACCTGTAAATGCTTATGTGAACATAAAGAAGCAGTCCATGATTTTGTTGTTGCTTAAATAACAAACCATAGGCTAGTAGGCTTGTTGATGCCCTTCCTGGAACCTAGCACCTGGGGAACCTAGCCCTGTCAGGTCCCTCTGACGTTGGCAGCAATGTTAGTAGCATGACTTTTCTCTTTATGGTAGGGTTAGGGTAGGCTGCTGTGTATTTTCCTACCCATTGAAGTCAATGGGTAGGAAAATACGAGGCAGCAAAATACAGCATATGTGGCTCTACCCTTAAAGGGGTATCCCAGGATTTTTTTTTTTTATTTGACTATGCTACAGGGGCTGTAAAGTTAGTGTAGTTTATAATATAGTGTCTGTACCTGTGTGTGACGGTTTTCTCACAATTCTTCTGTGATTTTCACCCCAATATTTATTTTTATCATCATACAAAATGACTGTTGTCTCAGATTTTTCCCAGTTTGCAATGCAGCCGAGATCTGACTCACTAGTCAGCTGATGACAGGGACCCTGTCTGCTTCAATGGGGGGAGGGATCGCTTGGTGGGAGAGAGATCAATTGCAACTAATGCAACAGCTGTAGGCACCCTGATTGAAAACCACAGGTCATTTGTTTCAATGGGTGGGGTGGCTGATGTGTGGGAGGGAGGAAAATGGAATTGTAGGATTTGTAGTCAAAAAAAGAAAAGTCAAACAGGAAATACAAGTTCACAAAAAGCTAGCCACAGTGTTATGGTAATCTCACAACATAGCCATTTAGCCCCAAGACAAGCGCAGATCCTTCTTAAGCATGTCCATTACTGCCTGCCAGGTACGTACTAAAATCACCTTATGGTGGATAACCCCTTTAAACTCAACAGATTTTTTCCATGGCCATTCAGATGCATATAAGGCTAAGATCACAATACATAATGCTAACTGTCTGCTATAGTAGTGGAATGCAAATTGGTCACTTGAAAAGTAGATAAGTAGTATCGGAAGAAGTGAATTGTGTTTCATGACTTTAAGCAGTTCGACACAGTCCTCCTAAGGGCACATAAGGGCATCCAAACTATAAGGGTCCTTGCCATAAGAAGACACATGGCTCAGGAGAAGATAACCTATCACTCCTTATTGATGAAATGACTGATACTAGCTGAGTTTTGTACACAATAAATGTGGAATTGCACATGGTCTATGAGCCCTTTGAGTTAGTCAGCCAAGTGAATATCACACCTAAGTTGCAGAACTCTAATTTATGGGCTGCAAATAAGTTTAGCATCATTGTTTCATGTGGGGAATTTTTCCAACTCCCCCAGAATTCATTTGCACTGTGCTAGCCCTCCCTTCAGTATTCCTAGTGATTCTTTTACTTATTTGTCCACACATTCCATGATCTCAGCCCACTATTCTGCATTCATACAGCTAGTGTCATAACGGTTGCATGAATCTACACCTTGCTTTATGATGTTTTTGTTCTTTGAGGTAATATGTATTACAGAAACTTGCTTAAAGGGGTACTCCAGTGGAAAACATTCTTCAGTGCTCTCTGCTGACACCTGATGCCCGTATCAGGAACTGTCCAGAGCAGGAGAAAATCCCCAGAGCAAACTTATGCTGCTCTGGACGGTTCCTGATACGGACATCAGGTGTCAACAGAGAGCACTTTGGACAAGACAAAAAGGAAATTCAAAAAGAATTTCCACTGTAGTATGCAGCAGCTAATAAGTACTGGAAGGATTAAGATTTTTTATAGAAGTAATTTACAAATCTGTTTTACTTTCTGGCACCAGCTGATTTAAAAAAAATTCAAAATGCTAAAACATAACTCAAAACTAAAACAAAACTAACACAACATAAGTCTGGCCCAATGGTTCTAATAAGAGGTAATCCATTATTATTAGAATTAGCATTCAGAAGACATCCCAGGCTATAATGTAGATACTATTCTTCATTTCCATGACGTTTTTGTTACTGGAAGCCTTGCCCTCTGTCCTGAAATGCCTCCTTGTGCATTAACATATTTTACTACAAGTGCCGTGTAACCATAACACTCTCATGACTTGGATGGACCTTTCAATGGTTTTTGTAGTGTTCTTAGCATCTCCTGCTTTTACAGGTTACACAAATACTTCTAACTAACCCCCAGACAGCAGTTGAGCAGTGCCCATCTCATTCACAATGACATTAATCCTTTTTTTTCATCAAACTCTTAGTAGCTTAGCCCAGGAGACAAATTAGAGACTATTAGAAACCCCTGTCCGTATGCACTATTAGGGCACATGGACATAATAAAGGGGGTCCTCTACTCAGGATCCATTTTTAGCAGCCCAAACAGAGTTCTTTTCTGTAGCAGCAGCTTCTGGCAGACTCAATCCATCCTTTTATCACAGGGATAGCACTACCTCTGAATGGTCCCTATGTAATACTACACACACAGGGAATACCTGGCTGTCTGTGGATATCCCTGGCAAATTCAGCTGTTTGCTGGAAGTGTCAGGAGGAGGCTTGGGAGAGATCTGCTGATCGCCTCAGAGGACACATATTTTTTAGGGTACAGCAGCAGCCCTGTGTGTTCAGTGAAGTTTGGAGGCAGGTCCACGTGTCACAGTCACACCGGCATGCGGCTCCGCCTTCAAACCTCACTGAACACACAGGACTGCCACCGGGTAGCCCAATGTGTATACACAGCTTATTTCCCGCTGTGAAGCAGATTTTCGCTGCATGGAATAAGCTGCGTAAGCGCTACGTGGGACCGTAGCCTTAAAGGGTTGTTTTTAATGAGAAAACCCTTTCAATACAATTTTATAGGGTTCCTGTTAGCTGTAAACAATTATTATTTACAAAACTTGATACTGCATTGTGATGATAAATAGAACAGGGGATTAACGTAGCCTTCTGGTTATGTGGTTTAGAGGGTCATAAGCTAGAGCTTCAGCAGTAAACTACCTGACAGCAGAGTCAGACATTCTGATTTACTTTTTGTTCCAGTCTGAGGAGAGTAGAATTTTTAAGAAAAACTTCTCATACTTTCCTCAAGAGAACCAGAGATTTAACCCAATGTACTGCTTTAAACCACCAGGAACTAGGACACAGCAGACATCTTTGTGACTTCAGCAAAAAAAAAAAAAGCTGTATTTGCGCGAGGGGTTAGAGTATCCATCTCCCCCTCCACCTCTAGGCGGGGTTATAGGAGTTAGAGCGGGAAGGATGTGTATATAACGCCCCCTTGTTCCTTAGGGCAGAGCGTACGTGACGTTTTTGGAAAAACAGGAAGTTATTCTGCGGTGGGCGTTTTGACGAAACAGGAAGTAGTGCTGCTCTACGTGGGGATGGGGTCATCCAGGGGGTAAGAGCTGGTCTCCAGCATTCAGGTATGCAGTGGGTGCTGCAGCGTTACGGGCCAGGGACACTTCTGCCTGCCGTGCACTCGGGTTTTCTTTGGGGCCTGTGTTCCGCGGCAGGCATTTGAATTTAGCACCAATTTTCGCCACTCCGGAACGCCCAGCTGTTGCGGTGCCTACTCCGGGTATGGCGGTCCTGGCTTCCGGTGCAGCCCGTCAGCTGCCTCAGTGCCAGATGCTGGGCTGCGCATTGCTCGTAATAGCGGTTACAGAGTTTACTGTGGATCCTCTAACCACACAGGTAGCTGGGCAGGCGGGGTACCGAAGGAAGAGGCAGTAGCATAGTTGAACTAAGCAGAAGGTCAAGGCAGACGGCAAAGGTGTGTAGTCAAATAAGGTAGCGGGAAGGTCTGGATACATGGGTAAGGCAAACAGGCAATAGGGAATGCTTAATCTTAGGCTAGGGGCACTGAAGATCCGGCAGGGAAGATGGGGAGGTACAGGAACTTATAGACTGGTGACAGGTGTAGGATATAATTATGGGCCCTTTAAATTTTAGAGCTCCAGCGCGCGCGTGCCCCAGGGGACGGGGACACGTGCACCGGAGCTGAGACACAGCGGAGGCAGTAGCATAGGAGCGTGGTAAGTAACGGTCTGGGATTCGCATGTGGCGCGTCCCACTGTTACGCCGAGCGCTCCGGGTCCCCGCTCCTCCCCGGAGCGCTCGCAACATCCTCGCTACTGCAGCGCCCCGGTCAGATCTACTGACCGGGTGCGCTGCGATACCGCCCCCAGCCGGGATGCGATTCGTGATGCGGGTGGCGGCCGCTCGCGATGCGCACCCCGGCTCCCGTACCTGACTCGCTCTCCGTCGGTCCTGTCCCGGCGCGCGCGGCCCCGCTCCCTAGGGCGCGCGCGCGCCGGGTCTCTGCGATTTAAAGGGCCACTGCGCCACTGATTGGCGCAGTTGGTCTAATTAGTGTGTTTACCTGTGCACTCCCTATGTATACCTCACTTCCCCTGCACTCCCTCGCCGGATCTTGTTGCCATTGTGCCAGTGAAAGCGTTTCCTTGTGTGTTCCTAGCCTGTGTTCCAGACCTCCTGCCGTTGCCCCTGACTACGATCCTTGCTGCCTGCCCCGACCTTCTGCTACGTCCGACCTTGCTCTTGTCTACTCCCTTGTACCGCGCCTATCTTCAGCAGTCAGAGAGGTTGAGCCGTTGCTAGCGGATACGACCTGGTTACTACCGCCGCTGCAAGACCATCCCGCTTTGCGGCGGGCTCTGGTGAATACCAGTAGTAACTTAGAACCAGTCCACGAGCACGGTCCACGCCAATCCCTCTCTGGCACAGAGGATCCACCTCCTGCCAGCCGAATCGTGACAGTAGATCCGGCCATGGATCCCGCTGAAGTTCCACTGCCAGTTGTTGCCGACCTCACCACGGTGGTCGCCCAGCAGTCGCAACAGATAGCGCAACAAGGCCACCAGCTGTCTCAACTGACCGTGATGCTACAGCAGCTACTACCACAGCTTCAGCAATCATCTCCTCCGCCAGCTCCTGCACCTCCTCCGCAGCGAGTGGCCGCTTCCGGCCTACGACTATCCTTGCCGGATAAATTTGATGGGGACTCTAAGTTTTGCCGTGGCTTTCTTTCGCAATGTTCCCTGCACTTGGAGATGATGTCGGACCAGTTTCCTACTGAAAGGTCTAAGGTGGCTTTCGTAGTCAGCCTTCTGTCTGGGAAAGCTCTGTCATGGGCCACACCGCTCTGGGACCGCAATGACCCCGTCACTGCCTCTGTACACTCCTTCTTCTCGGAAATTCGAAGTGTCTTTGAGGAACCTGCCCGAGCCTCTTCTGCTGAGACTGCCCTGCTGAACCTGGTCCAGGGTAATTCTTCCGTTGGCGAGTACGCCATCCAATTCCGTACTCTTGCTTCCGAATTATCCTGGAATAATGAGGCCCTCTGCGCAACCTTTAAAAAAGGCCTATCCAGCAACATTAAAGATGTTCTGGCCGCACGAGAAATTCCTGCTAACCAACATTCATCTAGCCACTCGCATTGACATGCGTTTTTCCGAAAGGCGTCAGGAGCTCCGCCAGGATATGGACTTTGTTCGCACGAGGCGTTTTTTCTCCCCGGCTCCTCTCTCCTCTGGTCCTCTGCAATCCATTCCTGTGCCTCCCGCCGTGGAGGCTATGCAAGTTGACCGGTCTCGCTTGACACCTCAAGAGAGGACACGACGCCGCATGGAGAATCTTTGCCTGTACTGTGCCGGTACCGAACACTTCCTGAAGGATTGTCCTATCCGTCCTCCCCGCCTGGAAAGACGTACGCTGACTCCGCACAAAGGTGAGACAGTTCTTGATGTCAACTCTGCTTCTCCACTCCTTACTGTGCCTGTGCGGATATCTGCCTCTACCTTCTCCTTCTCTACTATGGCCTTCTTGGATTCCGGATCTGCAGGAAATTTTATTTTGGCCTCTCTCATCAACAGGTTCAACATCCCGCTGACCAGTCTCGCCAGACCCCTCTACATCAATTGTGTTAACAATGAAAGATTGGACTGTACCGTGCGTTACCGCACGGAGCCCCTCCTAATGTGCATCGGACCTTATCACGAAAAAATTGAGTTTTTGGTCCTCTCCAATTGCACTTCCGAAATTCTCCTTTGACTACCGTGGCTTCAACGCCATTCCCCAACCCTTGATTGGTCCACAGGAGAGATCAAGAGCTGGGGTACTTCTTGTTTCAAGGACTGTCTTAAACCGGTTCCCAGTACTCCCTGCCGTGACCCTGTGGGTCCCCCTGTAACCGGTCTCCCTAAGGCTTATATGGACTATGCTGACGTATTTTGCAAAAAACAAGCTGAGACTTTACCTCCTCACAGGCCTTATGACTGTCCTATTGACCTCCTCCCGGGCACTACTCCACCCCGGGGCAGAATTTATCCTCTGTCCGCCCCAGAGACTCTTGCTATGTCTGCTATACATCCAGGAAAATTTAAAAAAGGGGTTTATCCGCAAATCCTCCTCTCCTGCCGGAGCTGGATTTTTCTTTGTGTCCAAAAAAGATGGCTCCCTACGTCCTTGCATTGATTACCGCGGACTTAATAAAATCACGGTAAAGAACCGCTACCCCCTACCTCTTATCTCAGAACTCTTTGATCGCCTTCAAGGTGCCCACATCTTTACCAAACTGGACTTAAGAGGTGCTTATAATCTCATCCGCATCAGGGAGGGGGACGAATGGAAAACTGCATTTAACACCAGAGATGGACACTTTGAGTATCTAGTCATGCCCTTTGGCCTGTGCAACGCCCCTGCCGTCTTCCAAGACTTTGTTAATGAAATTTTTCGTGATCTCTTATATTCCTGTGTTGTTGTGTATCTGGACGATATTCTGATTTTTTCTGCCAACCTAGAAGAACATCGCCAGCATGTCCGCATGGTTCTTCAGAGACTTCGAGACAATCAACTTTATGCCAAAATGGAGAAATGTCT
The DNA here is from genome assembly GCF_029499605.1 of Hyla sarda. NCBI lineage: Eukaryota > Metazoa > Chordata > Amphibia > Anura > Hylidae > Hyla > Hyla sarda. The sequence goes on from NC_079191.1 coordinate 333,497,705, forward strand.
GTTTGAATGTCAATCTCTTCCTTTCCTAGGATACTTGGTCTCTGGCCAGGGACTACAAATGGACCCAGATAAACTCTCTACCGTCTTAGATTGGCCACGCCCCTCCGGACTCCGTGCTATCCAACGTTTTTTGGGGTTCGCCAATTATTACAGACAATTTATTCCACATTTTTCCACTATTGTGGCTCCTATCGTGGCTTTAACCAAGAAGAATGCCAATCCTAAGTCCTGGTCTCCCCAAGCGGAAGACGCATTTAAACGGCTCAAGTCTACCTTTTCTTCTGCTCCCGTGCTCTCCAGACCTGACCCATCTAAACCCTTCCTATTGGAGGTTGATGCCTCCTCAGTGGGAGCTGGAGCAGTCCTTCTACAAAAAAATTCTTCCGGGCATGCTGTTACTTGTGGTTTTTTTTCTAGGACCTTCTCTCCGGCGGAGAGGAACTACTCCATCGGGGATCGAGAACTACTGGCCATTAAATTGGCACTTGAGGAATGGAGGCATCTGCTGGAGGGATCAAAATTTCCAGTTATCATTTACACCGATCACAAGAATCTCTCCTATCTCCAGTCTGCCCAACGGCTGAATCCTCGCCAGGCCAGGTGGTCGTTGTTCTTTGCCCGTTTTAACTTTGAAATCCATTTTCGCCCTGCCGACAAGAACATTAGGGCCGATGCTCTCTCTCGTTCCTCGGATGCCTCGGAAGTAGAGGTCTCTCCGCAACACATCATTCCTCCTGACTGTCTGATCTCCACTTCTCCAGTCTCCATCAGGCAAACTCCTCCAGGGAAGACCTTCGTTTCTCCACGCCAACGTCTCGGGATTCTCAAATGGGGTCACTCCTCCCACCTCGCAGGCCATGCGGGCATCAAAAAGTCCTTGCAACTCATCTCTCGTTTCTATTGGTGGCCGACTCTGGAGACGGATGTTGTTGATTTTGTGCGGGCCTGTACTGTCTGTGCCCGGGATAAGACTCCTCGCCAGAAGCCTGCTGGTCTCCTTCATCCTCTGCCTGTCCCCGAACAGCCTTGGTCTCTGATTGGTATGGACTTTATTACAGACTTACCCCCATCCCGTGGCAACACTGTTGTTTGGGTGGTCGTTGATCGATTTTCCAAGATGGCACATTTTATTCCTCTTCCTGGTCTTCCTTCAGCGCCTCAGTTGGCAAAACAATTTTTTGTACACATTTTTCGTCTTCACGGTTTGCCCACGCAGATCGTCTCGGATAGAGGCGTCCAATTCGTGTCAAAATTCTGGAGGGCTCTCTGTAAACAACTCAAGATTAAATTAAACTTCTCTTCTGCTTATCATCCTCAATCCAATGGGCAAGTAGAAAGAATTAACCAGGTCCTGGGTGACTATTTACGGCATTTTGTTTCCTCCCGCCAGGATGACTGGGCAGATCTTCTACCATGGGCCGAATTCTCGTACAACTTCAGAGTCTCTGAATCTTCTGCTAAATCCCCATTTTTCGTGGTGTACGGCCGTCACCCTCTTCCCCCCCTCCCTACTCCCTTGCCCTCTGGTTTGCCCGCTGTGGATGAAGTGACTCGTGATCTTTCCACCATATGGAAAGAGACCCAAAATTCTCTTTTACAGGCTTCATCTCGCATGAAAAAGTTTGCCAATAAGAAAAGAAGAGCTTCCCCCATTTTTGCTCCCGGAGACAAGGTATGGCTCTCCGCTAAATATGTCCGCTTCCGTGTCCCCAGTTACAAACTGGGACCACGCTATCTGGGTCCTTTCAAAATCTTGTGCCAAATTAATCCTGTCTCTTACAAACTTCTTCTTCCTCCTTCTCTTCGTATTCCCAATGCCTTTCATGTCTCTCTCCTTAAACCACTCATCATCAACCGTTTCTCTCCCAAACTTGTTTCTCCCACTCCTGTTTCCGGTTCTTCTGACATCTTCTCCGTGAAGGAGATACTGGCCTCCAAGACGGTCAGAGGGAAAAAATTTTTTTGGGTTGATTGGGAGGGCTGTGGTCCTGAAGAGAGATCCTGGGAACCTGAGGACAACATCCTAGACAAAAGTCTGGTCCTCAGGTTCTCAGGCTCCAAGAAGAGGGGGAGACCCAAGGGGGGGGGGGTACTGTTACGCCGAGCGCTCCGGGTCCCCGCTCCTCCCCGGAGCGCTCGCAACATCCTCGCTACTGCAGCGCCCCGGTCAGATCTACTGACCGGGTGCGCTGCGATACCGCCCCCAGCCGGGATGCGATTCGCGATGCGGGTGGCGGCCGCTCGCGATGCGCACCCCGGCTCCCGTACCTGACTCGCTCTCCGTCGGTCCTGTCCCGGCGCGCGCGGCCCCGCTCCCTAGGGCGCGCGCGCGCCGGGTCTCTGCGATTTAAAGGGCCACTGCGCCACTGATTGGCGCAGTTGGTCTAATTAGTGTGTTCACCTGTGCACTCCCTATGTATACCTCACTTCCCCTGCACTCCCTCGCCGGATCTTGTTGCCATTGTGCCAGTGAAAGCGTTTCCTTGTGTGTTCCTAGCCTGTGTTCCAGACCTCCTGCCGTTGCCCCTGACTACGATCCTTGCTGCCTGCCCCGACCTTCTGCTACGTCCGACCTTGCTCTTGTCTACTCCCTTGTACCGCGCCTATCTTCAGCAGTCAGAGAGGTTGAGCCGTTGCTAGTGGATACGACCTGGTTACTACCGCCGCTGCAAGACCATCCCGCTTTGCGGCGGGCTCTGGTGAATACCAGTAGTAACTTAGAACCGGTCCACGAGCACGGTCCACGCCAATCCCTCTCTGGCACAGAGGATCCACCTCCTGCCAGCCGAATCGTGACACCCACGATGTGAAACATAGTCCCGCCGGCAGCCGGGGAGAGAGGGACAATGCGCTCGCGGCTGGTGCATGCCGCCGGAGCGCGAAGTGTAACAATAGCACTGGGTGAGTAATGGTTTGCTGTGTCCAGGGGGAAGCGAAGGAGCTTGGGGGCTGTGGCGGTGAGTCTGGTGGGGCGCATGGACATAACAAATATGGAGATTCCTCACATGATCCTCTTGTTTCTAGCTAGGCATTATTCTGTTCACAGCACATTATGTTATTTTCTTCAGACATCTAAAACAAAAGCAGTCCATCTGGCAGTGAACAAAAGAATATGTGGATAAAATGCAATATGCAGGCCTTAGATTATAATTTAATAGAATTACTAGCCTTCATTCAGAAACATTCTCTGGAAAATGTATTTCACGCTAGATACAGTGGCCATTGGTTTTCTTATTAGTTAAATATATTAGTTTTGTATATTACTGCACGGTGCATGCCTTCATAGCAGGTATTCCGCACATGCCTTCTCGTACATTTATGGCATGTATTCTGCATATACCTTCATAGCATTTATTTCTGCACATACTTACATGGCATTATTGCCGCATATATTTTCATAGCATTATTTCTGCACATGCCATCATAGCACTCATTCCGCACATACCTTTATAACATTTATTCCGCACATACCTTTTATAATATTTTTCCGCACATACCTTTTATAATATTTTTCCGCATGTATTATACGGTCTGTACGCTCATAGCATATACGGTAGGTACGCTAATAGCGGTTATACAGTACGGATGCCCATTACATTTATATAATATGTATGCTCATAACTTTACACGGTATGTACGCTCATAGAATTATACGGTATGTACGCTCATACCATCACATGGTATGTTCGCTTATAGCATTATATGGTATGTACGTTAATAGCGGTTATACAGTACGGATGCCCATTACATTTATATAATATGTATGCTCATAACTTTACACGGTATGTACGCTCATAAAATTATACGGTATGTACGCTCATAGCATCACATGGTATGTTCGCTCATAGCATTGTACGGTATGTACGTTAATAGCAGTTATACAGTACGGATGCCCATTATATTTATATAATATGTATGCTCATAACTTTGCACGGTATGTACGCTCATAGAATTATACGGTATGTACGCTCATAGCATCAAATGGTATGTTCGCTCATAGCATTATATGGTATGTACGTTAATAGCTGTTATTCAGTCTGGTTGCTCATTGTATTTATACATTATGTACGCGCATAGCATTACACGGTATGAGCGGTCATAGCATTATGCGGTAAGTACGCCCATAGCATCACACGGTATGTACGCTCATAGCATCACACAGTAGGTACGCTCATATTATAATATGGTATATACGCTAATAGTGGGTATTTAGTACGGATGCTCTTTGCATTTATACAATACGTACGCTCATAGCATTACACGGTATGTACGCTTATAGCAGCACACAGAGTGGACGCTCATAGTATTATATGGTATATACGCTAATAGCGGTTATTCAGTACAGATGCTCCTTACATTTATATAATACGTATGCTCATAGTATTACACGGTATGTACGCTCATAGTATTACATGGTGTGTACGCTCATAATATTACACGGATGTATACTTATAGCAGTAAACGGTATGTACGCTCATAGCAGTACATGGTATGTACGCTCATAGTATGACACGACATGTACGCTCATAGTATTACATGGTACGTACGCTCATAGCAGTATACAGTATGTACGCTCATAGCAGTACACGTTATGTACGCTCATAGCATTATACAGTATGTACGCTAATAACTGTTATACAGTACAGATGCACATAGGGGGAGATTTATCCAAACCAGTGGACAGGCAAAGTTGACCAGGCAACTGGTCAACTTTGCCTGTCCACTGGTTTTGATAAATCTCCCCCATAGTGTTTATGCATTATATACATGCTAGCATTCATCCAGTGCATGTGATCATAGCATTGTGCAGCTCATGCACACATGGCATGAAGTACACATGCTCATGGCATTTGTGCTGGGTGTATGCTCATAGCGTTCATACAGTATTTACGCTCATTGCTTTTACACAGTGTGCACATCGATTTAATAGGTACGCTAATAGTGCTCTTACAGAACGTGCCCTCATAATATTCATATGCTCGTATAGCGTTTATACAGTATGTATGCTCGCAGCAGTCATATATTACACGCTCATAGGATTTTTCATTACGTACGATCATAGCATTCATATCTTACGTACGTTCACAATTTATTGCGGAAGCTCATAGCATTTATCTAGCATTTGTTGCTCATAGCATTTACAAATTACGGATGTTCATAGTTTTTACATAGCACGTACGCTCATAGCATTTATATATTATATATATATATATATATATATATATGCGCGCTCATGGCATTATATAGTAGGTTTGCTCATAGCATTATAGATCACAGGCGCTCATAGCTTTATTTCAAGTTATACGCTCTCGTAGTAGTCACGTCATGTTACATTCTCATAGTAGTCCAGCTTACGCTCTCTTAGTAGTCACTTCTAGTATATACTCTCATATCAGTCAGTTCATGTAGACGCTCTCAGAGTAGTCAATGCATTTATACGATCTCATAGTAGGCATTTCATATGCTCTCATTTGTAGTCATTTAATGTGTATGCTCTCATAGTAGTCACTTCATGTATGCTCTCGTAGCAGCTATATCAGATATACCCTCTCATAGCAGTCATCTCATGTATACACGCCCATAGTAGTCATTCACACGGTCTCATAGGTGTCACTTCATATACACGCTCTCATAAAAGTTACTTCATGTATATGCTTTCATTCATAGTATTCACTTCAGGTCTCATAGGTCTTGTTACATACTGCGCTTTGGCCACAGACACCACCGCGGGCCAGGATTCACATCGCGGGAAGTGCATGCGAATTCCCGCCCGTCTCTTACCTCACTCCACTTCTGCACCTGCTTCTTCTCAGCCATGGCGAGCGCGTCCCCGTCCCTTAGGGCGTGCGCGTCGGAGCTTTGAAATTTAAAGGGCCAGTGCACCCATAATTAGTGAATTCACCTGTCATCATTTTATAAGTTATTTGCATCTCCCACACCCCTCTGCCGGATCTTCAGTGCTTATTGCCTAAGAGAAAGTGTTCCCATTGCCTGTTTTGCCTACCCGTGTTTCCTGACCTTCCTGCTATGTTTTATTACTTTGCCGCCTGTCTAGACCTTCTGCTACGTTGACTTTGCCTCTGCCTCTGCCTCATCCTCCGGTACCCTGCCTTGCCCAGTTACCTGTGTGGTCGAGCCATGTCGGGGGGTAGCGACCTGGGTGTCGCCTGCCACAGCAAATCCATCCTGCTTTGCGGCGGGTTCTGGTGAAGACCAGCAGCACTTTAGACTCCGCTCCCCGATACGGTCCGAGTCATCAGCCACACAGGTAGAGGATCCACATCCAGTTTCGTGACAGCCTGCATTCAGGTGCGTGACAGGTGTCACTTCTTATAAATAAAAAAAACTTCATGCTTACGCTCTCATATTATTCACTTCATGTTACAACCTCATAGTAGTCACTTCATGCATATGCTCTCCCAGTAGTCATTTCATGTATACGCTTTCATGGTGGTCATTCTTACACTCTCATAGTTGTCACTTCATATACGCTCTCATAAGTCAGTTCATGTATACGCTCTCATAATAGTCACTGCAGGCATACACTCTCTTAGTAGTCATTTCATGTATAGGCTCTCATAGTAGTCAACTAAGGTATTTACGCTCATAGTAGTCTTTTCCCACATACTCATAATAGTTGTGCACACGCTCTCATAGGGGTCTTTTCAGTAATTCAACACAAGGGGAATTCCTCACAGTACCTGACATGTTGTCAGGTGAGAAGTGATTTTCCTAATTATAATTACTGACACGTTTACAGAGCAGTAATACCTCAACATATAGGTGGTTTATTCCCACAGTACCTGACACGTCTTCAGGTGAGAAGTGATTTTTCTAAATTATTGTTACGGACACTTTTCAGAGCAATAATACCTCAATATATAGGTGGTTTTATCCATATAGTACCTGACACGTCTTCAGGTGGGACGCGATTGGCTCAATTGTTATTATTGACAAATCTTCAGAGCAATAATACCTAAACTTTTGGGGCTTGTGTTCCCACGGTACCTGATTTGCAGTCAGGTGGGAGTTTAACAGTTATTGTTATTGACACAACTTCAGAGCAATAATGTCTTGGCACATAGGTGGTCATAGTCTCATGGTGTGGGATGTATTTTGGTGGGATGCATCCTTGTGGTTTAAGCTTGGGAGGTAAGCAGCATACTGTTATTACAGCAGATATACCACGTACATTGTTACCACTGCATAGTTCATGCGTTCCTTACATACATCCACAATGGCAGGCATGCCTGTACTGTGGTATATTTCTACCCACATGGTTTGCTTTGACACTGTTACTATGCAGTCAATACTACAGGGAATAAACAATGCATTCAGTTATCAACATTAGGCTGTTGTTATAGTTTAGTCTCATTTCTCTCATACTTGCAAGTCCATTACTGTCATTAGGCTGCCACATTGGCGGTGTTTTGGTTTCTCAGGTGTTACAGCTGCATAATGATCTTGCTCCGTTTCCCATGTTCTCATGCTAGTCACATTTAGGCTCATGCAAGCAGCATTTTGTTTCTCAAGTTAATGGTTGTTGATTCTGGTGCTTACGTAGCCATTGGTGTATATGATTTTAGCAGTTGGTGCCAATGACTGTGGTACATTTATCGTCTGTGTATGTGTTAGAAGAGTTCTGTGAATGTTAATGTGTTCATTTTTGGTTACAGCTCTCACTCTGGGTTGGGGTTAAAAGTTAGGAGTGGTTTGGTATACAGGTGGTACAGGTTATAGAATGTTTCTGGGCATGGTTATACGTTTATACTGTTCAGATCAATTAGTCCGTATATATATATATATATATATATATATATATATATATATAGTGTTAACATTATGGGTATATGGTCTTAGCAAATAATCGTTGCGCATGTAATTATACTTTATTGTTACTGACATGTCTTCAGAGCAATAGTGTGACGACACTAAGATGGTCATATACCCATCAGGCCTTCCACGCCTGCAGTGGGTCATTTCATCACTGGTAATCTTCTCATGTCTGTCACAATAGGCGATAAGGGTTTTGCGTTTGTTTGGGACATGGTTTTAACTTGTTAATACATACGGTAATGATTAGCATTTGCAATGTGCATATGGCGTAGGGTTTTTGTTCATTGTATATGGTGTTAGATTGTGTACGGTGCATACTGTGTCAGAGTTCGGTTAGGGCATGCAGTTTCAGCATGTTGTGCATGGGCACAGTGGTAGCAGTTATCTTCTGGGTATGCTGTAATTCAGGCCTATGAATATAATAGGGATCTTGCATTCAGACGATGTAGGTTATTGTTACTGACCTGTTTTTCAGAACAATGACACCAAGAGACATAGATGATTGTTTACCCATTACAGTTGCGACAAAGTCTTAAAAATTGGCTTTGAGGGATATTATTTATCCAAACAGGAAAGTGGCAACTGTCCATATGGATTAGACTGTTGCTCTCCGTTGGTTTATTGTAGGTGTGGGTGTGTATTTTATTATCCCGGATATGATTGTGAGATCTAAAAAATGAATGGACGCCTGACTTTATGATGCAGTAAAATTTAAAAAGAAGTGATTTTTATTAATATCCTTTAAAAACATAGTCAGACTGTCCTCGCTGCCTTCCCAAATAAAAATAACATTGTTGATAAAGTGTTGCCATAGGACAAGGCCTACGCCCAGATGGCCCACTGGGTATATATCAATTTCCTTCCATAGCACCACATATAAGTTTGAATAACTGGGCGCAAACCTCATCCCCATGGCGGTGCCCCACAGCTGGTTATAAAAGTTGGTGTCATATTTAAAATAATTGTGCCCCAGAATAAAATCTATACACTCGCCTATATAGCTGATTTGTGCATCTGGTATGTCCTTCTCTTTTCTTAAAAAATGTTCAGCTGCTTGTCGTCCTTTCTGGTGCTCTATAATCGTGTACAGTTATGTAATGTCCAGCGTGCCAATGAAAAAAATTCTTTCCTACTTGGATAGATTAGCAGTCAGACACTCTATGCCTGAAACTATGGGTCTCCCGTGTGGATTTTGGATGCTCTTGTGTATTTTGGGTATTTGATAGAAGACAAGGATCCTGGGATTCTCTACCATTATATAGTTAGCCTCTTGTTTGGAGAGTATGCCAGTTGCGGTCCCTGTCTCTATAAGTTGTTGCATTTCTTTTATGTATCGCTCTGTGGGATGGTTTTTCAGCTTCACATATGTTCATGAATCTGATTAAAGTCAAATGCATTTCCTGTGGTACATATCTTGATTTAAAATCACTATGCTCCATCCTTTTTCGGCGGGGTGTATGATGTTGTGATTAGTTTGTAAGATTTTCATGGCCTCCTGTTCTTTCTTGCTTAATTTGTGGTTCTGATATTAAGTATTAATTATGTTTCTGTTTCCAAAACGCATTGAGGTAGTGTGGTACACAGGAGCCGCCGTAGTGACATCACTACTCACCATCTAACTTGGAAGTCGCAGGCAGCCTGGTTGAGATGCCACCGGCTGGGGCGTTCCCCCTGCTGCACCAACGCAGAGGACTTAACCGACTACCAGAAAGGACGCTGGGATCAAGAAACATCTTTACAGGACCTGCAGCACTTGAGATCGAAGCAACACCATTCTCATCTCGGCAGCAGCGGTCGGTAATGTATTGACTGTAGATCCTGTAGGTTAACCCATGCACTGCTGGTTACTCTAGCTATTGGCAGTGCCTTCTACAACTTTAGGTAAGAATTCCGCCTGGCTCCTCTTCCCAGAGTAAAAAAACTCAGATTGCCTGTTTGTTGTTTTTAGATTAAGTATGGGCACCTGATCTCAGTAACTACAAAGCCCAGCATTGCCTCACCTGGCAAGGAATTCGGCCGATATTCTATGTCAGGTATATTTCTCTGCATTCACACAAAAAAATCGCATTTAAAAGAAGTGCCCTATTTAACACACTGTCTTTTGTCTAATCACACTGATTGCACAGTCTGATACTGTTACTTCATTTTCCATTTGTCATCCGTTACAAGTTTTCCTACAGATACGTTCAGCAGTGCTTCAAATTCAAGTATACACAATTTAAATCCGTTTACAGTACTTTATCCAAATCCCTATCAGGGCTGACTATATACCTTTTTTTTTTTTGCTGGTGCTACAATATTAGCATAATATACAGGGACGTATGCTTATAGTTTAGCAGCAGATAGGGTAATCAGGTGTTCCCTTCCATTATTTATTTTATAGTGTTGTACATTAGTATATATTTATCACAATATACCTCTAAATACCCTTATCATTTTTACCCCTCCCCACCCAGCTCTATCTGCATGAAAGCCAAAGCGTATAGGCCAATGTCTGGAAATACTACCAATCTTTAGCGCTTCATCCCATAGAGAGAGATAATACATACATTTCTATTGTTAAAGCTGCAATGCGTTTTAAATTTGGTCAGCTTTAACAATAAAAGTAAAGGTATTGCTGTACATTCTTTATTTCTATGGGAGGAAGGGCTGAAGATTAGCGAATCGCTTCATTAAACTCCATTTACTGTGGTGCAGGCTCCAAGGCATCTAAAATGGCGGATCCACATGTCAGTACATGGGGCAAGGAACGCTGGGAAGGCAAGGCAGGAAGGGAAGTAGGCGGGATGACCCTGAATCACATGCAGGATGCAGCCTATCAGCTGCCAGTCACCCCTGTGATGTCACAGCCCTATATAATCTGCAGCCATAATTCCGGATCCTCACTTCATTACAATACACTGCAGAAGGATCATAGGACGCAGACCCTGTGTGTGTGTGTGTGTGTTACAGCAGAGAAAAGCGCAGTCCGGCAGCATTTAACATCCTCCTAGTCACATCAGCATTCTCGTGGATGGAGAGCATTGTTTTTTTCACTGAAAAGGATTTTTACTGCAGCTACAGGCATTAACCTCCCAGTCACTTTCTTCGGCATAGTATTACAGAGAGGGGCACATACCTGTGTGTTGCCTCAAACATTTTAACAAGCTGCCTCAACTTCATAAACCTTAGCAGGGGAGGCAGGAATAATTTTTCAGTGCAATTCTGTGTCTTTGTTCCACAAAAAAAATCATAGACTGGTTATACTAGTCGGTAGACGGTATAATACCCAGCAGTCCATTCCTAATAGTCTTTGACAGAGTGAAATTTTGTGTTCAGTACACAGCTTTTTTTTGGCTACAGCACTGTTGTGTACTACTGGTGTTTTACAAAAATATGTTTTTTTAAGGGTACTGTAGCGCATTTTTCTGCCCTCATCAGTCCATACCGCATATGTACAGCTAAGTAGTATACTATTTTGTACCTGTTAATCTGTCAAGGGCCTACATACTGTGAAAGGACAGACAAAAGTTATCACCGGCTGGTGTTTTACAAAAATACAGAGTTTTTAGGCGTACTGCAGCGCATTTTTCTACCCTCATCAGTGCATACGGCATACGTACATCTAAGTAGTGTATTATTTTCTACCTGTTAATCTGTCAAGGGCCTACATACTGTGAAAGGACAGAAAAAAGTAATCATCGGCTGGTGTTTTACAAAAATACAGAGTTTTTAGGCGTACTGTAGCACATTTTTCTGCCCCCATAAGTGCATATGGCATATGTACATCTAAGTAGTGTACTATTTTTTACCTGTTAATCTGTCAAGGGCCTACATACTGTGAAAGTCCAGGCAAAAGTACTCATCAGCTGGTGTTTAAGTGTACTATAGAGCATTTTTCTGCCCTCATCAGTGCATACCACATACCTACATCTAAGTAGTGTACTATTTTGTACGTTTTAATCTGTCAAGGGCCTAGATACTGTTAAAGGCCAGCCAAAAGTTCACACCTGCTGGTGTTCCAGACAAATACTGTTTTAAGAATAGGGAAGCGTATTGTACTCCCCTCATATATGCACTAAGTATGTCAGGCAGAGAAATGCCAGGACGTGCACAGACGAGTGGCAGAGGCCTAAATCCTTCAGGCAGAGTTGGAAGCAGACTAGGGGCGAGTGGCAGCAGGAGTCGCAGCGAGAGGCCTGAGCTCCCGTTATCAGCTAACAGTCGTGTCTTGACCAGCAACCCATCTGCCGTCGTCGATTGTCAGTTGGTTAACACGGTCATTCACTTCATCACAAGTGACATCTGACACCCCCAGTCAACTGTCGGTGGGTTCCTCAGACACAACCCTCAGTTGGCATGGCCCGGGAGCAGTCCCTTTCCTCCCGTTTGACTCTGTCCCATGCTGTTCCCTCCCCTAAAGAAGTATCTTATGCTGTGGGTTCAGCTCCACTTTTCACTGAGGACGATCTAATAGAGGACAGTCAGCAGCTACTGCCCAGCCAAGAAGTGGAGGAGACATATGCTGCTTCCTCCGCTAGGCGGGCAAGTAGTGATGAGGAGAGTGACGTGGGAGGCGGTGTTGCCAGGGTTCAGGGTCCTGGAGCAGACACTGTTGAGGAATCTGAGGACATCAGTGACGTGCAGACACTTGATGATGATGAAGCCGATCCCACTTGGGAGTCAGGTGCAGAAGGGGCTTCATCATCATCATCATCAGAAGAGGGTTGCATGTTGCCCGTGAGGCAGCAGCTGAGCAAGCAAGGCAGTAGCTTGGTTGGCAGTCAGCATGGTGGCAGCAGTGGAAATTCTGGAGCCAAACGTGCCCGGGGGAGACCACCTGCTTCGCGGCAGCCTACCTTCCCGGGACGTAGTGTAACAGGGGTTCCTGGAGATGGCGGTAGTAGCAGTCAATTAGTGCAGACTGTTGGTGGGAAAACCAGCTAGTCGGCGGTGTGGCAGTTTTTCATCAAGCATCTGGAGGAGGTTCACATAGCCACATGCAAGGTATGTCGGCAGAAGGTGAAGCATGGCCAGGCTCCCAATGTTGGCACCACGGCCCTGCGTCAACATATGCTTCGCCATCATAAAGCGGCCTGGAAGAACCGTAGCTCCGATGTAGTGGTCCAGCCTGCTGCATCACCCATTCGCACGCCGCTCCCTCTTTCAGCCAGCCAAGGCTCCAGCACCTCAGCCGAACGGAGCTGTGTGTCATACCCTCCTTCTGTTGCTCCAGATGCTCCTGCTCCTCCTACTTTTTGTCAGCCATTCTGCCAACAATCCATCGGCGAAGCCATGTCCAAGAGACAACAGTATGCACCCACTCATCCAACGGCACAGAAGCTGAATGTGCTTCTGTCTAAGTAGCTGGTGCTGCAGTCCCTCCCTTTTCAAGTGGTGGACTCTGCACCTTTCAGAGAACTGATGGCTTGTGCCGAGCCGAGGTGGAGAGTGCCAAGCCATTATTTCCTTGTGAAGAAGGCTGTGCCAGCCCTGCACAATTTTGTGGAAGAGAAGATGGTCCAGTCCTTGAGCCTATCAGTGTGTACTAAAGTTCCCGGCAGCGCCGACGTCTGGAGCTGTAACTATGGTCAGGGACAATACATGTCCTTTACGGCTCACTTGGTGAATATGGTTCCTGCACAGCCACAACCCCAACTTGGACAGGTCACGCTGCTTCCTCCTCCACGCTCTCAGCCTGTTGGTCCTGTGACAGTGTGCAACTCCGCCTCCTCATCCTCCACCGTGTCCTCAGCCTCCACTGCCCAGACAAGTCTCATTTGCACTTCAGCATACCATGTGTGCAGGGCACGACGGTGTTGTGCTGTTCTTCACATGGTTTGCCTTGGCGAAAAGAGTCACACAGGGGTGGAACTGCTAAAAGTAATTCGTAAAGATATCGGAGCATAGCTTACTCCACGAAAACTGGAAATGGGAACCATGATGACTGTCAACGGGAAGAACATCTTGCATGCGCTTTGACTGGGAAGGCTGAGCCATGTGCCCTGCATGGCACACATATTCAATCTGGTTGTGAAGTAGTTCCTGAAATGTTCCCCCCATCTGTAAGACATTCTAACAATGGGAAGGAAACTTTGCAAAGCACATCCTCCTTGAGCTGCAGCCTCAGAACGGTATCCCACAACATAGTCTGATTTGTGACGTTGCCACACTCCATATGTTGGACAGACTATACGAACAAAGAAAAGCCATCACTGATTTCTTGATGATCCAAGCAGATAGGAGTACTCCCCTGTGTAACTTCAATGTGAATCAGAAGCAGCTCATACGTGACACCGGCTGTTTGCTGAGGCCCTTTGAGGAAGCCACATTATTAGTAAGTCGCTAGGATTACGGGATGAACGACGTCATTCCACTGCTTCATTTCTTACAACACATGTTGGAAATGATGGCTGGTCAGGGCACTGGAGATGTGGTGCCTACATCTCACAGCCACATGAGCCCTGTGGGGGCTGAACAGGAGGAGAGGGAGGGACACAGTGGATTTTTTCTAGTAATCTGACAGGAGAGGAGGAGCAGGAGCAGCCAGAGGAGTTAGAGGGTTATGAGGAAGGTGAGAAAGAGGACCCAGACACACCGTGGCAGTGTGCAGTGGAGATGGAGGCAGGGAGTCCCTCCGAGTCACTTTCACAAATGGCACAATGCATGCTCACCTGCTTGAGTAGTGACAGCCGAATTGTAACCATTCTGCAGTGGGATGACTTCTGGATCTCCATCTTATTGGTCCCTCGCTACCGCCTCAAAATAGGGGCCTTTTTTACACCCACTGAGAGGAAGGACAAAATGACTTACTACAGAGGCATCCTATGTAGTCAGTTGGCCGATTGGCGCCATCGTCCATCCTCTCGCAGGTCTAAATCGGGAGGGCCCCTGCACTCACCTTCCACTGCCATGGGCAGCCAAAATTGATATGTGGCCACAACTAGCAGAGTCTGTCCACGAAAAATGTGGAGAGACTGACCTTTGTGAAGATGAATCAGGCATGGATCAGCCAGGATTTCCAACCACGAATGCCTGATGCGATGCATGAGAGTAGATTGACCATGGTGCCACACCAACACTTCACAAATATGGATAGTGCCAAACAGATTTTTGCCACCCACCACACCACTCTGTCACTGGGACACTTTCAGGACTCTTGCTGCTGCTGCTGCTGCCACCTCCAGGCTGTCTCATTCAGCCACTATATGGTCTCTTCTCATGCTTCAGCCAACTCCAGGCTGTGTCATTCAGCCACTATATGGTCTCCTCTTGCTTCAGCCACCTCCAGGCTGTGCCATTCATCCAATATATGGTTTACTGATGCTTCAGCCAGCTCCAGTCTGTGTCATTCAGCAACTACATGGTTTAGTGATGCGGCTGGGCCTAGGATATTACCTATATATATATGTTTATGGTAGCTCTAGGTACCATACATCTTCAATGAAAATTTTAAAATTCATCTTTTATTCTTAGAGATTGTGAGGCCCTATTGTCTCCTCATCTGCCGCCAACTCCAGGCTGTGCCATTCAGACACTATATGGTCTCCTCATGCTGCAACAAACTACAGGCAGTCATTCAGCCACTATATGGTCTCCTCATACTTATGCCACCTCCAGGCTGTCTCATTCAGCCACTGTATGGTCTCTTCTCATGCTTCAGCCAACTCCAGGCTGTGCCACTCCGCCACTATATGGTCTCCTCCTACTGATGCCACCTCCAGGCTCTGTCATTGTGCTGCCATATGACATGTGACTTTAGATTTGGTCCTTTGTACCCACACGCTGGAGCCCGGGACACTAAATCTTGGGAGTTAAAAGTTCAATTTAAAAACCCTCAATTTCAATTAAAAAATCTTAAATTTCTATTTAAAATTCTTAAATTTCAATGGTCTCCTCATGCTTCTGCCAACTCCAGGCTGTGCCATTCAGACACTATATGGTCTCCTCATGCATCAGCCAACTCCAGGCTGTGCCATTCAGCCACTATATGGCCTCCTCATGCTTCAGCCAATGCCAGGCTGTGCCATTCAGCCACTATATGGTCTCCGCCTACTGATGCCACCTCCAGGCTTTGTCATTGTGCTGCCATGGGACATGTGACTCCTTGTTAGATTTGGTCCCTTGTACCCACACGCCGGGGCCTGGGACACTAAAACATGCGAAAAGTTAAATTTCAAAACCCTTAATTTCAATTTAAAAATCTTAAATTTAAATATAAAAATCATTAATTTCAATGGTCTCCTCATGCTTCTGCCAGCTCCAGGCTGTGCCATTCAGACACTATATGATCTCCTCATGCTTCAGCCAACTCCAGGCTGTGTCATTCAGCCTATATATGGTTTACTGATGCTGCTGGGCCTGGGTCCTGGCCTAAATTTTTTTATAGTAGCACTAGCTACCCTAAACCTTCAATTTAAATGTCAAAATTCATCTTTTTTTCTTAGGGATTGTGAAGCCCTTGTGTCTACTCATGCTGCTGCCAACTCCAGGCTGTGCCATTCAGACACTATATGGTCTCCTCATGCTTCAGCCAACTCCAGGCTGTGTCAGTCAGGCAATATATGGTTTACTGATGCTGCTGGGTCTGGGAATAAAAATGTTGTTATGGTAACACTAGCTACCCAAAATCTTCAGTTTAAATTTCAGAATTCATCTTTTAATCGTAGGGATTGTGAAGCTCTAGTGTCTACTCATGCTGCTGCCAACTCCAGGCTGTGTCATTCAGCCACTATATGGTCTCCTCATGCTGCCAACACCTCCACACTGTGTTATTCAGCCACTTTATGGTCTCCTCAAGCTTCAGCCTCATCCAAGCTGTGTCATTCAGCCACTATATGCTCTCCTCATGCTGCCAACACCTCCACCCTGTGTCATTCAGCCATTATTTGGTCTCCTCATGCTGCCAACACCTCCAAGCTGTGTCATTCAGCCACTATATGGTCTCCTCATACTGATGCCACCTCCAGGCTCATTGTGCCGCTCTGCGGCAGTGATTCTAATGGCGATGCCTGTAATCTGCATGCCATATTGAATAACAGTATTATTTCACTACCCCAGCACACTCCATATGCGTGTTAGAACAAAGCAAAGTGTTCTACACCCCTACTGAGGCTTTCTGTAGGCCAGAAATAGCCATTTTTAATATAGATTCGCCCCGAATAAATTCGGATCTAACCAAATTTTTTTGAAAAATTTGGCGAATCGCCCAAATCAAATTTTTCCAAAGTTCGCTCATCTCCAGTGCTCACAACATCTTTTGGTAAGAGGCTCTCTAGCATCCTCTAGTTCCCCTTTTGATAGTTGCTCCCTGTAAATAGCCACTGCCCTACAATTAGCAGTCGTTGTCTAGAAAGTCACCTCCTGTAGGTAGAAGCTGCTCTAAAGGTAGCAGTCCCCCACTACATAATTGCCCCCTTTGAGGACCAGCAACCATTTACTCTCTGTGCTCCACTATTTGTCCGGTTCAGGGTCGGGACCTACTGCTATGAGCACAGAAGATGCAGAGATTGCTGGCAGACACAGTGGTGGGGCCATTGCTTGTTGTGTCTCTGGCTTCCAGCCCAGGTGGACTCTAAGGGTCATTACACCTGCCTCCTTCTGTACTCCCACATCGGGTGTAAGTACTAGCTGATCCTTGCAGCACTGTTGCTTTTAATTAAAAGCAGGACATGAGGAGGCCATATATGGATGGTGGGACATGACCCCAAAAGCTTGAATGTCCCATCGGATCCAGGACAGTTGGGTGCTATAGCTTTCTTTATGGGAGCAAATATACAGTGTTGAATTCATAAAATGATACAGAGCTGCAGAGCTATTACGCTCCCCTGATCATCATATCTGACTTTGTGCTATGTTCTGCAGTGTTTCCTGTGTGATGGAGCCTGATGCTGCTCTCCTGTGTGTACAGAAACATGGAGAAATATAGACAGGCTTCAGCTGTGTCACATTTGACAATCTATAGTGTAAGGAGTCAGAAATTATATGTCACTGACCTATTTACTGTAACTTGCTGCATTTAGAAAGGACCCATCCCCTCCCATCTCTGCAAAGTCAGAAGCATCATAGGAAATGTAGGCTGCATTAGAAAACCATAACAAAAGTTATAAAATAATGCCAATAACAAGCTCTTTAAATCAAATCTTAGAGACATTTTGCGTAAAAAGCTACAAATAGTTTTAGTATTTTCAGGTATAAACTAACAGGAATTATTACTTCAACTATCATGTACACCCAATTTCATCACAATACTACTTTGATCATGAGAATAACAAGAGGATGAGTTGGTTATTTTTCCCAGCCCTTATGCGAACATGCACATCTGCTTTGAGACTTAATCAGTGATACAACTTGACCACTGAATCAAAAATTCTATGGGGATAATAATTGGGAAGAGCAGATAATTGGAGAATATGTCAGCTCAGATTTTGCTGACTACATTAAAGAAGCTCGGCATTTGTTGTGTAAGGCTGGATTCACACATGAAGTTTAATCTATCCCTAGTGTTTTAACTTTAACTAGGAATTGGAGGAGGGTGTGTGTGTGTGTGTGTGTGGGGGGGGGGGGACTACACATTAAGTGGGCAAGATAATGTAGATACATAGTTTGGACTTTTATAATAAACTGAGGGCGAAATGGTGGGGAGGGTCAAAATAGTTAACTTGCATAGTTTTAAGATAAAAAAAAGGCTTTAACCCCTTAAGAACCCAGCCCATTTTCACCTTTAGGACCTGGGCATTTTTTGCACATCTGACCATTGTCACTTTAAGCATTAATAACTCTGGGATGCTTTTACTTTCCATTCTGATTCCGAGATCTTTTTTTCGTGACATATTCTACTTTATGTTAGTGGTAAAATGTAATCGATACTTGCATCATTTCTTGGTGAAAAATGCCAAAATTATAAAAACTGCATCCTTCAAAGTATTCAAAATAACATTCAGAAAGTGTTTTAACCCTTTAGGGGGATTCACAGAAATAGCAGCAAAGTGAAAGAGAAAAAGGGGTAAAAGGAGATAAATCTCCTTAAAATTTGTAACCCAATTTCTCTTGAGTAAGGAAATACCTCATATGTGAACGTAAAGTGTGCTGTGGGTGCACTAGAGGGCTCAGAAGGGAAGGAGCGACAATAGGATTTTGGAAAAGGAGTTTTTCTGAAATGGTTTTTAGGGGGCAAGTCACATTTGGGAAGCTCCTATGGTGCCAGAGCAGTAAAAAAAAAAAAGCCACATGGCATACTATTTTGGAAACTACACCCTCAAAGAACGTAACAAGGGGTACATGGAGCCTTAACACCCCACAGTTGTTTGACAATTTTTCGTTAAAATTGGATGTACAAATTAATTTTATTTTTCACTAAAATGCAAGTTTTCCCCAAAATTTTACATTTTTACAAGGGGTAATAGGAGAAAATGCCCCCACAAAATTTGTAACCCCATCTCTTCTGAGCATGGCCCCATGTGTGGATGTCAAGTGCACTACAGGTGCACTACGATGCTCAGAAGAGAAGGAGTCACATTTGGCTTTTGGAAAGCAAATTTTGCTGAAATGGTTTTTGGGGGGCCTGTCGCATTTAGGAAGCCCCTATGGTGCCAGAACAGCAAAAGAAAACAATAACAGATGGCATACTATTTTGGAAACTATATCTGTCAAAAAGTTTCACGACTTTTTGTTAAAGTCGGATGTGTAAATGAAAAAAAAAACTTTTTTTCACTAAAATGCAGTTTTTTCCCCCCAAATTTACAATTTGTACAAGAGGTAATTGGAGAAAATTCCCCCAAAATTTGTTACCTCCATTTCTTTTGAGTAAGTAAATACCCCATATGTGGATATAAAGTGCTCTACTGGCGCACTACAGGGCTCAGAAGGGAATGAGCGCCATTGGGCTTTTGGAGAGAGAATTTGGCTGGAATTCAAGTCGGGGGCCATGTGCGTTTACAAAGCCCCCATAGTGCCAGAACAGTGAACCCCCCCCCCACATGTGACCCTATTTCGGAAACAAAACCCCTCACAGAATGTAACAATGGGTGCAGTGAGCATTTACACCCCACTGACGTTTGATGGACTTTTGGAACAGTGGGCTGTGCAAATGAAAAATAAAATTATAATTTTCATGGACCACTGTTCCAAAAATCTGTCAGACACCAGTGTCTCCAGATCTCAACCCCATAGAAAACCTTTGCAGGGAGTTGAAAGTCCGTGTTGTCAAATGACTGACCCAAATCATCACTGCTCTAGAGGAGATCACAGTGGAGAAAGGGGAGAATTTATCAAAACCTGTGCAGGGGATATATGGAGGAGTTACCCATAGCAACCAAATAGTTTCTTTACATTTTTAGAAAGGCCTCTGAAAAATTAAAGAAGCAATCTGATTTGTTGTACTGGACACCTGGTAGGCTTTTTCTCTGGGCAGATTTTGATGAATCTCCCCAAAGAACGTATGTAGCACTTACCACAGGAGGAGCCAACCAATCACATGCAGGACACCAACGACTGTTTCGACTGATGAATTGTGAGTGAAATGGTCATTGGGGTCCTGCATGTAATTGTTTTTCTCATCCTGCGGTAACTCTTTGTTCACTGTGATTTTCTACTTACCATTTACACCAATATGCTTAAATATTCACATCCACTGTTGTAAGATATGTTTTTTTCTTTTGCAGTGGTCTGTCACTATAGAGTCTCTAAATATGTTACAGGGGTACTCTTGGGAACTGAACTTATTAGACACTTGGATAGAGAAACTGTGTCTGAACATGTGTGTGGGTGGGGATTCCGACTGCTGGGGCCCCCACGATCTCCTGTATGGGACCAATTCTACTTACCCATTTTCAGCATGAACCGCACTACGCCTTCCTGGGGGCCGGAGCATGTTGGGCCGGAGTGAACTACCATTTGCTTATCTTGCCTGCCTTGGCACCAAAACACCTTGTCCCAACCCTGGTTCTTCTCTCATGACTTTTTTCAGTTTTAACCTTTTACTATTTCTATAATTAAATAACATTTTAGGGTGATCCTTTCTTTTTCCATTTCCTGTGTCTGTTTTTACCTATTGAATGAGAGCTGCAGTCCACAGTCCAAAATACTAGATGTATACAATTCCTTTGGCCTGCAGCCATACAGTAGCTTAATAGTTAAAAATCAATTAGTGCAGGTTTAAAAAGTTACAGTGTAGTCCCGACCTAATATAATCCTATGATGTAATCTATACAATTAGGTTAGCTTGTATAACAATATACGTCTGAGCTGTCTTATCGAACAGGTGACATATGAAAACGACTGACATTTAGAATCTTTGGTGTCATTAATTGAACACATCTTGTTATTACATGTGAATGACCCAGTTTAAGATACAATTAGGTCAAGTGGTTGGCAGCAGCTGTAAAAGTGGCATCTCCAATCATTTTTAAATGAGTTCTCCAAAAAGTGGATTACTAAAAAGAACGGGGTATTTTAAAGTGCTAATCATTAAAGGTCATTATATTAAAATATTAATAACCAGTAACAACCAAATGTTAGGCATAGAAATTAGGATTTTATTTGGTGCGCATCTAATTTACTCAGATGTAGTGCTTTCTAAAGCAAAATTAATATTTTGCACTTTTTCACTAAGAACATAAGTGAATAAATGCAAATAATTCACTTATAAAGTCAACTGCTTTTGTACCAAAAAGGGACAGGTATCACATAAATATCTAAACATGGGTACCAGTCTATACTTTATGTTAACAAACAATAAAAAAAGAGTATATAAATACATACTGCACTACTTCACACAAGACACAGTATTTAAATAGTTGCTGATGTTGCAAACAACTTTCCTCCATGTGATTTCTAACATTTTTGTAACCCAGTACATTTACCAAAAATGACTCCTTATCTCAAAATAATAGCTCTAAAGTCTTGTCCGCTGTGTGTCTTCCTTCCCTGCAATCTGATGTCCACCCCCTGTTGTAAGGTTCAAAATGTCTCTAGTAACAGCTAGATCAGGACAAAATATAATAAGTAGGAGTAGGGCTTAGCATTTGCTCTGTGCTAGAGAGAGAAGAAAGACTGTGTACCTGCATCTGTGAGCATCCATGGGATCTACATTGTCCATGGAAGGTAAATTAAGGCATCACTCACATCTCAGCAGCAGTGTTTAGTATAACTCTTTCCTTGCTTTGCTGATGTTGATTTAATGATTCTTTTAACTGTATACAGTACATGTATTTGTTTTTGTCTGGACCCCCAGGAATTATTATGTAAAGCACACTGCTTCATTGTCATAATATTGTGCAAAATAGTTTTAATGAGAATGTGGGATTCTTAAAGAGTACCTGTCATAATCTTGTTTTTTATAATTTTATAATCCTCCCAGTTCACTGCCCCATCAAGATAAACCACCCCTGCCTTTATTTTTATTATTTTTTAGTTTTCTACATTGATATTGCTCCGCATTTTCTGCTCAGTCTGAGTCAGACTCATAGACTGGAAAGGGGTGTTCCCCAGCAGGCGTGACATCATCTGAAGCCATACAGGGGAGAACTTCCTCCTTATTCTGCTACACACAGCCCAGAGCAGTTTAGTGCAGACCTCTAGTGCAGACACCACCCTCAGCACTCCAAACTGCATTTCCTGATTTTGGACTTCTGCCAGGCCAGCAGGAGTCCAAAGTGTGTGGAAGATATAGGGGGAAATGTGCTCTGGACAAGTAGGGAGAGCTTTTTAAAACACAAATAAAACATAGAAAACTTAAATTTTTTTAAACAAAGTACATTAGAAAGATTTTTTTTATTTCCCATAAGAAGTGCAATAGCAAAAATTAGTTTTAAAGGGTAGCTCCCACCATCCGTTTTTTTTTCTGTCCCTGCCTATTGCCCATCTATCCCTATGCCTGCCTTTACATTTTTTTTACAACATTAAAATGGCTTTTTGTCTGCCTGGTAGTGTGCTCACTACCAGGCAGACTTCCCCAGCAGGCGTGACGTCACTGATGCCTGCTGGGGCCGACACTTTTGCCCTTAGTTCACTATACAGGGTGCCTCCAGCTGTTTCACCACTACAACTCCCAGCTTGCCTTGACATCTACTGGCTGTCAGGGCATGCTGGGAGTTGTAGTTGTAAAACAGCTGGAGGCACCCTGTGGTGAAAATAATAACTTTGTTAGCGCAGCGGTGCTCCCCCGAACCCCGCTCCCCCCCCATGCCTCTAGTGCTGAGCAGCAGCGGCGCTCCCCCCAACCCTGCTCCCCCATGCCACTAGTGCTGAGCAACGGCAGCGCTCCCCCGAACCCCGCTCCCCCCATGCTTCTAGTGCAGAGCAGCGGCGGCGCTCCCCCGAACCCCCCTCCATACCTCTAGTGCAGAGCGGTGGCGGCGTGTAAATGCTGGGAGGCAGGGCCGGCGTGTCAAGCCAGGGAGCCAATGCGCTCTCAGAGCTCGCTCCCCCCTGTCTGATTGACAGGCAGGGAGTGAACGCAGGCAGAATGAATTAGGACCGATGCCCAGCCGGCATCAATCCGAATTCAGGTGTGACGTCACGCCAGCCTGCAGCTATTTAAACTATTTTAATGAAAAAAAAATTAATAGGTTTATATTAGAGATATGTTGTAGTACATGAGTACTACAACATATAAAAAAAAAAAGTTTGGTGACAGTGCCCATTTAATGACCATTTATTGCCCAATCAGTGGTGACTTGTAGGCTAGAAACTCCAACCAAAAAGAATTGTTTGCATAAAGATGTCCTACTTATTGTCCTGACCTACCCCAAGACAGCTCCCATGATATCAGTGCTAATTTGGTCCACAAGCATAAAAACACTTTGCATGCAAAATACGGTGCATTTGTCAACTGGTTAGGTTCATTCCATATTGTGTTACAAGTTTATTATGCCAATGATTTAACCATAAAATAACTTTTGTCTGTGATTTTGTTGGAGTATGTCAGTTTAGAATGATCAATCACCTTGGATTCTAGGACAAGCAAGAAGTTTGTGCTGCAGTTGTGTAGGATTTCCTGGTGGATGTTAACAAACCCATCATCTAGCCAAACAGTCACACTACAGAATCTCCATGTTAGGAGTGTTTAGAAATGCTTCATAGATGGCAATGCATTTCCCTGCAGATTCCGCTCTCTAGGAAATGCCGTAGTGTGAATGGTGCTGCAGAATCTCATTAAAAGCAATGGGAGGCTACTGTGCAGGATTTTCCACCGCAGAATTCCAGTGCAGAATTCTGCTAAAAATTGATGTAGTGTAAATGGGCCCTTAAAGCATACCTGTCATTTCCCACCAAAAAAAAAAAAGAATGAATATGTCACTCAGTACCTAATCCTGGCCATATACATCTAATTTTTATGCCTCAAATACCAATATTTATTATACAAATCCCTCTTTTCTTTAGCTCACAGTGTTAGAAATCCTCTCAGGGGAAGGAGAATGTGTCCCTTCCTTGTGGTGGTGGGAGGTGATTGGTGTGTCTGCTATATGCAGCCTTATCCATGAGTCATCTCTTGTCCATGACTCCTGGACAAGCATGATCCTGCTGCAGGACTGGTTAGTGTCCCAGTAGGTATGGGGACCCCAAGTGGTGGGATTTTCATGGGCCATTTTCTTTAATAAATACTAAAAATGTTTTAACCATATTACAAAAGGTCTTTAACCTGTTATCTACCAAGGACATGTATACACATCCTTGTTTCGTTAACAGTGTATGGCGAAGGCTCCTGACTCGAGCCCGTGCCATACCAGGCAGCCCTCAGCTGAAGAGCTTATCCATTTAAATCAAGATGTTAAAAAGAAGAAAGAACATCAAAAGAAAAATGTATCTAAAGCGGAACAGATAGCTATGTCTGAACTGAAGTTTAACTCTGATCTTTTGATCAGAGATGCTGACCAGGGCAGGGCTGTTGTTCTTTCAGACAGAGCTCTGTATTTTCTACTTACTGAAAAAATGCTTTCACATACTAAAACCTACAAGCTATTAGATAAAGACCCCACACCAGAATTTCAGCTCATTTAGATGTTAGATGAGGGGTTTAGCTTTATCAGTTTTGTCTCAGAAATAATATGATATTTTATTCAAGTCTGCTCCTATCACGTCCATTTTCCATACTTTACCAAAGATTCACAAGAACCAATTTCCTCCAGGGCATTGGTTCTTTAAATTAATCTTTGTGTGAATGGATAGATCAGTTTCTTCTTCCTTGGTTAAACGCACTTTTGGTTATATTAAAGATACCAAACATTTATTAAACATTTTGGATGGTATCCAATGGCACCTGGAATATAGTTGGCTCACTTGTGATATTGAAACCTTGTATCCTTGCATACCTCATCCTCTTCTTGCCCTTACAGCCATTGAATGCCATCGAAATAAGAACTCTGATTATTACAGTGAAGATCTAAAAAATGTATATATTATATCTCATCGACTATTTACTTTCTCATAATTTTTTTATATTTAATTCTAAATATTATTTACAATGTGAGGGAGCATCAATGGGGGTGAAATTCGCCCCTTCTTTGGCTATGTGGTAAGTAGCATGGTGGGAGGAGAGATACCTTTTTGATGTGAACAATCCTTTTTTGGAATGTATACTGTCATCATCATATGGACGTCGGATGTGACGGTTGTACCAGAGTTTATGAGTTACATGAATGGCAACCCATGCTCTTTAAAATTTACTCATGAATGGCACCCTATGGAAATTTCCTATCTGGATCTGCAACTGTGAATCATAGATAATTAAATAGTGTCCTTTACGTACAGAAAACTGTCAGCGGGAAATACGATATTTCATGCAGGGTAATGCCATCCAAGACATATTATTCATGACTTGCAATATGGTGAATTTGTTAGAACTAAACGCAATTGTTTTACTAACGAACTATATGAGCAAGAGAGTACAGAACTATCTAACCATTAAAAAAACATAAATATCCAGGAATTTTTTTTTCTAATGCAGCCAATACAGCCAAAAAATTTGATAGAAATATCCTGTTACCTAATAAACCCCATAATATTTCTAACACTAATCATACTACAGATACTACTGTCATATCCACCCCTGTCACGTTTGTCAGCACCTTTAGCAAACAATGGAATCAAATTAAAAATATTGTCGTAAAATATATTCCCATCTTAAAGCAGGATGATATCCTTAGGGACATTATAGATACAGGTGTTAGATTTACCATCAAACGGGATCCCAATTTACAATCCATATTATCCCCATCCCATGTACAACAGGACACATCAAAATCCACCTGGCTCAGTACACAGGGGTGTTTTAGATGTGGAGGAAACCGATGCGGTTGTTGCAAGTTCATTAATCAGACAAAAGAAATACCGTATTTATCGGCGTATAACACGCACTTTTAAAACTTAAATTTAACCCCTTAAGGACTGAGCCCTTTTTCACCTTAAGGACTCGGCCATTTTTTGCAAATCTGACCACTGTCACTTTAAACATTAATAACTCTGGAATGCTTTTAGTTATCATTCTGATTCCAAGATTCTTTTTTCGTGACATATTCTACTTCATCATAGTGGTAAAATTTTGTGGTAACTTGCATCCTTTCTTGGTGAAAAATCCCAAAATTTGATGAAAAATTTGAAAATTTAGCATTTTCTAACTTTGAAGCTCTCTGCTTGTAAGGAAAATGGATATTCCAAATAATTTATTTTTTTATTCACATATACAATATGTCTACTTTATGTTTGCATCATAAAATTGATGAGTTTTTACTTTTGGAAGACACCAGAGGGCTTCAAAGTTCAGCAGCAATTTTCCAATTTTTCACAAAATTTTGAAACTCGCTTTTTTTCAGGGACCAGTTCAGGTTTGAAGTGGATTTGAAGGGTCTTCATATTAGAAATACCCCATAAATTACCCCATTATAAAAACTGCACCCCCCAAAGTATTCAAAATGACATTCAGTAAGCATTTTAATCCTTTAGGGGTTTCACAGGAATAGCAGCAATCTTCATTTTTTACACTCACATGTTCTTGTAGACCCAATTTTTGAATTTTTGCAAGGGGTAAAAAGGAGAAAATTTTTACTTGTATTTGAAACCCAATTTTTCTCGAGTAAGGAAATACCTCATATGTCTATGTTAATTGTTCGGCGGGCGCAGTAGAGAGCTCAGAAGGGAAGGAGCGACAAATGGTTTTTGGGGGGCATGTCACCTTTAGGAAGCCCCTATGGCGCCAGAACAGCAAAAAAAAAACACATGGCATACCATTTTGGAAACTAGACCCCTCGGGGAACGTAACAAGGGGTAAAGTGAATCTCAATACCCCACAGGTGATTCACAACTTTTGCATATGTAAAAAAAAAAAATGTTTACCTAAAATGCTTGGTTTCCCAAAAGTTTTACATTTTTAAAAAGGGTAATAGCAGAAAATACCCCCCAAAATTTGAAGCCCAATTTCTCCCGATTCAGAAAACACCCCATATGGGGGTGAAAAGTGCTCTGCTGGCGCCCTACAGGTCTCAGAAGAGAAGGAGTCACATTTGGCTTTTTTGAAGGAAATTTTGCTCTGGGGGCATGCCGCATTTAGGAAGCCCCTATGGTGCCAGGACAGCAAAAAAAACACATGGCATACCATTTTGGAAACTAGACCCCTCGGGGAACGTAACAAGGGGTAAAGTGAACCTTAATACCCTACAGGTGTTTCACGACTTTTGCATATGTAAAAAAAAAATATAAAATTTTACCTAAAATGCTTGGTTTCCCAAAAAATTTACATTTTTACAAAGGGTTAAAGCAGAAAATACCCCCCAAAATTTGAAGCCCAATTTCTCCCGATTCAGAAAACACCCCATATGGGGGTGAAGAGTGCTCTGCTGGCGCACTACAGGTCTCAGAAGAGAAGGAGTCACATTTGGCTTTTTGAAAGCAAATTTTGCTCTGGGGGCATGCCGCATTTAGGAAGCCCCTATGGTGCCAGGACAGCAAAAAAAAACAAAAAAAAAAACACATGGCATACTATTTTGGAAACTAGACCCCTCGGGGAACATAACAAGGGGTTGAGTGAACCTTAATACCCCACAGGCGTTTCACGACTATTGCATATGTAAAAAAAAAAATGCTTCTTTTCCCAAAAATTTCACATTTTTAAAAAAGGGTAAAAGCAGAAAATACCCCCCAAAATTTGTATCACAATTTCTCCCGAGTACGGCGATACCCCATATGTGACCCTAAACTGTTGCCTTGAAATACGACAGGGCTCCAAAGTGAGAGCGCCATGCGCATTTGAACAGGGGCAGACACAGACAACAGAGGGCCCCTGTGCAAAGAATATGCCCCCCCCCCCACCCAGGTAATATGTTTGCTAGGTAAGCAGGTAGTACATTTGCAAGTAGTAAATTAGGTAAGTAGAACATTCTCTAAGTAGGTAGGCAAGTAGTAAGTTTGCAAGTTATTTAGGCAGGTAGTAAGTTCAGTTGGTAGGAAGGCAAGTAAAAGGTTTGCCGCTAGGTAGGTAGTTTACCGTATATACTCGAGTATAAGCCGACCCGAATATAAGCAGAGGCCCCTAATTTCACCCCAAAAACCCAGGAAAAGTTATTGACTCGAGTATAAGCCTAGGGTGGGAAATACATCATCCCCCCCTGTCATCATCCAGACCTCCGTCATTAACACCCTCATCATCATCACCCTGTCATCATCACCCTGTCATCATCCCCCCTTCATCATCACCGCCTGTCATCATCCCCCCTTCATCATCCCACACCCCCCCTTCATCATCCCCTTGTCATCATCCCACACCCCCCCTTCATCATCCCCTTGTCATCATCCCCACCCCCCTTCATCATCCCCTTGTCATCATCCCACACCCCCCCTTTATCATCACCTTGTCATCATCCCCTTGTCATCATCCCCACCCCCTTTATCATCCCCTTGTCATCATCCTCTTGTCATCATCCTCTTGTCATCATCCCACACCCCCCCTTCATCATCCCCCTGTCATCATTCCACACACCCCCCCTTCATCATCCCCTTGTCATAATCCCACCCCCCCTTCATCATCCCCTTGTCATCATCACCGCTTGTCAATGTCTGATACAGTGGTCTTCAACCTGCGGACCTCCAGATGTTTCAAAACTACAACTCCCAGCAAGCCCCGGCAGCCATCGGCTGTCCGGGCTTGCTGGGAGTTGTAGTTTTGAAACCTCTGGAGGTCCGCAGGTTGAAAACCACTGCGGCCTTCGACATCATCCAGCCCCCTCTCACCCCCTTTAGTTCTGTATTCACCTCCGCTCGGCGCTGGTCCGGTGCTGCAGGACTGTCCGGTGGGGAGGTCGTCCGGTGGGATAGTGGTTCCGGGCTGCCATCTTCACCGGGGGGGCCTCTTCTCCGCGCTTCGGGCCCGGAATAGAGGCGTTGCCTTGACGATGACGCAGAGGGACGTTGGTAATGAACGTACCTCTGCGTCGTCGTCAAGGCAAAGTGACTATTCCGGGCCCGAAGCGCGGAGAAGAGGCCCCCCCGATAAAGATGGCAGCCCGGAACCACTATCCCTCCGGACGACATCCCCACCGGACAGTCCTGCAGCACCGGACCAGCGCCGAGCGGAGATGAGTACAGAACTAAAGGGGGTGAAAGGGGCTGGATGATGTCGAAGGCCGCAGTGGTCTTCAACCTGCGGACCTCCAGAGGTTTCAAAACTACAACTCCCAGCAAGCCCGGACAGCCGATGGCTGCCCGGGCTTGCTGGGAGTTGTAGTTTTGAAACCTCTGGAGGTCCGCAGGTTGAAGACCACTGAGGGCGGAGAGTTCACTCGAGAATAAGCCGAGGGGGGTGTTTTCAGCACGAAAAATCGTGCTGAAAAACTCGGCTTATACTCGAGTATATACGGTATACGTTTGTTAGGTAGGCAGGAAAAGCATTTGCTAGGTAGGTAATATGTTTGGTTGGTAGGTGGGTGGCCACGTTACATTTGGTAGGTAGGCCCTTAGTCCAGTGTTTTCCAAACAGGCTTTGGCTGTTTGGGCATGCTGGGAGTTGTAGTTTTGCAACAGCTGGAGGCACTCAGGTTGGGAAACACTGGACTAAGGGCCCAACTACCCACCAAAATGCCACCTTCTGCTGCAAAACTCTAACTTCCAGCTTAAGACTGTCCGAGCATGCTGGGAGTTGTAGTTTTGCAACAGATGGAGACAATGTTTCGAAAAACACTGCCGTAGTTAGTGTTTCCCAACCTGGGGGCCTCCAGCTGTTGCAAAACTACAACTCCCAGCATGCCCGGACAGTCTTAAGCTGGGAGTTAGAGTTTTTCAACAGCTGGAGGCACCCAGGTTGGAAAACAATGGACTAAGGACCTACCTACCAAACCTGAGTGCCTCCAGCTGTTGCAGAACTATAACTCCCAGCATGCCTGGACAGCTAAAGACTGTCAGGGGAATGCTGGGAGTTGTAGTTTTGCAACAGCTGGAAGTCCCCAGGTTGGAAAATACTGACTAAGGCAGTGTTTTCAAAACAGTGTCTCTCCAGGTGGTCCAAAACTACAACTCCCAGCATTCCCGGACAGTCTCTAGCTGTCAAGGCATGCTGGAAGTTATAGTTTTGCAACAGCTGGAGGCACACTTATTTGTAAACACTGGTGTAACACTGGAGGCACACTGATTTGTAAAACTGGTGCTGAAACAATGATGACACTGAGCGCACGGTGGTTCACTGACCTGCAGGAAAAATAGAAGGCGGCGAACAGAGAACGGGATACCAATATTGGAGCAACGGGGGAGCATAGACAGTTGAGTTAGTTTCTTTTGGAATAATTTTCATCCCTGGCACAGTGGATAAAAATAAAATAAAATACTAAAAAAAAGCCAGCAAGTAGAAGTAAAACGTCCGTCTTTATTCAGGGTTCTTCCTTAAAAGCCTTCACGGTAGCAGACAAACCGTGAACATATCAAAAATATGAAATATTGCACAAACAGAGGGGGGTCCCAAGCATGGCTGACGCGTTTCTGATCTATCGATCCTTACTCATAGCCTGTAGATCCTGAAAGGAGGCACCTTTATATACTCCAGGGCATTTTCCCCATTCCCACAGGAAGGGGAGGGACAGGTCCACATCACATGTGCACGTGATTAAAACAAAAACATGGGACCAAACACAGATAAATTATTCGGAGACATATCAGTAATGTAATATTAAATCTGTTTTGCTATTTAGACCATGGGGTTGAATGCAATTCAAAAGATAAATCCACATGATTTCCCTATTGTGGAGGGATCGAATATGGTCACCTCCCCTTTTATTTAGCTTCACCTTCTCAATGCCTGAGAACCTGAGGGAAGTGGTGTCTGAATTATGATATATTAGAAAATGTTTAGATATGTTAGAAATGTTCGAGCTTAAAGGGCCATCAGCATCTCTAATGTGCTCTTGCATGCATTTTTTAAGGGACCTTTTGGTGGAACCCACATATGTTAAGTGACATTGTGTGCACATGATTTTATATAAAACAAAAGTGCTATCACAGTTTATAAAGTTGTGAATGACATGGCATTTGCCATCCACCGTACCTTCTATTTTCTGGCATTTTTCGGCAAAGGGACATACCACACACCGCGATTTACCGCACTTGTGGAAGCCCTTGGTGCTAATCCACTGGGTGGTAACACTAGCCGTGTCCACCATACTGGGAACAAGGAGATTGGATAGAGTAGGTGCCCGCCTCGCTGCAAATCTCACACCTGACTTTATAATCTCCCCTACCGTGGGATCTGTTGATAGCAAAGGTAAGTGTTTAATTACAATGCGTTTGATGTCATTAAATTCTGGACTGTACGTGGTGACAAATGTAGGACAATCTTGTGATTCAGTTGGTTGCTTACTTGTAAAAAGGGATTTTCGATCCATAGGATCCACTCTCGACCGAGCTTTTTTCAAGAGCCATCCAGGGTAACCTCGAGCCGCCAGGCGTGTGCATGCTGCATCAGCTTCCCTGCGGTACACCTCGGCGGAAGAACTGTTCCGCTTAATTCGTGTAAGTTCACCTACTGGTATGGCTCTTACTGTTTGTTTGGAATGGCATGAATTCGCCCTTCGGATGGTATTGCCTGATATCTTTTTTCTGTAAGGATCAACCTCAATTTTATTTGTATCAGGGTTGCCACGTAATATGACATCCAAAAAGGGGGTTTCACTTTTACACCATGTGTGGGTAAACGTAAGATTGAACCGATTATTATTGATATATGTCATGAATGCATCAACGGTCAGATGGTCAGACGACCAAATGATGAACACATCGGATACATACCTCCCATACCATGCAAGGCATGTGGAAAATGGATTGGTGTCAGAAAAAATTAACTGCTCCTCCCACCAAAAAACAAAAAGCTTAGCCCGAGCTGGTGATGACTTTGCTCCCATTGAAGCACCCGTGCGCTGCAAATAAAAATTGTTATCAAACATAAAATAATTGTGTTTTAACACAAAATCTACCACCTCAATAATGTAATGTCTCAAATCAACAGAATATTTAGAAAATCTCATCGGTATATCCGAAATAGCTGATAATGCCAGGTTTTGCGGAATACTGGAATAGAGCGATTCAATGTCGCAAGTAAGCCACGACAGAGAATCGCTCCATGTGAATTCATCCATGATTTTTAGCAAGTGCTTAGTGTCCTTGATATAACTTGGGCATTGCATAACCAGAGGTTGCAGTACTGAGTCCAACCACTCGCATAGGTGCTCGTTAAGGGATCCAATCCCCGCCACGATCGGACGCATCGGCGGCGGGAATCGGTCCTTATGCAGCTTGGGTAGCGAGTGGAAGATAGGAATAATTGGAGCAGGCACGAAAATATAATCCACTTCTTTTTGGGTCAAAATAGATCTGGCTTTCCCCTCTTCCAACAGAGTCAACAGTTCTTTTTTAAAAGGTTCAGTGGGATCCCCACAAAGTTTAACCCCATTTTGGCCTTAAGGGCTCAGACAATTTAATTTTTACGTTTTCATTTTTTCCTCCTCACCTTCTAAAAATCATAACTCTTTTATATTTTCATCCACAGACTAGTATGAGGGCTTGTTTTTTGCGCGACCAGTTGTCCTTTGTAATGACATCACTCATTATATCATAAAATGTATGGCGCAACCAAAAAACACTATTTTTGTGGGGAAATTAAAACGAAAAACGCAATTTTGCTAATTTTGGAAGGTTTTGTTTTCACGCCGTACAATTTATGGTAAAAATGACGTGTGTTCTTTATTCTGAGGGTCAATACGATTAAAATGATACCCATTATTACATACTTTTATATTATTGTTGCGCTTAAAAAAAATCACAAACTTTTTAACCAAATTAGTACGTTTATAATCCCTTTATTTTGATGGCCTCTAACTTTTTTATTTTTCCGTATAATTGGCGGTATTGGGGCTCATTTTTTGCGCCATGATCTGTACTTTTTTTTGATACCACATTTGCATATAAAAAACTTTTAATACATTTTTAATAATTTTTTTTTAATAAAATGTATTAAAAAAGTAGGAATTTTGGACTTTTTTTTTTTTTCGTTCACGCCGTTCACCGTACGGGATCATTAACATTTTATTTTAATAGTTCAGACATTTACACACGCGGCGATACCAAATATGTCTATAAAAAATGTTTTTTACGCTTTTTGGGGGTAAAATAGTAAAAAAAACTGACGTTTTACTTTTTTATTGGGGGAGGGGATTTTTACATTTTTTTACATTTTTTTTACACTTGAATAGTCCCCATAGGGGACTATTCATAGCAATACCATGATTGCTAATACTGATCTGTTCTATGTATAGGACATAGAACAGATCAGTATTATCGGTCATCTCCTGCTCTGGTCTGCTCGATCTCAGACCAGAGCAGGAGATGCCGGGAGCCGCACGGAGGAAGGAGAGGGGACCTCCGTGCGGCGTTATGAATGATCGGATCCCTGCAGCAGCGCTGCGGGCGATCCGATCGTTCATTTAAATCGCGAACTGCCGCAGGGTGCCGGGATCTGTATTGATCCCGGCACCTGAGGGGTTAATGGCGGACGCCCGCGAGATCGCGGGCGTCGGCCATTGCCGGCGGGTCCCTGGCTGCGATTAGCAGCCGGGATCAGCCGCGCATGACACGGGCATCGCTCCGATGCCCGCGGTTATGCTTAGGACGTAAATGTACGTCCTGGTGCGTTAAGTACCACCTCACCAGGACGTACATTTACGTCCTGCGTCCTTAAGGGGTTATGGTAAGTTTTATATTCAGATAGTAGATTTTCATTTAAATTGATATACAGTCCCGTGTCCATACATACTACCGAGCCGCCTTTATCGGCGGATCGGATCGTCAAATTTTTGTTTTTCTTTAATTTCTTTATGGCAGCAGCCTCCTTTTTATTCAAATTAGGACAAGTTGTATTGGACATTACTTTTGATTGTAGATTAACCAAATCTTTCATGATAAGGTCCTGGAACCAATCAAAAATTGCTGGTCTAGTCTGTATGGGGTAAAAATTTTGGTTTTTAGTGGAGAAGGTATGTGCAGGATTCACTTCATCACAAATAGATATCCCACTATTTTCAAGGAGACAGAGATCTCTAAAAGCAATTTGTTCTGCTAACGTATGCATTAGTGGTAAATCAGGGTTTATAGAAAGTTGAGGTGGGTCCAATGGTTCATCAGCATTTTCCACAAAAAAATGTTTCTTAACTGTTAAAGTTCTCACAAATTTATTTATATCCAAAATTGTCCAATAAACATCAAAATGATGTGTAGGAGAGAAACCCAGTCCTTTTCACAGGACCGAGGTTTCTTCATCTGTAATGATTTGTGCAGAAATGTTAATGACTTGAAAATCCTCTTTTATTACTTTTTCCGTTTGTCCTTGTTACGCTCCGAAGCTCTTCTTCCTATGTTTTCTGCCACCGCGCCTTCCTCGTTTTTTGACTGTCTTCTCGCATTGCGATTCTTGTGAGTGTTCACATATTGCGGTTCTGAGTCCCCGCTAGTGTCCGTGGTATCTGAACAATCTGAATTTTCAGTAAACTCCTGGTCAGAAGAACTAAATTCACATGGAGCGATTCTCTGTCGTGGCTTACTTGCGACATTGAATCGCTCTATTCCAGTATTCTGCAAAACCTGGCATTATCAGCTATCTCGGATATACTGATGAGATTTTCGAAATATTCTGTGGATTTGAGACATTACATTATTGAGGTGGTAGATTTTGTGTTAAAACACAATTATTTTATGTTTGGTAAAATTTTTTTTTTGCAGCGCACGGGTGCTTCAATGGGAGCAAAGTCATCACCAGCTCGGGCTAACCTTTTGGTTTTTTGGTGGGAGGAGCAGTTTATTTTTTCTGACACCAATCCATTTTCCACATGCCTCGCATGGTATGGGAGGTATGTAGACGATGTGGTCATCATTTGGTCGTCCGACCATGTGACCGTTGATGCATTCATGACATATATCAATAATAATTGGTTCAATCTTAAAGGGGTATTCCAGGCAAAAACTTTTTTATATATATCAACTGGCTCCAGAAAGTTAAACAGATTTGTAAATTACTTCTATTAAAAAATCTTAACCCTTTCAGTACTTATGAGCTTCTGAAGTTAAGGTTGTTATTTTCTGTCTAAGTGCTCTCTGATGACACCTGTCTCGGGAAACGCCCAGTTTAGAAGACGTTTGCTGTGGGGATTTGCTTCTAAACTGGGCGTTGCCCGAGACAGGTGTCATCAGAGAGGACTTAGACAGAAAAAAACAACCTTAACTTCAGAAGGTCATAAGTACTGAAAGGATTAAGATTTTTTAATAGAAGTAATTTACAAATCTGTTTAACTTTCTGAAGCCAGTTGATATATAAAAAAAAGTTTTGGCCTGGAATACCCTTTTAAGTCCCAGGATGCCCTTGGTCCTAGTGGGGTTAAAAGTTCAAAAGATTAAAATATATAAACTAAGAAGACACTGTGAAGTACGGGGATATACTCGGCAGGCCTGGAGAAATATTTTTCTAAAAGATGTTTTTATGTACTTGATGTATTTCTAGGTGTATATTAATATATATATATATATATATATATATATATATATATATATATATATATATGTGTCAAAGTAGAAAGCAGCACTCCTAAAGCGTGAGTAGGTGCCTCCAGCTAGGATCCGGGTCCAGGATCCTGCATACGTAGTTCCAAGGAAAATGCTGTGGCACTCAAGGTATGGTGAAAAAATGAAAACTATTTATTCATCCCAAATGTGCAAAGAGCAACGTTTCAATGGTCTCACACCATCATTATCAAGCCACTTGCTCTTTGCACATTTGGGATGAATAAATAGTTTTCATTTTTTCACCATACCTTGAGTGCCACAGCATTTTCCTTGGAACTATACATATATATATATATATATATATATATATATATATATATACACACACAAATCAAAAAATATGTTGCAGTCTCTTGTAATACCTTTTTTATTGGACTAACAGAATTTTGTAGAGACAAGCTTTCAGGATTCCTCCCTTTATCAAGTCCAATAGTCAAAGGACTTTATAAATTATCAGGGAGGAATCCCAAAAGTTTGTCTCTACAAAATTCTGTTAGTCCAATAAAAAAGGTATTACAATCTGCATCACTGGACTAATACAGCTACTCACATTTACTATACAGATATACACATACCTGAAGATGGTTTAGAACCCTGTGATGTCACACATGCTTGTGATGATGTCACCGTAAGCTGTACAAGGAGGTGCGCGCCGGCTGCAGTCTCTTCAGTGTGTTTTGCATTCACAACCTGTGGTGCAAAGTGTTTCTTAGAGAGTTTCTATTTGCGATAGAGAATTCAAGATTTTGACCGTTCCTTGTCTGAAGAGAGAACCACAAGGTAAGTCTCAGCCTCTTCTATTCATACATACACAGGGCTTTTTGTTTGACAGTTTTTTTTTATTGCTGTTGCTTTTTTTTTTTAGCAAAAAAAAACAAGAAATTATTTTCCAAAAGAAATAACAAAAGTTATATTCCTCATAGCATTGTGACAATACTTGGCTTAGGCATTAAACATAATAAAACGCACAGATAGTATCATGACCAGAGCTTTTTCTTGCAAAACTGCTAAAATGCCATTATGCCCAAAAAAGCCCCCAAGAAAAAGAGTCCTAATTCATGAAGTTCTAAAAGATAGAAGTCTATGAGAAAGATTTGGTGGTGTAGTAAAAGAATAACAGAAAGATTAGGGCAGAAATATAATATTACATAATAGAATTCTGTGTGTACTAACAATAGAAATACTCTGGGTACTCCGAAAAGGAAAATTTTCAAATCAACTAGTGGCAGAAAGTCATATAGGGTACGGATGAGATGGGGTAGGTTCATTATTAGTAAATGTATATAACAGGATAGCCCAATTGTATCTACAGTATGAAGTTCACATGGCCCAGTGACCATACAGCCAAGCCCTTATAATCCGCCATTACTAGGACAGATTCAGGGTTATCAGATATTACTATGACCGGAGAGGTTCAGGTTTATCAGATATTACTAGGACCGGACAGGATCAGGGTTATCAGATATTACTAGGACCGGACAGGTTCAGGTTTATCAGATATTAATAGGACCGGAGAGGTTCAGGGTTATCAGATATTACTAGGACCGGACAGGTTCAGGGTTATCAGATATTACTAGGACCGGACAGGTTCAGGGTTGTCAGATATTACTAGGACCGGACAGGTTCAGGGTTATCAGATATTACTAAGACCGGACAGGTTCAGGGTTATCAGATATTACTAGGACCGGACAGGTTCAGGGTTATCAGATATTACTAGGACCGGACAGGTTCAGGGTTATCAGATATTACTAGGACTGGACAGGTTCAGGGTTATCAGATATTACTAGGACCGGACAGGTTTAGGGTTATCAGATATTACTAGGACCGGACAGGTTCAGGGTTATCAGATATTACCGGTACTTGGACCGGACAGGTTCAGGGTTATCAGATATTACTAGGACCGGACAGGTTCAGGGTTATCAGATAGTACTAGGACCGGACAGGTTCAGGGTTATCAGATATTACTAGGACCGGACAGGTTCAGGGTTATCAGACATTGGTAACCTCAGGGAAGACGTCTCCATATAAAACACTTATAGAGAAGCGTCTTCTTCTGAGGCTGCGATGGTCTTAGTGTTATCTTGTGGTTCGGTGCTGGACATTTCTGCTCTGTATGAAGGATCTATTGTATAATGACAGGAATGATGACATGTTGTCTAATGTGTTCACTTATCTCTCTCTCTCTCTAGTGTTTTCAGGCTCTGACCTGTGACCATGGCCTCTCCACAAGACCCATTGCTGAAGGAGGAGGAAGAAGCAATGGAGGACCATAGTGATATGGATGTAGAAAAGGGCGATATCCCTGAGAGGCAGAACCTGCCATCTCTAAGCGTGATGTCCACCGCACGTTCCATCATCACCGTAGTGATCCTCGCCTTTGTTAATTTGCTCATCTATGCAAATCGCTCCAGCGTGGCGGGGGTGCTGCCTTATATACAGAAAGCATATGACACCAATGCTAGTCTGTCCGGCTTATTGAATACATTGTTCATTGGAAGCTACGTGCTGGTCGCACCAATTGCCGGATATTTGGGCGACCACTGTAATAAGAAATATACTGTTTGCGCAGGAGTCATCGTTTGGCTGAGCATGACACTTACCCTGTCATTCATCCCTGACGGGTACTTCCTGCTCTTCCTGCTGACGAGTGGACTGGTTGGAGCCGGAGAGGCGACTTTCTGCACCATCGCCCCCTCCATCATTGCAGACCTTTTTACAAGTGACCAGCGGACCCGCATGCTGAACGTGTTTTACTCCGTCATACCTGTAGGCTGCGGACTAGGATACATCATCGGGCCCAAAGTGACTGATGCAGCAAGGGGCGATTGGCACTGGGCGTTTCGGGTCACCCCTGGCCTGGGCCTCATAGCTGTGGCTTTGTTGATTTTGGTCACAAAGGAGCTTCCAAGAACAACTACAAACGGGAAGAAGAACAACAAATCCCAGAAGTTTGCCAAATGGGCGACAGATCTGAAAAAACTATTTAAAAATCGAAGCTTCATGTTAACCACCATGGGATCGACGGCTGTATCCTTCATAGTGGGAGCCATAGGTGTATGGGGTCCGTCATACCTGACCCACGCACGAACACTCCTACAAGAGAAGGACCCTTGCCGTGCTGAACCGTGTGACTATCACGATATCCTAATATTTGGTGTGGTTACAGTAGTTTCCGGCATTCTGGGAGTTGTAGCAGGGACGGAGATAAGTAAAAGATATCGCAAATCCAACCCACGGGCGGACCCGCTTGTGTGTGGATGCGCGATGATGCTCTCCGCCCCTTTTCTTCTGTTGGCATTGACTTTTGGCAACATCAGCCTCGTTGCCACCAACATCTTCTTCTTCATCGGAGAGACGCTTCTGTCAGTAAATTTCACCCTCATATCTGACATTATACTAAAAGTAGTAACTCCGTGGAGGAGATCTTCAGCCCTGGCCGTGCAGATGACAATCTATCACCTCCTAGGTGATGCCGGCAGCCCGTACCTCATCGGCTTGATATCTGACACCTACGAACGAGGATATGCCAAATCCCCTCTTCTGAAATACCGCAGCCTGGAGTATGCCCTCATGACCTGCACCATAATGGCAGTCATCGGAGGGGCCTTCTTCATGGCCACGGCCCTATATATAGAGAGGGACGAAAAAGAAGCAGAGATGGAATCAGAACCTCCGTCATCCTCCTCCTCCTCACTGCTTCCTGCCGATGAGGACTGCGCTTCAGACTGAGGAAAAGTCATTGCTTACCTTTATCTTGTTTACTTCAATAAAAAAAATTAAGAAAATAATAACTGCATTTGTTCTATGTTCCACTTTACCCCTTATTCTCTACCCAGGGGCGGACACAGACAGCAGAGGGCCCTTGTGCAAAGAATGTGCCTGTGCCCCCCCCCCCCCAAAACATCAATTGTTCAGCACCCCCCCTCCATGTGTCACTTACTCAGGTGGACCCCCATATGTCACTTGCTGTATAAGTTTATAAGTTTCTAATTATTTATTAAGGCCTCCCATATGCCGCAGCTCATTCAAGCCCCCCACATTAGGTAGCATAGATTCCCAACATTAGGTAGCATAGATTCCCCACATTAGGTAGCATAGTTTCCTCACATTAGGTAGCATGGTTTCCCCACATTAGGTAGCAGTTTCCCCACATTAGGTAGCATAGTTTCCCCACATTAGGTAGCATAGTTTCCCCACAATAGGTAGCACAGATTCCACACATTAGGTAACATAGTTTCCCCACATTAGGTAGCATAGTTTCCCCACATTAGGTAGCACAGATTCCCCACATTAGGTAACATAGTTTCCCCACATTAGGTAGCATAGTTTCCCCACATTAGGTAGCACAGATTCCCCACATCAGGTAACATAGTTTCCCCACATTAGGTAACAGTTTCCCCACATTAGGTAGCATAGTTTGCCCACATTAGGTAGCACAGATTCCCCACATTAAGTAACATAGTTTCCCCACATTAGGTAGCATAGTTTCCCCACATTAGGTAGCACAGATTCCCCACATTAGGAAACATACTTTCCCCACATTAGGTAGCATAGTTTTCCCACATTAGGTAGCACAGATTCCCCACATTAGGTAACATAGTTTCCCCACATTAGGTAGCATAGATTCCTCACATTAGGTAGCCATAGCCCCCCCAAACACACAGACAGACACAGACACACACAGAGACACGCTTACCTGCCCTGCACAGCGCTTCTCCTCTCCGGCAGCGGCCTGACGAGTGACGTCACTGACGTCCTCCTGAGCGGGTCTGTAGAAGTACGTCACTTGTGCGACGTCCCTCGTCAGACCCCGGTCGGCCGGAGGCAGACTCACTGTCTAAAGTGCCCGCTGCGCTATTATACCCCGCAGCTGCTTTAGAACAGTGAGCAGCGGCGGCGCCAACCCTACCATGAACCTACTAGGCACAAAAAAAAAAGGGGGCAGCAAAATGCCATCCCTGAAAAGTGCCACCTGGGACTTATGGTCCCACCGGGTCCGTCCCATGGTAGGGCCGACCAGAGGCGGCTCTAGACTTTGTGAGGCCTTACGCGAAACTTGAACATGAGGCCCTGCTTTATTTTCTGCTGAAATTACATGGTGGTCCGGCTGTGAGATGGTTATACTGTGACATCACTGTGTATTATCCCTGTACTGTGACATCACTGTGTATTATCTCTGTACTGTGCCATCACTCTGTGTATTATCCCTGTAATGTGACATCACTGTGTATTAACTCTGTACTGTGCCATCACTGTGTATTATCCCTGTACTGTGACGTCACTGTGTATTATCTCTGTACTGTGCCATCACTCTGTGTATTATCCCTGTACTGTGACATCACTGTGTGTATTATCCCTGTACTGTGACATCACTGTGTATTATCCCTGTACTGTGACATCACTGTGTATTATCTCTGTACTGTGACATCACTGTGTATTGTCCCTGTACTGTGACAACACTGTGTGTATTATCCCTGTAATGTGACATCACTGTGTATTATCCCTGCACTGTGACAACACTCTGTATATTATCCCTGTACTGCGACATCACTCTGTATATTATCCCTGTACTGTGACATCACTGTGTATATTATCCCTGTACTGTGACATCACTGTGTGTATAATCCCTGTACTGTGACATCACTGTATGTATTATCCCTGTACTGTGACATCACTGTGTATTATCCCTGTACTGTGACATCACTGTGTATTATCTCTGTACTGTGACATCACTGTGTATTATCCCTGTACTGTGACATCACTCTGTATATTATCCCTGTACTGTGACATCACTCTGTATATTATCCCTGTACTGTGACGTCACTGTGTATTATTCCTGTACTGTGACATCACTGTGTATTATTCATGTACTGTGACATCACTGTGTGTATTATCTCTGTACTGTGACATCACTGTGCATTATCCCTGTACTGTGACATCACTGTGTGTATTATCTCTGTACTGTGACATCACTGTGTGTATTATCTCTGTACTGTGCCTTCACTCTGTATATTATCCCTGTACTGTGACATCACTGTGTATTATCCCTGTACTGTGACATCACTGTGTTTATTATCCCTGTACTGTGACATCACTGTGTATTATCCCTGTACTGTGGCATCACTGTGTATTATGCCTGTACTGTGACATCACTGTGTATTATTCCTGTACTGTGACATCACTGTGTATATTATCCCTGTACTGTGACATCACTGTGTATATTATCCCTGTACTGTGACATCACTGTGTGTATTATCCCTGTACTGTGACATCACTGTGTATATTATCCCTGTACTGTGACATCACTGTGTGTATAATCCCTGTACTGTGACATCACTGTGTATATTATCCCTGTACTGTGACATCACTGTGTGTATTATCCCTGTACTGTGACCTCACTGTGTGTAATATCCCTGTACTGTGACAACACTGTGTGTATTATCTCTGTACTGTGACATCACTGTGTGTATTATCCCTGTACTGTGACATCAGTGTATTATCCCTGTACTGTGACATCACTCTGTATATTATCCCTGTACTGTGACATCACTCTGTATATTATCCCTGTACTGTGACATCACTGTGTATTATTCCTGTACTGTGACATCACTGTGTATTATTCCTGTACTTTGACATCGCTGTGTATTATTCCTGTACTGTGACATCACTGTGTATTATTCCTGTACTGTGACATCACTGTGTGTATTATCTCTGTACTGTGACATCACTGTGTATTATCCCTGTACTGTGACATCACTGTGTATTATCCCTGTACTGTGACATCACTGTGTATTTTCCCTGTACTATGACATCACTGTGTATATTATCCCTCCCTGTACTGTGACATCACTGTGTGTATTATCTCTGTACTGTGACATCACTGTGTATTATCCCTGTACTGTGACATCACTGTGTGTATTATCTCTGTACTGTGACATCACTGTGTGTATTATCTCTGTACTGTGACATCACTGTGTGTATTATCCCTGTACTGTGACATCACTGTGTATTATCCCTGTACTGTGACATCACTGTGTATTATCCCTGTACTGTGACATCACTGTGTATATTATCCCTGTACTGTGACATCACTGTGTATATTCTCCCTGTACTGTGACATCACTGTGTGTATTATCCCTGTACTGTGACATCACTGTGTGTATTATCCCTGTACTGTGACATCACTGTGTATATTATCTCTGAACTATAACATCACTGTGTGTTATCTCTATACTGCAACATCACTGTTGATACTTACACTGCACTGTGACATCACTGTATATATTAAACCTGTATACCCTAATGCCACTGTACATATTTACCTTGCACTGCGAGTGACAATACAGGGTAAATATGCACACTGACATCACAGTTCAGAGTTAATATAAACAGTAATGTCTCTGTACAGGGACAATAAACAGTTTTGCCACTACAGGGTTAATAAATGCAGTGTTGTCACAGTAGAGGGTAACTATACAGTGATGTCATTGTACCGGGAAAATATACACAGTGAAGTCAGCATTCAAGAATAATAAACTGTATTGTCACTACAGGGTTGTTATACACAGTGACATCAAATTACAGGATGAAGCACAGTGATGTCACAGTTTATTATGAAGCACAGTGATGTCACAGTTTATTATAAATCACAGTGATGTCACAGTTTAGTATGAAGCACAGTGATGTCACAGTTTATTATGAAGCACAGTGATGTCACAGTTTATTATGAAGCACAGTGATGTCACAGTTTATTATGAAGCACAGTGATGTCACAGTTTATTATGAAGCACAGTGATGTCACAGTTTATTATGAAGCACAGTGATGTCACAGTTTATTATGAAGCACAGTGATGTCACAGTTTATTATGAAGCACAGTGATGTCAGTTTATTATGAAGCACAGTGATGTCACAGTTTATTATGAAGCACAGTGATTTCACAGTTTATTATGAAGCACAGTGATGTCACAGTTTATTATGAAGCACAGTGATGTCACAGTTTATTATGAAGCACAGTGATGTCACAGTTTATTATGAAGCACAGTGATGTCACAGTTTATCATGAAGCACAGTGATGTCACAGTTTATCATGAAGCACAGTGATGTCACAGTTTATCATGAAGCACAGTGATGTCACAGTTTATTATGAAGCACAGTGATGTCACAGTTTATTATGAAGCACAGTGATGTCACAGTTTATTATGAAGCACAGTGATGTCACAGTTTATTATGAAGCACAGTGATGTCACAGTTTATTATGAAGCACAGTGATGTCACAGTTTATTATGAAGCACAGTGATGTCACAGTTTATTATGAAGCACAGTGATGTCACAGTTTATTATGAAGCACAGTGATGTCACAGTTTATTATGAAGCACAGTGATGTCACAGTTTATTATGAAGCACAGTGATGTCAGTTTATTATGAAGCACAATGATGTCAGTTTATTATGAAGCACAGTGATGTCAGTTTATTATGAAGCACAGTGATGTCACAGTTTATTATGAAGCACAGTGATGTCACAATTTATTATGAAGCACAGTGATGTCACAGTTTATTATGAAGCACAGTGATGTCACAGTTTATTATGAAGCACAGTGATGTCACAGTTTATTATGAAGCACAGTGATGTCACAGTTTATTATGAAGCACAGTGATGTCAAAGTTT
This sequence comes from Hyla sarda, assembly GCF_029499605.1. NCBI lineage: Eukaryota > Metazoa > Chordata > Amphibia > Anura > Hylidae > Hyla > Hyla sarda. The sequence continues at coordinate 333,542,266 of NC_079191.1, forward strand.
ATTATGAAGCACAGTGATGTCACAGTTTATTATGAAGCACAGTGATGTCACAGTTTATTATGAAGCACACTGATGTCAGTGTATTATGAAGCACAGTGATGTCACAGTTTATTATGAAACACAGTGATGTCACAGTTTATTATGAAGCACAGTGATGTCACAGTTTATTATGAAGCACAGTGATGTCACAGTTTATTATGAAGCACAGTGATGTCACAGTTTATTATGAAGCACAATGATGTCAGTTTATTATGAAGCACAGTGATGTCACAGTTTATTATGAAGCACAGTGATGTCACAGTTTATTATGAAGCACAGTGATGTCAGTTTATTAGGAAGCACAGTGATGTCACAGTTTATTATGAAGCACAGTGATGTCACAGTTTATTATGAAGCACAGTGATGTCACAGTTTATTATGAAGCACAGTGATGTCACAGTTTATTATGAAGCACGGTGATGTCAGTTTATTATGAAGCACGGTGATGTCACAGTTTATTATGAACCACGGTGATGTCACAGTTTATTATGAAGCACAGTGATGTCACAGTTTATTATGAAGCACAGTGATGTCAGTTTATTATGAAGCACAGTGATGTCAGTTTATTATGAAGCACAGTGATGTCACAGTTTATTATGAAGCACAGTGATGTCACAGTTTATTATGAAGCACAGTGATGTCAGTTTATTATGAAGCACAGTGATGTCACAGTTTATTATGAAGCACAGTGATGTCACAGTTTATTATGAAGCACAGTGATGTCACAGTTTATTATGAAGCACAGTGATGTCACAGTTTATTATGAAGCACAGTGATGTCACAATTTATTATGAAGCACAGTGATGTCACAGTTTATTATGAAGCACAGTGATGTCACAGTTTATTATGAAGCACAGTGATGTCACAGTTTATTATGAAGCACAGTGATGTCACAGTTTATTATGAAGCACAGTGATGTCAGTTTATTATGAAGCACAATGATGTCAGTTTATTATGAAGCACAGTGATGTCAGTTTATTATGAAGCACAGTGATGTCACAGTTTATTATGAAGCACAGTGATGTCACAATTTATTATGAAGCACAGTGATGTCACAGTTTATTATGAAGCACAGTGATGTCACAGTTTATTATGAAGCACAGTGATGTCACAGTTTATTATGAAGCACAGTGATGTCACAGTTTATTATGAAGCACAGTGATGTCAAAGTTTATTATGAAGCACAGTGATGTCACAATTTATTATGAAGCACAGTGATGTCACAGTTTATTATGAAGCACACTGATGTCAGTGTATTATGAAGCACAGTGATGTCACAGTTTATTATGAAACACAGTGATGTCACAGTTTATTATGAAGCACAGTGATGTCACAGTTTATTATGAAGCACAGTGATGTCACAGTTTATTATGAAGCACAGTGATGTCACAGTTTATTATGAAGCACAGTGATGTCACAGTTTATTATGAAGCACAGTAATGTCAGTTTATTATGAAGCACAGTGATGTCACAGTTTATTATGAAGCACAGTGATGTCACAGTTTATTATGAAGCACAGTGATGTCACAGTTTATTATGAAGCACAGTGATGTCACAGTTTATTATGAAGCACAGTGATGTCAGTTTATTATGAAGCACAATGATGTCAGTTTATTATGAAGCACAGTGATGTCAGTTTATTATGAAGCACAGTGATGTCACAGTTTATTATGAAGCACAGTGATGTCACAGTTTATTATGAAGCACAGTGATGTCACAGTTTATTATGAAGCACAGTGATGTCACAGTTTATTATGAAGCACAGTGATGTCAGTTTATTATGAAGCAGAGTGATGTCACAGTTTATTATGAAGCACAGTGATGTCACAGTTTATTATGAAGCACAGTGATGTCACAGTTTATTATGAAGCACAATGATGTCAGTTTATTATGAAGCACAGTGATGTCACAGTTTATTATGAAGCACAGTGATGTCACAGTTTATTATGAAGCACAGTGATGTCAGTTTATTAGGAAGCACAGTGATGTCACAGTTTATTATGAAGCACAGTGATGTCACAGTTTATTATGAAGCACAGTGATGTCACAGTTTATTATGAAGCACAGTGATGTCACAGTTTATTATGAAGCACGGTGATGTCAGTTTATTATGAAGCACGGTGATGTCACAGTTTATTATGAACCACGGTGATGTCACAGTTTATTATGAAGCACAGTGATGTCACAGTTTATTATGAAGCACAGTGATGTCAGTTTATTATGAAGCACAGTGATGTCAGTTTATTATGAAGCACAGTGATGTCACAGTTTATTATGAAGCACAGTGATGTCACAGTTTATTATGAAGCACAGTGATGTCACAGTTTATTATGAAGCACAGTGATGTCACAGTTTATTATGAAGCACAGTGATGTCACAGTTTATTATGAAGCACAGTGATGTCACAGTTTATTATGAAGCACAGTGATGTCACAGTTTATTATGAAGCACAGTGATGTCACAGTTTATTATGAAGCACAGTGATGTCACAGTTTATTATGAAGCACAGTGATGTCACAGTTTATTATGAAGCACAGTGATGTCATAGTTTATTATGAAGCACAGTGATGTCAGTTTATTATGAAGCACAGGGATGTCACAGTTTATTATGAAGCACAGTGATGTCACAGTTTATTATGAAGCACAGTGATGTCACAGTTTATTATGAAGCACAGTGATGTCACAGTTTATTATGAAGCACAGTGATGTCAGTTTATTATGAAGCACAGTGATGTCACAGTTTATTATGAAGCACAGTGATGTCACAGTTTATTATGAAGCACAGTGATGTCACAGTTTATTATGAAGCACAGTGATGTCACAGTTTATTATGAAGCACAGTGATGTCACAGTTTATTATGAAGCACAGTCATGTCACAGTTTATTATGAAGCACAGTGATGTCACAGTTTATTACGAAGCACAGTGATGTCACAGTTTATTATGAAGCACAGTGATGTCACAGTTTATTATGAAGCACAGTGATGTCACAGTTTATTATGAAGCACAGTGATGTCACAGTTTATTATGAAGCACAGTGATGTCACAGTTTATTATGAAGCACAGTGATGTCAGTTTATTATGAAGCACGGTGATGTCAGTTTATTATGAAGCACGGTGATGTCACAGTTTATTATGAAGCACGGTGATGTCACAGTTTATTATGAAGCACAGTGATGTCACAGTTTATTATGAAGCACAGTGATGTCAGTTTATTATGAAGCACAGTGATGTCACAGTTTATTATGAAGCACAGTGATGTCACAGTTTATTATGAAGCACAGTGATGTCACAGTTTATTATGAAGCACAGTGATGTCACAGTTTATTATGAAGCACAGTGATGTCACAGTTTATTATGAAGCACAGTGATGTCACAGTTTATTATGAAGCACAGTGATGTCACAGTTTATTATGAAGCACAGTGATGTCAAAGTTTATTATGAAGCACAGTGATGTCACAGTTTATTATGAAGCACAGTGATGTCACAGTTTATTATGAAGCACAGTGATGTCACAGTTTATTATGAAGCACAGTGATGTCACAGTTTATTATGAAGCACAGTGATGTCACAGTTTATTACGAAGCACAGTGATGTCACAGTTTATTATAAAGCACAGTGATGTCAGTTTATTATGAAGCACAGTGATGTCAGTTTATTATGAAGCACAGTGATGTCACAGTTTATTATGAAGCACAGTGATGTCACAGTTTATTATGAAGCACAGTGATGTCACAGTTTATTATGAAGCACAGTGATGTCACAGTTTATTATGAAGCACAGTGATGTCACAGTTTATTACGAAGCACAGTGATGTCACAGTTTATTACAAAGCACAGTGATGTCACAGTTTATTATGAAGCACAGTGATGTCACAGTTTATTATGAAGCACAGTGATGTCACAGTTTATTATGAAGCACAGTGATGTCACAGTTTATTATGAAGCACAGTGATGTCACAGTTTATTATGAAGCACAGTGATGTCACAGTTTATTATGAAGCACAGTGATGTCACAGTTTATTACGAAGCACAGTGATGTCACAGTTTATTATGAAGCACAGTGATGTCACAGTTTATTATGAAGCACAGTGATGTCACAGTTTATTATGAAGCACAGTGATGTCACAGAGACTACAGAATGTACAACTGTACGTATGATGAAGATGGCGGGATGCTATCGAAACGTCACACATACATGGGGGAATAAAACACTTTGTTTTTGCACCTTATCTGGGAGTGCCGCTGGATCTTTAGTTTTGTAGATAGATAGATAGATGATATATAGATAGATATAAGATAGATAGATATGAGATAGATAGATAGATCAGTGTATCCCAACCAGGGGACCTCTAGCTGTTCCAAAACGACAACTCCCAGCATGTCTTAGGCTTTATGAGCATACTGGGAGTTGTAGTTTTGCAACAGCTGGAGGCCCCCTGGTTGGGAAACACTGCTCTATCTATCTATCAATCAATCATCTATCTATCCATCTATCTCCTATCTATCTATCTATTTCATATCTATCCATCTATCATCTATCTATATCATATCTATCATCTATCTATCTATCATCTATTAATCTATTTTTCTATCTATCTCATATCTATCTATATATCTATATATCATCTATCTATATATCTCTCATATCTATCTATCTTTCATCTATCTCTCATCTATCTGAGATAGATATGAGATAGATAGATAAATAGAAAGATAGATAGATACATAAATAGATGGATATAGATAGATGGATAGATAGATATGATATAGATAGATAGATATGATATAGATAGATATGAGATAGATAGATAGATAGATAGATAGATAGATAGATAGGAGATAGATGGATAGATATGAGATAGATGGATAGATATGAGATAGATAGATATATAGAAAGATAGATAGATACATAAATAGATGGATATAGATAGATGGATAGATAGATATGATATAGATAGATAGATAGATAGATAGATAGATATGAGATAGATAGATAGATAGGAGATAGATAGATAAAAAAAAAAAAACTCCAGAAGAGCAGCACAAAAAAATTAAGAAAACCAATGCAATGGTGCACACTGGGTGTGGACCTTGGTGAGAGGTTCACTTGTACTAGAAAAAGCAAGAGACCAGCAGCACACAGAAAAATTAGTGCAAAAAAGTGGAGATTTATTGCATTATCCCAGTGTACAAAAGAAGCGACGTTTCAGCGACCTCTCGTCGCCGTTCTCAAGGAGCTTGTACACTGGGATAATGCAATAAATCTCCACCTTTTTTGCACTAATTTTTCTGTGTGCTGCTGGTCTCTTGATTTTTGTTGTTGTTGGATAGATAGATAGATAGATAGATAATAGATAGATGATTGATATAGATCAGTGTTTTCCAACTAGGGGGCCTCCAGCTGTTGCAAAACTACAACTCCCAGTATGCTCATAAAGCCAAAGGAATGCTGGGAGTTGTAGTTTTGCAACAGCTGGAGGCCCCCTGGTTGGGAAACTGATCTATCTATCTATCTATATCATATAAATGTATCTATATCATATCCATCTATCTATATCATATCCATCTATCTCCTATCTATCTATCTATCTATCTATCTAATCTATCTATCTGTCTATATCATATCTATATATCATCTATCTATCTATATCATATCTATGTATCTATCATCTATCTATCCATCTATTTATGTATCTTTCTATATATCATCTCTCTATCTATATATCATCTATTTATCTATTTTTCTATCTATCTCATATCTATCTATCTATATATATATATATATATATATATATATATATATATATAGAAAACAATGGCGCAGCACTCCAAAATTGCAAAAAAGTGTAAAAATGTATTCCTTCATGTCAAAATTCAAAGCGACGTTTCAGCTCCCCACTGGAGCTTTTTTCAAGCATGGTGATACAATGAACTATGGGGTTTCTTATACCCCGTGCAATCAATACATTCATCAAACAATTAATAGTGCAAATATCATATATAACTCGTGAACAATACATAAATACAGTGAGTGCAAAGTTATAAGAGTACATAAGTACATAAAAAAGTGCATAATACCTGTTTTATGGGAGGTTAAAAACAATGAGGCTTGAAACTGTACTGCTCCATATTAACAAGCAATTAAATATACAGCACCATGGCCGCGGCCACTTTAAATCAGTGACCAGCGGCATCTCCTCCCCGCTCTGGAAAACTGTCACTTGTTTTCTCCCACACTATCCACAGGTAATGATGGATAGTGCGGGAGACGCTGATTAAAATGAGCCCTACCTTGTCTGGATCTGCGCCGCTGTTCTCCCGCAATCTGTTGAAATCTTCCTGTAACTGGCATGGGCGGGGCTTCTGCGCTTAACTGGCACTGACATCAGCGACGCTTATGAATATTCATCCCCCCTCCCTCCAGTTCTCCCTCTCTTTGCCACTCCTAACTGGGGGGAGGGGGGATGAATATTCATAAGCGGCACTGACGTCAGTGCCAGTTAAGCGCAGAAGCCCCACCCCTGCCAGTTACAGGAAGATTTCAACAGATTGCGGGAGAACGGCGGCGCAGTTCCGGACAAGGTAGGGCTCATTTTAATCAGCATCTCCCGCACTATCCATCATTACCTGTGGATAGTGTGGGAGAAAACAAGTGACAGTTTTACTTTACATTTTTCTTACCTCCCCCTCCCTCATCATTCCCCCCTTTCCCTGCTTTTTATAGTTTTTTTATTTTCCTTACCTGGCTGCGCTTCGGCTATCTTGCGGGCTGTGGTCAGTGAAGCAGATGAGTGACGTCCTCTCCCGGCTCCTCTGCGCGGCATCAGTGATGTCACTTTTCATTTCCTGTAGTCGTTGAACTCTGACTCGCGGTGGTTGCAGGAAATGAAAAGTGACCGCAGCCCGCAAGACAGCCGAAGCGCAGCCAGGTAAGGAAAATTAAAAAAACTATGAAAAGCAGGGAAAAGGGGGAATGATGAGGGAGGGGAAGAAATATCATAGGGCAGTAGTCTTAAACCTGCGGACCTCCAGATGTTGCAAAACTACAACTCGCAGCATGCCCGGACAGCCAACGGCTGGGAGCTCTAGTTTTGCAACATCTGGAGGTCCGCAGGTTGAAGACCACTGGCATAGGAGTAACATGATGGGGGGATGATGAGACAGGGTGGGGGATGATGAGACAGGGGAAAAGGATGAGGGGGGGAATGATGGGGGGCATGATGAGACAGGGGTAATGATGGGGGACATGATGAGACAGGGTGGGGGGATGATGATGGGGGACATGATGAGACAGGGGAAATGATGAGGGGGGAATGATGGGGGGCATGATGAGACAGGGTGGGGGATGATGAGACAGGGGGAAGTGATGGTGGGGGAGGCACTAAAGGCTTAATGTCTGTATGGCTAGTGGTGGTCTATGACAGGGGGAAATGATGAGACATGGGGGGTGGCGATGAGAGGGGTAAATGTGGCACAGGGACTGATAAAAGGGAAGGAATGATGTAACACTGGAGGGGACGGGACCAAACTGAGGAGCAGAAGAAAACAAAGTTGGGGGGATGATGTGGCATTTAGTCCAAGTCATTTATTTTACTTTTTTTTTTTTTTTACTTAAATTTCTCTGTTAAAATGGGGGTGCGTGTTATACGCCAGTAGGTGTTATACGCAGATAAATACGGTATATAGCCCCGTAGATTCTATCAGCTATAAATTAAAATCATTTATAACTGTAATACTACTTGGGTTATCTATTATGTTTTCTGAAATGAGTGTAAATTAGGTTATGTTGGATGCACATCGAGATGTCTTAAATATAGAATGAGAGAACATCTCTATGGTGCATCTAACCCTGATGCCTAAAATCCATCCAATGTATCTAAACACTTTGCTCAGATCCATGCTGGAGATACTAAAAGTCTTATAGTTACTGGCATGGAAAGAGTCTTTAACCCTATCAGAGGAGGAGACAGACAAGCAAAGTTACTATTCAGAGATTCCTTTTGGATTCTGATGTTAAATACCTCATTCCCCAAAGGATTAAACCATAGACTGACCATAATCATGTCCTACTAGTGTACTATTATTTTAAATACAAGATTTGTTTTTCACTTTTTAGTCACGTGATTCATGTCTTCACCTGTGAATCATTCATAATTCAGTCTATGTATACCCAAACAGGGATACCTCTGGTATCTACAACTAAGGCCTGGTAGGGCGGAAACGCGTCAGAACACAGGGAGACAAGCTCACCATTGCCATATCTGTTGCACATTTTACTTTACTTTTTATATGCTGATTTTAATGGAAATTAATAAAGGAAACTTTTAACTGACTGGTGCTGTGGATTTGGATTTAGCCCCCAGCTGATTCCTGTAGCTAAGGGCTGCCATTAATAGCATGTGGTCCAGTGGAGTGGATCTCCCCTCCCTAGCGCGATTGCTGGGGAGCGATCCACTGCTGAAGTAGCCAGAGGGCTTACCTCTCCTCCTGTGGCTGCTGCGACTCTGTAATTTATAGACCCTGGCTGGTCCAGGCTTTATCAATTGAGCACAGAGCACACAGATCAATGTAGTTCTATGGAACTACATTGATCTGTATGAGGAATCTAATGATTCCTCCTAAAAGTCCCCTAAGGGGACTAATGAAGTGTAAAATAAAAGTTAAATAAAAGTTTTAAAAACACCCATTAACCCCTTCCATATTAAAAGTTTAAATCACCCCCCTTTTGACAAATTTCATATTAAAATATGTAAACATAATAAAACAAACATATGTGGTATTGCCACATTTGATATGTCTGAGCTATTAAAATAAAACATTATTCATCCCGTACAGTGAATCGCATTAATGTTAAAAAATACCAAACCCCAGAATTGCATTTTTTTTTATCACATCCAGAAAAAAACACCCAGAAAAAAAATTAGGTAAAAAGCAGTCAAAAAAGTCTGATAAATACCACAATGGTACCAATAAAAACTACAGATCAGAGTGTAAAAAATTATTCCACATAGAGCTTGGTAAACAAAAAAAAATTAAAAAGTTATATTAGTCAGAAATGCTAATTTAAAAAAAAACTTTTTTCTAAAGTTTAGAATTTTTTTAAAAATTAGTAAAACATGATGCAAACTATACAAATTGGGTATAGTTTTAATTGCACCGACCTACAGTATCAAGATTACATGTTAGTTTGACCGCATGGTGAATGGAGTAACTAATAAAACAAAACTCATTTGCTAAATTACTTTTTTTTTTCAATTTCATCTCACAATTTATAATTTTTTTTCTGTTTTGGAGCATATGTTAAAAAAATAAAATAAACGAAGACATTACATAGAAAAATTTGTCCCGCAAAAATGTAGCCCTTATATGGGTGTGTAGATGAAAAAATAAAAGAGCTATGGCTACAACGAAATTTGTCCCGGTCCTTAAGGGGTTAAAGGGATATTCCTGGAAAAAACTTTTTTACATATATCAACTGGCTCCAGAAAGTTAAACAGATTTGTAAATTACTTCTATAAAAAAATCTTAATCCTTTCAGTACTTATGAGCTTCTGAAGTTAAGGTTGTTCTTTTCTGTCTAAATCCTCTCTGATGACACCTGTCTCGGGAAACGCCCAGTTTAGAAGAGGTTTGCTGTGGGGATTTGCTTCTAAACTGGGCGTTTCCCGAGACAGGTGTCATCAGAGAGGATTTAGACAGAAAAGAACAACCTTAACTTCAGAAGCTCATAAGTACTGAAAGGATTAAGATTTTTTAATAGAAGTCATTTACAAATCTGTTTAACTTTCTGGAGCCAGTTGACATATAAAAAAAAAAAGTTTTTTCCTGGAATACCCCTTTAATTTTCATCAGTAACAACATATTAAACGTTTTGTGATCTGACAGTGCCCATTTAATGTTAACAATAAGTGTTTCCTTTCATGTACAAAAAGAAAGAGAAATGAAGGTAACACTATACTGAAACTTAATGTATAAGAAAGGTGCATAACATTTCATGATGCAATATTCACCAAAATACAGTAGGTGATTGTAAAGGAGATAGACTATCTACGTTGAAGCATCTGATGCCAACCGTGTTATTATTATAGAAAGTGTCTAGTAAATGTCTTTGGAAATGTCTTGGGGGTTTTGGTGCACCTATTATCCATGTGCTAAGCTATTTTCATGGGTTAGGAGAATACATGTGCAGAATGTATTTCCCTATGGACGGCATACTGTTCCTAGGATTCCTAGCTGTAGTATGTGATAGGTGACATGGGATGTGAATCTTTTATGTATCTAGGACAACAAAGCTATTAATAAATTACTTTATTTTTTTGTAATATGTGATGAAAAGTGTGGAAACTGTGTAAACATCAGGAAAATAGTTTTTTGTTCAATGTAGAATATAATGAAACTCATATAAGATAATTTCTAAAGATGCTCTGTCTTCAAAACTGTAAATAGTTTTAAAGGAAACATAGTCCTTTTGGGCTACTAAATTCAGATTTAAAAGGGGCTGCCAATTAAGCTAGCATAAACAGTTCTATAAATTAGCAATATGTATATATATTTATATATATATATATATATATATATACATACAGTGGTCCCTCAACATACGATGGTAATTCGTTCCAAACGACCCATCGTTTGTCGAATCCATCGTATGTTGAGGGATCCGTGCAATGTAAAGTATAGGCATCTGTACTCACCTGTCCCCGTCGCTCCGGACCAGGTCCTCACCGCTCCCGCTGCTGTTCCAGGGGCTCCCGATGCTGTCCCGCTGCTCCGGTGTCTTCTTCGCGATTCTCCAGTGTCTTCCGCATCTTCTGCAGGGTCCGGGCCTCGCTTTCCGGTGACGTTATTACGCTGCTGCGCCGGCGCGGCGTGCGTAGTGACGTAATAACGACGCCGGAAAGCAAGGCCCGGACTCTGGAGAAGATGCGCAAGACACCAGAGGATCGCAAAGTGGACCCGGAGCAGCGGGGATAGGTAAGTGAACCTGCTGGGGCACATTACACTGCTATCCGACAGCAGCTTAAGCATTTTGCGCTGTCGGGTAGCAGTTAATGCGATGGCCCCGACATATAAAAGCATCGTATGTCGATGCTGACATCGACATGCGATGGCCTCTGAGAGGCCATCGTATGTCGATTTTATCATATGTCGGGGCCATCGTAGGTCGGGGGGTTACTGTATATATATACATATGTACATTTTTTTTTTTTTTATGCTGATGATGCTTTTACTGTTTTGTGGGCACTCACATATTAATATTTATATGGTACCAACATTTTTGGCAGCGTTGTATAGAGATTGTCATTGTCACTATGATTGTTTTTCAGACCTGGTATCCTCTAGCAGTAGAAGTCCAGCTTTTCATCCTGGAGCAGGATAAAGGTTGAATAGAAGAGTTTAGCACTAAGTCAAACCCCTATACACAGTAGAGTTGTCCCAAGTAGCGCTGCAGCCAGACGTGCTCTCACTCTCCTCTCTCCACATCTCTGTCCCCTCCACTGTTTGCTGCTGTCGACACATGCGCCCCGGCCTCCTAGGGCGCGTGCGCGCCGACTTCCTCAGATTTAAAGGGCTAATGCACCATTGATTGGTGCTTGTCTGGTCCTGTGTCTATTTAACCCCACACTTCCTTCCTGTCCTTTTCTTGTGCTCACTAGCCCTAGAGAAAGCATTCCAATTGTGTGTTGTCTACAGTGTTCCAGACCTCTTGCTTTTTGACCTGACCTTGCTCCTGTGCCGCCTGCCCTCTGACCTCTTGCCTGTCCATACTACGAGTTTGCCTCATCTTAACTGTGCCACGTAACACCTCAGCAACCTGTGTGGACGAGTCGTATCAGGGGTAGCAACCCAGGTGCCGCCTGCCGCAGGAAATCCATCCCACTTTGTGAAAACCAGCAGCACCTTAGACTATGGTACAGTCCACGCCATCATCCACACAGGTTCAGCAGTTTCACTGCTCCAATGCTCTTACAGTAAGATCCGGCCATGGATCCCACTAGGGAGCCTCTGCCTGATGTTATGGATCTTTCAAACATCATGGCTCAACAGACGCAACAGCTGAATCAGTTGTCTGTTATGATGCAACAGCTACTTTCTGTTTATCAGCAACAACAGCAGCAGCCGCAACCTGTTCCTGAGGCTCCTTCACTCCCTTCAGTTTCTTCCGGATCTAAGCTTTGTTTATCCTTGCCTATGAAGTATGAAGGAGACCCCAAGTTGTGTAGAGGTTTTGTGACCCAGTGCTTTATGCATTTGGAACTCATGGTGGATAAGTTCCCGACGGAGCGAGCTAAAGTGGTGTTTGTGGTCAGTCTGTAAAAACCCTGGCCTGGGCTACTCTTTGGGATCATAATGATCATGTTACTTCTAACCTGCAGGCCTTTCTCTCTGAATCCTGCAATGTCTTTTTAAGAAGCTGCATGGGTTTCCTCTGCCGAGATTGCTTTACTGAACCTCCGCGAAGGGGACTTTTCTGTTGGCGATTACGTGGTTCAGTTTCGCACCTAGGCTTCTGAATTGTGCTGGAATGACGAGGCTTTGTGTGCTACATTCAAAAAAAGACATTCTGGTAGAATCAAGGACACTCTTACTGCACGAGATACTCCATCTACCCTAAGTGAACTAAACTTTTTGGTCACTCGGATTGATGTGTGTTTTGCCGAGAGGTAGGAAGAACTTCATTTGGCGAGGGAACCTGTCCGTACGCAGTGATTTCCCTGTCTGGCACACATGTTCCAACATCCTCCTTTATGGTCTATCGAAGAGGCTATGCAGGTGGATCAAACTCAGTTAACACAGCAGGAAAAAATCCGTCAACAGAGTGAGAATGTATTCCTCTATTGTGCTAGTTCGGAGCACTTTCTCAAAGATTGTTCTTTACGTCCACAGCATCCTGGAAATGCTCGCACCTAGGGGCGCGTATGAGAGGCATCCCTGGGTGTGAATACTACATCTCCTCGTTTGACCACGCTGGTCCAAGTCTATACCTCTTCTGTGAAATTTTCTTCGGGTCCATAAACATCGTCTCCCAGTGACTCGGCTTGCTAAGTCTTTGTATATCTCTTCTGTCATTCGAGAACACCTTAATTGTATGGTGCTTTTCCGCACTGATCCTCTCATCATGCAAGCAGGAGTCTTACATAAGGAGATGATTGAGTTCTACGTGCTTCCTCAGTGTACTTCGGAGCTTCTTCTTGGTCTTCCTTGGCTTTTATGTCACACTCCATGGCTCGACTGGAAATCTGGTGAGGTCTCTCGTTAGGGACCTTTTTGCCAAAACCACTGTCTTGAGTCTACCCAGCCTTAGACGGCCCCTTTGCCTCCTTTTATGCCTAGCCTGCCTCTTCCTTATCAGAATTATTCAGATGTGTTCTGTGAAAAGCAGGCTGAGTCTCTTCCACCACATCATTCTTATGACTGTCCTATTGCCTGGGACTGCGCCTCCCCAGGGAAGAATTTTTCCTTTGTCAGTCCCAGAGATGCAAGCTATGGCTAAATATATCCAAAAGAACCTCCAAAAGGGTTTAATCTGAAAATCCCCCTCCCTTGCCAGTGCTGGATTCTTCTTTGTCGAAGAAGGATGGTTCTCTCCGCCCTTGCATAGATTACCGGGGATTTAACAAAATCACTATCAAGAATCGCTATCCCCTGCCTTTGATCTCTGAACTCTTTGCTCGTCTATGGGGTGCCAAGATTGTCTCCAAATTGGATTTGTGGGGAGTATACAATCATTCGAATACGTGAAGGAGGCAAATGGAAGACGACCTTTAATACCCGTGATGGACACTTTGAGTATCTGGTGATGCCTTTTGGCCTTTGTAACACTCCTGCTGTCTTCCAGGAATTCGTTAATGACATCTTCCTCGATTTACTTTATACATGTTTAGTGGTGTATCTTGATGATATTCTGATTTTATCGTCCAATTTGGAGAAGATTCGCTCTCATGTCCTACAGCTTCTTCAGTGTCTCAGGGATAATCTAATCATCTCTATGCCAAGCTTGAGAAATGCCTATTCAAGGGATCAAGTCTTCCATTTCTTGGTTACATTGTCTCCAACCAAGGTTTGCAGATGGAACCTGATAAGTTATCTGTAGTTTTGGACTGGCATCGACCTACTGGCCTTCAAGCTATAAAACGCTTTTTGGGCTTTGCCAATTATCATCGTCAGTTCGTTCCACATTTTTCTTCCTTATTGGCCCTGATTGTGGCTCTCACGAAAAAGAACTGTAATCCCAAGTCTTGGTCTCCTGAAGCCGAAGAAGCCTTCTCTCATTTAAAATCTGCATTTGCCTTAGCTCCTGTCCTCTCAAGACCTGATCCTGAGAAACCCTTCTTTTTGGAGGTAGATGCTTCATCCGTAGGAGCTGGAGCCGTCTTGACTCAAAAAACCTCCAAGGGCAAAACTGTTACCTGTGGTGTTTTCTCTATCGGAGACCGGGAAATCCTTGCTATTAAGCTTGCCTTAGAAGAGTAGCGACATCTATTGGAGGGTTCTTCTCATCCAGTCAGCATCTATACGGATCCTAAGAATCTCTTATGGTCTCTTTTCTTTTCCAGGTTTAACTTCTTTATTCATTTTCGTCTGTCAGATAAGAATGTCCGAACTGATTTCCTCTCTATGTCCTCCGATGTGGTTGGGCTGGATTCCCCTCCATGGCATATTGTACCACCTGAACGTTTGATTTCTACTGCTCCAGTTGACTTCCAGCATGTTCCACCTTTGAGATCCTTTGTGCCACCTCAACTGAGGCGTAGAGTTTTAAAATTGGGACATTCTTCTTTACTGGCTGGACATTCAGGAGTACGGAAGTCCTTCCAGTAAATCTCTCTGCATTATTGGTGGCCACACCTAGAATGCAATGTCACAGATTTTGTCCGTTTATGTGTTATCTGTGCTCGCGACAAGACTCCATAGCAGAGGCCTGCAGGACTCTTACATCCTTTGCCTATTCCGGAAACTCCCTGGTCTCACATTGCTATGGACTTTATCACCAATCTGCCACCTTCGTGTAACAATGCGGTCATCTGGGTGGTTGTTGATTGGTTCTCTAAGATTGCTCATTTCATTCCTTTACCTGTTCTTCCATCTGATCCTCAGCTGGCAAAACACTTTCTTCAACATATCTTTTGCTTACATGGCATTCCTACTCATATCGTTTCGGATCGTGGTGTGCAATTTGTTTTCAAGTTCTGGCAGGCCCTCTGTTCTTGTCTAAAAATTAAGCTGGACTTTTCTTCTGCTTATCATCCCCACACCAACGCACAGGTAGAAAGAGTAAATCAAATCCTGGGAGATTATCTTTGTCATTTTGTCTTGACCCGACAGGACGATTGGGTCAAACTCTTACCCTGGGCGGAATTCTCCTACAACCACAAAGACTCTGAGTCCACAAAGATGTCTCCATTCTTTGTAGTGTACGGTCATTTTGCTCATCCTCCTCTACCTCTTCCAGCCTCTTCTTGTGTGCCAGCTGTTGATGAACAAGTTCAAGATTTCATGTCCATCTGGCAGGAGACCCGGCGTTCTTTGCTTCACGCCTCCTCACATATGAAATCTCAGGTGGATAAGAAGAGAAGGCCTCCTACGACTTTCTCTTCTGGTGACAAGGTCTGGCTCTCGTCCAAATACATCAGTTTCAGGGTTCCCAGCTACAAATTGGGCCATCAATTCCTGGGACCATTCAAAATTTTGCAAAGAATTTATCCGGTTTAATACAAACTCCATCTGCCTTTCTTCCTACGTATTCTAAATTCTTTTCACATCTCTCTTCTCAAGCCAGTCGTTATCAATCGTTTTTGAAAAAAGATATTGTTTTCACTCCCGTGTCTTGTTCTCCTGTCTTTGAAGTTAAGGAGATTCTGGTGATGAGGACCGTAAGAGGGAGATATTATTTTCTAGTGGACTGGAAGGGGTTTAGTCTGGAGAAAAGGTCCTGGGACCCGGAGGAGAATATCTTGGATCATGACCTGGTATTGAAACTTTTTAAGGCCCAGAGAGGGGGAGACCTAAGGGGGGGGGGGGTACTGTCACTCTTCAGTACCTGATGCATTAAGCAAATCCGTAGATTCTCAGGGTTGGTGTTAAAAGGGTACTCCGGTGGAATTTTTTTTTTTTTTTTTTATCTGGTGCCAGATTTAAACAGATTTATAAATTACTTCTATTTAAAAATTCTAATCCTTCCAGTTCTTATCATCTGCTGTTTGACCACAGTGCTCTCTGCTGACACCTCTGTCCATGTTAGGAACTATCCAGATTAGGAGCAAATCCCCATAGCAAACCTATCCTGCCCTGGAAAGTTCCTGACACCGACAGAGGTGTCAGCAGAGAGCACTATGGTCAGACAGAAAAGAACTATACAACTTCCTCAAGAAACTTTTCTCTACGTGTTTATGCAGAATACTATAAGCTTTAGCTGTACCTGTGGCCTGTTTCTGCTGACAGCTGTCAGTCATCATAGTAGTCAGTGTACTATTACTGTATATGCATTATAGTATCCTCAGTACACCTGCTGTGTAGCACCTGCTGGTGACTATATTGTCAGGATGGGGATGTCAGAGCAGGATAATTTTGCCCTCAGTGACCCACAACCTATTATCCCTTAATGATACTAGTGAATTAATCATGGACATTTCACCAGGAGATTGCTTTCGTGCCCTCCACTGTCACCCAGGCAGAACTGACATAATAAGCATTGCAACAGGAAAGTAACCTAGAAGCTGGTAAAGATGTGATGCCATGATTGGCCTGTTGGGGGGCATCCTTGGCCAGTGACACAAGGAGAAATGTCAGAATCCCAGCTCCTGGTGTCACTGGCCATATATGCCCCCTAACAATGTGTCTTCCTTTATAGGGTGGATGCAGGGGGCACCAAAATACACCTTCCCCTGTGTAGGCAAAAATCCCATCACCAGCCCTGCTCTCAGCCAACTTTCTCAGGATGGTTGCTGGAACTACTAGAGTCTTCATTGGTTGGTCTCCTCTCATCTTTTTCTACCTCTCAACACTCGTTTTCATACCTTTAGTCTTGTTTACTATAAAGCCTGAAAACATTCAGCTAAAGTGCTTTTCATGGACCTCAACATTGGGACTTTCTCGAGATTTTACACTACAGTATTATGCATATAAAATCAATATTACTTTTTTACAATACAATGATAGTACAATGTCATCAACCCCTCTGCAGAAAAACACATATGTTACTCTTATGTTCTTTGCTGTAACAAAGTATGTGCTTTATCTTCCTCCATTTGGTGGCTCAAATTCTCTAATGTTGTGTACATGTGATAAGATATCCATGGAATTATGGGAGATGTGACTGGATTACTTCTCACTGTCACTTCTTAACTATGAATTTTTTTTCTAATCACATCTAATCTTATTATTCTGTAGTCACTTATATTGGAAAGTCATTTAAAAATGTTGTGCTCCAGTAACATTCAGATAGGGAAACTGTATTGCATGCATGTCCCTGGATATTTGACCCACTAAATGTTCTTTTATTTAAAGTGCGGCACCCCGCTGTTTCTTATGGCACCGTTTTGCTTTATACTGCACTACACCTGCTACTGTAGATAAGAGGTAAAACAATGGTGACCTATTTCTCATCTTGTGCAGGGAATAAGCATATGGATTTTCTTAGAAATAATTACAGTCTCTATACACCGTCTCCAATACTACTGAATGGGGATGGAGACGTTATTATTACCGTCTGCTAAGAATTCCTACTGCTGAACTGCTGCAAAGCTCCTTGGACTTTTTAGATACAATACGGATTAGTCATAATATATGAAATACACTAAATTATCTGGGAAATATATAATCTCTGCTACTAGGCAGAATTGCCGAACTCTTTTGCAGTTGTGAGACATATCGGAGCAGGACCACAATGGAGTTGGCAAGAATATATTATTATACTCTAAATTTGTAAGTGTTTCTAGTACAATCTACTGTCAAATATTTCCTACATATGGATGGCTAGCAACAGCAGTGTGCTAAGAGATGATGCTGCAGCATTATAGATGCCATATAGAAGACTATATATATATATATATATATATATATATATATATATATATATATATATAAAAAATATACTAGCTAAGTACCCGGCACTGCCCGGTTTTTCTTACCTTATCCTTGTGGGGGAGGAAAAGCAACAAAGAAGGAAGCTTTTGTCCTCATATCCCATCCCTAAATCCTGTCCCCATATCCCCTCCTCATATCCCAACCCCAAATCCCCTCCTCATATTCCAACCTCATATCCTGTTCTCATATTTTGTTCTCATATCTCAACCCCATATCCCATCCCTATATCCTGTCCTCATATCCCGACCTCATCTACCATCCTTATATCCCGTTCTTATATCCCGACCTCATATCCCATCCCCATATCTTGTCCCCATATCCCATTCTCATATCCTGTCCTCATATCCCATCCCTATATCCTGGCCTCATATCCCGACCCCATATTCAGTCCCCATCTCCTGTCCCCATATCCGGACCCCATATACTGACCCCATATCCCGTCCTCATATCCAACCTCATATCCCATCCTCATATTCTGTCCCTATGGCTAATCATCATTTCTAATCCTCATATCCCATCCTCAGGTGGGGCTGCGTTGTGGTAAGCTGAAATCAAAAGGGGTGTGACTTAAAAGGTGGGCATGTCTTTGTGAGATGGGACATGGCATGCGGGGAGGGTGTGGCTTACCAGCTGGACTGATACATTCACCAGGAGATGGTTTCCGAGACTGGGGAAGTGATGTCACGCCACGCCCCCTCCATTCATGTGTATGGGAAGGGGCGTGATATAGGGGGCGTGGCGTGACGTCACGTCCCCAGTCCCATAAATCCGGAGGTTTAGAATGCAGCCCCCCCCCCCCCCCACGATCAGACATCTTATCCCGGAATACCCCTTTAATGAAATATCTCCAGCCATACGGAAGTTATGTGGGAACATACATTTCCCATTGATTTGCATGGGACTTTGAACAAAACTCCGACCCTCCCAAATCCTATATTTTAAGTGGACATATAAGTAACATGTGACCAAGTATTATCAAAATATCTCCAGGAAGTTGGAAGTTATGCTGGAACATATATTTCCCATAGACTTGTATGAGACTTTAAACAAAAACCCCAACCCTGGCAAATGGGGGTGAGTAAGGGTTAAATCACCTATCCTATGTTTGTTGTTGACATATAAGTAACATGTGTGCCAAGTTTCATGTTAATATCTTTAGCCGTTTGGACGTGATGCGGGAACATACACAGATACATACATACATACATACATACACACACACAGACAAACATTATTGAGTTTTATATATAGACTAGCTGAGTACCCGGCGTTGCCCGGTTTTTCCTTCCTAATCCTTGTTGTGGAGGAAAATCAACAGAGGAAGCATTTGACTTCATATCCCGTCCTCATATATTGTTGTCATATCCCAACCCCATATCACGACCTCCTATCCCGACCTCCTATCCCGTCCTCCAATCTCGACCTCCTATCTCGACCTCCTATCTCGACCATCTCGTCCTCATATATTGTTGTCATATCCCAACCCCATACCCCGTCCTCCTATCCCGACCTCATATCCCGTCCTCATATCCCGACCTCCTATCCCGTCATCATATCTCGACCTTCTATCCCGACCTCATATCCCGTCCTCCTATCCCGTCCTCCTATCCTGTCCTCCTATCGTGACCTCCTATTCGAACCTCCTATCCTGTCATCATATCTTGACCTTCTATCCCGACCTCCTATTCTGTCCTCATATCCCGTCCTCTATCCCGTCCTCTTATCCCGTCCTCCTATCCCGTCCTCCTATCCCGTCCTATCACGACCTCCTATCCCGACCTCCTATCCCGACATCCTATCCCGTGCTCTTATCCAGTCCATCTATCCCGACCTCCTATCTCGACCTCCTATCCCGTCCTCCTATCTCGACTTCCTATTCCGACCTCCTATCCCGTCCTCCTATTTCGACCTCCTTTCCCGTCCTCCTATCCCGTCCTCCTATCCTGACCTCCTATCTCAACCTCCTATCCCGTCCCCCCTATCCAGTCCATCTATCCCGACCTCGTATCCCGATCTCCTATCCCGTCCTCCTATTTCAACCTCCGATCCCGTCCTCCTATTTCGACCTACCATGCCGACCTCCTATCCCGACCTCTTATCCCAATCCGTAATATGTGTACCAGGTATTGAAATATCTCCAGCCTTATGGAAGTTATGTGGGAACATACATTTCCCATTGATTTGCATGGGACCTTAAACAAAAACCCTGACCCTCACAAATGGGGGGCAGTTAAGGGTTAAATTAACTATCCTATATTTTAAGTGGACATATAAGTAACATGTGACCAAGTATTATGGAAATATCTCCAGCCATTTGGAAGTTATGCAGTAACATATATTTCCCATAGACTTATATGGGACTTTAAACATAAACCCCGCCCCTGGCAAATCGGGGTGGGTAAGGGTGGGTAAGGGTTAAATCACCTATCCTTTGTTGTTGACATATAAGTAATGTGTGCCAAGTTTCATGTTAATATCTTAAGCCGTTTGGACGTGATGTTGGAACATACACACACACACACACGTTGAGTTTTATTTATATAGATAGATATAGACATACTATTATATATATATATATATATATATATATATATATATATATATACACAGTGACCCCCCGACCTACGATGGCCCCGACATACGAAAATTTCAACATGTGATGGCCTCTCAGAGGCCATCGCATGTTGAAGGCAGCATCAACATACAATGCTTATGTCGGGGCCATCGCATAAACGGCTATCCGGCAGCGCAGACTGCTTCAGCTGCCACCGGATAGCCGTTTACGGTACCCCGTGAGCTCCGGTGATGTCTCTTACCTATCCTCGGGGCTCCGTCGCTTCCTCTTCGGGATCCCCTGCATCATCGGCGCTGTCCATCGTCGTCATCACGCACGCTGTCCCGTCATCCAATAGGAGCGGCGTGCGTAACAACGTGATGGCGGCGACGGAGCGTGCGGATGCCGGGGAAGCACCTCGTCGGGGACACCTCGGGGACGCGGCGACAGCGATGGACGGCGACATCCCAGGCAGCGGTGACGGTCCGGAGCGGCGGGGACAGGTGAGTACAACTTCCTCTAACAGTGGTCTTCAACCTGCGGACCTCCAGATGTTGCAAAACTACAACACCCAGCATTCCCGGACAGCCAACGGCTGTCCGGGCATGCTGGGTGTTGTAGTTTTGCAACATCCGGAGCTCCGCAGGTTGTAGACCACTGTCGTATACTTTACATTGCACGGATCCCTCAACATGCGATGGTTTCAATAAACGATGGTCCGTTTGGAACGGATTACCATCGTATGTTGAGGGACCACTGTATATATATATATATATATATATATATATATATATATATATATATATATATATAGACGTACTAGCTGAGTATGAGCTTTTGACTTCATATCCCATCCTCATATATTGTTGTCCCAACCCCATATCCCGTCCTCATATCTCATATCCCGTCCTCATAGCCCATCCTCACATCCTGTCCTCATATCCGTCATCATATCTCGACCTCATATCCTGACCTCCTATCCTGTCCTCATATCTCAACCTCATATCCCGTCCTCATAGCTCGACCTCATATCCCGATCTCCTATCTCAACCTCCTATCTCGACCTCATATCCCGTCCTCCTATCCCGACCTCCTATCCTGTCCTCCTATCTCGACCTCATGTCTCGACCTCACATCCCGTCCTCCTATCCTGACCTCCTATCCTGTTCTCCTATCTCGATCTCATATCTCATCCTCATATCTTGACCTCCTATCCCGACCTCCTATCCCAACCTCATATCCTGACCTCCTATCCCGTCCTAATATCTTGACCTCATATGCCATCCTCATATCCCAACCTCATATTCCAACCTCCTATCTCGACCTCATATCTTGACCTCATTTTCCATCCTCATACCCCGTCCTCATATCTCGACCTCATATCCCACTCTCATATCATGTCCTCCTATCTCAACCTCACATCCCGTCATCATATCCCGACCTCACATCCCGTCTTCATATCCTGACCTCACATCCCATCTTCATATCCCGACCTCATATCCCTTCCTCATATCCCGTCCTTATGTTTCATCCTCATATCCTGTGCTCAGGTGGGACTGATTTGTGATGAAGATATTGTAAGCTGAAAATAGAAGGGGACATGGCTTTGTGGGGCTGGGTGTGATTTGCAAGCCAGACCAATGCACAAAAAGGATAGAAATTAAAAGGGGGAGTGCTCAGACAGTGGGCGTGTCTTTGTGTGTGTGGATTGCAAGCCGGACTGACACATTCACCAGGAGATGCTGAGCAGAGCTTGTTGAGTAAGGTACTGGATGTCCCATATACTTGCATGGGACTTGAAAAAAAAAACATCTTTTATAAGGGTGTAGGTAAGGGTTAATTTAACTATCATATCTTTTTATTTGACATATGAGTAATATGTGTACCAGGTATTATTCAAATATCTCCAGCCGTATGGAAGTTATGTGGGAACATACATTTCCCATTGATTTTCATGGGACTTTAAACAAAAAACCCGAACCTCACAAATGGGGGTGAGGAAGGGTTAAATTACCTATCCTATATTTTAAGTGGACATATAAGTAACATATGACCAAGTATTATCAAAATATCTCCAGCCGTTTGGAAGTTATGCAGTAACATATATTTCCCATTGACTTGTATGGGACTTTAAACAAAAACCCCGACCCTGGCAAATCGGGGTGGCTAAGGGTTAAATCACCTATCCTATGTTTGTTGATGATATATAAGTAACATGTGTGCCAAGTTTCATGTTAATATCTTTATCCCGTCGTCGTATCTCAACCTCATATCCTGACCTCCTATCCCGTCCTCATATCCCATCCTCCTATCTCAACCTCATATCCGGTCCTCATATCCCGACCTCCTATCCTGTCCTCCTATCTCAACCTCATGTCCTGTCCTCATATCCCGTCCTCCTATTCCGACCTCCTACCCCGACCTCCTACCCGACCTACTAACCCGACCTCCTATCCCGTCCTCATATTTCAACCTCCTATCCCATCCTTCTATCTCGTCCTCATATCCCATCCTCATATCCCGACCTCATATCCCATCCTCCTATCCCGACCTCCTACCTGACCTACTAACCCGACCTCCTATCCAGACCTCATATCCTTTTCTCATATCCCAACCTCATATACAGACCTCCTATGCCATCCTCATATTCCGTCCTCATATCTCAACCTCATATCCCATCTTCATATTTCTTCCTCACATTCCGTCTTCACATCCCGGCATCATATCTCAACCTCGTTCCCCGTCCTCCTAACTCGACCTCATCCTCATATCCTGTCCTCATATCCCGACCTCATATCCCGTCCTCATATCCCACCCTCATATCCAGACCTCATATCCCGACCTCCCGTCCCGACCTCCTATCCCGACCTCCTATCCCGTCCTCATATTCTGTCCTCATATTCCATCCTCATATCTCAACCTCAGATCCCGTCCTCCTATCTTGACCTCATTTCCCGTCCTCCTATCTCGACCTCATATCCCAACCTCATATCCCGACCTCATATCCCGTCCTCATATCCCGTCCTCACATCCCGTCTTCACATCCCGACTTCATATCTCAACCTCATATCCCATCCTCATATCCCGACCTCATATCCCATCCTCATATCATGTCCTCATATCCCGACCTCATATCTCGACCTCCTATCCCGACCTCATATCCTGTCCTCATATCCCGACCTCCTATCTCTACCTCATTTCCTGTCCTCCTATCTCAACCTTATATCCCTTCCTCATATCCCAACCTCATATCCTGTCTTCATATCCCAAAATCATATCCCATCCTCCTATCCCGACCTCCTATCCCGACCTCCTTTCCCGTCCTCCTATCCTGTCCTCCTATCCCGACCTCCTATCCCGTCCCCATATCCCGACCTCCTATCCTGACAGCAATGGAGGGCGACATCCAGGGCAGCGGTGACCAGCGGTGACGGGTCCGGAGTGGCGGGGACACGTGAGTAGTACCTCCTTTACTTTACATTGCATGGATCCCTCAACATACGATGGTTTCAACAAACGATGGTTCATTTGGAACGGATTACCATCGTATGTTGAGGGACCACTGTATAGATATATATCACACACACATTGAGTTTTATATATATACAGGGTGGGCCATTTATATAGATACGCCTTAATAAAATGGGAATGGTTGGTGATATTAACTTCCTGTTTGTGGCACATTAGTATATGTGAGGGGGGAAACTTTTCAAGATCGGTGGTGACCATGGTGGCCATTTTGAATCCAACTTTAGTTTTTTCAATAGGAAGAGGGTCATGTGACACATGAAACTTATTGGGAATTTCACAAGAAAAACAATGATGTGCTTGGTTTTAACGTAACTTTATTCTTTCATGAGTTATTTACAAGTTTCTGACCACTTATAAAATGTGTTCAATGTGCTGCCCATTGTGTTGGATTGTCAGTGCAACCCTCTTCTCCCACTCTTCACACACTGATAGCAACACCGCAGGAGAAATGCTAGCACAGGCTTCCAGTATCCGTAGTTTCAGGTGCTGCACATCTTGTATCTTCACAGCATAGACAATTGCCTTCAGATGACCCCAAAGATAAAAGTATAAGGGGGTCAGATCGGGAGACCTTGGGGGCCATTCAACTAGCCCACGACGACCAATCCACTTTCCAAGGAAACTGTTCCTCTAGGAATGCTCGGATCTGACACCCATAATGTGGTGGTGCACCATCTTGCTGGAAAAACTCAGGGAACGTGCCAGCTTCAGTGCATAAAGAGGGAAACACATCATCATGTAGCAATTTTTCATATCCAGTGGCCTTGAGGCTTCCATTGATGAAGAATGGCCCCACTATCTTTATACCCCATATACCACACCATACCATCAATTTTCGTGTTCCAACAGTCTTTGAGGGATCTATCCAATGTGGGTTAGTGTCAGACCAATAGCGATGGTTTTGTTTGTTAACACCATTCACATAAAAGTTCGCCTCATCACCAAACAAAATCTTCTGCGTAAACTGAGGGTCCTGTTCCAATTTTTTGTTTTGCCCATTCTGCAAATTCAGTGTGCCGATCTGGGTCATCCTCGTTGAGCTGATGCAGTAGCTGGAGTTTGTAAGAGTGCCATTTGTGAGTAGCTAATATCCGCCAAAGGGATGTTCGACTAATGCCCCTCTCCAGTGACATGCGGCGAGTGCTACGCTTTGGGCTCTTGCTGAATGAAGCTAGGACAGCCACTGATGTTTCTTCATTAGTGACAGATTTCATGCGTCCACTTTTTGGCAAATCCAACACTGAACCAGTTTCACGAAACTTAGCAAGCAGTTTGCTAACTGTAGCATGGGAGATGGGTGGTCTCGAGGGGTGTCTTGCATTGAAATCTCCTGCAATGACCCGATTACTGCGTTCACCAGACATCAACACAATTTCTATCCGCTCCTAGTGTGTTAACCTCGACGACATGTCAATGGCTGTAAACAAAGAGAAACTTGTAAATAACTCATGAAAGAATAAAGTTACGTTAAAACCAAGCACATTATTGTTTTTCTTGTGAAATTCCCAATAAGTTTGATGTGTCACATGACCCTCTTCCTATTGAAAAAACAAAAGTTGGATTCAAAATGGCCAACTTCAAAATGTTTCCCCTCTCACATGTACTAATGTGCCACAAACAGGAAGTTAATATCACCAACCATTCCCATTTCATTAAGGTGTATCCATATAAATGGCCCACCCTGTAGATTTATGATTATCTGCCCGCCCGGCTCCTGTGTGCGGCTGAAGGCGGGGGCCGGCCAGAGCATGTACAAACTAATAACTGTATACTTAAAAACCAGGGTGCCTCCAGCTGTTGTGAAACTACAACTCCCAGCATGCCCGGACCGGCAAAGGCTGTCCGGGCATGCTGGTAGTTGTAGTTTCACAACAGCTGGAGGCACCCTGGTTTTTAGTATACATGAATTTGTTTTTACATGCTCTGGACGGCCCCCGCCTGCAGCCACACACAAGAGCCGGCACGGGCAGATAATCATAAGTATTCCAAAATTCCAAAAATCTTTTCGGGACATAAGGATGTCCGCGGGTCACTAACCATTCCCCGGCCACCGTGCGTCCTCCTCCGGTCCTCCTGCGGTCTTCCTCCGGTCCTTCTGTGCTTCTCCACCTCTCTATGGTTGTACGCACGGGACGTCAGTGACGTCCCATGCGTACAACCATAGAGGCGCAGGAGGACCGCAGGAGGATGTGCGCCGGCCGGGCCTGGTTAGTGACCGGCGGCGCGTCATCTACAGTGTTCCGATCACCGGTCCTGGGACTGCTGCAATGGTCCATAGGCCATAGCAGTAGATTGTGACCCCGGGCCGGAGGAGCGGTGACCGGAACACTGTGGGAGCAGTACACAGACATACAGCCTCCAGCCATACACTCTATATGTGGGGGGAGCTGCCTACTAATGTGGGGGGAGCTGCCTACTATTGTGGGGGAGGGAGCTGCCAACTATTGTGGGGGAGGGAGCTGCCTATTGTTGTGGGGAGGGGAGCTGCCTACTATTGCGGGGGAACTGCCTACTATTTTGGGGGAGTGGAGATGCCTACGATTGTGGGGGGGGAGCTGCCTACTATTGTGGGGGGAGCTGCCTACTATTGTGGGGGGGGGAGCTGCCTACTATTGTGGGGGGAGCTGCCGACTATTGTGGGGGGGAGCTGCCGACTATTGTGGGGGGGAGCGGCCTACTATTGTGGGGGGAGCTGCCGACTATTGTGGGGGAGCTGCCTACTATTGTGGGGGAACTGCCTACCTAATGTGGGGGAGCTGCTGACCTAATGTGTGGGAGCTGCTGATGTTTTTCACTATTATTTGAGAACTATATAGCTATCCACCTCTAACTCATCTATCTCCAAAAGATAACACGGTAGCTACATTTTTATGGCAGCACTTGTTCCTTCCCAAATGTTGTTTCAGCCTTTACATTTGGTAAAACCAATGGCAATTGGATCAAGTAATCTGATACAAAAATGATGATGTGGTGCAATCAGTCTGGTCCCATGAATTTTAGGTTTAACGCTGTAGGTGTCATGCTTCCTCTTTTAATTAACATTTTTGCCAATTACCTGATTCTAACGTACCCCATCTGAAGAATATTTCATATTATCTACAAAATGCTAGGACAAATATTCATATGCTTACATAACTTAAAGAGTTATCCAACATAAGGGGATTTTAGTAATTAGGTATCATGCAGTAATGGACATGCTTACCAAAGATCTTTGGTGGTAAATGGCCATATCCTGTGTCCCCCATCACGCCGTTAACTTGTTTTTGAGAACTGGCTACTTCCTGTTTCTGTGGCCTCCTTCAGACTACAATTCCCATTATCCTTCAAGGTGGGAGGTGACTTATTGCCCTCCCACACATTGCTTGCCCCACCCTTTGCAACACAGCACAACCTGACACACAAGCTGTGGATCTGTGTGATGCTGCATGCACACACACATGTGACGGTAACATCATCAGGGGGCTGGCTTCACATACAACAGATAAAGCAGCCAAACCCTCTTTCATCACCTGACTTTAATGTATTATCTCTGGCCGCACAGAAAGCTGGGAAATGTCTGAGACAACACTCATAGGGGGACATTTATCAAGCTCTTTAGACCACTTGTTCTCATCTAAATTTGTCGCATTGAAAGTCGCAGTCTATTTTTCTGCGACTTCTGTTACTTCGTTCATGCTTCAAGTTCCTGACCTGAGCTTGCATCATACATGCATGATCCCTGACCTCACCTATATGTGTTTTAGTTTGTGATCTATATATTTTTGTATGTGTTTTTATTTTTTTACAACATTTTCTTACTTTAATTATAAATGTAATTAACATTTCAAATAATAAAAATAACAGACTTTTACATTAATGATTTCACTCAGGACAGAGTAAGGTGTTTGAAAAGCTAAGAAAACTAGATTAAACTATTACCTGAGCAAAATTACTTAAATTAGACCGTCTTCTAAAGCCTGCCGAGACTTTTCCTGTCAGGCATCTAAACTAGACTGAGTGGGGAGGCGGGAAATCCGTTCGACAAATTTATCAAAGTCCGTGCGACTTTTCGTAAATTTGGCGCACATTAAACCAGTAACAGAGACATTCGCTGGTCTATTAACAGACTTTAAATAGACTTTCTTAGTAAATGTCCCCCACATTTTAGGCTGCACAAAAATGGCCTTCCGGGGAAAAGAAAGACAAAGAAATTTGATACCAGCCAGCAAACAATGATAAGTGAAATATGATGGAAACTAGACTAACTGCTGCCCCTGTCTCACAAGAACCAAAAATTAAGAAATACCCCTTTAAAGTGGCTCTGTCACTTAAAACAACTTATTACATATCATAGAGACATGCCAAAAGTTTTTATTGGTTGTGGTTAGGGTGTTTAGACTTCCACTGATCACTAGAACAAGCCCCTACAACTGGTTTAATGCTTTTTTTTATTTTTAAATTAGTAATTATTGGGGTCTTGTGTTACCAATGATCAACTTTGCAATAAATGTTCAAAAAATTCTGGCCTGTTTTCAGCGGCTGAAGTCAGTTGGAACAGCCAAAATCAGCCGAAGCAGGGACATAAGGCAATTTGCGTAACTCCCGTTGACTTTAATGGGAGATGTGCAAATGGTGTAGCCCAACGGTTACGCTGTTTATGTAACCCCCATTAAAAGGAAAAGAGAATTACGCAAAATGTGTAACTTCCCTGCTTCGGCTGCTTTCTCCTTTTCAACCTCCAGCTGCTGCAAACAGGCCTGGAGGAGCCAGGAAAAGTAATTTGCAGAGGTGGGAGAACCCCTGTAACCCTTCAGAGAAGTAATAAGTGATTTTAGAGTTCCCACTTCTGTTACTGAGCCTCTGGGTGTCCCCTCCATGGTGCACATCTTTTTATCATTCTCTACATATGTTTGCCAGTAGTTCACATACAGGGCTTCCTTTCTCTTACTGCCAAATACAGTACAACACTCTTCTCTGGTATGCCATAAAATAGTGCTGGTAAAAGTGATCAGAATGGCACTGTGAAGGGGGTTGATTTACAATACACTAATGTAGATGTAATGTGGGGGAAGAAGGGGTCACTAATGCACAGGCTTTGCAAAGTGTTATGTGAGCAGAAAGGAAAGACATAGCAGCAGCACAGCTGTAAGGGGTTACACTAAGCACTGAAATGCTGCTGCTGCCAAAGGTACAGCGAGAGGGAGATTACATTTCTGCACTGTAGACTTACAGCAGTAAGTATTTATATAAGGAGCAGCTTCCCTGAGCTTAATTTGTGGTGAGGGGTGAAAGGGATTTACTTTCAGGAACAGTGTTGATAACATTATAGCACATAAAACATGCTAGACCAGTGATGGCGAACCTTTTTGAGCCTGAGTGCCCAAACCGTAATGCACGCCAACTTTTTTCCCCTCAAAGTGCACATACATACATAATATAAAATACATACACGATACATAAAAAAAAATTAAAACATTTTTTATTTCAGCTACCGGGTTGGATGCTAGGTCGGTGCTGTAGTAGTTTTTAGTAGGGATCGACCAATATTGTTTTTTTAGAGCCGATACTGATAACCTATGAACTTTCAGGCTGATAGCCGATAACTTATACCGATATTCCGTGCATTATATGGGCACATGACAGGGGGGGGGGGACTGTGCCCCCACATATAATGCCCCCCTGTCATGTGCCCCTCATATATAATATATATAGTGTAGTATGAGGTATATGACATATATAAGGAGCAGTATGACGTCACGTCCCTTCACCTCCCCTCTCCTGCTGGTTTCTCTCTCAGCTCCGTGCTCCTGCTCTCCGCGCATGCTTCCTGTATCACATGACGCACAGGGCGCCCGCGGATTTGCTGTCTCGCCTCTCACTTGTTGCTGTACAGTCAGGACGGGATGTGGTTCTACTGTAAATGTTACCAGCTCACCTCCCGGGCCCCAGGGTGTACGGGATCACAGAATGTACGGGGTCACAGGGTGTACGGGGCCACAGGCTGCGACTCCACCACCTGATCCGGGTGTAGTAAGATGGCCGCACTTTGTTTGGGTTTAGGCTCTGTCCTCCAATAAGCTGCGGGCACAGAGCCCTGACCCCGCCCACACCGTGACCGGAGCCGAAGGAGGTGAGTGTGCCCCCTACAGGAAGTGATAGCTACAGGGCCCCCTGGGATCAATCTGTTATCATTTGCCGTGCGGAGCAGCGAGACTTCAAGACAGATTGGGGGCGCAAGCGCTGGATACATTATCGGCATTATCGGCAAGGTTAGATGCCGATACCTTACAAAATCGTGAATATCGGCCGATAATATCAGCCAATCCGATAATTGGTCGATTCCTAATTTTTAGTATATTTGCTGGTAGAAGAGCATGGACTGCAGAGAGCAGGCCGTGTCTTGTGTATCAGAACAAAGGAAAAAAGAAAGTTGCCTCTTTCAAGGTGCTTGTAGTTTTAAATTATCAAGCCTCTAATCTGTATGCATTAAAAATAGAAAAAGGTGGACATCAATCATAAAAGAGAAGCGAAACGCCAACTCGTTTTGAGCTAAATGTAGCTCTTAATCATAGCTAACACACAGGAGTTTCACTTTTCTTTTATGATGTCCACCTTTTTCTATCTTAAATGCATACAGATTAAAGGTTTGATGTTTTAATACTGTTATCCTTGGAAGACCTGGAGGCAACTTTCTTTTTTCTTTTGTTCTGATTCATGACACATATATACATACGTCATACATGCATACACACATCATACATACATAACACACACATATATATATATATATATATATATATATAT
Source organism: Hyla sarda (assembly GCF_029499605.1). Classification (NCBI taxonomy): domain Eukaryota; kingdom Metazoa; phylum Chordata; class Amphibia; order Anura; family Hylidae; genus Hyla; species Hyla sarda. Next base: position 333,573,262 of record NC_079191.1, read on the forward strand.
ATATATTTATATATACACATCATACATACTGCATAAATACAAACATCATACATATATAATACATACATACATCATACATACATACATAATATATAAATATGCACATCACACATAATACATACAAAAATCCATAATATATACATGCACACATCATACATAAATACATCATACATAAATAATAAATACATACATAATACACACCATACATACATCCCACCCCCTCATGTTCTCGGTCTGTGCACTTTTCTCACCTGCGGCAGCCATGTGGGGGTCAGAGGCCGGGCGCATCCACTCCCATCTGCTGCACACTTTGCACCGTCGCCCACTTCTTCCTCACGCCGAGGAACGGACACTCGGCTCCAGGAGTTGCGGCCAGGTTCATCTCAGGAGGTGGAAGCAGACGTGTGCACCAGCGCGGGGCAGCCCCAGCGCCTGCCGTTAGTGCAGCAGTGTGCACGGCCGGGGAGGGGGGAGGAAAGAGCGGCCCGGAGGAAGGGGGGATAGATTGGCCGGAGGAAGGAGGGACAGAGCGGCTAGAGGAAGGGGGACAGAGCAGCCGGAGGAAGGGGGGGCAGAGCGGCCGGAGGAAGGGGGGACAGAGCGGCCGCAGGAAGGGGGGACAGAGCGGCCAGAGGAAGGTGGGACAGAGCGGCCAGAGGAAGGGGGGACAGAGCGGCCGGTGAAAGGGGAGAAAAAGCGGCCGGGGTAAGGGGGCTAAAAGTGGCCAGAGGAAGGGGGATAGAGCGGCTGGATAAAGGAGTAAAGAGCGGCCGGAGGAAGAGGGATAGAGCGTCCGGAGCTGCAAAAAAAAAATAATACATTTTTAAACGTTACGCCAAGACACACAGCCCACTGGACGGCCCAGCCCACCGGGCATATGCCCAGTGTGCCCAATGGCCAGTCTGGCCCTGATGGCGAACTATGGCCGCGTGCCCACAGAGGGGGCTCGGCATGCCACCTGTGGCACACGTGCCATAGGCTCGCCATCACTGTGCTAGACCCTGCCCTCCATTCTCTGTGTTTTGTACTAATCTTGATGTTATGAGAGCCAGATTTTCCCTAACAGTCAGTAAATAGCAGATTGCAGGGATGGAAGACACTTAGTGGCCAAAAAAAATATTACGTGATGGCAATTGAAAGGGCCTATGATAATAAGTGACAAGCAGCATTTGAAAGGAGACTAATTTTATTTCTTGTATAGGGTCCTCTGTATGTATGTTACTGCGTCATTACAATATTAGATAACAGTAATAAGTGTCCATTAAACTGAGATACAAGTGTGTTATGTTTCCTACAGATATTTTTAAAACAAATGCATTGCTATATGTTCTTTTACTAAAAACATTTAACTACAAATATGGTACAATGATTTTTTGTTTATTTAAACACATATTTCTCCAAGGCTCCACGCTGAGACCTTTTGTGCTCTGGATGCAGCAAATAGAGCACGTATATTAACACCTACATACACTTTTATCGCTGCTTTACGTGCTGTTTATTATTATGAGACATAGATTATAAGCATATATATGAAGGATTAGAATAATACAGTGTTCCCAAACAATATTCTTGTTCTGATACAGCGTTCGGATATAAAAGCTGCACTTTCTATAAAAAATTTGGGGTGTAGAATTCTTATACTTTGCATTAAATCAGCATTTTCTAAGCAGGATTTGGTCCACTGGACACACAACAGAAAAAGGTTGGTGGATTAGCAGGAGATTCCCTCAGCTGCCCTGCACACAGATATGGCTACAGATGTGCCCACCCTTACTATTCCAATTAGAGATGAGCGAATCGAAGTTGACGAACCCAAATTCGTTAAGAATTTCATGAAAAATTTGATTCGCAACGAATACAAATATCGCCGCGATTCTATCGCACAAATCACTTCATTAAACTCCATTTTACAGCATTCCAGGCTATTGGGGACCAAAGATGGCGGATCCACATGTGAGTACAATGGGGCAGGGGATTATGGGAGGGCGGGAAACAGCGGTGTCACGATCACACCCTATCGGTCCAGCTAAGACGCTAGAGAGAGTGTGATAGTGCAAGGGTTAAAGCCGCTAGACCTCTGGGTATCCACTACTAGTCCCAGCAAGTCACCAAATTAACCCTTAGATAAACGTGTTTCCACCAGAGCTGCCTTCAGAAATATGAGCTCATATATTTAGAGATCAAAGACCAGAGCTGATTAATTAAGCATTTAATCTGATAAAAGGTATCACAGTGCTGACTATATAAAAATACAGAAACAAATGACATACAGGTACAAAAATATATAAAAGAGTTTTGCAAGACAAGTTCAGAAAACAAAAGATGAAGTTCTTACAGCATGATGATATAGCAGTCCATGAGAGTGCTGTTCTTAGGATGGTCTTGTCAGCTTGTGGCACAGCCTTGAACGACCAACTTTGAGTCTAGCATTGCTTTAAATATCATATCTGCTTTCTTGGGAGGGAGACTCCATCCCCCCCTCCCCTCTGATCCCACCAGGGGGGTCTTCTCTCTTCCTGGCCCCCTTATATGTGTGATTATATGATGGGACCAGAGTGCCCCTCACATCCTGCTGCTTCAAAAGAGCCTTTGCCTTCAAAGGAGATGTAAACAAACAGCCAGACTCCCAATAAAATGCAATACACAAAAGGATACACCGTCTTAATGACCTCTTACCCATGTCTTGGATAATACATCACACACAGTTATAATTTATAATACACATATAGGATTTTAATAATCAGGCCTTGGGCCTGACACCTCCCCCTTAAGATGGAGACAGAGAGATCTTGCCTCTCCAGGCTGATAGTTCTGTCTGCATTAACCATCTATTTCTCCCTGACACGATAATCCATCTGCATTTTGATGCAGGCTTCCTTTCCTGTGTTGGACAGTGAAATTATATTGTTGGAGGATAAGACTCCAGCGAAGCAGTTTGCCATTGTTACCTGACACTTTGTCCAACCAATGTAGAGGGTATGACAGTAAAATCCCTGCCGTACTGGTATGACTGTAATTTTTGCAAAGCCCAGACCACAGCTAGACATTCCTTCTCTATTACCGCATAGGACACTTCTCTAGGCAATAGCTTCCTATTAAGGTAGAGTATGAGGTGTTCTTCTCCATTGGAGTTTACTTGGCTAAGAACAGCCCCCAGCCCAAAATTGGAAGCATCTGTTTGTACCACAAACCTCCTACCGAAATCAGGGGCCTGGAGGACCGGAGAGTAGGATAATGCTGTCTTTAGGGCAATGAAGGACTTATCCCAATCCTCAGTCCAGGTAATTTGCTTGGATACCTTCTTTTTTGTCAAGTCTGTGAGAGGTTTTGCTATCTTACTATAATCTGGGACAAATCTACGATAATACCCTGCGGTCCCCAAAAAGGACATGACCTGCTTTTTGGTCTTAGGAATTGGCCAGGCCATAATAGACTCCACCTTACTGGGCTCAGGGCGTAGGGACCCTCCTCCTACCCTATGTCCTAGATACTGCACTTCTGTCATGCCAACTTGACACTTTCTGGTTTTATGGTAAGCCCTGCCTCAGCTATTTGCTTTACCACCTTGCCTAGGTGACTCAGGTGCTCCTCCCAGGTCTTGGCAATATCATCTAAGTAGGCCACGGCGTATTCCCTGTGGCCCTCTAGCAGCTGATCAACAAGTTGTTGGAAAGTGGCTGGGGCATTTTTCATCCCAAAAGGCATGACACAGCACTCAAACAACCCAAAGCGAGTGATAAAGGCTGACCGCTCCTGGGCCTCTGGGGTTATAGGGATCTGCCAGTACCCTCGGTTTAAATCCATGATAGTCACATATTGGGAACCTGCTAGCTGATCAAGTAGTTCATCTATTCTGGGCATAGGGTAAGCAAAGGTAGTCACAGCATTTAACCTTCGGTAATCCACACAGAACCTAAGGCGAACTCGTCTGTCCACTAAAAATGTGGAGAGACTGACGTTTGTCAAGATGAATCAGGGATGGATCAGCCAGGATTTCCAGCCACCAATGACAGATGGGTCTTAGTAGATTGACCATGCTCCTACAACAAAATGTTCTCTATTATGGTTGGTTATGAAACCTTCTGGGGCAGACCTGGGCATTGTACAGCCCGCTTGCCACATACGGCCCTCTGATTGGCTCTGACCGGCCCACGCTGACTGGGGGACAACTATGCTGCCTAATCTGGGGGACAACTATGCTGCCTAATCTGGGGGACAACTATGCTCCTAATCTGGGGGACAACTATGCTCCTAATCTGGGGGACATCTTTGCTGCCTTATTTGGGGGACAATTATGCTCCTAATCTGGTGGACATCTATGCTGCCTAATCTGGGGGACAATTATGCTCCTAATTTGGGGGACATCTATGCTGCCTAATCTGGGGGACATCTATGCTCCTAACCTGGGGGACATCTCTGCTGCCTAATCTGGGGGACATCTATGCTCCTAATCTGGGGGACAACTATGCTCCTAACATGGGGGAAACTGATGCTTCTGGCCTTGGGCCTGTAATTTTTTGAAGTTTAGCAGTAGCTAAATACATGCTTAATGCAAATGTAAACATTGATCTTTAAATGTAAGGGGTTATGAAACCCTCTTGGGTACTGCGAATGACTGTTACAGACTCATTCTGTGTCTTTCACAAACATTTTGCCTCCCTAGTGCCTCTGGCATTAGGCCTTAAATTTTTGGATGTTTAGCAGTAGCTAAATACATGCTTAATGCAAATGTAAACATTGATCTTTAAATGTAAGGGGCTATGAAAACCTCTTGGGTACTGCGAATGACTGCTCCAGACTCATTCTGTGTCTTTCACAAACTACTTGCCTCACTGGTGCCTCAGGCCTTGGGCCTATAATTTTTTGAAGTTTAGCAGTAGCTAAATACATGCTTGATGCAAATGTAAACATTGATCTTTAAATGCAAGGGGTTATGAAACCCTCTTGGGTACTGCGAATGACTGCTCCAGACTCATTCTGTGTCTTTCACAAACTACTTGCCTCCCTGGTGCCTCTGGCCTCGGGCCTTAAATTTTTGGATGTTTAACAGTAGCTAAATACATGCTTAATGCAAATTTCAACAATGATCGTTAAATTTTCGGCGCTCTGCCAGGGCCTTCTCCTACCCCGCCTGGGCCGATCCGAGGACCTTACTAACCAATCCAATCGGTTGTAGTGACGGGCGGTGTGTACAAAGGGCAGGGACTTAACGCGAGCTTATGACCCTCACTTCATGGTAATTTAAGGGTAAATAATTGCAATCCCAGATCCCTATCACAAACTAGTTTCAGCGTGTAACACGCACCTGCTAGTGTGGCCCAGGACGTCTGAGGCCATAACACACCTGTTATTGCTCGATCTCGCAAGTGATCGGGCAAGGTAAGGGGTTATTAAAGCCTCTTGGGTACTGCTGAGGCCTACTCCTGACTGTTCCTGGTGCAATGTATGGGGTAATTAAACACTCTTGGGTAGTGTTATTGTTAAATTTACTGATAATTTTATCAGTAGTGTTGCTCGCGAATATTCGCAATTCGAATATTATTTGCGAATATCGCATATTCGCGAATTCGCGAATTTCGCGAATATAGCGCTATATATTCGTAATTACGAATATTCGTTTTTTTTTTGTTTGTTTTTTTTCTTCACAGTACACATCACAGTGATCACCCCTCTCTGCTTCCAGCTTGTGTGGTGTAAAGAAGGCTGTAATACTACTGTGTGAGACTGGCGTGCGGAAATTCGCATATACGAAAATTAGCATATGCTAATTTTCGCATATGCGAATGTTCGCGTATGCTAATTTTGTATATGCTAATATTCACATATGTTAATTGTCGCAGACGCGAATTTTCGCATATGCGAAAATAAAACGAGAATATAACGAATATGCGAATATTCGCGAATATATGACAAATATTCGTCCATATATTCGCGAATATTCGCGAATTCGAATATGGCCTATGCCGCTCAACACTATTTATCAGTAATAAAATTGAAATTTGCAGAATGCTAACCCTTACACAACGGAACGCTTGTTGCATGTGATTTTTTAATGAAAATAAAAATAAAATAAATCCGGAGAGGGATTAACTCTGCTTAATCATTTTTGGTGAATAAAATCCTTTGGTGATCTGATCTTTTGGAGACAGATGCGCTTACATACATATGTAATCATTTTTTTTTAAATCATTTCAAACATTGTGTGGTTTATTATTTTTGAGAAGAAAGTCTTTGGGTGGTCCACCGTCCTGCATTATAGAGTCTTCTGAAATGTTGGATATGTGCTTGTTCTTACACAAAGATATACATTTTTTTTAAATGTATACAATTTTGTTGATTTTGGGGCGGATTGTGAAGCCCTGTGTGTACTGGTGCATCAGCCAACTCCAGGCTGTGTCCTTCAGGCAATATATGGGTTCCTGATGCCGCAGAGGTAGGGCCTGGGTCTGGGAATTAAAAATCTTTGAATAGTGGGTGCTACCTATGAGAAATCTTTGCCAAACATTTCTCATTTTGTGTTGTTTTTTTTTTTTTTTTGGGGGGGGGGGGGGGGGGATTGTGAAGCGCTGGTGTGTAGTGTACTCGTGCATCAGCCAACTCCACGCTGTGCCATTCAGCCACTATATGGTGTCCTCATGCTGCCAACACCTCCACGCTGTGCCATTCAGTTGATGGTTGACAATATTTATTTGCATTCCCTTAACACTGTTACTAAGACCTGGGGTAATGGTTTTCTGCTGTAAAATCTGGATGGTCTTGGTAATGTTTATGGATGGGGACCATTGAGCCATGGCGGAGTTCATAGTGATGGCCGGTGCGCTCCTCTTCAGGCTGATATTTTCCCGGGAGTCCATCAATTTTGGCGGTTTTACTGCAAAACCCACCTGTTGCACTTTACCCTTTATTCTGAAACGTGCATCTTTGGCGACCATTTTCTCGCGGGCATCCTTCATGCCTAGCTTCAGACGGGCATCTGTCACGCCAATCTTCTGACGGGCATCAAACGTTCTCTGGAAACTTTTTTGCAGGGATGCACGTTTCAGAATAAAGGGTAACGTGCAAGATGCCATTGCAAGCCAGCTTGTGCTGGTATGGTATGTATAGTAAGTTTTATCTTCCGAGGATGTCCTACATTTGGGGAAACAGGGTAATAAATTTGAAATTTCCAGAAGGATAACCATTACACAACGGAACGCTTGTTGCGTGTGATTTATTACGTAAAATTTTACTAAAAAAACACAAAGAGGGATTAATTCTGCTTCTTCATCCTTTTTGGTGAAAATTATGATTTTTGGTGGTCCACCGTCCTTAATTTTGGGGCCTCATCAACTCGTTCATTTGAGATTGTTTTTATCAAAAAAAAATTTAAAAATCTTTATCAAAAAATTATCATTATGTTGTTCTTGGGGGGGAGTTGTGAAGCCTTGGTGTGTACTCTTGAATCAGCCAACTCCAGGCTGTGTCCTTCATGCAATATATGGGTTACTGATGCCGCAGAGGTGGGGACAGGGTCTGTGAATTTCAAAATTTGGGATAGCGGGTGCAACCTATGAGAAATCTTTGTGAAACATTTCTCAAGGTCTTGTTTTTTTGGGGGGATTGTGAAGCCCTGGTGTGTACTGGTGCATCAGCCAACTCCAGGCTGTGTCCTTGAGCCAATATATGGGTTACTGATGCCGCTGTGGTGGGGCCTGGGTCTGTGAATTTCAATTTTTTTGGATAGAGGGTGCTACCTATGAGAAATCTTGATCATAAATTTCTAATTGTGTTGTTTTTTTGGTGGGGATTGTGAATCCCTGGTGTGTACTCTTGCATCAGCCAACTCCAGGCTGTGTCATTCAGGCAATATATGGGTTACTGATGCCGCAGGGGTGGGGCCTGGTTCTGGAAATTTCAAATTTTTGGATAGCGGGTGCTACCAATGAGAAATCTTGGACAAAAATTTCTCATTGTGTTCTTTTTGGAGGGGGGATTGTGAAGCCCTGGTGTGTACTGGTGCATCAGCCAACTCCAGGCTGTGTCCTTTAGACAATATATGGGTTACTGATGCCGCAGAGGTGGGGCCTGGGTCTGTGAATTTCAAAATTTTGGATAACGGGTGCTACCTATGAGAAATCTTTGTGAAAAATTTCTCAATGGCTTATTTTTTGGGGGGATTGTGAAGCCTTGGTGTGTACTGGTGCATCAGCCAACTCCAGGCTGTGTCCTTCAGGCAATATATGGGTTAATGATGCCGCAGAGGTGGGGCCTGGGTCTGGGAATTTCAAATTTTTGGATAGCGGGTGCTACCTATGAGAAATCTTTGTCAAAAACTTCTCATATTATGTTGTTTTTTTTTTTTTGGGGGGGGGGGGGGGATTGTGAAGCCCTGGTGTGTAGTGTACTAGTGCATCAGCCAACTCCACGCTGTGCCATTCAGCCACTAAATGGTATCTTCTTGCTGCCAACATGTCCACGCTGTGTCATTCAGCCACTATATGGTGTCCTCATGCTGCCAACACCTCCACGCTGTGCCATTCAGCCACTATATGGTGTCCTCATGCTGCCAACACCTCCACGCTGTGCCATTCAGCCACTATATGGTGTCCTCATGCTGCCAACACCTCCACGCTGTGCCATTCACCCACTATATGGTGTCCTCATGCTGCCAACACCTCCTCGCTGTGCCATTCAGCCACTATATGGTCTCCTCATGCTGCCAACACCTCCACGCTGTGTCATTCAGTCACTATATGGTCTCCTGACACTGATGCCACCACCAGGCTCTGTCATTGTGCTGCTGTGCAGCAGTGATTCTAAGAGCGATGCCGGTAATCTGCATGTTATTCTTAATAACAGTATTATTTCACTAACCCAGCACACTCCATATGCGTTTTAGGACACAGTAAAGTGTTCTATACCCCTATAGAGGCTGTATGTAGGCTAGAAATATCCTTATTTAATATTGATTCGGAAACCAACCCAATATCACAACATGTTATCAGAAATCAACTCAAAAGGCTTTAATTACACCAGTGGTGTCCATACATAGAGAGGCACGGCATACACAGTAAAGGGTACTCCTGTGGAAAACTTTTTTTTTTTTTTTTTTTTTTTTAAATCAACTGGTGCCAGAAAGTTAAACAGATTTGTAAATCCCTTCTATTAAAAAATCTTAATCCTTCCAGTACTTTTTAGGGGCTGTATACTAAAGAGAAATCCAAAAAAGAAATGCATTTCCTCTGATGTCATGACCACAGTGCTCTCTGCTGACCTCTGCTGTCCATTTTAGGAACTGTCGAGAGCAGCATATGTTTGCTATGGGAATTATTTCCTGCTCTGGACAGTTCATGAAATGGACAGCAGAGGTCAGCAGAGAGCACTGTGGTCATGACATCAGAGGAAATGCATTTATTTTTTGGATTTCTCTTTAGTATACAGCCCCTAAAAAGTACTGGAAGGATTAAGATTTTTTAATAGAAGTAATTTACAAATCTGTTTAACTTTCTGGCACCAGTTGATTTAAAAAAAAAAAAAGTTTTCCACGGGAGTACCCCTTTAAGTGACAAAATGTCACAAAGTCATGTTTTTGTCTACTAAATGTCCAATTCTTTAACGCACTTAGACAGATAGACGTAATGGGGTACTCTGGTGGAAATGCTTTTTTTTTTTTTTTTTTCAAATCAACTGGTTCCAGAAAGTTATTCAGATTTGTAAATTAATTGTTTTTAAAAATTGCAATCCTTCCAGTTCTTATTAGCTGCTGTATACTACAGAAAAAGTTGTGTCATTATTTTCAGTCTGACCACAGTGCTCTCTGCTGACACTTCTGTACGTGTCTGAAACTGTCCAGAGCAGGAGAGGTTTACTATGGGGATTTGCTTCTACTCTGGACAGTTCCTTACACGGACAGAGGTGTCAGTGGAGAGCACTGCGGTCAGACAGAAAAGGAACTATACAACTTCCTCTGGAGCATACAGCAGCTGATAAGTGCTGAAGGGATTAAGATTTTTATATAGAAGTAATTTACAAATCTGTATAACTTTCTGACACCAGTTGATTTGAAAACATTTGGACCAAATTTCTCATAGTGGCTGAGGATGAGTGATAAATTTGGTACATGTGTAGACTCACATCTAGTCTCAGACTGCACTATCCAGTTTCAGTAACTCGACCATTAGTTGGCTTACCTCAGGCAAAAATTACGGGCCAAAGCTCCCTGATAAAGCAAAATTAATTTCTCTGTTCTTTTGTTTTATCATGTGCCAAATTTTGGTGAACATCAAGATAAACCACATATATTATGTTGTGTGTGACAGAATTTTGGCACATGTAGAAACAAAATTCTGGCACATCAAACATAGTGAATGTAGACAATTGAGTTTAAATGGGCGCTGTCTCTTTAAAAAAAACTTTTTTGAGACATGTCAAAAGTTTTGATTAGTCGGGGTCTGAGTGATTAGACTGTGATCGATATCTAGAACTAGCTGGGAGAAGAACATGCTAAGCGAGACAAACTTACAATGCAAGTCTATGGGATTGTCTCAATCAGCTGCACTTTTCTCCCTGCTTGTTCTACCAATTGGTCTGGGTCTGAACACTCAGACCCTGACAATCAAAACTCTTGACATGTCTCTAGGACATGTCAAAAGTTTTTTTTAAAGCAACAGGTATACTTAGTTTGGAAAGGATACATATAGCTGCACCAGAGAAGAACTCACCCTGAAGAGATCTGCAGAGAGCTTTGTAGGCATTTGCTCTTTATTTTGTTGGACGTAATCTCTGTCTTCACAGGGATGGGCTACCACATGAGTCGATGCAAGTGGCACGAGTAGCCCCCTCTATGTTCAGGTATACCTCTACATGTTTTATTTGGCCTTCTAGTGTAGTGTGGTTTTGAGTTTTGGTGTTGTGAACCCTCTATGTTCAGTGCACGTCTCCCTGCTCAGGATTCTACCGGAAACCATGGACTTTGTGTAGGTGCGGGAACGGAGGAGATGCAGAAGACCAAAGACAGCCAGCAGCAGTGTCAGTTCACACCACAATTTGGGTTGCACTGTCGGCTGCTGGAAGTTGTGTGCCACCCCGATCCTAGAGTCATTGGTTCATTCATTGCTCAGGTCATTTGAACATGTAAACACAACCCCCATTATATTTCAGTGACTGCTCTCTGATGGATTGCTAAATTTGTCAGAGGAACTATAAAGCGCTACATCTCAGGAATGGAGGATGATCGACATTGTAAATGTGTTATCAGCTCCCCCTTTCCAAACAGGAAGAGAGGTATAGAGGTACCTGAGGATGGTATGTGCCAGTCTGGAGTAATTTATATGGCATAGGATGTCTAAGTTAATACTAAGTTTTGTATTTATTTTCAAAATTACTTTATTTAGGAGCATGCCCATAGGCCTACAGTCATTTGAATCTGCATATGTCTGATGGTCCAGATTTTTCAAGGTCCAGTTGTAAAGGTAAACAGTTGACAACCAGGTTTTAGTGCTAAAACGATTTGGGAAGAACTTTAGAACTGTGACAGATATACTGTAGTCTGCAAAGAGTCCTCTGGATATGATGATTCTCCTAATATTTTAGAAATATAATCACATGACTTACATAAAAAAAGGAAATAGTCTTCTCTTGAAATGTTTTTAGATAGGGGCAAACTGCAGTACCAGACACAAGTCATGGACAAGTCTACAAGTCAATTTTCTCCAGAATATTTACAACACCTCTTTCACAACATAAGTATCACACTTGTCATTCCCATTATTGATTTAGTATACCTTTTGAAGCTGAGAGTAAGGCTGCTAACAGTATTTGGCTCAAAATGTTGCATTAGTATTTGTAAGCCAAAACCAGGAGTAGGTCCAAAACATGGGAAAGGTACAAACCTTTCCATTACATTTCTTTCTCTGTAGGTTTCACTTCAGATTTTGGCTTACAAATACTGATAAAACATAACAAGGCAAACACTGTTGTGTGAAACCAGCCTATTACTCATTACTTAGGTTAAGTTTTGGAACATATAAGAATATGATAAACAAACCACTCAATGAAAAGTCCTTCGCTTCATGTCTGTAAGAAAAGGCTTTCTAAGGACAGATCAATAGAAGACACTGGGACCGCAGTAAGATGCTGCTAATGAAAACCACAATATCATCTCAGTTCTGTATAATTAATGGCTATATATAATAACCATATAACAGTAATTGTTTTACATCCTCCGGCCATAGCCCAGGCAATGTACAGTTAAAAGGAATTTGTGGTCAGGACTTTGAACCGTGCATGGGCTTACCTGTTACCTCCTGCCAAGGCCACCTGCAAGAAACTAGATTTACGAAGACCTAACACAAAACTCTACTTATAACATAGAACAGCGGTTGAGGTGTGCCTGAAAACCGTGTCGAGGGTCTGCCTATAGAGGGCAAAAATACACCACCAGTTAGGGTAAATTGAGTATCATTTATTTATAATGCTAAAAATTGAAATGCCTCTGCCATTTCCCTTGAGGGATCTGGGACATAAGTGGTATATGCATCAGAACGCCACCTCCCCAACTTCTGGATGACATGTACAGGCACCTTGTGCCTGGAGGCCGCCGATGCTGCTCCTATGCGGAATGAGTGACCTGAGAACTCTCTGGGGTTGTGTCCTAAAGTGCCAAGCAGTGTGCGGACATGCGATGTGAAAAAAGAAGTGGTAAGAGCACCCCCACCGAAAGGCAACAGTGGCGACTCCGGAGGCTTATCATAGAGGAACTCAACCAGTTGTGCCAACACCGCCACCGGGCACCAGTTGTTACCTGAAGGAAAATACATAACCACCGCCCCCCACCTGCAAGTTTTTGTGACGGACAGTGAAACTTCGAACCAAGAACCCTGCCACCTTAAATGAGCCTTCTGTGGATGTGTCGCTCCCCGCCTGACACATGAAAATTCACCCGGCCGGAGGAAGCCATAGAAGGCTAGATAAATGACAGATTTGATTATCAGACTGCGCTCGAAGCCAAACGGGTTATTGGCTGATGCGTCAGACATGGCTCGGAACAGCTCGCCGCTGATCGGTTTCCTAAGAGGTGGCGCTGTGGAGCTACAAGCCACCACCCCTCTGAGCGCAGCCTTGACAGCCTGAGATGATAGGATAGACAGCCTGTCTGGGTGGGATAAAGAAATAAAATGCTGAATGCCCAAAAGGTAAGATTTAATAGTGCTATGAGACAGGTGCAGAGAAGAGTGGCAGAAACCGATGAAAGATAGAATGATAGTGGTGTCGTAAGAAAGGGGGATGCTATGTTCAGACAGATATGACCTAAAGGTGTCGTGTGCTGCATGATAGGCCTTTCTGGTATTGGGGGCTAAGGCGTCCGACATTAACTCCCGGGTCACCTGTGTGTAGTAAATCAGTCCAAGATTAATTGTGCCAGGCAAGGGGTTGTGTTCCTACTGTGTCTGCTTGTGGAGCCACCTGTGAAAAGAGATGGAAATTAGCCCTGGACAGAGCATCTGCGGCCGTGTTATCTACCCCCGGTATGAGTCTGGCTACAAAATTGAAGTTGTGTTGTAAGGACACCCAGACTAACCTGCGCATGAAAGACATGACAGTAGCATGCCTGGAACTGCCCTTGTTGACTATGGCAACTGTCGCCTGATTGTCACACTGAAATTCCACCGTCTGCCCTGACCACTTGTCGCCCCATGTCACTGCAGCTGCTACAATGGGGAAAACCTCAAAAAGTGCCGAAGTGCTGCTGAAGCCTGCCAAAGCCAATACCTGATTGGACCATTGGCCCGCCATCCACCTGCCGCCCCACACTGCACCATAACCGGTGGAAGATGACGCATCAGTGCAGTTCTTGGGGGACAACTCGGAGGCTGGCGGGACAAACATAGCCGTCCCATTCCATTGTGCCATGTACCTATCCCACATGTTCGGGTCAGCAGGGCTTGGCAATCTAACCAAACCCTACTGTGTTGTTGAGGGACACCATGCAGCAAAGACAATATTCTGGATACGAACGCTCTGCCCTGCGGAATTGCTCGCATAGCAAATGCCAGCATTCCCAGCAAGCTCTGCAACTCGCCCTTGGTCGTGACCTGGAAGACCGTGTACTTGTGGATGGTGTCTCTGATACGGTTGAGTTTATCAGTGGGCAAGCTGACTTGCATTGCGACTGAATCTAGGATTACTCCCAGAAAGGTGAGACACTTAGTTGGACCGACCGTTTTCTTGGGAGACACTGGCACCCAATATCAGTGAACAGTTTCAGCAATCTGACCAACTGGTCCGGCTCTTCCCTCGGGCGACTGAGCAGAAGAAAGTCATCCAAATATTGGATGACCTGGCTGCATCCAGAGACATTAACCAGCAGCCAGTGCAATGCCTGGGCCAGTTGGTCAAACAGCCACGGGCTGCTCTTGCATCCGACAGTCAACTTGGAAGCAAAATAATATGCACCCTGCCATTTGAGCCCGAACCATTGCCACTGGTCCCTGTGCAATGGCAGCAACTTGAAGGCATCTGTGATATCCGCCTTCGCCATCCAAGTCCCTGGGCCGAGCGCCAAGATGACCTGAATAGCCTGGTCTATGGAAGAATAGTGCATACTAAACTCCTCGGATGGAATGAGAGAGTTGATACTGGGGACAAGTGACCCGTGAGGATCCAACAAGTCAAATATCAGTCTCTTTTTCCCATTGAACTTGCCTGTTACCACCCCTACCGGACTGACCCTCCAAGACCTGAATGGAGAAACTAACAAGGGGCCAATCATATAACCTTTCATTAGCTCAGCATTTATTAATTCAGGGACAACAGCGGGATCGTTTACGGCAGACAGCAGATTGTCACATTCAAATGTGGCCTGCAGCAGTGTGACCATTCCGGCATGGAAGCCTCTGTCAAAACTATTGATCAACCACTGGACCCAATCTGGGTCCGGGTGATCCGCAAGCAGAGCGGCCAGGACTGGGGTACGTACCCCGCTTAGTCATGCTGGCCCTTTCTGCCTACATGCAGAGCCCGAATGTGCCCTGAAGCAGTAGAAGCAGACATGTAATAACCTGCAATTGCTAAAGTTGCACGAAGACATGTTATAGTTATTACAAATTTGTGAGCCTCCGAGATAGTGTACTGGACGGCCCAACTTATCCACGGAAGGAGCGGACCTGCTGAAACTGTCCGTGGAAGTGGAAGGTCTAGCGGCGCCCTGCTCGCCCTGTTGAGCCAGCCCTACACACCACGCCGTAGTATGCGTGATTGATTGACAGGCTGCACATGCGGGGAATTTGAGATTTGCGAAGTGGCTGCAGAACATCTGTGAATCTTCGATGCTCCAGTCCGTGAGGTACCCATCTTGGCTGAAGGCCGCCGCTGCCATGGCTGAGAAACTTCTATGATAATCGTAGAAATGGGTACCACCGTATTTGTATGCGTATTCAGTAACCCTCAGCAAATACAGGTCGAGCTCCTCTCTACGCTCCGGTCTGGCTGAGCATATCACCTCCCTGTATTTGCTGAAGGCAATCACAAACTCGTGGATATTTAGCTTCCGTTTCAGCCTGGTGTCCTTACTCTTAAGGACAACAGATAAGTCAGCGCACGCTACCGTTCTAGTGTCCTCAACGTCGAAGGCAGATAGCAACAGGGACGCCAAATTGATGTCCTTCCCTTCCAGTATGTCCTTTCTCAGGGCCACTGGGACAAAATGGACTGGTGACACCCTTGGTGGCCCAGAGCGCCTACCTGGGTTGCCTACCGGACAGGGGCAGACATCTGTGTAGGCGTTGGCGTCTGCAATGCTGCTGGAGCTGGGGGCCCCTGAATGCCCCTTCTCTCCAGAGAATCCAGCCTGCCCAACATGGAAGTCATCATTGCATGCAGTTCAGAGAGGGTGGACTGGCCCGAGGTCCCCTCCTGACTGTCGCCAGCCCCCTGATCCGCCATGAGGAGTTTGTATAACTCTGCTTTGCGGGCGGTTGCTGGAAATGGAATTGCCCTCTTGCGCAACTCCTCCATCAACTCCAAGCCCTGTAAGCTGCAGAGGAGGGCGTCCCTCGCACGTAGCTTCTAGCTGGTGTATCAGGGATGGACATCGGGTCCTCTATGTCTGACACGTGAGACATGACCTGTCCGGGCCGTAACGGGTGCCGGGGAAGAGAAAAAAAAAAACGGTAATCATGAGTGACCTGATATGAGAAACGTGTACCCCCCTCGCTGAGTACTGACTGACCTTACCACCACTGTAACACAACAGTAAGACGCCTGAAACAAACAGCAAATCGACTGTAACACCTGCGGACAACCGAATACATACTTAATATTAGCTTACAGCTGCAGGTGACTGCCCGTGCAATGTGGCTGAACCCAAGAGTGCTGACCGTAGTGCCAGTGCGACCCAGAGTACCACCTGAATAGTTTGAAACGAGGCCTGACCGTGAGTCTGACCGAGAATGTGTGCATGACGCGTATAGTCATGAATAACTAAACCGTCAACACCTCCTGACTGCGAGTCAAGATTACAGTGTGCACCGTTTCTAACTAACTAGCGATGGCTCTGAAGACGTGTCAGCAACCACCGCAGGCAAGTGGTCACCCTTGAAGAAGATCGCAGTGACCACTACCCGTGTAAACGAAATGCTCTGTATGCGTGACAGTAGCAATGATGCCTTGAACCCTATCTGACATGTCGAGTCAGATATACAGTAATTCAGGGCCTATGTGTAACAGCAGCAGTGCGTAACATTAACTAGTGTAACAGGAGTATTAAGCATTTGAACTGAAATGACGTGAACTAGCGTCTGCTAGCGAAAGTGATGACCACCGTGAAACGTGAATAAATACATGAACAACCGCCGTACGGTTGGTACTGACCGTAGCCAAGTTTGCAATGACCAGGAACGTACCGACCACCTAACTGGATACAGAACACCCAATCTGCAAGAGAAACTAACAGTGTTCTAACCATATGGGTTACGCGCCACCTACCACCTCTGACATATAAATGATGGCACCCCCTAACCCCCCCCCTAATGCCTGAAACTACCCCAACCCCACTAATTACTTGACTACCCCAAGCCTCCGACCCGGTATCCCGATATGCATGACCAGCCCCCCCCCCAAACCGAAGCCACAGTAATATGGATTATAGTATTATTAACTTACAAGCTGCCCCTCGTCTGCGACAGTGCTTGTGTCAGGAAACTGTGGCCTGACACCGGTGCACCATAAGCCAGCCCCTCATTACTGCATGGTACCAATACACTCTATAAGCCTAACACATTTCCTCACACACATTTTTTTCTTTTTTTTTCTTTTTTTTTTCTTTCAGCGCCACCTGCTGACCATCCGTGGAGCTATGCCGCCGGCTCACTGTCATGCTGTGACTCCGCCCGTTCAGAGCCCCGCGTTACATGTGAGACGCCGGCACAGGGCGTCTCCCAGCGCCTGCCATGCCGCCACCTGCCGCTGGATCCAGAGGCCGTGTTCACTGCGGCCAGCCCAGGCACGCGCTGCACCGTCGGACCGCCGCCTACATAACGCGCTGGGTGCCGGAGCCTGCCCGCCAAACGAGGGGAGCAATTGCAACAGACCAGGGCCCCAGTAAATGAAACCTGCCGGACACCCGGCACTTACCTGCACCACCACACACCTGACCCAGCGTACACAACGAAAGAACCCCCGCAATTTCGCCAACCCAGCATACGCCCAGAGGGAGGGGCCGATGGCTGTTAAATAGCCAAAGCCCCTCCCACAAATTCAGCCTGATAGGCTTCCCACGTGTCATCAGCAATTGACCCATGGATGTGTGGTCACTAACTGCTGTCCCTTAAGATGGGATCCCTAACTCTACCCCTGTACCTAGGCGGAGTGAAATGTTTTTTTGACAAGCATATATTTCTGTCACAAGTATACCGTATTTACGTTTGTACCAGACCAGTGCTGGAATCGTTATTCCAAACATTAGTACAGTGGTCCCTCAACATACGATGGTAATCAGTTCCAAATGAACTATCGCTTGTTGAAACCATCGTATGTTCAGGGATCCGTGCAATGTAAAGAATAGCAAGCTGTACTCACCTGTCCCCGCTGCTCCGGACCGTCTGCCCTGGATGTTGCGCTCCATTGCTGTATCCGTGTCCCCGTGATGTCCCTGCCGCTCCGGAACGTCTCTGCTGCCCGGGATCGTCGCTCTCATGTCACCGTCATCACGTCACTACGCACGCCGCTCCTATTGAATGACGGGACGGCGTGCACGGCGACGTGATGACGACGATGGAGAGCGCCGGCGATGGAGGGGATCCCGAAGAGGATGCTCTGGAGCCCTGAAGACAGGTAGGAGACCATCACCGGAGCACACGGGGCACCGTAAACGGCTATCCGGCAACAGCTGAAGCAGTCAGCGCTGCCGGATAGCTGTTTATGCGATGGCCCCGACATACAAAAGCATCGTATGGGGCCATCGTAGGTCGGGGGGTCACTGTATTAATATTTTTTGGTTGTGGGTAACCACGTTAATTGGTTGACATATTGTTGTTTCAGGATTTTAGTGGAATTAATAAAAGTTATATTTTAGTGTCTTTCTGTTACAGCTTTTAGTGTATTTTCCTCTGGACAGCTTTTGATAAATCTCCCCCATAATGTATTAATATTCTGTTTTATATAGAGCCATAATTGGCTCCCATGGAGGTATATAATCACAATTCCATACAGAGGTATGAGGAGTTTTCATTTTTAGTACAGAAATCTGTATGGCAGTTCAGTTGGATTCTGTTTGGAGTTTTTTTTCTAGAAGCATTGCATCTAGGGAAGAATATCTGGGTGCACAAAATCAGACTGACCCTGTACGGCAGGCCACACTAACTGGAATGGTCCATGCTGTACATGCTTCTCTGCAGTGTGCATCATCCCTGGGGGGCCCCTAGATTACTCAAAAAGACAACCCTATTTGCAGGTGATTTATGAGCCACTTAATTTCCACTAGGGTACATTTCGTGTGCATTGATTCTATACATACCGTATTGATGACCAGTTCTGTGGAGCTCGGGATATGAAAACAGGATATGAGAACGGTATATGAGGTCGGTACATGAGAATTTATGAATCGTTTTACCCCGTCTTTTTGCTGTTCTTTGGCGCTTTTCTTTGGCACAGTAATTTTTTGCGCCAAAGTTTTGAGACTTTTCATTTAGAAGTTTTTCTAAAAGAAAATACCAAGTCGTGATTTGAGTAGATATCATGCAGTGGTCAGGAATTTATGACGTGCGACTTCAGTTTGTCGCATCTTTTGGTGCAACTGTGCTAACAGAGGCACAAATCTACACCAGCCCTGACTTGACTTACTGGAAAACATTATTAAAAAGTCGCACATTTTGTCACACCGGTTAAAAAGTTCCAAGAAAGGTTGCAGAGGGGACACCATACTAAGTGGAATACTGAAGTAAGAAATGTGATCAGCACCATATTTATCATATGCCCTGCAATTTGGTGCAGGTACACAGTTTCCACCACACAAATTAATGGGGCAATAAGACGTGTACCTACACCACTCTTGATAAATCACCCAACAGCTTTTGCTCAGAGAATAGCTTCCCCTCCTCCCTATAGAATGACCACTGAAAAGGTCACAATTCATCTGATTAGGACAGCTCCTGTCTGCTGTTGTCTATGTCAATGGGTCCTGCCGTAAAGCATATCACTAAATGCTGTTAAATACAGGTCAGACAAGATGGCAGCCCCCATAATAAAGCATAAAAATTAAATAAAAAATTACAACCAGAAAAAAAAAATAACTATTAGAAAAAAATATATATTTCAGTATCTGGATCTAATTAGGAAAAAATAATTTACGTGACATATTCCTGTTAACAAAGATTCCATTGAAATTAAAAATGGACATGCACATGTTCTGCATAGAAGAAGGGTAAGCCTTCCATAACCCCTGGAATAGTATACAAAAGCACGAAAGAGATAGATTTTTGGGCTGCTGTTTAGCTCTTAGTTCATTGTAACAAAAACACAGCCTCTGAATGCAAAGTATAGTATATAAGAATGTGTCTATTCAATGACGGTGGGCATAGATATTGGAAATGGTAAAAGTCTGAAATATAAAACATTCTCTAACCTGTATTGACATAAATTATAATAATGCAATATTAAAGGATTTGTCCACAAACGCATTACAGACTAGTGACATACATGTCCAAAGCTGCAAATATGAAAGTATAATAAAGTATATCAAAGGTATGCATGGCCTTGCCAAATGACATTTGATTGAGCTTCCAGGCATTGACTGGAAGATAGAGTTCAAAAGCCAGATACTTTGCTGCTAAAGTAGTGAAACTACAACTCCCAGCGAGTATTCGTCTTTGAAAGGAGTTGTAGTTTTACAACAGCTGGATAACCATGGTTTGAAGATGACTGTATATAAAAAAAAAAAAAATACTTTCTTTCCATAGAATTGGATCTGCGTGTACATATATCAATATAATGTTATTTATTATCCCCTAATACTTTATAACTGTATATCAGCTATTTATTCCATTTTCTTTATTTTCTAGTTACTCTCTACTCCCTATAGAACACAATTACACATTACTGTAGCCATCTTTATACAGTGACCCCTCGACCTACGATGGCCCCGACATACGATAATTTCAACATGCGATGGCCTCTCAGAGGCCATCGCATGTTGAAGGCAGCATCAACATACGATGCTTTTGTATGTCGGGGCCATCGCATAAACGGCTATCCGGCAGCGCTGACTGCTTCAGCTACCGCCGGATAGCCGTTTACGGTACCCCGTGAGCTCCGGTGATGGTCATTCACCTGTCCTCGGGGCTCCGGCGCGTCTTCTTCAGGATCCTCTGCATCGTCGGCGCTCTCCATCGACGTCATCACATCGCTGCGCATGCCGTCCCGTCATCCAATAGGAGCGGCGTGCGTAGTGACGTGATGGTGGCGATGGAGAGCGAGGATGCCGGAGTGTGGGGGACACCTCGGGGACGCGGCGACAGCGATGGACGGCGACATCCCGGGCTGCGGTGACGAGCAGTGACGGTCCGGAGTGGCGGGGACAGGTGAGTACAACTTCCTCTAACAGTGGTCTACAACCTGCGGACCTCCAGATGTTGCAAAACTACAACACCCAGCATGCCCGGACAGCCAACGGCTGTCCGGGCATGCTGGGTGTTGTAGTTTTGCAACATCTGGAGGTCCGCAGGTTGTAGACAACTGTCCTACACTTTACATTGCACGGATCCCTCAACATACGATGGTTTCAACAAACGATGGTCCGTTTGGAACGTTGAGGGACCACTGTATAGATAGTTACATCCACAAAGTCCCCACTTAGTGCTTTGTATTATGCTTCTTTACTTATTTTCTGGATTTCACTCTACTATATAATTGTATTGTTGTTTTAGTTACCTACTAACACGAAGTCTCCTCTACCTGCTCATTGTTCCATGCTGAAAGCTATATGCTAATGTCTACACTACACCAGGTGCTAAACCGAAGTCAACTGAAGCATGGCATTTACACAACAGATGGGAAGATGGGAACATAAGCCAGCGCTATAGAACAGTTTAATCCTATCAACGACAGAGTGAAAGAAGCAGGAGGAATACATGTAAACGCGTACAACACAGTACACTAATGTTACTAATTTATGTGTGTTGCATTTTTAATACCCCCATATGTGCTTTGTGACAAGTCCGGGTAAACAGCTTTTACTGGATCTATCAAGTCTAGTAAAGTATATTCTTTTCCTGTTTTGTATTTAAATGAAAGATGTCAGGGTAAAAGCGGAAAAAGAATGCTGAAAAAAAACATTTATAAATATAAAATGCATGGTTATGCTAATATGTTCATCTACAGTATTTTTCGCCCTATAGGACGCACCAGCGTATAAGACGCACCCAATTTTTAGGGGCAAAATCTAAAAAAATAAAGATTTTGAACCCAATAGTGGTCTTCAACCTGCAGACTCCATCGCTGTCGCCGTGTCCCCGTCGCTCTGCTGCCGGCCTGCTGGTGAACGTCTCTGCTGCCGGCCGGGTATCCTCGCTCTCCGTCGCCGTCGTTACGCACGCTGACGCACGTACGCAAAGACGTGATGACGAGGAAGGAGAGCGCCGGCCATACAGGGAATCACTGAACGGAGAAGACACCGAGGAGGCAGGTAAGGTCCCTCCCGGTGTCCTGTAAGCACTAACCCGGCTATTCAGTCGGGCTGTTCGGGACCGCAGCGGTGAAATCCCGGCGGTCCCGAACAGCCCGACTGAACAGCCGGGTTAGTGTCACTTTCCCTTCAGACGCGGTGGTCAGCTTTGATCGCTGCGTCTGAAGGGTTAATACAGTGCATCATCGCAATCGGTGATGTCCTGTATTAGCCGCGGGTCCCGGCCGTTGATGGCCGCAGGGACCGCCGCGATAGGGGTGTATCCGCCGTATAAGACGCACCGACTTTTTCCCCCCAGTTTTGGGGAAGAAAAAGTGCGTCTTATACGGCAAAAAAATACGGTATCTATAATAGAAAAGACAGACAAATTCATCCTGACTTCTAATTAGACAAATCAAAATAAACATCTGGATCAACAACTCATCTGAGGTAATATTTAAATTGTAAAAGAAACAATAAACATATAAATATGTATCTGAGGTAATATAGAAATTGCAAAGGAAACAATTAATATATAAATATATATTGGAAAAGGACTTCTTTAAACAGAAACAAACAAACAAACCCTATTGAACTCCTTAAATGAATGAAAAGGTTTTGTAATATTTGTGGCCTATCCTTTTTATATGTCATTAATGTAAAGCCTGTGGTGGTGCGATTCCGGCATGCCCACAGATCAGCAGAGTGTCACATTTTCTTCATTGTACAGTACAGGTACAGTTCAGTAAAATGCGAGTCCAGCAATTGTCTCCCGCCCATTCTGCGAAGATGTGTGTGTAGAGACGCAGCTCATGCTGGGTGGCAACCAGGGGTCAAGTCCAGGCAAAAAAAAGTGTTGGAACTCACCCAAGATTTCCCCTCAAGGGTCCTGTAGGACTCCTGCTAATGGGAACAGTGTTCCTGCTGTGGAAAAAGTGCAGGAACTCGGTTCCCATGCGTTCCTGCAGGACTTGACCCTGTTGTCAACCATATGATGCCCAACGAGTTCTGTGCTCAAGCCCTTTTGCTGATGAACAGGACTCATGCATGTAACTATATTTGAATAAACTCCACTGGGTGCCATATGTAAGGAGATATTCTTCCTCACATGCAATGCCTCCAACGGAACATACCAAAGCTTATTTTTACACTTAAATCTCACATGAAAAATAGAACCATCTATATGCCCCAGTTTTAAATTGCAGGTTTATGAAAGTACAATTAAAGGGGTTATTCACCATAAGGGTATTTTAGTAGTACGTACTTGCCAGAACTGGCTATTTCATGTTGAATTTCGTTCTCTAAACTACACATCCCATAGTTCCATAGTTTGTAAGTATGAGGTCACCTTCCTCCCTCCCACACATCAGCCACCCCACCCATTGAAACACACCTGTGATACCTTTAATGCAATACACCAGTGTTTTCTAATCAGGGTGCCTACAGCTGTTGCAAAATTATCTTTCTCCCATCCAGCGGTCTCTCCATCCATTGAAGCAGGACAGACTCCCTCTGATCGCCTGACTAGTGATGTCAGGCCTTAACGCACTGCAACCTGGGAAATCCCGAGACCTGAGTAATGTTGGATGCTGTTAAAAATAAATATTGTGGCGATAATCACAGAAGAATTGTGGGACCACTGTCACACACAGGTATAGACACTACATTATGAACTACATTAACTTTACAGCCCCTGTAGCATAGTCAAATAATAAAAAAAAAATCATGGAATACCCCTTTAAGGCTCCATGCACTATTGTGTCTCGAGACATAAGAGGATCTGCAATCCAGTCATGCATGATGACATCCTTGCTTCTGAAATAACAGACAGCTATGATGAAGGCTTATACTTGACACAATAAGGCTATATTCACACGACTGAATGTCCACATGGAAAATTTCTACACAGACATTCCCCTGACAGCGTAGGACCACTCGGAAATGTGCCATCTCATAGACAGCAATGCATTTCTGTGTGGACTCCACAGAAAAATAGACCTGTCTATTCTTTGTGCGGACTCTGGAATAGACATGTGCTGTGTGCACAGCGCAATGGTATCCCATTGATATCGAGGGGACTCTTTGTGTGAGAGTCATACATGGACAGTCTTAGAGTAAGTTCACACGATGACATTTCTGTGCAGAATTCTAATGCGGAATTATGCACGGAAATTCCATAGTGTGAACATACTCTAAGACTGTCCATGTATGACTTTCCTCACAGTTACCATGTGTAAATGGTGCTCAGTAATATCTGTCGATACCAACAGTTTTATGCAAGTGATCTACTAGAACACACTTGCAAATGTATACCCTCTAGTGGAGAAAATGTAAATAGCAGGGAAACATTTTACAATAGTTTGAGTGAGATGGTAATGCATAAAAAGAGACAATGGTATAAAAGAGCTCAGTCTTTAACCCCTTAAGGACATAGGGCGTACAGCTACGCCCTGACGTCCTGGTACTTATGGACACAAGGCATACCTGGATGCCCGTGGGAATTTCGGTCCCTGCCACGCGCCAGGCAGGGACCGTACTGGGGTGACTGCTGATATCTATCAGCCGGAACCCCATGCAAATGCCCAGGGGGGGGGGGGGGGTCCTGAGATCCCCCCATGTCGGCGATCACCACAAATCTCCGCTAAATTCACACCGGCAATTTGCGGTGTTTCCGGTCAAATGGATCACATGTGACCCGATGACCCGGAGATACATGGTGATCGGGGTGTAGAATACACCACCAATCACCTCCTCTATGTATGGGGAGGTGGCAATTTTGTCACCCCCCCAAGGAGACTGCTATTTGTTCGGACCCAAAGTACGACCAATAGCATCAGGCAGAAGAGGGGTCAATGTCCCCTTCTTGCAGCTATGCCAGCCCACTGAGTTCAGTCAGCGGGCAGAGCTGTTAGAAGGAGCCAGGGACCCTCCTACGCCGAGATCTGTGCCCCTCAGGACTGAAGAAGTGTCCTCCTGTGTCCATTCATGGTGAGTTTTCTCTGCAGGGACAGGTAGGAGTTAAAAAAAAATATATATATATAAAGAAGTAAAAGTAAAAAAAATCCCCCCCGACCCTCTAATAGGTCCTCAAGGGTCCACGGCAGATTTTTTCTGTGTGACCTGGGCCCCATTAGGGGGTTCAGGGCGCTGCATCTCGCCCCCTTCCCCCCAATTTTGTTTGGGCCACAGCATTCCCCCCCCCCCCATATAACGGTGTGTGAGTTATAATCACACACTGTTATATATATAAATGTTACACCAAGCACACACACTACATACTCCCCCCCCCACACACACACACATCCTCCCCCTCGCCACCATAGAAAAAAGGCGATGGCTCGCCGGGCATTTTCCGTGGAGGAGGCATATGCTTTACTTGCCTCCTACTCCGAATCTGCCAGTGAGGACGAGGAAGATCCTACTTTTCTGTGTTCTTCCTCGTCCTCTTCATCATCTAGCACTGATGATGAGCCCCCTGTACAGTGGTGGAGATGCCGCCAGGCAAGGCCACGCACCCCCCATGATAGTGACCCAGTGGCTGACACTAGTATGAGCATCCATGCCACTCGTAATAGGAGTCCGCCCCCCCAGACAAGCGTACCGGTTCCCGCTTCTGGTGAACCTGTCTGAAGACCCCTAGAGGGTTATCAGCCACGGATTCCTGAGTTTCTTGGCGACTCAGGAATCCGGATTGACAGCTTTGTCAATCTAATGGTGGAACAGACGAATCTGTATGTCCAACAGATCATCGCCCACCACCCTGATTCTTTTTTGGCCAGGCCCAATGGATGGTACGCCATTGATGCAGCCGAAATGAGGAAATTTTGGGGCCTTGTGCTGCATATGGGCCTAGTCAAAAAACCAAGAGTCAGGCAGTACTGGAGTGGGGACATCCTCTACCAAACCCCACTCTACGGTATGGCCATGGCATGAGGACAGTTCGCGGCCATTCGGAAATTACTGCATTACGCTGATAATGTGGCTTGTCCCCCCGAGGTGATCCCGCCTATGACCGGCTTTACAAAGTGAGGCAGGTCATCGATCACTTTGGGGCCAAATTTTAGGAGGCATACGTACTCCTCAGGGAGCTCTTGGTAGATGAGTCTCTTATCAGTTTTGAGGGGAGACTCATCTTCCGCCACTATATTCCCTCGAAGCAGGTGAGGTATGGCGTGAAACTCTACAAACTTTGTGAGAGTACCTCGGACGAGATTCCCGTATTGAACCCCCAGAATGTCTCCGGGTGTTAGAGGGAAAATCGTTTGGGACCTTGGGCACCCATTTCTGGATAAGGGTTACCACCTTTACGTGGTCAACTTTTATACAAGCATCGCTCTGTTCACATCCCTTGCCACCAGATACACGTCCACTTGTGGGTCCGTGTGGAAGAACCAGAGAGGCCTCCCTCTAAATTTTATCCAGACACCTATGCCCAAGGGTGAGTCCTGTACCCTTACCTATGGAAACCTGTTGCTGGGATAAGAGGAATAAGAGGGATGTCCTTATGCTGACTACAATCCATGGTAACGGCAGCTCACTTGTCCCTGTGCAAGGTACCACAACAACGGTCCTCAAGCCCGATTGTATTCTGGACTACAATCGGTTTATGGGGGAGTTGATCTTTCTGATCAAGTTCTCAAGCCATACATGGCCATGCGGAAAACACGGATATGGTACAAAAAGTTGCAGTCTACATGGTACAGGTTGCCTTGTACAACTCTTTTGTACTGTACCAGTACGCTGGCAACACAGGGACATTCCTCCAGTTCCAAGAAGAAGTCCTAAAGGCCCTGATCTTTGGCGACCGGGAAAGAGCATGCCGGAGTTCAAAAGGAACTGTAAATATAGGTGCCAGGATAACTATTGGAAGGATTAAGATTTTTTTTATAGAAGTAATTTACAAATCTGTTTAACTTTCCGGAGCCAGTTGATATATATAAAAAAAGGTTTTGCCTGGAATACCCCTTTAAGGCTCACTGTACCCCTTGTTATGTTTCTTGAGGGGTGTAGTTTCCAAAATAGTATGCCATGTGTTTTTTTTTTTTTGCTGTCCTTGCACCATAGGGGCTTCCTAAATGGGACATGCCCCCAAAAACAATTTCAGAAAAATGTTCTTTCCAAAAGCAAAATGTGACTCCTTCTCTTCTGAGCAATGTAGTGCGCCCGCAGTGCACTTGACGTCCACAAATAGGGTATTTTTATACTCAAAAGATATGGGGTTACACATTTTGGGGGGCATTTTCTCCTATTACCCCTTGTAAAAATGAAAAATTTGGAGGAAAACCAGCATTTTTGTGAGAAAAAAAATCATTTACACATCCGAAATTAACGAAAAGTTGCTAAACACCTGTGGGGTATTTAGGCTCACTGTACCCCTTGTTACTTTCCTTGAGGGGGGTAGTTTCCAAAATACTATGTCATGTGTTTGCTGTTATGACACCATAGGGGCTTCCTAAATGTGACATGCCCCCCAAAAACCATTTCAGAAAAACTCATATGTAGAAGCATCCCAGAGTTCTTAATGCTTTAAGTGACTTTGGTCAGATGGGCAAAAAATGCTCTGGTCCTTAAGGTGAAAATGGGCTTGGTCCTTAAGGGGTTAACAATGTAATATCTAACAATAGGCATTTAATTTGTTTGCAACATTGTTGTGTTGTTGTAGTATGGTTGTCAAAGTCATTTAAAATCTGTCTGTAACATTACCATACATGAGGAAAACATTTTCTGACATTTCCAATTATACAAAAGTGTTTGGATGTTCTGTATAAAATGAAATAATGTAAATTAAGAAAGACCAAAGTAATGAAGTGAATGGGTGGATTGCAGAACCACGACAGGCTATCAAACTTTGGGTCCATTCAGTATGGAATAAAAGATACATTAAAGGGGTCCCTAATACATCTTTTTTTTTTCAATTCTTTATTTTCGAATATTGCAATACAACAGAACATACAAATGTAGTATGAAGTACTTTACATAATGCTAATCAAGAAGAAAGAAAAAGAGAGAAAAGCAAGATAAAGGGGTCGTGTGGGCTAGGCCCCAGGTAACATTTAAAAAGACCATTGGGCTCCTGTGTTGATGTATCATTGTAAAATCAATAAGACAAATCTATCAAGAGTATTGGCCAACATCTACTCAAGACATACATAAAACAGAAGGTCAGTCATGCCTATAAGCATCCTATAAGTCTGAGGTGTTGTCACCTAGGAGCCCAGTTAATTAGGTGGAACTGTAATAGGAGTATGGTACTGAACATAGTAGGGTCAATGAACATGAGCACAATGTGTCAGAGCATTGACGGAGAAGAAAGAAAGAGGAGAAATGAAAAGGCGTAGGAATTCTCCAAGGTGGGAGGCAGAAGAAAGAGAAAATAGGGAGAAAGAGAGACGAGTGGAGGATAAAGAATAGATGTTAGGTTTTTGGTCGTGGGTGAGGAGGTGGAGAGGGGGGGAAGGGTGGGCTGGGAAAGAGGGGGGGGGGGAGTTGTCTATGGGGTCATTTGCTGGAACCCAGTTGCTATGTCTGATGCGAGAGAGGGAGAGCAGTGTCAGCATCACGAAAGCCCAGCCAAGGAGCCCATATACTCCAGTATCTGTCATGTGAGCGATCACTTCAACTGGAGAGCTCCTCCATTCTACACAACTGGGAGACCTTAGAGATCCATTGTTGAACTGTAGGAGGTGTTTCATCTAACCAATGTAGTGGAACTAATGCCTTGGCTGCAGTTAGCAAGTGTGCAATCAGAGACCTCTTCGACAAGGTGCAATCCCTAGTCGATAAGCCCAAGAGAACCACCTCTGGTGAGAGAGGGACATGCCGTCCCATCACCTTATCTATGATGAGATTCACTTCACTCCAGTAAGACGTTATCCTGGGGCATGACCACCAAATGTGAGACAAAGAGCCCACGCCCCCATGGCATCTCCAGCACGCAGGGGAAGCACTCAGACCCCAATGATATAATAATTCGGGCGTCCTATACCATCTGGCTACTAGTTTATAATGACCTTCTTGTAGCTTGACGCACCTAGAGAAGCCATGGGAGCCTGTTAGAATGGATTTCCTCTCTTGGTCCGTGAACTTGCGCCCCAACTCTTCCTCCCAGGATCTCAAGTACAACAGGTCAGAAGTTTGCCTCTCATCTCTCAAACAGGCATTAAATGTGGAAAATTTTGGCTTGTAGTTCGGTGAGAGTTGCATCAACTTATCTATCCAGGTCGGGTTTTCACCAATGACATACACCTTTAGAAATGCAACACACATCTCCCTGAGCATATGAAGATGTAGAAAGTTAGTTTTAAGGTGTGGGACTATTGTGGATAGTGTCTCAACTGTGGGTGGTTGATTTTGGGCACATAGGGTTTTGACAGGGACGTGTTGAAAATGGGACCATAAGTCGTCCGCCTCTTGCATGTCAGGGTGAACTGCATAAGGAATCAGAGAACTTGGAAAGCATGGAGAAATCAGTGTTTTTCCGTGGTTTCCTTGTGTTGTGCCTTTATCATAAGCTCTTTTGATAGTGAGTGTACCTTTCAACAGGGGATTATTAACATGTGAGAGGGAGCGGCGTGTAGGCAGCCAGACATGACGGTCCACCCCAAAGCCTCGGGAAGTCATTTGGGAGCATTCAAGTTCTGAGCTACCCAGTAGGCTAGTTCCAGCAGTGATCTCAACCCATCTATGAATATGGTTAGCTGTATAAAGCATAGAAATGTCTGGCATACCTTAGATCTAGTGAGAAGGGAATGTGCTAAACGTGGGCGCTTCCCTGACCAAAGGAAAGCCCCAAAGAGCCGTTTCCACTGCAGGAGATACCATTTAGGTAGCTCTATGGGTACCATGCGCAGTAAGTAGAGTATGGACGGTACAATGTATGTCTGTAGGAGGTTGCGTCGCCCCACCCATGAAAGGAAGGGTAACTTGTAGGAGTCAATTTTATTCTTCATTTTAGTCAGTAGGGGTGCATAGTTAAGGTCAAACAAGTTGCTCAGCGACGAGGGAAGGGCTATGCCCAGGTATGTGATGTGTTTAGATGGCCATCTATAAGACGAGGAAGATTGTAGACTCGAGGCTATACGAGGGGGTATCGTGATGTTCAGTATCTCCGTCTTACTATAATTTACTTTGAAATTGGATAGGGTTCCATACTCTTCAATAACACATTGGACACGAGGCAGGGCTTCAGTAGGATTAGTGATCATTATGAGCAGATCGTCAGCGAATGCTGCCGTAAGATGAGGCCTATCCCCTATTTGCAATCCCCTAATCGCCTCATCCTGCCTCAAGGCCTGGAGAAGAGTCTCCATCACGAGGACGTACAGTGACGGTGATAGGGGGCACCCTTGTCGCGTCCCATTACATATGGGGAAAGGTTCAGAAAGAGTGCCATTGACCCTAACCCGTGCGCTGGGTTCACTATATAGGGACATGATAGCTCGGACGAAGCGATCAGGGATGCGATATTTGGTTAACACCTTGGTCATGTAGTCCCACGCTACCCTATCAAACGCCTTCTCGGCATCTGTGCCGAGAAGGAGTAGAGGGATCTTTTTTTGTGTGGCATAGTGAATAGCGTGCATGACTCGTAATGCGTTATGCTTCCCCTCCCTGCCCTTCACAAAACCAGTCTGGTCCACATGAATGAGGCCAGGGAGGAGAGGGCGAAGTCTCATGGACAACAGCTTAGCCCAGATCTTTAGGTCCATAACTCGAGCACAGTAGAGGGTCTTTACCTTCTTTTGGTAGAATAGTGATGTGTGCCTCTAGGGATTGGGGCGGCAAATGGGTGCCTCCAAGTAACGCGTTGCACCACTGAGTAAGCCGAGGCAGCAGAACTGAGCCCAACTTTTTATAGTATTGTAAGCTCAGGCCATCTGGTCCCGGGCTCTTCCCTATGGGGAAGGACTTTATTACTGCCTCAACATCCTCAGCAGTGCAAGGCTCCAGCAATGTTTCCCCTTCCAGTGTGGTGAGGGTGGGTAGATTCAATCGGTCCAAGAAAGTTTGGATTGCCTGCGTGCGTGGCAATGGCATGGGGTTTGTTGGGTGTATGTTATAAAGAGAATAGTAGAAGTCCCGGAAAGCCGTTGCTATAGGGCCAGTGTCTACGTGTTGGGTACCATCCGGCTCCACAATCCTGTCAATGTGCGTTTTCTCTCTACGTTTTTTGATCATGGCCGACATAAGTCGTCCCCCTTTATTCCCATGTAAAAACAATTTTTGTTGAAAACGTATGACCTGGTCGCTATGCTGTTTTGATAATATGTCTTTTAGTTGTTCCCTAAGGGAAGTCAAAGTCGGGTAGTTTCCGTCAACATCGGAATTCCCAGTTAACTGAGAGGAAGACTTTTCCATGTCAGCAATGTCTGCCAATAATTGAGTGATTCGCGCCGTCCTTTCTCTCTTTACCTTGGAGCCCAGTGATATGAGGAGACCCCTTACATAGGCCTTATGGGCCTCCCAAGTGATTGTGGGGGAGACATCTTGTGTGGTATTTATGTCAAAGTATTTAGCTATTTGAGACGAGAGCTTAGCAAGTTCTATGTCGTCAGATAGCAACGACTCATTCAGTCGCCATGTCCTAGCCCTATTGGGTATGTGCGGTAGGGCGAGATTTGCTTGTACTGGGGCGTGGTCAGATAACGTCCGCGATCCTATGTCGGACGAGTGGATCGTGGGAAGCAGGCTATGATGACAAAAGATGTAGTCCAGTCGGTGAGAGGACTTATGGGGCGCAGAGTAGAATGAGTATGTCCGTTCCGTCGGATGCATCGCTCGCCACACGTCACTCAGTTCCATGTCATGTAATCGGTTGCGAAGTGTGCGGATAGCAAGGTTTGAGGTGTAAGTTTTAGTAGACGAGGTGTCAAGAGATGGGTCTAATGGGAGGTTTAAGTCCGCACCAAGTATTATGGGGCCTTCAGCAAAGGACCTCAACTTATCAAGGGTTTTTAACAGCCAGGGGACCTGTTTTTTGTTAGGGGTGTACAATGAGGCTAAGGTGTATGTCATGGATCCAACCTTACCTTTAACAAATAGGGACCTGCCATCTCCTCCATCATGGACAGCGATTAGAGTGAATGGGACATCCTTCTGTATTGCAATAGTGACCCCACGGGAGGAAGAGTTGGAGCTGCAACTGTGGAACCAATGCAAGAAATTATTAATGGGTAGTTTAGGGACCCTTCCCTGTTTGAAATGAGTCTCCTGTAAAAAAAGGAAGTCAACCCCTTCTCTAGCTAGCAACGTGAAGATGCTATGTCTCTTGCATGGTGAGTTAAACCCCTTCAAGTTATATGTGAGGAATTTCAGTGTGTTCATCGGAAAAGAAATCTACGGTTTCCTCAGGTGGTAAGGATATCTATCGACCCGGGGAGGATGCTGAATATGTGGGTAGGGAAGTGGGAGTAGGGTAGGATGTTGTGGGTAGGTGTGAGTGAGTGCGAGTAGGAGAGTGGAGAATGAGGAAAGGGGGAAAGAGAAAAGCAAGGACAGAGGAAGAAAACAGTAAGACAAGCGGTCCTTTCCAGAGAGGTGGGACCGTGATAGTGACAAAATTAATTATCAGATCAATGAATTATCAGCCAAGGCCAAAAATTCAAGTGGGTGGGAGACGGAGGGATTCCTGAACCGACAGCCGGTCCGAGGCCGACCGTGAATCTTTCTGCTTACATATAAACACTAACAAAACAACGGCATACAATGAAAAGTACCGAATAAACACTTGCCTACAACTAATGCTGGGCTACTGTCACTCCGTGGGAACCATCATTAGGAGTAGCCCCTGAGGTGCGTGCAGCGACCACATAGTGGCCTATGATCACCGGGGGGGGGGGGGGAAGGGGGGGAGGTGGAGGATCGAGTGACGGGGAGGAGTGTAGGGGAGGTTGGGGGGGGGAGGAAGTGAAAATAGGGGGGGGGGACGGATGGGGGGGGGGGGGGGACGGATGGGGGGGGGGGGGCAACGGAGGAGGAGGGGGAAGGGTTAGGGCCGCCAGGCTCGCAAGTGGTCCGAGTAAAGAGAAAAGAAAAGAAAAAACCCTTAATATAAAGAAAACAGTAAACATTTGGAATAGCAAAATAAAATATTCACAATGTGGACATCCTCAGAGAGTCACCCACAGCAATGCTAGGCAGGCATGAGGAACCTCACCATATCGACCACAGGATGAACAGGAACATTTCCCCATTGGGTGTTGAACTAATGAGCCATTGACTAGCGCCCCACATCCTCTATAGGAAGCATGAGCAGTCCTGTGGGTACTAATAGATGGTAGCATTTATGTGAGTCAGCGAAAGTCCACATCACGATGACAGGCAACATAATAAAAACGACTTATGGGAATCCAGGAACACTGAAGCTGGCATGAGATCACAACCCCTGCTGTCCATCCCAATCCCCCTCGCCCCTCCGGGATGGTGCTGCCCCGGTACACCACAGCAACCACCACAGTCCAGCAAAGCCACTTTAGCCAGAGGGCTAATAAAGTGATAAACCTACTAACCGTAAGAGTCCAGAATGTACCTTGAAAAGGTAAGGGGCTACTGTTCAATCAACCGGAGGACGATACCTTAAGGCAAGGAGTTATAAAACTAGGGCAAGTGTCCTTGTCTGTGTTCTTCAGGTAGAGGAATAGTCAGATCTCTGGTGAGCCTTTTGTTGCTTCTTCTGCTTGGGAGACTTGAAACGTTCCACTTTCGACCACTGCGACATCTTGGGTAAGGCAGGTAGTGTATGACTGAGCTGGACCGGTAGCCACGACGGGACCTCGATCTTTTCAATTCCTAAGAAAGGCCACAGCTTCTCCAGCTCTTCAGGGTCGCGTATAGCGAGACGTCTCCCGTCCTTCAGCACTGAGAGACCAAAAGGATACAGCCAGGTATAGGATGCATTGATCTCCCTGAGACGTTGAAGCAGGGGATTCAGTAGTCGGCGTTTAGCCAGTGTAGATGGTGCAATGTCCTGAAATAATTTCACCGCCACTCCCTCGTGGAGGATGGAGTCGGCTTCTCTGTTTGCTTTCAGGATCGCAGCCGTGTTCAGGTAGCTAAGAAGACCGCATATGATATCCCTGGGTGGTTCGGA
The DNA here is from genome assembly GCF_029499605.1 of Hyla sarda. Taxonomy (NCBI): domain Eukaryota; kingdom Metazoa; phylum Chordata; class Amphibia; order Anura; family Hylidae; genus Hyla; species Hyla sarda. The sequence goes on from NC_079191.1 coordinate 333,607,485, forward strand.
CGGTTTCGGCTTAGGCCTCAGCGCTCTATGCACTCTTTCTATGATCACCTCTTCAGCCCTCTCGCTCCCTAGCAAGGATGCGAAAATCTGGCGGGTCACTGCTGGTAAGGAGTCCGCCGCGAACATCTCCGGGACCCCTTTTATTCTGATATTCCGGCGCCTGCTGCGGTTCTCTTGATCTTCAAGGAGTAAGAATGCCCTATTAAGCTGGGTCTCCTGTGCCCTTAGGTGGTGAGAAGCAGAGTCACAGAAGGAGACAGTGTCGGTAAGTGCATTTTCTAGGTGTTCGGTGCGATAGCCCACCTGTTTCACATCTGTCTTGATCTCCACAAGTTCCTGCAGTAGCGGCGCCATTGCTGCTTGTATGGCCTTAGTCACCGCTTGTTGCACCGTCTTCCTAATGAGGGCCTTAGTGACCGACAGTCGCGTATCTTCCCTACCAGAGTCATTGAAGTTCCCCGGGAGGCTTTCTCTATCAGACCCGTCCTCTCTTTCTGCATCACTTACAAGCGCGGCGGTCGGCGCCATCTTGGAGGGCCGTGCTGGGCTCTGCTCCGGTTTTCTTTTCAGAAATGCGGCCATGTCCGATTGATTATTTCGGGTCTTGGTCGGTCCAGGAGTGGCACCGGACTTTGTGTCATCATGTTTGCCCATTTTGGCAGGTATTTATGAGCCGTGTAGGTCAGCTTAGGACTCAGGCTGTGGAGAGCAGCGCGTTCATACGGCCATCCAGCTCAGCGGTCAGGCTCCGCCCCCCTTCCCTAATACATCTTATCCCCTAGCCAAAGGATCACATGGAACCCGCTGCTGGAGACCCCCACAATATGTTATTCAGCACCCACCTTTACGATCTCTCCACAGCGCTGGAGGCTCCTATTGTGCAGCGTGACGACCACAGTGTTACGCCGAGCGCTCCGGGTCCCCGCTCCTCCCCGGAGCGCTCGCTACACTCTCTCCGCTGCAGCGCTCCGGTCAGATCCACTGACCCGGGGCGCTGCGATTCTGCCTCCAGCCGGGATGCGATTCGCGATGCGGGTAGCGCCCGCTCGCGATGCGCACCCCGGCTCCCGTACCTGACTCGCTCTCCCTCGGTCCTGTCCCGGCGCGCGCGGCCCCGCTCCCTAGGGCGCGCGCGCGCCGGGTCTTTGCGATTTAAAGGGCCACTGCGCCGCTGATTGGCGCAGTGATTCCAATCAGTGTCTTCACCTGTGCACTTCCCTATATCACCTCACTTCCCCTGCACTTCCCTGCCGGATCTTGTTGCCATTGTGCCAGTGAAAGCGTTTCCTTGTGTGTTCCTAGCCTGTGTTCCAGACCTCCTGCCGTTGCCCCTGACTACGATCCTTGCTGCCTGCCCCGACCTTCTGCTACGTCCGACCTTGCTTCTGTCTACTCCCTTGTACCGCGCCTATCTTCAGCAGCCAGAGAGGTGAGCCGTTGCTAGTGGATACGACCTGGTCACTACCGCCGCAGCAAGACCATCCCGCTTTGCGGCGGGCTCTGGTGAAAACCAGTAGTGACTTAGAACCGGTCCACTAGCACGGTCCACGCCAATCCCTCTCTGGCACAGAGGATCCACTACCTGCCAGCCGGCATCGTGACAGTAGATCCGGCCATGGATCCCGCTGAAGTTCCTCTGCCAGTTGTCGCTGACCTCACCACGGTGGTCGCCCAGCAGTCACAACAGATAGCGCAACAAGGCCAACAGCTGTCTCAACTGACCGTTATGCTACAGCAGTTACTACCACAGCTTCAGCAGTCATCTCCTCCGCCAGCTCCTGCACCTCCTCCGCAGCGAGTGGCCGCTCCTGGTCTACGCCTATCCTTGCCGGATAAATTTGATGGGGACTCTAAGTTTTGCCGTGGCTTTCTTTCCCAATGTTCCCTGCATCTGGAGATGATGTCGGACCTGTTTCCCACTGAAAGGTCTAAGGTGGCTTTCGTAGTCAGCCTTCTGTCTGGAAAAGCCCTGTCTTGGGCCACACCGCTCTGGGACCGCAATGACCCCGTCACTGCCTCCGTACACTCCTTCTTCTCGGAAATCCGAAGTGTCTTTGAGGAACCTGCCCGAGCCTCTTCTGCTGAGACTGCCCTGTTGAACCTGGTCCAGGGTAATTCTTCCGTTGGCGAGTATGCCGTACAATTCCGTACTCTTGCTTCAGAATTATCCTGGAATAATGAGGCCCTCTGCGCGACCTTTAAAAAAGGCCTATCCAGCAACATTAAAGATGTTCTGGCCGCACGAGAAATTCCTGCTAATCTACATGAACTTATTCACCTAGCCACTCGCATTGACATGCATTTTTCCGAAAGGCGTCAGGAGTTCCGCCAAGATATGGACTCTGTTCGCACGAGGCGTTTCTTCTCCTCGGCTCCTCTCTCCTCTGGTCCCCTGCAATCTGTTCCTGTGCCTCCCGCCGTGGAGGCTATGCAGGTCGACCGGTCTCGCCTGACACCTCAAGAGAGGACACGACGCCGCATGGGGAACCTCTGCCTGTACTGTGCTAGTACCGAACACTTCCTGAGGGATTGTCCTATCCGTCCTCCCCGCCTGGAAAGACGTACGCTGACTCCGCACAAAGGTGAGACAATCCTTGATGTCTACTCTGCTTCTCCACGTCTTACTGTGCCTGTGCGGATGTCTGCCTCTGCCTTCTCCTTCTCTACTGTGGCCTTCTTGGACTCTGGATCTGCAGGAAATTTTATTTTGGCCTCTCTCGTCAACAAGTTCAACATCCCAGTGACCAGTCTCGCCAGACCCCTTTATATCAATTGTGTAAACAATGAAAAATTGGACTTAAGAGGCGCCTATAACCTCATCCGCATCAGAGAGGGGGATGAGTGGAAAACAGCATTTAACACCAGAGATGGACACTTTGAGTATCTGGTCATGCCCTTTGGCCTGTGCAACGCCCCTGCTGTCTTCCAAGACTTTGTTAATGAAATTTTTCGTGATCTGTTATACTCCTGTGTTGTTGTATATCTGGATGATATCCTAATTTTTTCTGCCAATCTAGAAGAACACCGCCAGCATGTCCGTATGGTTCTTCAGAGACTTCGTGACAATCAACTCTATGCTAAAATTGAGAAATGTCTGTTTGAATGCCAATCTCTTCCTTTTCTAGGATATTTGGTCTCTGGCCAGGGACTACAAATGGATCCAGACAAACTCTCTGCCGTCTTAGATTGGCCACGCCCCTCCGGACTCCGTGCTATCCAACGCTTTTTGGGGTTCGCCAATTATTACAGGCAATTTATTCCACATTTTTCTACCCTTGTGGCTCCTATCGTGGCTTTAACCAAAAAAAATGCCGATCCCAAGTCCTGGCCTCCTCAAGCGGAAGACGCCTTTAAACGACTCAAGTCTGCCTTTTCTTCGGCTCCCGTGCTCTCCAGACCTGACCCTTCCAAACCCTTCCTACTGGAGGTTGATGCCTCCTCAGTGGGAGCCGGAGCTGTTCTTCTACAGAAAAATTCTTCCGGGCATGCTGTCACTTGTGGGTTTTTTTCTAGGACCTTCTCTCCGGCGGAGAGGAACTACTCCATCGGGGATCGAGAGCTTCTAGCCATTAAATTAGCACTTGAGGAATGGAGGCATCTGCTGGAGGGATCAAGATTCCCAGTTATTATTTACACCGACCACAAGAACCTCTCCTACCTCCAGTCTGCCCAACGGCTGAATCCTCGCCAGGCCCGGTGGTCTCTGTTCTTTGCCCGGTTTAATTTTGAGATTCACTTTCGTCCTGCCGATAAGAACATTAGGGCCGATGCTCTCTCTCGTTCCTCGGATGCTTCAGAAGTTGAACTCTCTCCGCAACACATCATTCCACCTGACTGCCTGATCTCCTCTTCTCCAGCCTCCATCAGGCAAACTCCTCCAGGAAAGACCTTTGTTTCTCCACGCCAACACCTCGGAATCCTCAAATGGGGTCACTCCTCCCATCTCGCTGGTCATGTGGGCATCAAGAAATCTGTGCAACTCATCTCCCGCTTCTATTGGTGGCCGACTCTGGAGACGGATGTTGTGGACTTTGTGCGAGCCTGCACTATCTGTGCCCGGGATAAGACTCCTCGCCAGAAGCCCGCTGGTTTTCTTCATCCCCTGCCTGTCCCCGAACAGCCTTGGTCTCTGATTGGTATGGATTTTATTACTGATTTACCCTCTTCCCGTGGCAACACTGTTATTTGGGTGGTCGTTGATCGATTCTCCAAAATGGCACATTTCATCCCTCTTCCTGGTCTTCCTTCAGCGCCTCAGTTGGCTAAACAATTTTTTGTACACATTTTTCGTCTTCACGGGTTGCCTACGCAGATCGTCTCGGATAGAGGCGTCCAATTCGTGTCTAAATTCTGGAGGGCTCTCTGTAAACAACTCAAAATTAAATTAAATTTTTCTTCTGCATATCATCCCCAGTCCAATGGACAAGTAGAAAGAATTAACCAAGTCTTGGGTGATTATTTGCGACATTTTGTTTCCTCCCGCCAGGATGACTGGGCAGATCTCCTTCCATGGGCCGAATTCTCGTATAACTTCAGAGTCTCTGAATCTTCCTCCAAATCCCCATTTTTCGTGGTGTACGGCCGTCACCCTCTTCCCCCCCTCCCTACCCCCTTGCCCTCTGGTCTGCCCGCTGTGGATGAAATTTCTCGTGACCTTTCCATTATATGGAGAGAGACCCAAAATTCTCTCTTACAGGCTTCATCACGCATGAAGAAGTTCGCGGATAAGAAAAGAAGAGCTCCTCCCGTTTTTTCCCCTGGAGACAAGGTATGGCTCTCCGCTAAATATGTCCGCTTCCGTGTCCCTAGCTACAAGTTGGGACCACGCTATCTTGGTCCTTTCAAAATTTTGTGTCAAATTAATCCTGTCTCTTACAAACTTCTTCTTCCTCCTTCTCTTCGTATCCCTAATGCCTTTCACGTCTCTCTTCTTAAACCACTCATCCTCAACCGTTTTTCTCCCAAATCTGTTCCTCCCACTCCTGTTTCCGGCTCCTCGGACATCTTCTCTGTCAAAGAGATCTTAGCCTCTAAAAAGGTCAGAGGGAAAACTTTTTTTTTAGTGGACTGGGAGGGTTGTGGTCCTGAAGAGAGATCCTGGGAACCTGAGGACAACATCCTAGATAAAAGTCTGCTCCTCAGGTTCTCAGGCCCTAAGAAGAGGGGGAGACCCAAGGGGGGGGGGTACTGTTACGCCGAGCGCTCCGGGTCCCCGCTCCTCCCCGGAGCGCTCGCTACACTCTCTCCGCTGCAGCGCTCCGGTCAGATCCACTGACCCGGGGCGCTGCGATTCTGCCTCCAGCCGGGATGCGATTCGCGATGCGGGTAGCGCCCGCTCGCGATGCGCACCCCGGCTCCCGTACCTGACTCGCTCTCCCTCGGTCCTGTCCCGGCGCGCGCGGCCCCGCTCCCTAGGGCGCGCGCGCGCCGGGTCTTTGCGATTTAAAGGGCCACTGCGCCGCTGATTGGCGCAGTGATTCCAATCAGTGTCTTCACCTGTGCACTTCCCTATATCACCTCACTTCCCCTGCACTTCCCTGCCGGATCTTGTTGCCATTGTGCCAGTGAAAGCGTTTCCTTGTGTGTTCCTAGCCTGTGTTCCAGACCTCCTGCCGTTGCCCCTGACTACGATCCTTGCTGCCTGCCCCGACCTTCTGCTACGTCCGACCTTGCTTCTGTCTACTCCCTTGTACCGCGCCTATCTTCAGCAGCCAGAGAGGTGAGCCGTTGCTAGTGGATACGACCTGGTCACTACCGCCGCAGCAAGACCATCCCGCTTTGCGGCGGGCTCTGGTGAAAACCAGTAGTGACTTAGAACCGGTCCACTAGCACGGTCCACGCCAATCCCTCTCTGGCACAGAGGATCCACTACCTGCCAGCCGGCATCGTGACACACAGGGCCGGAGTATCGTGACGTTACAACTCCAACCCCAGTGTGATGTCACACCCCGCCCCCTCAATGCAAGTTTATGGGAGGGGGAGTGATGGCGCTGCAGAGAGCTCGCAAAGGTGGAAGATCTGAAGCCATTAGGCTGTGTTTGCATGTTAAATTTTTACTGCATTTTTTTTAAACATCTTTACTGCCTTATGGCTGTTTCTTGTCATGTTGGGCAGAAATATATGCAGCCCTGAACTCCCCCTACAACCTCCATCCCTGCCTACTTGACAATCTGGCCTTAGTGACAGAAACATAACTGGATGATAGTCCTTGTACTGCATAAGTGTTAGACTTAGCGAAACCAAAACAATAAAGTAAAAGACAGTACAGAGGTCAGGGAAAAGGTCAGGACACAAAGGTTAACCAAAGCAAAAACCAGAAAACAAAACTCTAAGGCAATAACCAAACTGATGAACAAACTAATAGAGAGCAGACAAACAAGCCAGGTCCAGACTGAAATAGCAACAAGGTACCATAACGACAGGCAGAGAATAGTTGGATCACAAGCAAAAGAAGTCTAAGCAGATAAACAGGTGATCACAGATAAAAAGCTAGAGACAGGATAGAGACCAATATCATAGACAAAAAGCACAGGCAAGACTGAGCTTTTATAGCTCACAACAGGAAGACGTGGACAGTGAGACAGATAGCAATTGACTTGTCATCGACTCCTCCTGATAGGTCTCGACATTATGGCACTGGCACAATTGCTGTGAAATATAACCTTTTCCCTGCAATTTTGGCAAAGTCATGCCAAAAACAGGAAAAAATGCTGAGTTAGAGCTTGGTGAATTATGAGGGGTCTGTGAGCCAGCAGGAGTAATAGGTAATGATGTCGTCCTGTAGTTCACAGGAAGTCAGCTGACCCAGGACTGACCTCCTTTTGACATATTAAGCACTGTTATTTTCTGTGGGCCATACTGGTGATCACATGACCAAGTTAAAGAGTACCTATCACTAAATAAACTTTTCAAAACTAACTTGGGGTATGTTCCCTAACTACACCCCCCCCCCCTTAAAAATGTTTTATGAGCTTGAAAAAGCTCTATTTCTCACCTATCTTCTTGCTCACATAGTGGGAGCTTCTGGCAGGAGGATGTAGGCTTGCCCCAGCAAGCACCATGGGGGAGATTTATCAAAACCTGTCCAGAGGAAAAATTGCCCAGTTGCCCATAGCAACCAATCGGATAGCTTCTTTAATTTTTAACAAGGCCTCTGTCTGAAATATGAAAGAACCAATCTGATAGGTGGCTATGAGCAACTGGGCAACTTTTCCTCTGCACAGGTTTTGATAACTTTCCCCTTATGTCACTGAAGCCCATGTCACTGAGAGACCGCTTCCACCCACAGGAAGGGATCAGCGCTGTGCCAGTCAGGTTTACAGGCTTGTAAAGTTCCTCTGTAGCGCTGCGGCCGCTTATTCAATGGTGGCAGGGGGGTCTGGGGGGTGGTCTGGCGGTTGGGGTGTGGGTATGAAGGGCAGTGCTGCACTGACATTTGCCCATGTCAGGAGCTTACTCTGCTGTGGTATGAGCACAGCGCTTGCCCCCATGTGTCTGATTGACAGGCAGAGAGCTGCGCTGAGCTCGTCATGCGGTCTGCGATTTCGGACTTATGCCAGGCCAACATGAGTCCGAAATCAATACAGAAGGCTTGCGGCAGGACTGCTAGTGGTTAATGTTTTACAGTTAAAAAAGGAGGCAAAATTTTTAATTATTTTATAGGGAATGAACTTTAATATATCAAAAGTTTGTTTGATGAGTGGTTCACTGAAATGCATATGTGCAGCTGTGCTAGAATGAAACAAATGGCGCTGTACAGCTAGTGATGGTCAGTGTGTATGACATGGGCAAAGAATACCAACTTATGTATTCTTATTATGCTTCTTTAAATAACTGGCATATTGGTTGTCACCATATTGGTTCACAGCTCAGTTACGTACATGTACATGCATGATATTTTTCTTGTTGAGAGATGCTGATAAAGGGGAATTAAAGAGAATATTTTCCATATGTATTCATTTCATCTTCTGGTTTTGGAAAATAGACTTTCAATGCAGCTCACTGCACATGTAGATAATGGCACTTTTCTTCTAATTTCGGGCTCATTTCAATATCTTCCAATGAACTTTTTATGGCAGCTCTTAACTTTTATAGGTATTGTATAACAAGGGTCATATAACAAAAATTGTCCTCAAGATGTTGAGTATAAAATGATGTGCAGCAGCAGGGCTATCATGTCTAAAGAGGAAATGATTTTATTGTCTCTATGTAAACTACTTTCAAATGCATTTCATTGCATAGTTTTGTCCTTTTATCAACCCTTGTGTTCACAGATTTACTGCATTACTGCACCATCTCACTGCATCAAGTCCTAAGTGAAAAATGAATGTTCCTTTCCTAAGGCACTGACCAAGCAGAACCAACTTGTACAAAGTACAGTACTTCTCTGCATCTCCTAGTCTACATAGGAGAGTGAAGGTCATATTACTCAAATTTCAGCTTTTAGGCTCTAGTGGTCTGGATGTTCCCATTTCACAACATAAGGAATAATCATACACTTCTCCTGTTAAAATAAAATAATACAACATATATGAGAAATTTGGTTAGCTAGCTTGGTTAGAAACCAAATGGGGAGAGGCTAGCCTGGTAAAATTATCCTCAGAATGATGTGATTGGGCAGTTACCAGTAAGGATGGTGGATATAATGGACTGTATAGGGGTAAAAAATCACATTTCCAAACTTCCTATATACCTCAAAAGGTAGGCCATTAGAGCCTGGTGTAGAATTCCCGGAAAAGGATGCTAATGCACTTTCAAGTTCTTCTATCATTATTATTTTATTAATCCCCTCTCGCTCTTCCCTCCCAGTCTAGGAAGGTTGATACCACTTAAATACTCTTCTATTTCATCATCCTGTATCCTATTCTCTGTCATGAAATAGACAGAAAAAAAGAGGGGAATTGGATGGAGCACTTCTGCTGGTAAAGAACAGGACTCAACAGCCACGGTTGCACAGGACAAAATATTTTTTATTGGAATAGAAATGATTGGACAACGTGTTTCGGCCCTAACAAGTGCCTTCCTCAGGTCCACAGAAATCAAGCAAGTGTGTCCTGGAGATGTTTACTGTACAGCAGTGGCCTTTGATGTGGCCAGTGATGCCACTGCTGCACAGCAAACATCTCCAGGACACACTTGCTTGATTTCTGTGGACCTGAGGAAGGCGCTTGTTAGCTCCGAAACACGTTGTCCACTCATTTCTATTCCAATAAAAAATATGGAATGTTTGGTTTCAAACATCTCCAGGTCCTGTGTCCTGTGCAACCGTGGCTGTTGAGTCCTGTTCTTCACCAGCAGAAGCGCTCCATCCAATTCCCCTCTTTTTTTTACTTCGCATCTATATTTCCGTATCCTTGGAGATGTGGAGAGGGGGACAGTGAGCAGCACACTGGATATAGCCCACTCACCCAGTTCTGTTTTGCTCCGCTGGAATATCCCAGCGGACCACGACGACACCCAAGACGAGGTGGTGAGTTGGGTTACCTCCCTTTCAAACACTATCATCACAGAGAGCGCCCCTCCTTTTTTACTTCTGCTTTATTCTCTGTCGTGTACACTTTCCCAAAATGTGCAATATTTATTTTTCAATTTCTTCCGTATTCCTTATAATTTCCCCTTCACTATTCTCAAGACAGCAGATTTCCGAATTCCCTTTCTGATTCTGAATGATGTTAGAGAGAACCTTCCCCATTTTACCAGATTCCACGTATCTCTTTTGATCTTTAAAGAATAAAGATTGTTGTGTTTTCTGCATAAATAGCTCCCTATACTGATCCTGTAAATTATTTAATTTTGCAAATTGTTCTTTAACTGGGTCCTCAGTGTACTGTTCCTCCGCTTTATTGATCTCACCTATTAAATCCGCTTCCTTCTTCCTCAACTTTTCTCTATAATTTGCTATTCTTTTAATCAGTATTCCCCTTATATATGCCTTGAGAGTGTCCCGTATCATAAATATATGGGCCAAATCTTTATTATTATCCCAAAAATCCATAATTTCTGCCTCTACCCCAGAAGTTATTTCCTCTATGGACAGCCAATGTGGATTGTCATATATTTTTTTTAAACCCTTTCTTCCTTTCTTCATGCTCTTATTTTTCAGAGAACATACTATCGGGGTATGGTCCGGTATAGACCTGGGTTTATAATTGATATCGCTAATATTACGCAATGCAGAGTCGTTTACTATCACCATGTCTATTCTAGAGGCTGCTTCATGTGAGGTACTATAGCATGAGAATGAGTCTTTATCCGGTTATCATTTTCTCCATCCATCCCTCCAACCCAGTTCCTAACAAAGTTTGCATAGTGGAGACATTCCCTTAACCCTTGTCCTTCCTCTCCTATCTCTTGAATAATACATAACTAAATTGAAATCCACAAATATATTGAGATCTTCACTTGTTTTCCCTTCTATAAATTCCATGAGCTTCAAAAGAATCTTTAAATTAAAAAGATGGGGGTGTGGGGGGGGGGGGCGGGGATATGGACAAATACAAGAATGGTATCTCTCTCTTCCCATCTAACAAAAAGTAAAAAGGGAATCTACCTGCTCCATCTATAGCTTTTTCATATATCTTAATTTGAATTTTGCTGTGTATATATACAGAAACCCCTGATGTATATCTAGAGTACGTAGAATGGAATTCTACCCCTGCCCATTTTCTTTTCATTACATGGATTGTTTCCTGACATATATGTGTCTCCACCAAACAAACTATTGCAGGTAGATATCTTTTAATTAGATCAAATGTAGCACATCTCTTCCTCTTCTCATTTAAACCTCTCAAATTCCATACTACCACTTTATTTTCTTTTTCTTTCATATATCAACAGTGGACACAAAGAGAAAAAAACAAAACAAAAAAAAAGCAAACAAACCCAGTTCCTCTGACCGAACCCCTCCCCAAAACCCACACACACTGTTTCGCCTATCTGATCTCATTAGCAAAACTCTTCTAATACCTCCCCTCCCCCCCCCAACCCTCTCAAAGTCCCCACACTTCCAAACAAGTTACAATTTCAGTAGGTGACCCACGCGATCAGGCATCTTATCCCCTTACCCTTGAATAGGGGATAAGATGTCTTAGCACCAGAGTACCCCTTTAAGGATGAGCAAATTGAATATGACGAATCCAAATTCGTTACGAATTTCAGGAAAAATTAGATTCGCAACAAATGTGAATATTGACGCTATTCGATCGTTTGAATCGCTTCATTAAACTCCATTTAGTGTGGCCAAGGTTCCAGGGCATCTAAAATGGCGGATCCACATGTCATGGGGACATGGGGCAAGGAATCCTGGGAAGGTGGGAACAAGGGTAGGCGGGATGACCCTGAATCACATGCAGCATGCAGCCTATCAGAGGCCAGCCACCCCATGTCACAGCCCTATATAATTGGCAGCAATCTTGCGGCCAGTCACTTCAGCATTTTTTTGCAGAGAGAGAGAGAGAGAGGGACAGACAGCGCTGTGTGTTGCACAGAAAAGCATTTTTCCAGCAGCGATTCACCTCCCAGTCACATCAGCGTTCTGTTGCACAGTTGGCAGAACAGTGAATCTGGAGCCCGACTCCAGGGTGCCAGTCCCTTCCATTAAGGTCTGTTTTTGCGCTCTGGTTTTACCCAGGTCTTTAGGCGATTTTAAATATTTTTCAATCCGTGAGGGTCCTGTTGGTTCCAAGTTACCCATTCCACCCCTGCCAGATTTCCTGACAGGTGGCTTGGGTCCATATTAGCTCTCAGTTACACACAGTTCTGAGCTGACCAGTCATGTATCAGTGTAAACAGCACATAGGTTTTCCCCCTTCTAAGACTGAACTGGTAACTAAACAATTCTGGATTGGCCGGCCTTAGCTCAGTATAGGCAGCACTTAGATTTTCTCCTTGTATAATTGCGCTGGGAAGTACAGGGGCTCTATCTGTTTCACAAACACTTGACAATTGTCTCCTGTCTTCAGCATATCAGCATATTCAGGACCGGGCAGCTCCATCTGGCTTCCAGTCTCAGTCACGCCTTCTCAGCTGTGCCGACCTGCACATCCTCAGCCGCCGGGGCTCTCACACCGCCGCGGCACAGAGCACCACACTACATGACAGAAGCGCAGGTGGAGGGGAGGAGCTGGAGGAGAGACGGAGGTGACAGCTTACGTCATGTCGTCAGTGTTCCATGACAATAGTATCAGTTTAAAGAGGTACTCTTGTGGCAAAAAAACATTTCTCATCAACTGGCTCCAGATTGGCTTCTCACCCTGTCAATCACTCCTGCGGCCGCACACAATATATGCAGGCAGCTGACAAGAGGCCTGAGCATCATCCTATGAGCTCTATGCTCTGGCCAATGAGTGACCTCATTATCATGTACCAGAGCACAGATCAGAGTAGAAGGCAAGAAGAAAGGCCGTGCTGAGGACTCCGGGTGAGCCAGGTGAGTATAGTTTTTTTTAAATGTTATTTAACATTAGTGGCTGCACTAAAGGGGACTGTTGCACCTAAGTAGGCTGTGGCACTACAACTACCTAAAGGGGGCTGCGGCACTACAACTACCTAAAGTGCTACTGCACTACAACTACCTAAAGGGAGCTGCCGCACCTACATTTACCTAAAGGGGGCTACTTTACCTACATTTACCTAAAGGTGGCTGCTACACCTACAGCAGTCTAAAGGGGGCTGCTGCATCTACAATTACCTAATGTGGGCTGCTGCACCTACAACTACCTAAAAAGGGCTGCTACTATATAGAGGGGTCTACTATCTACAGGGGGACCTACATACAAGGTATAAACCCTACTTATAACAGGCTGCTACTACATAAAGAGAGTAATTATCTACAGTGGCAGCTACCTACAGGTGACATCTACCTACAGGGGTACCTACCTACTCAGGGCACCTGCATAATGGGGGAACTACATGAAGGTGCCTGTAGACCACTGGGGCAACCTAACTATTCATTTCTACTGTGTAGGACATTAAGAGGGTTATTATTTGGAAAAGTACTGTTTGGAAAACTACAGATACTTTTGTTGTGGCTGGAGAAGAAAAAGAAAGGTGAACAAATCATATCAGAGAAGACATCACCTGCGAGTCACCGGACTTAACTGTATGTAATCACTTATGTGGTCTGCAGAGCAGTGTAAAACTGATATCTACCACTATATGGTCACTGTGGGGGGATATTTCCTCCTTGTATACTGTTATTATTGGTAAGATTGGTCTCAGTATACAGGATTTGGTCAGTAACAGTATGATGGTGATATGTATGGTGATAATCTTTCTCCTTGTAAATTGGTATTATTAGTAATATTGGTCCCAGTATACAGGATTTGGTCAGAAACAGTATGATGGGAATACTTAGGATGATAATATTGCTCCCTGTAACTTTCATAGCATCACCCTAACAAAATCTTTTTCTTAACTCACCACAACACAGTTTTGAGCTTTCACATGGCTCTGCATTTGATCCTGCAGTACATGCAGTGTAATAATAAATTGGCATAGCGTTTAGGCAAAGATAAAAGTCCGCCTGCCACTACAAATTAAAAAAATACGTAGCAAAGGACAAAGTACACTTGGAAGCAAAAAATTATCGATTGTCAGATGTCTGCACAGTGTCTGCACAGTGTTTGGCTGTGTGGGTCTACTCACTCACTAGGGAAATTACAGTAATTGCTCTGACTGTAAAAGAGAAAAAACACTGGAGTCTGCTACTGAGTAATGGAATGCTTAGTACTTCAGTATAAGACCTATTAATCTTTTCTGGATATTTATTACTTGCATCCCTTGTGTGGTTAAATCCACAGGACCAACAGCATTAGTGCTTCTGTATACAACTTGAAAATGTTAGATGAAATCGGACTGTACATTTTTTGATTGCACTGGCTGCAATTGCTATTTATAAGCTAGGCAACAGCACACAGCTCACTCCTCAGCTGTCAATCAAATCTGACCTTTTCTCTGTATAAGCCTATGCAGACTTGTACAGAAAAAGGGTTGGACCTGTCGGCCAGGGAGTTAACAGTGCTGCCACTCACTTTACTGGCTGATAACAAGCGATCGCAGTGGGTCTCAAGAATGAGACCCAGTGCGATCTAAATTTTTGACACAAGTGGGCAACATGTCAAAATTTTTTTTTTTTTAAAGACAGCAACCTTTTTAGTCTCTACAAGATGTGACAATGCAAGCGTCATCTAGTTCCTTCTTCACTTAGTGACCTTCATCTGTTTGTCACACACACCAGTAGCAGAAGGTACACACACTTCCCTACTATCCCAGCCATTGGAGAAGGTGTCAGCTATAAAATACAGCTAGCACTCGCAAGTGTTCGTGGGTGTGTACCATCACTGAACTTCCTAAGCCTATCACCTGACTAGGATTGGGAAGTGTAAGCATCAAAATTGCAGGTCTTGTTTGATGTACGCAGTATGCATTGGTAAGTAGGGCATCAAAAAGTTCAGCACTTTGAAAAATATAGTTTTTTCTTGCTGATCCATTAAAAAATTTCTATGCAGGTTTAATGCATGTCCCACTCACCGGTAGAGGGTCCAACTGACCCTTGATCATAGCATAGTAGTAATTATTACCTTCTATGTGTGAATATGGACATGCATTAAACATGTGCTTGGAAAGGTTTTCATGGAGCCTTCAATAATCACTGCATTAAAGGGGTACTCCCATGGAAACCTTTTTTTTTTTTTTTTATCAACTGGTGCCAGAAAGTTAAACAGATTTGTAAATTACTTTAATTAAAAAATCTTAATCTTTCCAGTACTTTTTAGGGTCTGTATACTATAGAGGAAATGGTTTTCTTTTTGGAACACAGAGCTCTCTGCTGACATCATGACCACAGTGCTCTCTGCTGATGTCTCTGTCCATTTTAGGAACTGTCCAGAGCAGCATATGTTTGCTATGGGGATTTTCTTCTACTCTGCACAGTTCTTAAAATGGACAGAGATGTCAGCAGAGAGCACTGTGGTCCAAAAAGAAAACCATTTCCTCTGTAGTATTCAGCAGCTAATAAGTACTGGAAGGATTAAGATTTTATAATAGAAGTAATTTACAAATCTGTTTAACTTTCTGGCACCAGTTGATTAAAAAAAAAAAAAGTTTTCCACGGGAGTACCCCTTTAACTAGTACCTTTGTAAAGATGTCCCAGTAACAGGGTCATAGAAACTCAAGGCTCATTGATGCACTTGAAGAGTGTCAAGAGCCTTTGCTGAGGTGGTGTGGGCTGTGTAAGATGTCAGTCCTGTGGGAAGCCAATAACAAGAGACTATGTGGGCTGTGTAAGACGTCAGTCCTGTGGGAAGCCAATAACAAGAGACTATTTGGGCTTCGTAAGACAGTGTAAAAAATGCTGCAGAAGCATTTAGCATTGCTTCTATGTTCTCCCTAGTTCTAAAAACTGCTAAAAAATAAATACATTTGTATTGTGGATATGTAATTACCTTTATTCAGGTAACAAACTGAGATTAGGAGACACATAAGAGACGGAAATCTTGCTGATTGATCAAATAATGATTTCACAGCGTAAAATGTAAACAATTCATAACTTATTTGAAATGTGTTTTTATAGATTTGTTTGTTTAAAGGGGTTATCCAGGTTTTATTAACTTTTCACTATAGTGCCTGTGATACCAAATTATGTCTTAAGTGCTTTACTTGCCTTACTTTTGAGGGATGGATTAACCCCTCTTTTTGTGATTTCATGGTTCCCCCAGGTTCAGCATTTCTCTGGTGTCTGGATGACTGTTATTTCGAGCCTTTCCCAAGATCCTGTTTGGCCTTAGACAACAGCTGATCACAGGGGGCTAGGCTTCTTCTTGTCTTCCCTGACAAGCCAGCCCCCTGATGACATGTGTGATCAGCTGTTGTCTCGAGCCGAACATTATCCAGGGAAAGGCTTGAGACAACATTCACCCAGATACAGGAGGAATGCTTAACCTGGGTGGACAATTAAATCACAAAAAAAGAGGTTGATCCTCCCACTAAAGTAATGCAAGTAAAGCACTTAAGACATAACTTGGCATCACAGGCACAATAATGAAAAGTTAATAAAACCTGGATAACCCTTTTAAATAAACCTACTATTAAAGTGTACCTGTCGTTAACTAAAACTTTTTATCTAATGTAGATAATACCATTATATGTATATTTGCAATATACATTGATTAAAAAAATGTGTATATTTTTGGGTGAAAAAGTGCTGTCCCTGCAGCTACTGCCCGTGTGTCTCTATGAGGAGTCCAAATACAGGAAGTGAGGGTAGGACAAGCAGGGCTCTGTGCAGGCTTCTGGCTTGTTAAACATTCTGCTGTGTGAGCCCATAGCATGTCACAGAGCCTCAGTGCACAGAGCCCTGCTTGTCCTAAGTGCACAGAGCCCTGGTTGTCCACTCTCACTTCCTGTATTAGGACTCCTCATAGAGACACACAGGCATTAGCTGCCAAATAAACATTTTTTTTTTAACCAAGGTATATTACAAATATACATATAATGGTAATATCTACATTATATAAACAGTTTTTGTTGATGACAAGTACCCTGATCATTTCTTTATCAATGGGTAAACTTACAAAATCAGCATGTGTTCAAATCCCCCCCCCTCCCCATTTTTTTCATTGCAAATCTGCATATGTATATAGCAGGGCTGTGTTGGCTGGGGAGAGGTGGTTACTTGAGCTGTAGGGGCTGGACAGAAGTGGTGACTTTATTTAGTGGGCAGGGCTTGAGCCAGCAGAGGATGATGCATTGTCTTGGGAGCGAGCAGATGGGGAGCTTCTGAGACAACACTATATTGAAAATGAAAGGACTACACAACTTCCTGTCAGTGGTGAATCAAGCAAAAGCATGCTGGAGCCAGTACAATTTGTGATAACACTGTATTAAAAGACACATCATGGGGTGATAGTTATACTGAAATATACTTTTCTGATCTTTTCTAATCTTAACAAGTCATATATATATATATATATATATATATATATATATATATATATATATATGTAGTAGCAGAGCGGAGCAGCACTACCAGCAGCGTCAAAGTGATGTGGGTGCAGGCGGGCCCAATTGCAGCCCAGGTCACTGGCAGCAGCAGTAGTAGTCAATACCAAGTAAAGCGTCCCACAGCACTCCAATTCCGGTGATAAAACAATTACGTTTATTTCCACAGATGTGGCAAGCAGCGTTTCGACTGTAGGCACAATCTTTATCAAGCATACAGAGTGACCAGTGTACTGGTATTTATGTGTAACACACACAAAATCAATTACAAAGTGATTAAAATCAATAAAAGTGTAAACATAAGATAAACAGTGACAAGTGACAGTCCACAAGTCCAACCAGAAAAGAAACAAATCCAAATATTCACCACCAGTGCTTATGACTTAGCACATAGTACTAGTACAAGCATTGTGTGCATCAGTCTCCTTCCAACAGTCCAGAGCAGCCATCTACATACATTTACACATGTGCACAATAGGGCACATTTACATACAAAGAGATACATACATGCACACACACATACATATTTTTTCGCCATGCTTGCACAAATGTATGCTGTATACTGTACATGTTGCTAGAAATGATCATATACTAGAACCTAAAAAACTCAGTATCAACATTCATAACACTTAATTCCTTTTCAGTGAGCCATAAAAAGTTAAGAGTTCACACGCTCTGCCGAGCTCAGCATATTGTGCAACCGGGGCAATAGTCCTCCCCTTCCTCTGATCTTTGCTTTTAAAGCAAAACAAAACAGCAAAGAGATCTAGTTGCCTGTGACTGTAAAGGAGAAATCCATGGCTATTTTTTCATTTTTAAGCCCATTTTTTCTTGCTGTTATATGTGTGTTAATAGTTATTATTTTGCAAAGTATAAAAAAAAATGATGGAGAAAAGAAAAATGCTGAAATGACGACCAAAGCAAATTCTCGTCCATGGGTGGATGAAGATCTGCAAGATGGCACGGAGCTCCAAGAAGAGGAAAGTGGTAAGGATTAGTAATAGAGGCCAGTTGTTATATGGCATTGTGGATGTGTAGATTATAGATACTGGCCCTGATTTACTAAGAGTGTTGAGTTTTTATTAGTGAAGCATGTTAGCATGTTGTTTCAGGCTTGCAGGATTCTACCCTATTTACTATGGGGATTCAGGAAAGTTTTACTATGGGGATTCACAGGTCAGGAAAGTTCTGACCAGCATATCTCCTGACCCACATTCTGCCAGGTTACGTGACCTCTGCATCCAGACAGAAACTGAATAGAGAGGTGGTGGCATATGTCTGTGTCACTTTCAGCTTAAGTCTAGAAGAATTATAGATACAGCTAAGAAAGAAAAAAGAATAGAGAAAGTATGTGCTAGCATCATGTTGGTCAACATTCTTACTACTCTTGATAAGAGAAAGTTAATAAAAATCTAGCAGATATGATACATTGTATTGGCTAACTGGTATATACAGTCATGGCTGTAAATGTTGGCACTAGAGATGAGCAAACTTACAGTAAAATTGATTAGTCACGAACTTCTCGGCTCGGCAGTTGATGACTTATCCTGCATATATGAGTTCAGCTTTCAGGTGCTCCGGTGGGCTGGAAAAGGTGGATACAGTCCTAGGAAAGAGTCTCCTATGACTGTATCCCCCTTTTCCAGCCCACCGGAGCACCTGAAAGTTGAACTCATTTATGCAGGATAAGTCATCAACTGCCGAGCCGAGAAGTTCGTGACGAATCGACTTGACTGTAAGTTCGCTCATCTCTAGTTGGCACCCCTGAAATTTTTCTCGAAAATGAAGTATTTCTGTTTCAATAGTTTTTATTGAAAAAACTTTTTAACATACATGGTGATATTCGACATAACAAGTGAACAGGAAAGTATTCAAAGCATTGAAAGAAACAATGAACAACTCATGCATTAGGTGTTACATGGCATCTACAGAGACGTATGTAAGAAACATGAACAATAAGTGCTAGACAAATGACAGCTGCCTACATGAAGATTCATGGACGAGTTACTTTTCCACCTGTCCAGCCTACAAGGTCTAACAATAGCTACAACAGCGTTTCATTAGAGCAAGGAACTTTAGAGAAACAATAACAATAACCAAGAATACAGAGACGGGGGGGGGGAGGGAGAGGTGCCGTAAGACAATTCAGAAGAGTAGTGACCTCTTATAGTATGGTGAGTATGTTCAGGTCCCCCACATAAAACATCCCACAACCGTCATGGTCTGGGCAGTCCGGAAGTAGGAACATCCAACTCCCTTGTTGACCGTTCTCCTTCATCAGCTAGGGGGGGAGGCTGTGCAAAGCGAGAGCATATCTGAGGCTCCCAACTTTTTGTCAGAGTAGGGATTCCCCCCATGTTTAGGGAGATCGCCAGTTCACATTTATAAGAGAAATTCAATAGAGAGATTAGGTCAGTGGCAATGGGCAATTTTGTAGCCAATGGCAGGTAATAAGTAATTTAGCTAGTGTTAACACTTTAATCACAATACATCTGAATGGAGGTGTGATCTGTCCTATATCTATTAATAGAATTGCCAGCGATGGGGATAATGGAACTTCATGGCCAATGATATCTCTCAAAATTGTACCAACCTCACACCAATAGCTTTGAAGCTTCGGGCATGACCACATATGTAACAATGTGCCTTTAGCTCCACATCCCCTCCAACAATCTGGAGATGACCCTGGGTATATTATCTGTAGTTTAGTAGATTAGATACCACCGTAGTCTAGATTTAAGAAAGTCCTCTAAATGTGATACTGATGGTGAAGCCTTTTTAACCCACTTACAGGCCTCCAACCAATCTCGATCAGTAAGGGTTCGAGAGAGATCCTTTTCCCATGACTTGTACGGAGTGTGTGTAGAGAGGGGTTTATAGTTTTCCAGTAGGTCATATATAGGGCGGAGGCCCTTAAAAGGTGTAGTTAACAGTTTCAGAAACTTATCGTTATAGTGCCACTTGTGATGGGCAAATCACAGACAAATCTAGATGTCTGGAGATGGACTTGTAACCTTGAGATTGTTGATATTTTTCCAAATTTTGGTTCTCAAGTCCTCAGACAGTTCTTTTCTCTTGTCCATGCTTAGTGTGGTACACACAGAGACACACAATGCAAAGACTAAGTGAACTTCTCTCCTTTTTACCTGCTTTCAGGTGTAATTTTTATATTGCCCACAGCTGTTTCTTGCACCAGGTGAGTTTAAAGGAGCATCACATGCTTGAAACAATCTTATTTTTCCACAATTTTGAAAGGGTGCCAATAATTTTGTCCAGCCTATTTTTGGAGTTTGGCGTGACATTATGTTCAATTAGCATTTTTTTCCCTCCCTTTTTGGTTTAGTTCCAATACGTACAAAGGGAGTAAACATGTGTAGAGCAAAACATGTGTTACTGCAATCCTTTTCTGTGAGAAATACTTCATTTTCTAGAAAAATTTCAGGGGTGCCAACATTTACAATCATGACAGTGTATATATATATATATATCTATATCTATATATATATATATATATATATATATATATACAAAGAAAAAAACGAACAACAGAAGGAGCCTGAAAGAACCTTCAGCAGCACTAGTTGAAGCTTTCCTTTCTAGGCCCACACATAACGCTTAGCAATCTTTATAGATTTCTGGTTTACTATATGTTGAGAAAAAAGTTAGTTTAAGCTGTACAGCCTCGCAACTTAACTCTATCATTGCTGGGCTGCCTCATTTGCGAGGGGTTATAGTAAAGCAGTGATCAATACAGATTGCAGCTTTATTTTATGTCCTTGCTGGGCAGGAGATATATGATGTATAACTTCTGCCCAGTATGAGCTGTACTGGCTGTGGTGTAGCTTCTGGCACAGCTCAGCCCTGCTAGGAAAAGGGACACACATCAGTATAGTGACAAGAGTCTGGTCACTTTGCTATGCACTGCTGTATACTAAACAGCCATCGGAAATGCGTAGAGATGCTATGTAAAAATGCTGCATAAAAGTAGTTTCAGTTCTTCTGGTGTTTTTATGGCGTTCCAGACAGATTTGGGTTCCTTCATACACCAGACCTGTATTGTAAGCATGATTTCTTGAATGCACAAAATAATGCTTATGTTTGTGAAACAGTACACACTATTACTTGTACAGTGCATTTCTGATCCCACTGAATTACTGTTCATGACACTGTAAAATATTATTTATATGCCATGTGTCTGGACTAGAGAGGAACAAATCAGTTTACAGCTTATTAAACAATGGAGCTAATGGAGCTAATTTGCATACACATTTTACCATTTCAGCCTACTTTTTTTTTCTATGCTTGAAGTGCAGATTGGTAAAAAGAAATTCACCTGTTCACAAACCACATGTTCACATATTTGCCTCTCTTCTATCAATACTGCAAATAATATTAATACAAACTTAGACATATGTTTTCTAGTTAGAAATGCCCAAGACCTTACTGAAGGAAGTCACCTTGAAGTGACAACACTCACACAATGTAGTCAAAATGTTTGAAAGGGACACAGACCCCAAAGTTGTGTCAAATCTTATCTTATGCACATTTGTTGTGTATATCAATGTAATCAATTACTTTAAAGGGGTACTCCGGTTGAAAACTTTTTTTTTTTTAAATCAACTGGTGCCAGAAAGTTAAACAGATTTGTAAATTACTTGTATTAACCCCTTAAGGGCTCAGCTTTTTCAGTTTTTGCATTTAGTTTTTTTCCTCCTTACCTTTTAAAAATCATAACCCTTTCAATTTTGCAGCTAAAAATCCATATCATGGCTTATTTTTTGCGCCAATTCTACTTTGCAGTGACATTAGTCATTTTACCCAAAAATCCACGGCAAAACGGAAAAAAAAATCATTGTGTGACAAAATTGAAGAAAAAACGCCATTTTGTCATTTTGGGGGCTTCCGTTTCTACGCAGTGCGTTTTTCAGTAAAAATGACAACTTATATTTATTCTGTAGGTCCATACGATTAAAATTATAAAATTATACCCTAATTATATAGGTTTGATTTTTTCGTACTTTTTCCAAAAAATCATAACTACATGCAGAAAAATTTCTATGTTTAAAAATGTCCTCTTCTGACCCCTATAACTTTTTTATTTTTCTGTGTACAGGGCGGTATGAGGGCTCAATTTTTGTGCCGTGATCTGAAGTTTTTATCGCTGTTTATTCATTTTTTAATGGAATAAAAAGTGACCAAAAATACGCTATTTTGGAATTGGGAATTTTTTTTGCACCATTGACCATGCGGTTTAATTAATTATATATTTTTATAGTTCGGACATTTACGCACGCAGCGATACCACATATGTTTATTTTTATTTACACTTTTTTTTTTATTGGAAAAGGGGGGGTGATTCAAACTTTTATTAACACTTTTTTTTCACTTTTTTTTTTTTTGCAGTGCTGTAGCCCCCAGTGATACACTGATCACTGGCATGTATTAACATGCCATTGATCAGTGTTATCGGCCCCTTTAACCCCTTAACCCCAGGGATTTTCATTTTTTCCTCATCAGCTTCTAAAAATCATAACACTTTCAATTTTGCACATAAAATTCCATATTTTGACTTATTTTTTCGCCACCAATTCTACTTTGCAGTGACATTACTCATTTTACCCAAAAATCCACAGCGAAACGGAAATAAAATTCATTGCACGACAAAATTGAAGAAAAATTGTCATTTTGTAACTTTTGGGGGTTTCCGTTTCTACGCAGTGCATTTTTCGGTAACAATAGCACCTTATCTTTATTCATTAGATCCATACGGTTAAAGGGGTACTCCGGTGAAACCTTTTTTTCTTTTAAATCAACTGGTGGCAGAAAGTTAAACATATTTGTAGATTACTTCTATTAAAAAAATCTTAATCCTTCCTGTACTTATTAGCTGCTGAGGAAATTCTTTTCTTTTTGGAATGCTCTCTGATGATATCACGAGCACAGCTCTCTCTGCTTATGTTATTACAATAATAATAATGATGCTTTATTTATTGTTGTCCTTAGAGGGATTTGAACCCAAGTCCCCAGCACTGCAAGGCAGCAGTGCTAACCCCTGAGCCACCATGCTGCCCTTAGCATACATCTGCTATGCATGGTTGCTAAAATGGACAGAGATGTTAGCAGAGAGCACTGTGCTCGTGATGTCATCAGTGTTCCAAAAAGAAAGGAATTTACTCTGTAGCATTCAGCAGCTAATAAGTACTGGAAGGATTAAGATTTTTTAATAGAAGTAATTTACAAATATGTTTAACTTTCTGCCACCAGTTGATTTAAAAGAAAAAAGGTTTTCACCGGAGTACCCCTTTAAAATGATTCTCTACTTATATAGGTTGGATATTGTCGTACTTCGGAATAAAATCATAACTACATGCAGGAAAAAAATTCTCATCTTCTAACCCCTATAACTTTTTATTTTTCTGCGTATAGGACGGTATGAGGACTCATTTTTTGCGCCGCGTTCTGAAGTTTTTATCGGTACCATTTTTGTATTGATCGGACTTTTTGATCGCTTTTTATTCATTTTTTCCTACTATAAAAAGTGACCAAAAATACGCTATTTTGGACTTTGGAATTTTTTTGCGCGTACGCCATTGACCATGCAGTTTAATTAATGATATATTTTTATAGTTTAGACATCTCCGCACGCGGCGATACCACATATGTTTATTTTTATTTTTATTTACACAGTTTTTTTTTATGGGAAAAGGGGGGTGATTTAAACTTTTATTAGGGAAGGGGTTAAATGACCTTTGTTAACTTTTTTTTTGCAGTGCTATAGCTCCCATAGGGAGCTATAGCACTGCACACACTGATCTCTTATACTGATCCCTGCAAAGCCATAGCTTTGCATGGATCAGCGAGATAGGGGCTCCATTGCTCAAGCCTGTAGCTGAGGCTTGGAGAAATCAAATGCCGATCGGACATGACGGAGCAAGGTAAGGGGGTCTCCGCTCGCGTCCTAGCTGATTGGAACATCGCGATTTTATTGCGACGTCCCGATCAGCCCGACTGAGCTGCCGGGAATCGTTTACTTTCACTTTCAGACGCAGGGGTCAACGGACAACGATCGGTGCCGCACGCTATTAGCCCAGGGTCCCGGCTATCGTTAGCAGCCGGGACTGACCCGGTGTGATGCAGGGTCATGGTGTGACCCCGTTTTAAACACCGGAACCGGGCGTGGGGCGTACTGGTACGCCCTTCGCCCTGAAGGAGTTAATGACGCAGGACATAAATGTACAGTACAGACAAAAAGTTTGGACACACCTTCTCATTCAGAGTTTTCTTTATTTTCATGACTATGAAAATTGTACATTCACACTGAAGGCATCAAAACTATGAATTAACACATGTGGAATTATATACATAACAAAAAAGTGTGAAACAACTGAAAATATGTCATATTGTAGGTTCTTCAACGTAGCCACCTTTTGCTTTGATTACTGCTTTGCACACTCATTCTCTTGATGAGCTTCAAGAGGTAGTCACCTGAAATGGTCTTCCAACAGTCTTGAAGGGGTTCCCAGAGATGCTTAGCACTTGTTGGCCCTTTTGCCTTCATTGGGTTCAGGTCCGTTGACTGTGGAGGCCAGGTCATCTGGCGCAGCACCTCATCACTATCCTTCTTGGTCATATAGCCCTTACACAGCCTGGAGGTGTGTTTGGGGCCATTGTCCTGTTGAAAAATAAATGATGGTCCAACTAAACGCAAATGGATGGAATAGCATGCTGCTGCAAGATGCTGTGGTAGCCATGCTGGTTCAGTATGCCTTCAATTTTGAATAAATCCCCAACAGTGTCACCAGCAAAGCACCCCCACATCATCACACCTCCTCCTCCACACCAGCACACCCGTGAAGTGAAAACCATTTCAGGTGACTACCTCTCGAATCTCAACAAGAGAATGCCAAGAGTGTGCAAAGCAGTAATCAGAGGAAAAGGTGGCTACTTTGAAGAACCTAGAATATGACAAATTTTCACACTTCACACTTTTTTGTTATGTATATAATTCCACATGTGTTAATTCATAGTTTTAATGCCTTCAATGTGAATCTACAATTTTCATAGTCATGAAAATAAAGAAAACTCTGAATGAGAAGGTGTGTCCAAACTTTTGGTCTGTACTGTATGTCCTGGTGCGGTGGTACTTAACGCACTAGGATGTACATTTCCGTCCTGTACATTCGAAGCGATGCTCAGGTAATTCGCGGCAAGTCCCGGCTACTGATAGCAGCCAGGGACCTGCCGATAGTGGCGGACATCCGCGATCGCGCGGATGTCCGCCATTAACTCCTCAGATGCCATGATCTATGCAGTGCGGCACTTAATGTGGATGATCGGATCGCCCGCGGTGCTGCTGCGGGGATCCAATCTTCCATAATGGCGAACGGAGGTCCCCTCACCTGCCTCCGTCCGTCTCCCAGCGTCTCCTGCTCTGGTCTGAGATCGAGCAGACCAGAGCAGTAGATAGCCGATAATATTGATCAGTGCTATGCCCTATGCATAGCACTGAACAGTATTAGCTATCAACTGATTGCTAAAAATAGTCCTCTATGAAAACTATTAAAGTGTAAAAAAAGTGAAAAAAGTGAAAAAATTTGAAAAATCCCCTCCCTCAATAAAAATGTAAATTGTCCCTTTTTCCCCATTTTACCCCCAAGAAGTGTAAACATTTTTTTCAATAAACATATTTGGTATTGCCGCGTGCAGAAATATCTGAACTATTAAAATATAATGTTAATGATCCCGTAAGGTGAACGGCATGAGCGTAAAAAAAAAAAGTTCAAAATTGCTGCTTTTTTTTATAACATTTTATTCCAAAAGAAATTGATAAAAAATGTATTAAAAGTTATACATATGCAAATGTAGTATCAATAAAAAGTAGAGATCACGGCGCAAAAAATTAGCACTCATACCGCCACTTATACAAAAAAATTAAAAAGTTATAGGTCAGCAAATTAGAGGGATTTCAAACATACTAATTTGGTTAAAAAAAAGTCTGCGATTTTTTTTAAAGCGGTACACTAATAGAAAAGTATGTAATCATGGGTATCATTTTAATTGTATTGACCAACAGAATAAAGAAAACATGTCTATTTTACCATAATGTGTACAGCTTGAAAACGAAACCTTCCAAAGTTTTTGAAATTGCGGTTTACTTAGCAATTTCCCCACACAATTTGTATTTTTTTGGTTGCGTCACACATTTTATGGTAAAATGAGTGGTGTCATTACAAAGGACAACTGATCACGCAAAAAAATTTGCCCCGTACTAGTCTGTGGATGAAAATATAAAAGAGTTTTGATTTTTAGAAGGTGAGGAGGAAAAAACTAAAACTAAAACATAATAAATCAAATTGTCCTTAAGGCCCAAATGGGCTGAGTCCTTAAGGGTTTAAATGAAGCTGGTCATGGCATAATGACAGCAGAGGCAAGACAGGCAAGTGTGAACCCCCCTTCACAGTGACAAAACAATACTGTCAGCCTCAGGGGCCACATGAAGTGCAGGCCACAGTTCCTACAGTAAAACACCAGAAACAGAGCCCCATAATATTACTAGGTCGAGAGCCTGTCAACAGTTCTAGCCACAGTGTCTCTATAACACTTTTAACAGGTGCATGATAACAGATCCAAAAGTACCCAAACATTTTGAGATTGACACAAATTTTGATTTTCACAAAGTTTGGTGCTGCTGTTTTTTTTTATTTACCAAATTGCATTAATTCTAGATTGTTATAAAAGTTGATCAGAGAAATTGCAATAAATTGCAAAGTCATTCCCTGCCATGAAAATTAAGGGTACTCCGCCCCTAGACATGTTATCCTTTATCCAAAGGATAGAGAATAAGATGTCTGATCTCTGATGAGATGTCTGATGTCTGATCTCCAGCGAGGCACCCCAGTCATCTAGTGCACGGAGCGAACACCGATCCATGCCGGATGATGGCCAACCACAGCCGTCATGCCCCCTCCATTCATGTCTGTGGGAGGAGGTGTGACAGCAATGTACTAGCCGCCATGCCCCCTCCCATAGACATGAATGGAGGGGGCGTGGTATGACATCACGAACACGGAAGCTCCAAGCTTTCGTCTTCAGAACACTGCAGTGCTGGCCACGAGATCACAGGGGGTCCCAGAGGCCGTACCCTCCTCGATTAGACATCTTATCCCCTATCATTTGGAAAGGGGATAAAATGTCTTGGAGTGGAGTATCCCTTTAAACACAAAAACTCAATTTCTACTGCATTTCAGCCCTGTCACAAAATTACCTGCTTATTTAATTCCAGCAATCTTCTCACGAACTCTGGAGAATGTGTTAACAAGAACAAGACAGTTGATATCAGCTGAACCATAGGAGCTAACTGGGTGCTGTAAAGGATTGCACCATGGCTACCATCAAGAAAACATGTTCAGTCATCACTGCATTGCATCAAAAGTACTATGCAGGCAAGGACATTGCTTTTTGTAAGAATAAACTGAAATGGGCGCTGTCAGATACAAAAACTTTTTATATGTTGTACATCTTGGCAAAACATTAACCTTTCTAATATACTTCATAAGAAAATGTTATTACCTTTTTATAGAAATCATAGTAAATAAAATCATGGCTTTGTCCAAGCTGAAGCACATGTATGGAAAAAGTCCAGTAAGTGAGGGTGGGCTAGCACTCCTCCGTGCTCTCTCCTGCCTGATAGAACAGGAGAAAGCACAAAGGAGTACTATTAGACAAGAGAGAGAACAGAGGAGTACTATCAGATAGGAGAGAGTACAGAGGAGTGCTATCAGACAGGAGAGAGCACAGAGGAGTCCTATCAGACAGGAGAGATCACAGATGAGTTATATCAGACAGGAGAGAGTACAGAGGAGTACTATCAGACAGGAGAGAGTACAGAGGAGTACTGTCAGACAGGAGAGAGAACAGATGAGTCCTATCAGACAGGAGAGAGCACGGAGGAGTCCTATAAGACAGGAGAGAGCACAGAGGAGTACTATCAGACAGGAGAGAGCACAGAGGAGTCCTATCTGACAGGAGAGAGCACAGAGGAGTACTATCAGACAGGAGAGGGCACAGAGGAGTCCTATCAGACAGGAGAGAGCATAGTGGAGTACTATCAGACAGGAGAGAGCACAGATGAGTGCTATCAGACAGGAGAGAATACAGAGGACTACTGTCAGACAGGAGAGAGAACAGATGAGTCCTATCAGACAGGAGAGAGCACAGAGGAAACCTATTAGACAGGAGAGAGCACAGAGGAGTACTATCAGACAGGAGAGAGCACAGAGGAGTCCTATCAGACAGGAGAGAGCACAGAGGAGTACTATCAGACAGGAGAGGGCACAGATGAGTGCTATCAGACAGGAGAGAATACAGAGGACTACTGTCAGACAGGAGAGAGAACAGATGAGTCCTATCAGACAGGAGAGAGCACAAAGGAGTCCTATCAGATAGGAGAGGGCACCGAGGAGTCCTATCAGACAGACAGGAGAGAGCACAGAGGAGTACTATCAGACAGGAGAGAGCACAGAGGAGTCCTATCAGACAGGAGAGAGCACAGAGGAATACTATCAGACAGGAGAGAGCACAGAGGAGTGCTATCAGACAAGGGAGAGCACAGAGGAATACTATCAGACAGGAAAGAGCACAGGGTGCTAGCCCACCCTCACTCACTGGACATTATTGGATTTTATAAGCCATGATTTCTATATAAAGGTAATAAAATTTTCTTATGAAGTATATTAGAAAGGTTAATGTTTTGCCAAGATGTACAACATATAAAACGTTTTTGAATCCGACAGTGCCCATTTAAACCATTATTGGATATTCAAGAACTTCGAAGAGAAAGGTTAAATGCGATGTAGAAGAAGGCCTTGACCCCCTCCCGAAAAAAATCAGTTCAGCAAGTGCCAGGACCATTTCTTAACCCCTTAACGACGCAGGACGTATATTTACGTCCTGCGCCGGCTCCCGCGATATGAAGCGGGATCGCGCCGCGATCCCGCATCATATCGCGTCGGTCCCGGCGCTAATCAACGGCCGGGACCCGCGGCTAATACCACACATCGCCGATCGCGGCGATGTGCGGTATTAACCCTTTAGAAGCGGCGGTCAAAGCTGACCGCCGCTTCTAAAGTGAAAGTGAAAGTGACCTGGCTGCTCAGTCGGGCTGTTCGGGACCGCCGCGATGAAATCGCGGCGTCCTGAACAGCTGATCGGACACCTGGAGGGCCCTTACCTGCCTCCCCGGTGTCCGATCGGCGAATGACTGCTCCGTGCCTGAGATCCAGGCAGGAGCAGTCAAGCGCCGATAATCCTGATCACAGGCGTGTTAATACACGCCAGTGATCAGCATAGGAGATCAGTGTGTGCAGTGTTATAGGTCCCTATGGGACCTATAACACTGCAAAAAAAATGTCAAAAAAAAGTGTTAATAAAGGTAATTTAACCCCTTCCCTAATAAAAGTTTGAATCACCCCCCTTTTCCCATAAAAAAAATAAAACAGTGTAAAAAAAAATAAAAAATAAACATATGTGGTATCGCCGCGTGCGTAAATGTCCGAACTATAAAAATATATAATTAATTAAGCCGTACGGTCAATGGCATACGCGCAAAAAAATTCCAAAGTCCAAAAAAGCGTTTTTTGGTCACTTTTTATACCATTAAAAAATGAATAAAAAGTGATCAAAAAGTCAGATTAAAATAAAAATCATACCGATAAAAACTTCAGATCATGGCGCAAAAAGTGAGTCCTCATACCGCCATGTACGTGGAAAAATAAAAAAGTTATAGGGGTCTTGAAGATGACATTTTTAAACGTATACATTTTCTTGCATGTAGTTATGATTTTTTCCAGAAGTGCGACAAAATCAAACCTATATAAGTAGGGTATCATTTTAACCATATGGACCTACAGAATAATGATAAGGTGTCATTTTTACCGAAATATGCACTGCGTAGAAACGGAAGCCCCCAAAAGTTACAAAATTGCGTTTTTTTTTCCGATTTTGTCGCACAATAATTTTTTTTTCCTTTTCGCCGTGCATTTTTGGGTAAAATGACTAATGTCACTGCAAAGTAGAATTGGCGACGCAAACAATAAGCTGTAATATGGATTTTTAGGTGGAAAATTGAAAGGGTTATGATTTTTAAAAGGCAAGGAGGAAAAAACGAAAGTGCAAAAACTGAAAAACCCTGAGTCCTTAAGGGGTTAAAAAGGATTCAAAACCTTTGCAGAGCTTGCATAGGAATGAAGCAGGCAGGTATTGGTGCATGTGCATGCTCAGTGAGGCTAGCCAAGTGAAGCCACTTCTCTCCAAGAAAAACATCAAGGACTGGCTGACATTCTGTAGAAAGTACAGGGACTTCACTCCAGAAGACTGGTAGTAAAGTACATTTTCTCTTATGAAGCCCCCTGAAGACTGTTTAGGACATCTGGATTTTAACACTTTTGTTCTTTCTGACCCGTTTGGCTTGCAATTTCCAAGAAACTATGATCCAAGGTAAAAATGACCCCATCATGCCACCCAGGATTTTCTATTATTGAAGAAATATTTTGCTATCTATCTAATTCGATTCATTGTTACACAACCTTAAAATGCTTAATACTGAAATCCACCATGGATTCTAACAACTGTTATTTTTCTTGTTTAAGTTGAATATTGCAAGATTAACTTCATACCTGGTCACTGAATATTTTCATTTTCTACTTGTGTTTCACCATTTCTGTTATGAAAGCGCCCTCTAGTGTTTCTTTTGTCTCAAATCATCTTGGATGCAAAGGGTGTTTAGATGTCACATAAATAATCCCAGTGCATACATGAAGAGAACTAACACAGTCCCTAGACTGCAATGTGCATAGCTAGCCATGGATTGTATTGGTTAAAATACATTACAAATATTATAAAGGATACTGTGTATTGATTACTGTATTATTGTAATACTGTTTATTTGGTCAAATCTATGTAAAAATAAATAAATAAATACAAATCAGTTACATATCAGTTATAGAGATGAGCGAACTTACAGTAAATTCGATTCATCACAAACTTCTCGGCTCGGCAGTTGATGACTTTTCCTGCATAAATTAGTTCAGCTTTCAGGTGCTCCGGTGGGCTGGAAAAAGTGGATACAGTCCTAGGAGACTCTTTCCTAGGAATGTATCCACCTTTTCCAGCCCACCGGAGCACCTGAAAGATGAACTAATTTATGCAGGAAAAGTCATCAACTGCCGAGCCGAGAAGTTTGTGACGAATCGAATTTACTGTACGTTCGCTCATCTCTAATCAGTTACAAAAGAAATCATATTACACATTTTGCATTGGGCCTAAGAGCTTTAGCTACCTTAAAGGGGTACTCCACTGGCCAGCCTTCAAAACATTTAGTTCTGAATGCTGTGTGCGCGCTGCGGGGTTTGGTCACACCCCCTTGTGACTTCAGGCTATGCCCCTAAATGCAAGTCTATGGGAGGGGGCGTGGCAGCTGCCACGCCCCCTCCCATAGGCTTGCATTGAGGGGCATAGCCTGAAGTCACAAGGGGGTATGACCAAACCCCGCAGCGCGCACACAGCATTCAGAACTAAATGTTCCGAAGGCTGGCCAGTGGAGTACCCCTTTAAGACAGGGGCTACATGATGATTCTTGCCTTGACAGTGGTCACACAACCAAATATCGTTGTACCACACTCTGTGACGCACAAGAGGAAGTGACTGTAGGGTTGCTGTCGCAGCCACTTGTCACAGCGTGACCCCATTTACTTACATTAGGTGCAACGTAGTGTGATCCAAAGCGCGACAGAAATTTTAGGTTTTGCAACCCCTTTGGACATATCACAGTGTATCCCCAGCCTTAAGTTACATAATAATTTTTTTTTAATACATTTTGAAGTGTTAACAGAGGGTACAAAGTTGATGGCATAAAGGATATTTGTCCTGTTTCCACTATATGTGACACAACTCTATCATGTATATTTTTCAGAAGGGAAAGATTCATGGCAAGATATGGATGAAGAAAATTTACTACATGTTCCTTTTAGCCCAAGACGTTATTCGGAACAGGAAATGTTGAGAAGATCAAAGGAATTTTATGAATTGCTCAACCAGAGGAGATCCGTGAGATTTATCAGTGATGAAGCCGTTCCGAGAGAAGTGATCAACAACATCATCTCAGCAGCAGGTCATTTTATTTTATTTCCAACACATATACCAAATATGTCACCTCAATTGTGTCACTTCAGGCCGAAACTGACCTGGGAAGTATTATCATTTGTTTCAGACTTGCAGAAATCTAGAAAAAAATACATAGAAGATAAGAATTTCTTTAATGTACATCCCTGTTACTAGCTGACTTTGATTTTCCATTACAGCTAATGTCACGGCAACCAAAAGTCAACCCCTTGTAGTAAATGCATTGTTTACATTTTTCTAGTAATGCCGCAGAAAATTTATTTTGGATTGCAGATTACAAAAGGATGAAATATGATTAAAGCAAAGCACAAGTATTGCTGAATTGCTCTGTAGAACTGTAGATTTTTTGTAAATGTTTCTTTAAGTTGAAAACCAAAACTGGAAAAAAATATTTATTTACATGTACTACAGAAGATCAATGACAACCTATTTTGGCAATGTATGTGGTCATTTTTACTACTGTAGCAAGTACTATACAGGGGTGTGGAAATAAAAAAAAAAAACTACTTGTCCAAGGGACTAAAACAGGAGCACAATCTACTTGTCCCTTATGACAATTCACTTGTCCAGGCCAATTTTTGTTTTTGGACTCTCATTTTGTTCCTGCTCACTCCATAATAGTTATAACTCTTTTATTTTCCATCTACAGATCCATATAAAGCTTGTTTTTTTGCGGGACCTATTGCCCTTGTAATGACACCTTTTATTTTTCCATAACATATGCTCTGAGAAAATAAATAAATAAATAAAATAAAATAAATATATATATATATGGTGGACCACCGGTGTATGGCGGGACCACGGGGGTAGTGGTGTGAGTGGTGGGATCAGATGGTATTAACCCCGTGGGCAAGATGTTGTTAACCCCTAGTGTTCGTGATGCCAGTGTGGTTTAAGGGTTCCGGAAAACCACCATATTCTCCGCTATCCCAGTTGCTAGTAGTGAAATGACAGTCCATAACCAGTTATGGTCAAACGGAGGATTTACTGAGTATAAGACAGATGGAATTATCTTCACAGCTAAGGACAGATTTCCCAGAGAGGTGGCCAGGACCCAGAAGGACCTTCCAGCTTGCTGGACCAATATACTTGTAATTAACTTGACTTGAGATTGGACTTGACTTGCCTAGTTTGGACTTGACTAGTTACAGTGACAGCAGACATAAACTTGAGATTTACTGGAATGAATGTAGCTTTTGAGGTCTTCCAGATGCTGATCACTTGCACTTAGATCTCTGGTGGTTGCTGTCTCAGTAAAGACTGATGGTACAAGAGAGTGAATTGTCATGGCCGCCCCTTTATATAGTGGTGGGCTGGACTAAAGCCTATTGGTTAAGCTGCGGGTCTTAGGTTAAGCTGGTGCTCTCTGGGAGAACATGTGACAACAAATCATGTGACTGCATAACATAACATGTGACAGACTCACAGGTCCTTGAGACCTCCCACAGGTCTTTTGTACTACCTATACATAAAGATACTGTCTAGGGTAATGTAAGGGAACACATCTGGGGCAGTGTCAGGGGACATGGATGGGGGCAATGTCAGGGGACATGGCTGGGGGTAATGTGAGTGTTACGCCGAGCGCTCCGGGTCCCCGCTCCTCCCCGGAGCGCTCGCTACACTTCCCTCACTGCAGCGCCCCGGTCGGTTCCACGGACCCGGGGCGCTGCGTTACCACCTCCGGCCGGGATGCGATTCGCGATGCGGGTAGCGCCCGCTCGCGATGCGCACCCCGGCTCCCGTACCTTACTCGCTCCCCGTCAGTTCTGTCCCGGCGCGCGCGGCCCCGCTCCCTAGGGCGCGCGCGCGCCGGGTCTTTGCGATTTAAAGGGCCACTGCACCGCTGATTGGTGCAGTGGTTCCAATTAGTGTTTACACCTGTGCACTTCCCTATATCACCTCACTTCCCCTTCACTCCCTCGCCGGATCTTGTTGCCCTAGTGCCAGTGAAAGCGTTCCTTGTGTGTTCCTTGCCTGTGATTCCAGACCTTCTGCCGTTGCCCCTGACTACGATCCTTGCTGCCTGCCCCGACCTTCTGCTACGTCCGACCTTGCTTCTGTCTACTCCCTTGTACCGCGCCTATCTTCAGCAGCCAGAGAGGTTGAGCCGTTGCTAGGGGATACGACCTGGTCACTACCGCCGCAGCAAGACCATCCCGCTTTGCGGCGGGCTCTGGTGAAAACCAGTAGTGACTTAGAACCGATCCTCTAGCACGGTCCACGCCAATCCCTCTCTGGCACAGAGGATCCACCACCTGCCAGCCAGCATCGTGACAGTAGATCCGGCCATGGATCCCGCTGAAGTTCCTCTGCCAGTTGTCGCTGACCTCACCACGGTGGTCGCCCAGCAGTCACAACAGATTGCGCAACAAGGCCAACAGCTGTCTCAACTGACTGTTATGCTACAACAGTTACTACCACAGCTCCAGCAATCATCTCCTCCGCCAGCTCCTGTACCTCCTCCGCAGCGAGTGGCCGCTTCTGGAATACGACTATCCTTGCCGGATAAATTTGATGGGGACTCTAAGTTTTGCCGTGGCTTTCTTTCCCAATGTTCATTACACTTGGAGATGATGTCGGACCAGTTCCCCACTGAAAGGTCTAAGGTGGCTTTCGTAGTCAGCCTGCTGTCTGGAAAAGCCCTGGCTTGGGCCACACCGCTCTGGGACCGCAATGACCCCGTCACTGCCTCTGTACACTCCTTCTTCTCGGAAATTCGAAGTGTCTTTGAGGAACCTGCCCGAGCCTCTTCTGCTGAGACTGCCCTGTTGAACCTGGTCCAGGGTAATTCTTCCGTTGGCGAGTATGCCGTACAGTTCCGTACCCTTGCTTCAGAATTATCCTGGAATAATGAGGCACTCTGCGCGACCTTTAAAAAAGGCCTATCCAGCAACATTAAAGATGTTCTGGCCGCACGAGAAATCCCTGCTAACCTACATGAACTCATCCATCTTGCCACTCGCATTGACATGCGTTTTTCCGAACGGCGTCAGGAGCTCCGCCAGGATATGGACTCTGTTCGCTCGAGGCGTTTCTTCTCCCCGGCTCCTCTCTCCTCTGGTCCCCTGCAATCTGTTCCTGTGCCTCCCGCCGTGGAGGCTATGCAGGTCGACCGGTCTCGCCTGACACCCCAAGAGAGGACACGACGCCGCATGGAGAATCTCTGCCTGTACTGTGCTAGTACCGAACACTTCCTGAAGGATTGTCCTATCCGTCCTCCCCGCCTGGAAAGACGTCCGCTGACTCCGCACAAAAGTGAGACAGTCCTTGATGTCTACTCTGCTTCTCCACGTCTTACTGTACCTGTGCGGATGTCTGCCTCTGCCTTCTCCTTCTCTGCTGTGGCCTTCTTGGACTCTGGATCTGCAGGAAATTTTATCTTAGCCTCTCTCGTCAACAGGTTCAACATCCCGGTGACCAGTCTCGCCAGACCCCTCTACATCAATTGTGTAAACAATGAAAGATTGGACTGTACTATACGTTTCCGCACGGAGCCCCTTCTAATGTGCATCGGATCTCATCACGAGAGGATTGAACTGTTGGTCCTCCCCAATTGCACTTCTGAAATCCTTCTTGGACTTCCCTGGCTTCAACTCCATTCCCCAATCCTGGATTGGTCCACTGGGGAGATCAAGAGTTGGGGGCCCTCTTGTTCCAAGGACTGCTTAAAACCGGTTCCCAGTAAACCTTGCCGTGTCCCTGTGCTTCCTCATGTAACCGGTCTCCCTAAGGCCTATATGGACTTTGCGGACGTTTTTTGCAAAAAACAAGCTGAGACTCTACCTCCTCACAGGCCTTATGATTGTCCCATTGACCTCCTCCCGGGCACTACTCCACCCCGGGGCAGAATCTATCCTCTGTCCGTCCCAGAGACTCTTGCCATGTCTGAATACGTCCAAGAAAATTTAAAAAAGGGCTTTATCCGTAAATCCTCCTCTCCTGCCGGAGCCGGATTTTTCTTTGTGTCCAAAAAAGATGGCTCTCTACGTCCTTGCATTGACTACCGCGGTCTTAATAAAATCACGGTTAAGAACCGCTACCCCCTACCCCTCATCTCTGAACTCTTTGATCGTCTCCAAGGTGCCCATATTTTTACCAAACTGGACTTAAGAGGTGCTTATAATCTCATCCGCATCAGAGAGGGGGATGAATGGAAAACGGCATTTAACACCAGAGATGGACACTTTGAGTATCTGGTCATGCCCTTTGGTCTATGCAACGCCCCTGCCGTCTTCCAAGACTTTGTTAATGAAATTTTTCGTGATCTCCTATACTCCTGTGTTGTTGTATATCTGGACGATATCCTGATTTTTTCTGCCAATCTTGAAGAACACCGCCAGCATGTCCGTATGGTTCTTCAGAGACTTCGTGATAATCAACTCTATGCCAAAATAGAGAAATGTCTGTTTGAATGCCAATCTCTTCCTTTTCTAGGATACTTGGTCTCTGGCCAGGGACTACAAATGGACCCAGATAAACTCTCTGCCGTCTTAGATTGGCCACGCCCCTCCGGACTCCGTGCCATCCAACGTTTTTTGGGGTTCGCCAATTATTACAGGCAATTTATTCCACATTTTTCTACCATTGTGGCTCCTATTGTGGCTTTAACAAAAAAAAATGCCGATCCCAAGTCTTGGCCTCCTCAAGCGGAAGACGCCTTTAAACGACTCAAGTCTGCCTTTTCTTCGGCTCCCGTGCTCTCCAGACCTGACCCATCTAAACCCTTCCTATTGGAGGTTGATGCCTCCTCAGTGGGAGCTGGAGCTGTCCTTCTACAAAAAAACTCTTCCGGGCATGCTGTTACTTGTGGTTTTTTTTCCAGGACCTTCTCTCCGGCGGAGAGGAACTACTCCATCGGGGATCGAGAGCTTCTAGCCATTAAATTAGCACTTGAGGAATGGAGGCATCTGCTGGAGGGATCAAGATTTCCAGTTATTATTTACACCGATCACAAGAACCTCTCCTACCTCCAGTCTGCCCAACGGCTGAATCCTCGTCAGGCCAGGTGGTCTCTGTTCTTTGCCCGATTTAATTTTGAAATTCACTTTCGGCCTGCTGATAAGAACATTAGGGCCGATGCTCTCTCTCGTTCCTCAGATGCCTCTGAAATTGAACTCTCTCCTCAACACATCATTCCTCCTGACTGCCTGATTTCCACTTCTCCAGCCTCCATCAGGCAAACTCCTCCAGGAAAGACCTTTGTTTCTCCACGCCAACGCCTTGGGATCCTCAAATGGGGTCACTCCTCCCATCTCGCAGGTCATGCGGGCATCAAGAAATCTGTGCAACTCATCTCTCGCTTCTATTGGTGGCCGACTCTAGAGACTGATGTGGTGGACTTTGTGCGAGCCTGCACTATCTGTGCCCGGGATAAGACTCCTCGCCAGAAGCCCGCTGGTTTTCTTCATCCTCTACCTGTCCCCGAACAACCTTGGTCTCTGATTGGTATGGATTTTATTACTGACTTACCCCCATCCCATGGCAACACTGTTATTTGGGTGGTCGTTGATCGATTCTCCAAAATGGCACATTTCATCCCTCTTCCTGGTCTTCCTTCAGCGCCTCAGTTGGCTAAACAATTTTTTGTACACATTTTTCGTCTTCACGGGTTGCCTACACAGATCGTCTCGGATAGAGGCGTCCAATTTGTGTCTAAATTCTGGAGGGCTCTCTGTAAACAACTCAAGATTAAATTAAATTTTTCTTCTGCATACCATCCTCAATCCAATGGACAAGTAGAGAGAATTAACCAGATCTTGGGTGACTATTTACGACATTTTGTTTCCTCCCGCCAGGATGACTGGGCAGATCTTCTACCTTGGGCCGAATTCTCGTATAATTTCAGAATCTCTGAATCTTCCTCCAAATCTCCGTTTTTCGTGGTGTACGGCCGTCACCCTCTTCCCCCCCTCCCTACCCCCTTGCCCTCTGGTCTGCCCGCTGTGGATGAAATTTCTCGTGATCTTTCCACCATATGGAAAGAGACCCAAAATTCTCTCTTACAGGCTTCTTCTCGCATGAAGAGATTCGCAGATAAGAAAAGAAGAGCTCCTCCCATTTTTTCCCCTGGAGACAAGGTATGGCTCTCCGCTAAATATGTCCGTTTCCGTGTCCCGAGCTATAAGTTGGGACCACGCTATCTTGGTCCTTTTAAAGTTTTGTGTCAAATTAATCCTGTCTCTTACAAGCTTCTTCTTCCTCCTTCTCTTCGTATCCCTAATGCCTTTCACGTCTCTCTTCTTAAACCTCTCATCCTCAACCGTTTTTCTCCTAAATCTGTTCCTCCCACTCCTGTTTCCGGCTCCTCGGACATCTTCTCTGTCAAAGAGATTTTGGCCTCTAAAAAGGTCAGGGGAAGAATTTTTTTTTTAGTGGATTGGGAGGGTTGTGGTCCAGAAGAGAGGTCCTGGGAACCTGAGGACAATATCCTGGACAAAAGTCTGATCCTCAGGTTCTCAGGCCCCAAGAAGAGGGGGAGACCCAAGGGGGGGGGTACTGTTACGCCGAGCGCTCCGGGTCCCCGCTCCTCCCCGGAGCGCTCGCTACACTTCCCTCACTGCAGCGCCCCGGTCGGTTCCACGGACCCGGGGCGCTGCGTTACCACCTCCGGCCGGGATGCGATTCGCGATGCGGGTAGCGCCCGCTCGCGATGCGCACCCCGGCTCCCGTACCTTACTCGCTCCCCGTCAGTTCTGTCCCGGCGCGCGCGGCCCCGCTCCCTAGGGCGCGCGCGCGCCGGGTCTTTGCGATTTAAAGGGCCACTGCACCGCTGATTGGTGCAGTGGTTCCAATTAGTGTTTACACCTGTGCACTTCCCTATATCACCTCACTTCCCCTTCACTCCCTCGCCGGATCTTGTTGCCCTAGTGCCAGTGAAAGCGTTCCTTGTGTGTTCCTTGCCTGTGATTCCAGACCTTCTGCCGTTGCCCCTGACTACGATCCTTGCTGCCTGCCCCGACCTTCTGCTACGTCCGACCTTGCTTCTGTCTACTCCCTTGTACCGCGCCTATCTTCAGCAGCCAGAGAGGTTGAGCCGTTGCTAGGGGATACGACCTGGTCACTACCGCCGCAGCAAGACCATCCCGCTTTGCGGCGGGCTCTGGTGAAAACCAGTAGTGACTTAGAACCGATCCTCTAGCACGGTCCACGCCAATCCCTCTCTGGCACAGAGGATCCACCACCTGCCAGCCGGCATCGTGACAGTGAGGGAATATGGAGGCACTGTGAAGGGGCATGCTATGTGGGGATGCAAAGTAGCCTCCAGGTCACTGAGGGTCTCAACCTGACAGGGCCTAAGGGTAATACAGGACCATGTCCTGTACTGGGACATCACAAACCCCCCTACTTAACACAAGTTGTCCTCGACGTAGGTTCTGTCAGGGTTGAGGAACGAAGTGGCCACGGGGCCAGATGCAGCCCTGAGGCATTTAGTACACAAATGCCCATTTCAGACTGGTGAAATAACGGATAACATTAGAGTCTTTGTGCAAATTGTCCATACACACTCTGACTTGTGGTTGAACAGGATTAGTGATGACATATAACTTTTCTTTAAGGACCTTTGACTATGCATATAACAACTGGACTATGCATTTTACAGTTAACTATACACAACATGATATTTTGACTATGTTTATAACATACTATGCATGACTAGACTATATACTAGACATTGTATACATGACTAGACTTAGAACTTGAGACTTAGACATTTTTGGATTGGGTTGCCTGAGGCTCTTTGCCCAATGCCTTGGCTCCTGGGGTCCCTTGGCATTTAAAACACATGTCCCCAGAACACTATTTTTAGTTTTACTCTAGACATTTTTATGCTAGACATTTTTTATGCTAGACATTTTTATGCTAGACAATGATTGCAGATAACTTTATTACATTTCTGTTACCTTATAGTGAATACGTGCTTTAGTTTAGTTTCAGGAGTACTTTCTGTCCAGGAAAGTATCCTGCGTACGAACACAAGATCATAGAGATTAGAGACATTTGACATGATATTGAGTAGACTGTGTAATGTGAGTGATACAGTACTACTGTATGTGACTGAGGTATACTTGACTTGTGTGTGCATAACTATGTGTACATTTATTGTGTACATGACAATGTGTACTTTAGTGTACACATTTAGAGTACACATATTGTACATCCTATTTTATACATGTACAAGATGCTGGTGAAGTGGTGACATGTGCTCCTCCCGACCGTATCAGGACAAACCCCTATAAGGAGATAACCAGACATCCAAAATGACTGTACACCATGACTTTTAGTGTACAATAACTTTATACATTTTATTTGACATTTGATAACAAAATATAGGACCATCACATTAGGACCACAACAACTCAGTGTACCTCCATAACCATTTTTACTGAACCAAAATGTATTACTTTAGATATTCACACAAGAGTTCATGTACTGCTCAGTAGTCCATGTACATTAGGAGTTCTTGATGATCTGAAAATGGTTGATTTAGGGGCAACCTTAAAAGCAGCAATGTCCTTGCCTGTAAAGCCTTTTGATGCAATACAATGATGTCTGCATGGTTGCTAGAAAAAGACAATGATTTCCAGAACCATCCCTATTTTTAAAGCAACTGGTTTGCTTTTAGAATTTAATCAGCCTGACAGAGAGATATCAGCTGCTTTGTCCTCTAACAAGAAGATCACTGAAATGCTCTTAGCAGGTCATTTTGTGTTAGGCCAGGCATAGGCAACCTTTGGCACTGCAGATGTTTTGAACTACATCTTCCATGATGCTCTTTCAGCCAAAATGCTGCCAAAGCATCATGGGATATGTAGTCCAAAACATCTGCAGTGCCGAAGGTTGCCTATGCCTGTGTTAGGCTAAGTTGTTTGGAAAACTGCCACTGCAGTTTTTGAGCCAAAGCCAGAAGTGTATTCAAAAGGAATAGGACATATAAAGGACTTACACTTCTCCTCCTTTATGGATCCACTTCTGACTTTGGCTCAAAAACTGCAGTGGCAGTGGAAACTTAGCCTTAGGGCTGAAATTTAGTGGAATTTGTGTCCGTGATTAAAGGTAACCGGTTACAATAAAAATTCGGCCCAATTTTAGGCAGTATATATATATATATATATATATATATATATATATATATAATTTGTGGGAAAAGTTCCAAGATAACTATTAATCTGTCCATAGATTTTCTGCTTGTTCTGGGCTAAGAAGTCGTATGGATGGCTAAGTAGTAGTGTTGAGCGCGAATATTAGAAATGCAAATTTCTAAAAATATCAGCACTTTGCGATTTCGCAAATATTTAGAATATAGTGATATATATTCGTAATGATGGATATTCGTTTTTCTTTTGTGATTTTGCGAATATAAGCGAATTTGCAAATATTCATGAATATCGGCACGTCTTTTAGGTGAAAGATATAATCACGCATGCGCACTATGCGAATTTCATAACAAATTTTCGCATGAAAACAAAACCAAAAAAGAACGAACATAGTGAATATGCAAATTTCGCGAATATAGGAAGAATATTCGTCCACATATTTGCAAAATATCCCAAATTTGAATATGACCTATGCTGCTCATCCCTACTAAGTAGTCATATGACAGCTCTCCAATGTGCATTTCCAACAAAAAGTTATATATACCGTATTTATCGGGGTATACCACGCACCGGCCTATAACACGCACCCTCATTTTACCAAGGATATTTGGGTAAAAAATGTTTTTTACCCAAATATCCATGATAAAATGAGGGTGCTTGTGTGCGCGTGTATACCCCGATATACCCCCAGGAAAGGCAGGGGGAGAGAGGCCGTCACTGCCCGCTTCTCTCCCCCTGCCTTTCCTGGGGTCTAGAGCGCTGCTGTCGGCCCTTCTCACCCCCTGGTTATCGGCGCCGCTGCCCGTTCTGTCCCCCTGACTATCGGTGCCGGCGCCGATAGCCAGGGGGAGAGAAACGGCGCCGATAGCCGGGGAGAGAGAGGGGTAGCGGCACCCATTGCCGGCGCCGCTGCCCCGTTGCCTCCCCCCATCCCCGGTGGCATAATTACCTGAGTCCGGTCTGCGCTGCTCCAGGCCTCCGTCGTGCGTCCCCAGCATCGTTGCTATGCACGGCGCGGCGCTCTGACGTCATGCGCCGCGCCGTTCAGCGCATAGCAATGACGCCGGGGACGCACGACGGAGGCCTGGAGCAGCGCGCACCGGACTCAGGTAATTATGCCACCGGGGATGGGGGGAGGCAACGGGGCAGCGGCGCCGGCAATGGGTGCCGCTGCCCCTTCTCTCCCCCTGGCTGTCGGCGCCGGCACCGATAGTCAGGGGGACAGAACGGGCAGCGGCGCCGATAACCAGGGGGTGAGAAGGGCCGACAGCAGGGCTCTAGACCCCAGGGAAGGCAGGGGGAGAGAAGCGGGCAGCGACGGCCTCTCTCCCCCTGCCTTTCCTGGGGGTGTATCGGCGTATAACACGCACACAGACTTTAGGCTAAAAATTTTAGCCTAAAAAGTGCGTGTTATACGCCGATAAATACGGTATCTCATTTGTAACCAAGAGCAAAGAAAGTAGAAAAAAAGCACAAAAAATATTGGAGATTTATCAAAGCCTGTCCAAAGGAAAAATTGCTGAGTTGCCAATAGCAACCAACCAGATCCCTTCTTTCATTTTGCAGAGGCCTTGTGGAAATAAAATAAGCAATCTGATTGGTTGCTATGGAACTCAGCAACTTTTCCTCTGGACAGGTTTTGATACATCTCCCCCAGTTTTAATAAAGGTAAAGTATTGTACCAGTCAGTTTCTAGCGTCTGGTCTAATAAAACTACCTTGTGAAAGATTGCTTTTGCTCTGTTTAAAATTGAATAGAAATACATTTTAAAACAAAACAACAAATCTATATATCAATCTGCTCAGCTCCTAAAGCTCTATAACAGGGGAACTCAACTACTTTTAGTAGGGGTAGGCTTATCCAGGTCTACCATCCGGTGAAGGTCAGAGCTAAATGCTAAGACCTGGTTCACACCTAGCAGCCACAGTGCCATGACAGAAATAGGTGCTGCCTGTTGTAAAACATTATTTATTAAGTCATAATTGTTCCCCAACTGCCACACACTGTGGCCCTGGTATAATACTGCCACACACTGTGCCCCTGGTATAATACTGCCACACACTGTGCCCCTGGTATAATACTGCCACACACTGTGCCCCTGGTATAATACTGCCACACACTGTGCCCCTGGTATAATACTGCCACACACTGTGCCCCTGGTATAATACTGCCACACACTGTGCCCCTGGTATAATACTGCCACACACTGTGTCCCTGGTATAATACTGCCACACACTGTGGCCCTGGTATAATACTGCCACACACTGTGCCCCTGGTATAATACTGCCACACACTGTGCCCCTGGTATAATACTGCCACACACTGTGCCCCTGGTATAATACTGCCACACACTGTGCCCCTGGTATAATACTGCCACACACTGTGCCCCTGGTATAATACTGACACACAATGCGCCCCTGGTATAATACTGACACACTGCGCCCCTGAATATAATACTACTACATGCTGTGTACCTAACTATAATGCTGTCAAACACTGTGCCTGATATAATACCTCCATACACCCTGTTTGTGAGTATAGTACTGCCATTTAAGTCTGCCCCCCCCCCCATGTGAACTGTGCCATGCCTCTCCCCCATATAAACAATGCCACTATGCCTGGCCTACCCATGTGAACTCTCCAGCTGTTGCAAAACTACAACTCCCATCATGCAGACAGAAGAGCATGATGGGAGCTATAGCTGGGAAACAACTGTAGAGTTAAAGGTTGGGAAATACCTGTAATACACTTACTTCCAAGGCTAGACTGGGAGCAAAAATAGGCCTGGGGATATTAGACTATGCAGCCCAATTTTTTACGGTGGGGGTCGTATCAGTGAGACACCCATTAAAATCTCGGTTTAAGTGGCTCTCCAGCTGTTGCAAAGCTTCAGGCATTATGGGAGTTGTAGTTTTGTAAAAGTTGGACAGCCACAGATTGGGGTAGTGTCACCCATCATCACTGCGGAAATTACAAGTGACTCCAGCTCTGATGGGACACCGTCAGGAGAATACACAATTGTATAATGACTCACAGGAGACGTCTTCTCTGTTGTCTTTACTTTTTTTCTTCATTTGGCCTTTGTCTTCCTTCATCTCCATCTTCTCTGCAGAGTCTGATGCCCGGACATCATTAGTTACTTTGTTAGCAGATCCTCATGCTCTGTATAAAGACAATAATCATTATAACCCTGCCAGACATCATGACCCCTAAAAATAATACTGCCAGATACT
Source organism: Hyla sarda (assembly GCF_029499605.1). Classification (NCBI taxonomy): domain Eukaryota; kingdom Metazoa; phylum Chordata; class Amphibia; order Anura; family Hylidae; genus Hyla; species Hyla sarda. The sequence goes on from NC_079191.1 coordinate 333,651,989, forward strand.
GTTTCCTCTGTTTGTCAGAATCACACCCCTGTACTCCCCCCCCCAGACCCATTTTCCCCTCCTCCTGCAGACCCCTAAGGACTCCTCCATACTGTGGACATTTAGTTGGCAGAATGTTCGCTTGCTGCAGGCGCCACAAAAGCCATTGGCAGTAGGACTGCACAGATGTGCGCCATCTCTATAGATGACAATGCAGTCTGGTGGAATTCCATCAGCAGAATGGACGTCCACCTAAAGAACCAACATGTTAGTTCTTTGGGTGTACGTCCATTCTGTTGGGGGAATTCCACTGTGGCGATTCTACAGTATGCACAGAGCAGCAGAAAACCATTAATGTCATCAATTTGAACGGGCCCCCTTAGTTCTCCTGCAGACTCCTCTACCCCCCAAGACCCCTGCATTATTTATCTTTACACTTTTCTGTCCCCCCAGACCCCTCTGTTCCCTCCTGCATTAACACTGCCTACCCTGCATCATTCATCTCCCCCCAATACCCTTGCATCATTCATCCCCCCCAAGACCAGACCCCTACATCATTCATCTTCCCCCTCCACACAAAGACCCCTGCAGCATTCATCTACACCCCCCTCCCCATAACCTCTGCAGCATTCATCTCCCACCCCCGCCCCTGCAGCGTTCATCCCCCCCACCCCAAGACCCCTGCAGCATTCATCTCCCCATCCCAAGACCCCTTCTGCATTTATCCCCCAAGACCCCTGCAGCATTTATCTCCCCCAAGACCCCTGCAGCATTTATCTCCCCTAAGACCCATGCAGCATTCATCTCCCCCCAAAGACCCCTGCAGCATTTATCCCCCCAAGACCCCTTCAGCATTTATCTCCCCCAAGACCCCTTCAGCATTTATCTCCCCCAAGACCCGTTCAGCATTTATCTCCCCCAAGACCCCTTCAGCATTTATCTCCCCCAAGACCCCTTCAGCATTTATCTCCCCCAAGACCCCTTCAGCATTTATCTCCCCCAAGACCCCTTCAGCATTTATCTCCCCCAAGACCCCTGCAGCATTTATCTCCCCCCAAGACCCCTTCAGCATTTATCTCCCCCAAGACCCCTGCAGCATTTATCTACCCCAAAGATTGCTGCAGCATTTATCTCCCCCAAGACCCCTGCAGCATTTATCCCCCCCACCCCAAGACCTCTGCAGCATTTATTCCCCCCACCCCAAGACCCCTGCAGCATTTATCTCCCCCCAAGACCCCTGCAGCATTTATCCCCCCCACCCCAAGTCCCCTGCTGCCTTTAGCTCCGCCACCCCAAGAACCCTGCAGCATTTATCTCCCCCCAAGACCCCAGCAGCATTTATCCCCACCCCCCACCCCAAGACCCCTGCAGCATTTATCCCCCCCCACCCCAAGACCCCTGCAGCATTTATCCCCCCCCCCCACCCCAAGACCCCTGCAGAATTTATCCCCCCACCCCAAGACCTCTGCAGCATTTATCTCCCCCCCAAGACCCCTGCAGCATTTATCTCCCCCACCCCAAGACCCCTGCAGCATTTATCCCCCCCACCCCAAGGCCCCTGCAGCATTTATCTCCCCCCATGACCCCTGCAGAATTTATCTCCCCCACCCCAAGACCCCTGCAGCATTTATCCCCTCCACCCCAAGACCCCTGCAGCATTTATCCCCCCCACCCCAAGACCCCTGCAGCATTTATCTCCACCCACCCCAAGACCCCTGCAGCATTTATCCACCCCCCCACCCAATAACCCCAGCAGCATTCATCTACACCCCCCCCCCCAATAACCCCTGAAGCATTCAATTCCCACCTCACCCCCACTGCGGATGGCCCGGTCCCGCATACTTACCTGTCCTAACACTGCTCAACTGCTCTGGCCTCTTCTAGTTAGGCCTGGCCAGAGTACATGATGCAGGTAGTGCTAATTGCGCCGCCTGCATCATAGGGGAAGCGCTGGCTAGGCAGGGAGCAAAGTGTTCCCTCGCTCCGATACATATGAATGTCCGGACAGCGGATGTTCTCTGAACCGGCCGGAGGTATGTGTGCCTGGCAGCCGCGGTCCAGATTCCGCCAGTTGAGTACTGCTGCTCTATAACATGCTGTCTACATTTCCAACATGACATGTAGCCTTTACGTTAATTTTCATAGTAATTGAAATTAATTTAAACAATAATTTAACAATAACTTAATACATTAACAATAATTTAAAACGGGGGTTTGGTATTTGAATCTTGTATTATAGCTCAGCCGTATCATTATTATAAAAATCAAGCACTTTTTTTTCATTTAAGACAACTGCTTAACCAGTTGGGGACGGAGGGCATACCTGTACGCCATCGTCCTGCTCCCCTTCTATGACGTGCACTCAGGAGCTCAGCGTGGGTCATAGCAAGACCTAATGCCGGTGTAGTGAAGAAAACTGTGTCTTGAAGCGTTCTGTGTCCCGACTGTAAGGCTGCAAAGCTGCAAAGCACTGAGCAGAGCAGACCGAGACTGCACACACACCCCCATCAACCAATCACAGTGTCTCAGCACTCAGCACAGTGACTCAGCACTTTCATCAGCTGTTTGGGACACAGAATGCTTCAAGACACAGTTTTCTTCACTACACCGGACATTGCATTAACCCCTTGGACGCGGCAATCAAAGTTGAAAGTAAAAGTATCACAGCAGCTCAGTCGGGCTGTTCGGGACCGCCGTGGTGAAATCGCGGCGTCCCGAACAGCTGAGAGGACGGGGGAGGGTCCCTACCTGCCTCCTCTCCGTCTGATCGGTGATCTGCTGCTCCATACCTGAGATTCAGGCTAGAACAGCAGAGTGCCGATAACACTGATCAATGCTATGCTATTGCATAGCATTGAACAGTGTATGCAGACAGAAAATTGCATATAATAGTCCCCTATGGGGACTATAAAATTGTGTAAAAAAGTTTTAAAAAAGTTAATAAATGTGATTTAACCCTTTACCTAATAAAAGTTTTTTTCCCATGAATTTTTTTTTTACAAAAATAAAAATAAACATATGTGGTATCGCTCGTGCGTAAATGTTTTAAATATAAAAATATAATGTTATTTAAACCTCACGGTCAATGGCGTACATGTAGAAAAATTCCAAAGTTCAAAATTGCGCATTTTTGGTCACTTTGTATGCCCTAAAAAATTTCGAAAAAACGATAAAAAAGTCACATAAAAATGGTACCTATAAAAACTACAGATCACGGTGCCAAAAATTAGCTCTCAAATAGCCCAGTATACGTAAAAATTAAAAAGTTATAGGGGTCAGAAAAGCACAAAAAGTTATAATTTTTTAAAACACGTAAAACAAAATCAAACCTATATAATTTGGATATCATTTTAATCTTATGGACCTACAGAATAAATATAAGGTGTCATTTTAGCGAAAAGTGCACTGCGTAGAATCGGAAGCCCCCTAAAGTTACAAAATGGCGATTTTTTTTTTTTTCAATTTTGACTCACAAATATTTATTTTTCTGGTTTCTCCGTTGATCTGGTGGGGAAATGATTGACAGTATTACAAAGTAAAATTGGTGGTGCATAAAACAAGCCCTCATATGGGTCTGTAGGTGGAAAATTTAAAGTGTCAAGCCAGGTTCACACTACGGAATTGCCGCCTGCAATTCCACCTTGAAATTGTAGGAAGATATTCCGCTTACTAAAATGTGCTGTATAGTGAATGGGTTTTCGTTCACAAATTCACACTTCAGAATTTGTGAAGCGGAATTTGTGAACGGAAAATCTGCTTGAAAATTTCTGCCTGAAGAATAGCTCATTCTTCAGGCAAAAATACAAGCGGAACACATTGCAGTCTATTGGAGACTGCAGTGTCCACACGGTTACACTCAGAATCTCCGGGCGGAAATTTTCTGCCCGGAGATTCCGTAGTGTGAACCTAGCCTTATGGTTTTTAGAAGGAGAGACGGAAAAAACTAAAGTGCAAATATGAAAAATGGCTCCGTCCTTAAGGGGTTAAACTAGCCATAAATAGTCATATAATGGTTTGAGTCCTAATGTTTTTTCAAAATAGTAAAAGTTTTCCCTTTTTTTAACATATTTATACAGGGACATCTCCTAGTGGAGCTCATACTGAGCCATGGACATTTGTGGTTGTAGAAGACCCAGAAGTGAAGCATAAGATTAGAGAAATTATTGAAGAAGAGGAAGAAATAAACTACCGAAAAAGAATGGGGGACAAATGGGTGAATGATCTGAAAAAATTAAAGTAGGTTGAATTAAAATGTATATTTTTTGTAATCCTTACTATTTTTCTTTAAAAAGAAAAGTACAAGTATATATGTATGGTATATCCCGATTATATCACCATTTGACATACAGTGTTTTTTTATTTCTTACATTGGTTCAGGTGTATTTTTCAAGCCCTTTAAAATTAGTTGTCTATTGTTTATAAAATGCTGTTGTTGGAATTATTGTATAATGTGTTTTGTTTATTTTAGAACCAACTGGGTAAAGGAATATTTAGACACTGCGCCTTACATAATCTTGATCTTCAAACAAGTTTATGGGATTCTCTCAGACAACAGAAAAAAGACACATTATTATAATGAGATCAGCGTGTCAATAGCATGTGGCATTCTCCTGGCCGCCATTCAGGTACAAAATATTTATTTGTCAAGTACCGTATATACTCGAGTATAAGCCGACCCGAATATAAGCCGAGGGCCCCTAATTTCAACCCAAAAACCGAGGAAAAATTATTGACTCGGCTATAAGCGTAGGGTGGGAAATACATCATCCCCCCTGTCATCATCCAGACCCTCGTCATCATCCAGACCCCCATCATTAACACCCCTGTCATCATCACCCCCCTTCATCATCACCGCCTGTCATCCACCCCCCCTTCATCATCCCCCTGTCATCATCCCCCCTTCATCATCACCGCCTGTCATCATCACCGCCTGTCATAATCAATCCCCCATTCATCATCACCACCTGTCATCATCCCACACCCCCCTCTTCCGGAGCAGAGAAGAGGGCCCCCCCCCGGTGAAGATGGACAGCCTGGAACGACTATCCCTCCCCACCGGACGGTCCCTTCAGCATAGATGGCCCGGACCAGCTCACCCTTCCTTCCCGCCGTGGGGAGGTGAGTAGAAAACTAAAGGGGGGGGGGGGGGGTCTGGATGATGACGAAGGCGGCAGTGGTCTTCAACCTGCAGACCTCCAGATGTTTCAAAACTACAACTTCCAGCATGCCCGGACAGCCATCGGCATGCTGGGAGTTGTGGTTTTGAAACATCTGGAGGTCCGCAGGTTGAAGACCACTGAACAGGCGGAGAGTTCACTCGAGTATAAGCCGAGGGGGGGGCTTTCAGCGCGAAAAGTCGGGCTGAAAAACTTGGCTTATACTCGAGCATATGCGGTATGTATTTATATAAATAAATTCATGAATAGGTAATATGATGATGGAGCAACAATACCTAACATTATTTACACGATAATTGCTTCCAGCTCTTATGTTCATGTATAAAAGTGCTCTTTATGTTTTTCTCTACAGTTTTTGCCCTGTTTTTTCCTGGAAGAAATATTAATTCACTCTTTTCATTATATAACCCATTAACTAGTCTTCTCTCCTCAGAGCCACTTTCTTTCCTTTCCTTTTCTATCTGACCCAGACCACCATGAGAACTTTTTCCAGCAGACAAATGTCTTAAGCTGACACATTTTCCAACAGCTTCCCTACTTATGGCAATAATGTCCTCCTTTGTGCTCAACACAGTAAAACTGAAAACAGTAATAGTGTCCCCTCCCTTCTATAGTCTCTTACACAAAATTGTGCTTTGTTTCTAGCCCAATACAGTTGTACTCTGTTTTTATTTTGCCAAACAGTAGGTAGTATGTCCCCACATTAGGTAGTTAGTCACCATTAGGTAAATCCATTTTTTCCTTCAAAACTATTACTTTATGTTCCAAACATGTACCCCATTAGGGATATATGCTTCCCCATAGGCAGAAAGAACCCCCCCCCCCCCAACCCAACCTCTTCTCTACAACCCAGCCAAAATGCAGTCCCTCTTCCTCTGGCACAGATAATTGTATGACATCATCATGCCAACTGACATCATCAGACATTTGCTCTTGAGCCTCTTTTAAGCTATGGGCCTGATACAGTCTGCAACGTTATAGACTAAGGAGCAGGGCTTTCTACTCCCTCGCTATGCTGCACGCAGTTGAAAGAGTCACTTGTCTGGGGATCCAAGGCATGTGCCCTGGATTTTCTGGTGCAAGCTCAATGCTATATGTAACGTCCACCCACACCCCTTGGTGTATCACAGAACCAATGGTTCCCTGCACCACCAAAGTTATCTGTGTGTCAGGGATGCAGATAAAGTTGAATGCGGTACCAATACCAGGAGGCCCGAGGCAGATGCACCATCTGCCCTAATGGTAAAGTGGCCCCGATAAGCTGTATACATATACACTACAACCAGGATCAGACAGAGATATATTGGGGCATGCATGCTGCTGCCACTCAGTTAGACCATTACTAGACACCATGAAAAAGCTCCAAGGGGTTGTTGAATCTGTAGTAAACAACCTCCATGCTGGTAAACTCAACATAACCATATAATACATGATCACCCATTTCGTATTACATTTAAAATGTGTAGCCAAACAAAGCATCCTGGGAGTTAGAGAAGCCAACTATGTAATGCATAGCCACTAGGGTGGCTCGGTTGTTAACCCCTTAAGGACGCAGCCCTTTTTCACCTTAAGGACTGAGCCCTTTTTTGCAATTATGACCACCGTCACTTTACAAATGAATAATGCGAAAACGCTTTTACCGAATATTCTGATTCTGAGATTGTTTTTTCGTGACATATTCTACTTTATTTTGGTGGTAAATTTCCGGCGTTAATTGCATCCTTTTTTGGTGAAAAATCCGTAAATTTCATGAAAATTTTGAAAATTTTGCATTTTTCTAACTTTGAAGCTCTCTGCTTGTAAGGAAAATGGATATTCCAAATAAATTTTATTTTTAATCACAAATACAATATGTCCACTTTATATTGGCATCATAAAATGGACATATTTTTGCTTTTTGAAAAAATTAGAGGGCTTCAAAGTAGAGCAGCAATTTTCAAAAATGTCATGAAAATTGCTAAATCTGAAGGGACAGATGTTACAGAACTACAACTCCCAGCATGCCTGGGCAGTCGAGGCATGCTGAGAGTTGTAGTTTGGAAACATCTGGAGGGCTACTGTTTGGGCACCACTGTAACAGTGGTCTCCAAACTGTGACCCTCCAGATGTTGCAAAACTACAACTCCCAGCATGCCCAGACAGCCTTTGGCTCTCTGGGCATGCTGGGAGTTGCAGTTTGGCCCCCCTAGTGGTTGCCACAGTAAAGATCGATTTACTTTCACTTTCAATTCCCGCCCCCCCCCCCCCCCCCCACTGTGGATTCCCTACCTGATCAGGATCCTGCAGGCTCCAGCGAAGATCCCAGGTCCCCAGGCATCTTCTCCTGCAGGTACGGCCTCCATCTTCTTCCCAGAGCCCCTCGACATCCAGGGGCGGGCAGAACGGGGGGTTGCCATGGCAACCCCCTGTCCTGCGCTGCCATTGGTCAGAACTCCGTTCTGACTAATGCCAGGGGATAGGAGTAGATCGCAGCTTTGCGACCTCACTCCTATCCTTTAGGCTGATCGGGGCTGTTGCTGACAACTCCGATCAGCCCTATTTTCCGGGTGATTAGGTCACCAGAGACCCGATCAGCTCGGAATTGGAGAAAATCGCATGTCTGAATTGACATGCGATTTTCTCCGATCGCCGACATGGGGGGGTCTCAGGACCCCCCTATGCGATGTGCCAGGGTGCCTGCTGAATGATTTCAGCAGGCATCCGGCTCCGGTCCCCAACCGGCTAGCGGTGGGGACCGGATTTCCCATGGGTGTATGGATACGCCCTCGGTCCTTAAGGACTCGGAATGCAGGGCGTATCCATACGCCCTGTGTCCTGAAGAGGTTTAAGTGGTTGTTTATTTGATAAAACCCCTTTAAAATAAACTTTTTTCTTTCCTTTGTATAGATATCCTTATACAAGGTCAAATAAACACCTTACTAAATATTCTTAAAGACACATACCTACTATTTGCCTGGTAATACGTATAACAGTACACCAACTGTGGTAGTGGGTAATGGAATTCAGCAATAAAAGCTAGCCTAAAGAGTAGTATACAGTAGTCTGGAACACTGCATTTCCTTGGTTATATAATAATAAAAACATGACTATATAACTCCTGTGGGTACAGAGATTGCAGTCGAACCCTGGTGTTTAACCCCTAAATGGGGTACTCCACTGGAAAACTTTTTTTTTAAATCAACTGGTGTCTATTTATTTTTATTAATTACTGGTGCTTATTTCTTTCTTTTGAATTACCTTTCTGCCTGACCACAGTGCTCCCTGCTGACACCTCTGTCCATGTCAGGAACTGTCCAGAGTAGGAGCAAATCCCCAGAGCAAACCTCTCCTGCTCCGGACAATTCCTAAAATGGACAGAGGTGTCAGCAGAGAGCACTGTGGTCAGACAGAAAGGAAATTCAAAAAGAAAAGAACTTCCTGTGGATCATATAGCAGCTGATAAGTACTGGAAGGATTAAGATTTTTTCACCCCTTAAGGACCAGGGTTTTTCACTTTCATTTTTTTCCTCTTTACCTTTAAAAAATCATAACTCTTTAAATTTTGCACCTAAAAATCCATATGATGGCTTATTTTTTGTGCCACCAATTCTACTTTGTAATTACATCAGTCATTTTACCCAAAAATCTACAACGAAACAGAAAAAAAAAATAATTGTGCGACAAAATTGAAGAATAAAACACCATTTTGTAACTTTTGGGGGCTTCCGTTTCTACACAGTAAATTTTTCGGTAAAAATGACAACTTATCTTTATTCTGTGGGTCCATAAAATTAAAATGATACCCTACTTATATAGGTTTGATTTTGTCGTTCATCTGGGAAAAATCATAACTATATGCAGGAAAATGTATATGTTTAAAATTGTCATATTCTGACCCCTATAACTTTTTTATTTTTTAGCATATGGGGCAGTATCAGGGCTCATTTTTTGTGCCGTGATCTGAAGTTTTTAGCGGTATCATTTTTGTATTGATCGGACTTTTTTTTATTGCTTTTTAATAATTTTTTTCATGATATAAAAAGTGACCAAAAATACACTATTTTGGACTTTGGATTTTTTTTTTGCGCGTACGCCATTGACCGTGCGGTTTAAATAATGATATATTTTTATAATATGGAGATTTCCACACCCGGTGATACCACATATGTTTATTTTTATTTACACAGTTTTTTTTTTTTTTTTTATGGGAAAAGGGGGGTGATTCAAACTTTTATTAGGGAAGGGGTTAAATGATCTTTATTAACTTTTTTCCCCCCATTTTTTTTTGCATTGTTATAGCTCCCATAGGGGACTATAACACTGCACACACTGAGCTTTTACATTGATCAATGGTTTCTCATAGGAAACCATTGATCAATAATTCTGCCACTTAACTGCTCATGCCCGGATCTCAGGCACTGAGCAGTCATTCGGCGATCGGACACCAGGAGGCAGGTAAGGGGACTCTCCTCCTGTCCTACAGCTGTTCGGGATGCCGCAATTTCACCGTGGCGGTCCCGAACAGCCCCTGAGCTAGCCGGGGGTAGTTTAGTTTCACTTTAGATGTGGCGATCAACTTTGAACGCCGCGTCTAAAGGGTTAATAGCATGCGGTACCGCAATCAGTGCTATGCGCTACTAGCCACGGGTCCCAGCCGGCTATGACACGAGGCCCCGCGTTATAGAAAGGGAAAGGACCCAGGATGTACAGGTACGCCCTTGGTCCTTAAGGGGTTAATAGAAGTAATTAAAAAATCTATTTAACTTTCTGTCACCAGTTGATTAAAAAAAGTTTTCCAGTGGAGTACCCCTTTAAAGGAGTTTATGAGATTACAAATATTGTTGTTGCATTTTTCCGCAAACAGTGCCACTCTTATCCAAGGCCATTTTATGATATTGCAGTCGAGCCACGTTTGAATAGGAAAATTTCTGTTTTACATGATGATGTTTTATATCTGTTCATGGTTCTATCAATATCTTATTATAACTGGTTATTGTTTGTGTTTAGAATGCAGGTCTGGTTACAGTAACCACTACTCCTCTCAACTGTGGTCCTCGGCTCAGATTGCTGCTTGAACGCCCTGTGAATGAAAAATTACTCATGTTGCTTCCTGTCGGTTACCCAAGCAAAGACGCCACTGTACCAGACTTAAAAAGGAAGCCACTGGACGACATCATGGTGATGGTTTGAAAACTCCATATATATCTATCATGTCCATTCAGTCAACATTCCACAAAAGCCGTGCCTTATGCAGTTAACATTATTTGCTTTTGTATTTGAGTAGTTGATATACAATATAATATTAGATTTTGTTAATATTATGTATACAATAGAAACTATAGTAAAGGTTAAAGGTTTATATTCATCTACCCAGTGGATGTCTGGTTTAGACAACCTAGTCTTGATACAGTTTACAACTTAAAGGGGTTATCCAGGAAAAAATGTTTTTATATATATCAACTGGCTCCAGAAAGTTAAACAGATTTGTAAATTACTTCTATTAAAAAATCTTAATCCTTTCAGTCCTTATGAGCTTCTGAAGTTAAGGTTGTTCTTTTCTGTCTAAGTGCTCTCTCATGACACCTGTCTCGGGAACAGCCCAGTTTAGAAGCAAATCCCAATACCAAACCGCTTCAAAACTGGGCGGTTCCCAAGACACGTGTCATCAGAGAGGACTTAGACAGAAAAGAACAACCTTAACTTCAGAAGCTCATAAGTACTGAAAGGATTAAGATTTTTTAATAGAAGTAATTTACAAATCTGTTTACCTTTATGGAGCCAGTTGATATATATATAAAAAAGTTTTTTCCTGTATAACCCCCTTAATCACTGCCACAAATCAATCAGCAATTGGTGTAGATGTATTACATTGTCAGGTAAAATAAGAACACATGTTTAAAAAAAATTAAATAAAAAAAAATTACCAAAAATGGATACATACAATACAGCTTAGAACATATTGTTTAAGAACATTTGTGGAAATAACTGAATGGGATGTCCTACTTTGAAGCACATTCCCAAAGCCCATTTGCTATTTCTATGGTTCACCTCTAGGTGGCAGACTTTAGCTTATTATGTATGAATTTATAATTGCTGTAGAGTGCTGAGACTGTCCTTAAAAATGTGTGGTTTAAATTAAAGAAATAAATAAATAAATGAATGAAATAAACAAATATATAAAAATTGCTTTACTATAAAACATAACTCTGACTTTCCTTAAACCAGCAGGATCTTGGGTGAATTTTTAGGATTAGTGTTGTTCATTTATAGAAACAACTGAATATACAAATCATCAGGCTTCTGGTTACAGTATTGAAACCACTGAAAACAGAAGGGACAGAGGTGAATACAACCTCAGTGTCATTCTATGGTCAGAGAAAGCAGACGGTAACTAATGTTCGAAAAAAGATTCACATGACTCAATATAGGTAAAAAAAAAAAATTAACAGAAGATGAACTATGTCAACATCACACACTTATAATGAGAATACTGGGGGGCACAAACTTCTAACCAGATAAAAGCTAACAGCAAGCTTTCTAGACTACTTTGGTCCAAGTTACCATAACATCTAAGGCAGTGGTCTTCAACCTGCGGACCTCCAGATGTTGCAAAACTACAACTCCCAGCATGCCCGGACAGCCGTTGGCTGTCCGGGCATGCAGGGAGTTGTAGTTTTGCAACATCTGGAGGTCCACAGGTTGAAGACCACTGATAAACATAAGGTCATAGGACTAGTGTAGTAAATAGAACATGTGATGTAAAGTAGAACTATCACTATAAGGAGGGGAGTAAACAGTTGTACCAGTAAAGGGGAAAGCTTTATTAAAGCTTCCTCCTGGATGCATTTTGGGCCTCTCTGACCAGTTTATGTTTTTTGATTGTTTGCATATGCTGCTTTAACTGCTATTAACATTTATTTATTCATTTAGGCATTTTTGTCTTTTTTTCAAGACAATTAGAGAAATCGTTTTCCTAATTTTTTTTGCCTAATATAAAAAGCAGTTTTAAAGGGGTACTCTGGCGAAAACATATTTTCCAAAGGATAGGGGATTAGATGTCTGATTGTGGCGGTCCCGCCGCTGAAGACCCTGCAAGCTCAAGGCTGGCAGTGGCGACATCCGGAACACGGAAGCATGTCATCCAGATGACCGGGGGGGCGCGCCGGAGATCGCCAGAGGCGGGACCCCAGCGATCAGACATCTTATCCCCTATCCTTTTGATAGGAGATAAGATGTTTTTCGCCGGAGTACATATTTAAGCAGTATAGGCATTTAACAAAGTAGTACATTCCAAAAAAAAACTTAACCTCTTTCTGCAGAATAGGGGATAAGTGTCAGATCTCCTGCCTGGCTCTTCGCATAATTAAGTGAGTCGGTGACGGCACAAAGCGGTGACCGACATGCCCCCTCCATGCATCCTTATGAGAGAGCCAGGGATACAGTGCTTGCGTATCTCCAGCTCCTCCATTGAGATGCAGAGAGAGGGCACGCCAGCCACCACTTAGAAATGGCTTTTTACTAGAAAGCTTTGCCCATCCCAAATGGGTGTTCCAGAACACTGAAAAATCATCTGAAAATGGGTAGGACCCTTTTAGCCACTGGAGTAAACAGGGCATACATGTATACCCAAGGCCAGATTAACATAGGGATAGATGTAGCTGCTGCTTCAGGCCCTTACGTTAAAATAGGCTCAGCGACCCACTGGCAGGCCCTTTTTAAAACTCACGGCTCAGATGACAGGTCATGTGATGAGTGGGTATCCTGTGCGCCACTGGGCAAATAAAAAAAAATAGGGACCCATTGTTGCCACCACCCTTCTCTCATATCAGGGGTATGGTATGGTAAGCATGTAACCCAGGTGCAGGAAGGAATCTTCCTTTCACCGCTATATAACAGAGGGGTTAAGGACCTTCCTGTGAGTCACATGACCTTGCAGGTCCTACAGCAATGTGCACAGGAAGCGGACAGGCAAGTTAACCGTGTGTATAAAGAATGTCTGTGTGTTTAAGTATGTCTTATCCTCTAGTCATCTTCAAAGCTGCACTATTCTGCTGTTATATCTTGTCTTATTCTCCAGGCACCTCCAGAGCTGCACTTACTATTCTGCTCTTACATCATATCTTATACAGCAGTCACATCCACACCATACATGCCAAAAACCTAAAAATTGCAGATTCTTACTTCCCCTAAAAAAAAAATATATATATATATATACATATATATATATATATATATATATATATATATATATATATATATATTAAAAAAAAATACATTATAAGTATCCCAAATGTGAAAAAAACTTGCCCTTCTACAGCTATATTTACAAAAAAAAGTTTGGGGCATACAGAGTGGGTAAGCTAATATATACTGTACCTCAGCTATTATAAACAGATACAGTATGCCTATAAGCAGATTTGCCATTCAGAAGCATGGAAAATCTAGGTGACAATTTCTCACCTAGCTTTTCCATGCTCCTCAATGACCTATCTGCTTACAATAGATCAGCTGTTATAAAAAGATGTGCCATTCAGTAGCATGGAAAAACTAGGTGTGAGTAGCTTTTCTATGCTCCTGAATAACATATCTTCTTATAGCTGTGCAATTAATGCACTAATTAAAGGGGTTTTCCAGGAAAAAAAAATGTTTTTTAATATCAACTGGCTCCAGAAAGTTAAACAGATTTGTAAATTAAAAGAAAAGGAATAAGTGCAGCTCACAATTAATACACTAATCCGAGGTTAAATTGGGTAGGCACCTATACCCTAGGTGCAAAAAAAGAGGATTCTATAGCAAAAAATATTTACCCAAAACCTCAAGGAAAGTGTATATTGAATAATAAATTAAATAGACCGTGCTTCAATTATCTGTAATATTTAATATAATAATCTACTTCTTAGACGCGTTTCAGGGTACTGAAATATCGACCCTTTCTTCAGTTCTTACTGAAGAAAGGGTCAATATTTCAGTACCCTGAAACGCGTCTAGAAAGTAGATGCCATCCTTGTGTGCGATTTTATACCTGGCAGTTGCAGTTTTACCTAATACACCTTGCAGAGTATCTTTGCGGTTGAAGATCTGCGGCTCCTGTTCCACCTCCATCTCTACTCCGGTGAGGCAGTTGTTCCAGCAGGGCTCCCAGTGACGTCACACGCCTACTCCACGAGGCTGACTACTGGAGTACATCAGAGAACCGGCAAACAGCCTTGCCCCTGATCGGATCTCAATGTGGACTCCCTAAACATCAGATACCGGTGAGCGCATTATTTCCACCTTTAAAGCGCTTTTACAATCCTGTGCATACAGACGGGCAGCTTAATACAACGGGTCCGGTGCTGTCCGGACCAGCTGCCACTACCACCGGCAATATCGCTAGTCAGCGCCTGCCAGCCCAGACCAACACCGGCATTATAGTCCACAGACTTTTTACTATACTCAATACTGCTGGAACTTTTAACATCTGAACTTTTAAACATCTCTGCTTTTGGCGGAATTACCGCAATTCTGATATTTTTATACCAAAAGGATAACACTGCAACACCGTTCCATTATAACTGCCATTAGTATTCATTACCATTTATTCTATTTTGTGATTTACCATACTTATTTTTTCACAAGGTATCATCTATTGTTAAGATATATTTTATCCGTTATATGAACGCACACTAGAAGCATCAGGAATTATTTTAGTGTATTTTATTGCATTTGTTCGATCCCCCCATAGGGCCCTGTGAGGGGATCATCTCAATCTCTTTTTATAATTGATATGATATTATATTAAATATTACAGATAATTGAAGCACTGTCTATTTCATTTATTATTCAATATACACTTTCCTTGAGGTTTTGGGTAAATATTTTTTGCTATAGATTTGTAAATTACTTCTATTAAAAATTCTTAATCCTTTCAGTACTTATGAGCTGCTGAAGTTGAGTTGTTATTTCTGTCTTAGTGCTCTCTGATGACACGTGTCTCGGGAACCGCCCAGTTTAAAAGCAAACCTCTTCTAAACTGGGCGGTTCCCGAGACACGTGTCATCAGAGAGCACTTAGACAGAAAAGGACAACTCAACTTCAGAAGCTCATAAGTACTGAAAGGATTAAGATTTTTTTTATAGAAGTAATTTACAAATCTGTTTAACTTTCTGGAGCCAATTGATATATAAAAAAGTTTTTTCCTGGATAACCCCTTTAACTCCTTTGGGGGGTATATACAAAAAACAAACCCTCAAATGGGTCTGTAGGTAGAAAATTGATAGCATTATGGCTATTAGAAGGTGAGAAGAAAAAAACTAAAGTTGAAAAATGAAAAATAGCTACTCCAGGGTAAAACATTTTTTTTTTTTTTTTTTAAATCACCTGGTGCCAGAAAGTGAAACAGAATTGTATATTACTTCCATTTAAAAATGTTAATCCTTCCAGTACTTAGCTACTGTATGCTCCACAGGAAGTTTTTTTCTTTTTTTAATTTCTTTTCTTCTCTGCTGACACCTCTGTCGATGTCAGGAACTGTCCAGAGCAGGAGAGGTTTGCTATGGGGATTTGCTCCTACTCTGGACAGTTCCTGACATCGACAGAGGTGTCAGCAGAGAGCACTGTGGTCAGACAGAAAAGAACTTTCTGTGGAGCATACAGCAGCTAAGCACTGGATGGATTAACATTTTTAAATAGAAGTCATTTACAAATCTATTTAACTTTCTGGCACCAGTTAATTTAAAACAAATAGTTCTCTACCGGAGTACCCCTTTAAGTGGTTAAAGACGTTATCCAGCAACAGAAAAAACATAGCTGATTTCTTCCAAAAACTGCACCACATTTGTCTGCAGGTTGTGTGTGGTTTTGCAACTCAATTCCATTGATTGTGAATGGAGCTAAGGTGTACTACCACAAACAACCAGCAGACAGGAGTGGTGTTGTTTTTGGAAGAAATTACCATTGTTATTCTATTACTGGATAACCCCCTTTGATACATTAGCTGCGGAGCCACAGTGGTTAGCACTGTTGTCTTGCAGCGTTGGGGTCCTGGGTTCAAATCCTGCCCAGGACAACATCTGCAAAGAGTTTGCATGTTCTCTCCGAGTTTCCATGGGTTTTCTCCCACTCTTCCAAACATACTGATAGGTTTAGATTGTGATCCCCAATGGGGACAGGGACCAATCTGAGTGTACAGTGTTGTGGAATCTGTTAATGGTATATAAATCAAGAATTATTATTAGCTGTTCATTCATAGACATTTCCAAACAGGAACTATTCACCTATAAATCTATTAGAGTTCATGGCTCTTTCCACGTTTACCTACAATTCCTTACGCTTCCATCAGCTGTCCTGGTATTTCCTATTAGAGTGACATGGTTATAAGTAATTTCCTCCTCCTTTTTGCAAGTCATCCAAAAGAGTAATAAAAGAATAGTGAATCATTCATCCATTCTAGCAGATCACATTGTTAGGTTGCAGCAAAGAATACTGGGCATGTGGAAGAGCAATTCATTTTATGAGATAATGTCCAGAAATACCTATGAGCCTATTTAATATGAAACAATGAACTATTAGACTTCCTATTCTTCCCTCATTATACAAGCCAGTATTTATAGGTGGCTTTAAATGGCATTGTAGCAACTTAAGAGCTTATGTCATTGTCTTCCTACAGTATATTGTGTGTGCGCAGTAAGATAATTAGACAGAGACCGCCTTAGATCACTGGAATGATCAATGGAAATGAATACATCAGTGCTGTAATAGTTTTACACTCCTTTGCACATTCATACACTTTGGCAACAACATGTCAGTATTAATATTTAATATTAACATTCAAATTACGGTAGAATTAGCTAATTGAATCCCCAATGGAATTTAGATGCAAGTGCAATGGAACAGGGATATGAGAGAGTTGCATCAAAATAACTGCAGACTTGTCTTTAATATGGGTACCGAGGCTGAAAGGGTGTCCTTTCAGGAGACTACCTGCCTACACAGGGAATTAGTTGAAGACTACCTGCCTACTGGGGAAGCAGGGTTTACCTGGGGACTACCTGCCTAATGGGGGTGAACTGCCTATCAGGCTAATGTGGGGATTGTTTGCCTTCTTAGGAGGGGAGGCTGTTTGCCTATTGAAGGGGCTACCTGTCTACTGGAGGGGCTACCTACCTAATGGGGACTACTGTCTTGCGAATCTAGGAACTATTTGCCTAGTGGTGGGACTACCTGCCTAGTTGGGCGGAGGACTACCTGTGTACTCTGAGTACTACCTGCATAATGAGGAGAGCAAATACCAAAAATAGAAAAAAGACTGTGGCAGACTGACATAGCAAAAAATAATTAACACCTTTATTGTGAATTAAAATACAATTAAAAATACATAAATGACACAGAGGAATAGCAACTGAAAAAAGGACATCTCCTGGATACAAAGCATGGAAGTGCAGAAGTGGCAAAATGACACACCCGCTATGTAACTAAATACTGGAGTGGGTAAGTACGTGGATAGCGCACCATATAAAATGCATGATAGTAAATTAGAGCAACTGTACATTTACATTGCAAAAGAGTATTGCACATCTTGACAAAGGTGCAAAAGTGCATAAAGTACATAAGGTGCAAACTGAAACAATACCCACATGTGTAAAACAGTGAGAGCGTGACCAGGAGCCGTCCACCCCTACAACCGTTTCAGACTACGTCCTTCTTCCGGGAAGGGGTGGACGGCTCCTGCTCACGCTCTCACTGTTTTACACATGTGGGTATTGTTTCAGTTTTCACCTTATGTACTTTATGCATTTATGCACCTTTGTCAAGATGTGCAATACTCTTTTGCAATGTAAATGTACAGTTGCTCAAATTTACTAACATGCATTTTATATGCATTGTAATTGTCATTTATGTATTTTTAATTGTATTTTAACAATAAAGGTGTTAATTATTTTTTGCTATGTCAGTCTGCCACAGTCTATTTTCTATTTTTGATATTTGTATTTTTTCGCTGCATTAGCAGACATTACATGGTCCACCCACATAGACCCTGGGAGTACATAGACCCTGGGAGTACATTGGTATTTAATGTGGAGAGCAACCTGGTTAATATGGTTACTACACCTGCCTAATTGGGAAACTACTGTGGGAGGCATACATAAGGGAGAACCTATTTGTCTAATGGGGGACCTACTTAAACACCCACTTTTACTGTGCGGGCACCAAGAGGGCATTATTATCTTTTGGGGGACTCTAGTTGGGGAGATTGTATAAAGGGGATATGATATTAATAGTTGTCCCTTAGCCTTGTAAATAGGCATGAAGGCAGAGCCGTGGAAGCATGTAGTCACACTGGCCAAACCCTCCTCCCACCCACTTGATTGACACCCCGATTGCTAGGCTGTGCATGAAGTTCCAAACAATTAGAGTGTCAAATGTCAAATCAAGTCTGAGTGGGCGGGAGGAGCACTCAGGCAGTGTGACTAGATGCTGTTGCATATCTGTCTCCATACCTACTTACCAGGCCCGCTGAGTAGGGATTAAAGTTGTTTTAAATAAAAATGCAGGATTGGACAAAACATAAAGGCACAACTTCAGAATGCTTTACACTACTGTAATGTCCCAGTACAGAACATGGTTCTGTACTACCCTTAGGCCCTGTCAGGTTGAGTCCCTCAGTGACCTGGGGCTCTCCTGCAGTGTCTCCCCTGCTGTTATTATAAGTGTAATTTATCGTCATAGGATTATAGTCAGTGTATTAATGTATAGCTAGTCTAAAGGACCTGTGAGGTGTCTGAAGGACCTGTGGAATGTCACATGTTATGTTATCACATGATGTTACCCAGAGAGCACCAGCTTAACCTATGACGCGCAGCTTGACCAATGGGCTTTGGCTCAGCCCCCCTCTATATAAGGGGGTGGCCAATACAATTCTCTCTCTTCCATCTCTTTCTGCTGAGTACAGCAAAGCACAGACATCACAGATCCTGTGTCCATTACACCTGGAGGCCACAAAGCCTGCACACAAGCCACATGGTCAGTAAGTCATATTATCTATGTCTGCTGTCTCTACTAAAGTCAAGACACAGATCAAGTCTATTCTAGTCTGCATGGCTGAACTAAAGTCTATTACAATAACTACAAGTCCCAGCAAGCTGCAGGGCCCTTTCCATGTTACTGGTCGATTCTCTGGGATTCTGGCCGAGCTGTGAAGATAATAACACCTGTCTTAACTCAGTAAAGCCTCTGTTAAACCATAACTTGGTTGTGGACTCTCCTTTCACTGCCTAGCCATTGGAATAGCGGAGATACTGTACGTGTGTTTCCGGCACCCAAAAACCACTCAAGCGTCAGAAACATTAGGGGTTAACAACACCTTGCCTCGGGGGTAATGCCATCTTGCCCCTCCACCTACACCGCTACATCCCGTGGTCCCGCCATACACCGTGAGTCACCACAACTTTGGCATCACAAACAGGATATGGGTGTGTGCCTTAACCACTTAACCACCAAGTCAAGTCAGGCCACCCATTAACAAGATACGGGTTTGTGCCATATACAAGTTGCCGCAAGTCCTTCCCCCCAGTCTGAACAGTGTCTAATAGAAAATTTCATGCAGTTGCGAAAAAGTGTGCGCCAGCAAAGGGTACAGGACTGTGTCGCTAACGTCTGTTTTTACTGTGGCGCGGATAAAGTAGTGGGAAAGGTGAAGGAAAGACTGTTAATCGTTATTGCTAAGTGTGTAAAGTCCGTACCTGAAGGGGTTAAACAGAGTCCGGTGTTTCTCGTGCAGGAAGCAGGTCGCAGCTCCGCCCAGTCAGTCCCCAGCGGTGACGCCTCTTCAGTGTGCGAGCCGCAACTAAGAATCCACCCTGTATTGCACAGCGGAAGAATTTGCCACCCGGGCCAAACAGGAAGTTCCCTGGGCACAGCCATAATGAAGGTCCCGGCAGCTGCGTCCGGCTTTACAGAATACCGGCAAGTACCCGCTGCAGCGCAGACTCTGCATAAACCAAAAAATTGCTGCAATAAGTCTCCCGCACCAGTGGCAACTAACATTAACCCCTTGGTGCCCAACAAAGTCTGCAGGTGTTTGGGCCAGGCACCAATCATTGGTGCACTGGCCCTTTAAATCTTAGAGAGCTGGCGCACGCGCGCCCTAGAGAGCGGAGCCGCGCCCCCCCCTAGAACGTGACAGCCGGGGACCGGGACGGGTAAGTGGCTTGAGATGCGATTCGCAAGCGCGCGCGTCCCACTATGCGAATCGCATCCCCATCGTGAATGTCAGTGCAGCGCTCCCGATCAGCGGGTCTGACCGAGGCGCTGCAGAGAGGAGAATGCCGCGAGCGCTCCGGGGAGGAGCAGGGACCCGGAGCGCTCGGCGTAACAGTACCCCTCCATCACCAGTAGCGGGAACATCTGTTACACCAGCGGTAGGGGTCCTGCTGATCCTGCTTGCAGTCCATGTCAATCATGTGGGTGCCCCAGCAACTGTGCCAGTATTTCTGGGGAATCCTGTCCTTCCTACCTACAGCGGAGACCCCTTCACCCTGAGGAATTTCAAGGAGAATATTTAGAGCTTATTTGTCTTTTACTCTCTTCCTCCTAATAAACAGGTACTGCTGCTCACAGGACAACTACAAGGACCAGCACTTGACGAAGTCCACACCTGGCCCACCTCCAAGAAGGCGACAGTAGAGCAGATCTTCGAGGGGTTATACCAGGTATTTGAATCACATTCTCCATCAGAGGTACGCCTCCGGTTGTACGAGAGGCGACAAAAGCCCTAAAAAATGCCCTAGAGACTGTTCAAAAGTTATATGGTATCACTCCCGATCAGGGTAACAAAGTACTGATGGACAGGTTTATTGATGGGGCTCATAACAAATGGGACAAAGCTCAGCCGAGGATGTTAGCTGTACAAAATCCCAATCTGTCCTTCTCTGCTTTTAAAAGGTTGGCTGTTCAGGTTATAGAGCCCGAGACTTAGTCTAAGAAAAGTTATACCCCTATGCCAGAACCCCTGGGTGCAGCAGCCGGCCCCATACCACCACCACCATCTCCCGCCCCAGTGTCCAATACACTACCAGCCTCCACAGCCTCAGAAATTCAGAGTGTCAAACAGGACATTGAACACTTGACTCAGGCTGTAAAGGAACTTGCTAGTCAGGCCGTACAGGCCAACCGTGAACCGCCCCTACCAAAGAGACCTGTATCTGCTCCTGCCCGTTGCCAAGTTAACCCCCGCCATAATCCGCCCAATAGGCCCCCAGGGCGTACTTATTGCAACAAATCAGGACATTGGAAGGTACAATGTTGGGATTTAAATGGATTTCTCCTGAGGTCGCAGATCGGCCCTCAGGAAAGTAGATATCAGGTCCGAACCCAGAACAATCTAAGTCAGGACACTCACTATATGTCGCCCCCTGCCCCTATGTAAAAGTCGTTGTAGAAGGTACCCTGTTGGAGGTGCTAATAGGTACAGGGTCAAAAGTGTCCACTATATCTAAAGACATGTTTTACAATTACTGGAATGCTAATTTGTTGTGTAAACCTGACCGAATTGATTTCAAGGTAGTGGAAGGTAACGGGAAACCAATACCCAGGCATGGATATTGGTAGCCCACCATTCAAGTGGGAAAACAGGTGCTTAAGGGACAGGGAGTGATTGTAACTGATGTGTCTGATAAGGGGTCTGCAGAATTAATATTGGGGATGAACAGGGCTGCCATCAGGGGGATACAAGGGGTACCCCAGTAAGGGGCCAGGAGCCCAGGGGGGGGGGGCCCGGCCAGAACTGACACTTTTTTTTAAATGTTAGCTAGTCAGTGAGTGACAGTCACTCACTGACCGCTGGGACCGTCACACTATAAACTGATTGACTGACTATACAGTCAGTCAATCGGTCCACACACTGCACCGCAGCACCGAACGTAGCTCTGAGGCTGGCAACTGCTCTCCCCTTAAAACAGCACTGACTGCCGGGAGGTACGCACTTTGCACTATGCACACTCATGCCAGCATAACGTCACCTATCGCTGTGATGTCCGGTCGGAGCCGGAGGAGCCAAGCACAGCAGGGAGAAGCAGTCTGCTGGGTGCATTGTGCAGAAGAGGAGAGTGGCTTCCCAAAAGAAGAGCCTGGCCAGAGGAAGACACTGAACAGAGGTAACTGTTACAGTGCAAAAAGAAGAAAATATGACTGGGGGCCCTAGGCTGAAATATTAAATTGCAGTGGAAGGCAGATGTGAGAGGGGCCTACAACAACTTTATGGGGGGAACTATTAACAGATGGGCCTACCCAAACTATATGGGGCCCCCATATAGTTTGTGTAGACCCCTCTGTTAATAGTTGTCTGCATATATAGCTTGGGTTTGTTCGTCTGTCTACCTAAACTATATAAAGCAATACCGACCAACTAAAATATAAATTTTATTGCATAAGCCCTCAAGGATGCAGTTTGAAGCACGCTCAGGAGCTGAGCGTGCTTTATACTCGGTGGGTCGTACTGAGCAGGATTACTAATGCCGGACATCACTGACCAGGCAGATTTCCGGAATTAAAAGTTGTTTACACGTCTAAATGCAGGAAATGGCAACAAATGTGAATAAGCCCCTTCCCTAATAACAGTCTAAATCACCCCCGTTTTAAATAAAATGTTGTAAACAAAAAATAAATATATACATATGTGTTATCGCCATCTGCATAAATACCTAAACAATTGAAATATTAAATGAATTAAACCACACGGCCAATGGCAAGTGTAAAAAAATACCAAAATTCCAGATTTTTGGCCACCATAAATTTGTTTTATAAAAAGCGATCAAAAAGTCCCATCAAGACAAAAATGGTACCGAGATAAAGTACAGATCACAATGCAAAAAATTAGCCCCATTTACCACAAAATCTAAAAGTTATAGGGGTCAGAAGAGGAGAATTTTAAGCATGCTGATTTTTGTACAAAAAGGTATGATTGGTTTTAGTATGCAGAATTGATCAGTAGCAATATTATGAGGGTAATATGTATGGTGATAATATTCCTCCTTGTATACTGGTAATATGTACAGTATAATGGCAATATTTCCCCTTATATACTGGTGCAATAAAACTGCATGGCGGACCCTGGGGGAAATTTGGGGGCGGGCCACTGGGGGCGGGCCACTGGTCTTGCGTTGTGTAAGGGGCCCCACAATTTCTGATGGAACCCCTGGCGATTAATATAATGAAACATTGCTTTACTGACATAGTAGAGTTTTGCATGCCTCTCTCTCATACATGTCCCACTCAGGCCAGTGGGCTGCGTAGCACCACTTAAAGGTTCTCCAAGTGGAGCAGAAGTTTGCCAATCAACAAGGAGGAGTTTGCAAAGTGTGGATTCAAGACATCAGGTCGGTGACCTTACAACCTAACACAGAGACAGTCCTGTGCTGCTGTGTAGGTCTTGGAGTGAGAAACAAGGACTATCAAGCCCTGTTAGAGCCTATACAGTTGGAAGATCATCCACTAGTTCGAGCAGCAAGGAGTCTAGTCACCGTTATCGATGGGAAAGTTCCAGTCCGAAAGTTCCAGTTCTAGTCAATCTGTCAAGTGTGGCTACCATCCTACCAAAGTACACTCCACCCGGCATTAGGTTGTAGTCCCCCCAGATAATAATCTGCTGGCCCACCTGAACACCGACCAACTTGGTGCCAATGAGCAGCAGTGGGCTTCAAGGTTGGCCAATTATGGCTTCACCATCAAGTACAGAAGCAGCAAGTCCAATGTCAACGCTGATGTACCATCTCGAATGTCTCCCCGGCAAAGAACCACCTGTTGAAGACGAATGGAAAGACGTGGAGATGTCGCCATTCTACCAGAGATTCGTGAGTCAGAATACTGCGACCACCCTCGAAGAGCCCGCATCTAGGTCCAAGAAGGTCCAGGAAGATTTATACACCTGGAGGACTCTGCAAGACGAAAGTCGAGTCATAGGGGTTCATAGGGGACTACCTACTAATGAAAAAGGTACCAACCTGTCTAGTTCGGGCTCAGAGCAATTACGAGTTTAAGCGTCTGTGGCGACAAAGGAAACGACTGTTCGTGCACAAGGGACTGTTGTACCGAAACTCTTTGGATCCGGTTTCAGATGAACGACTTCAT
Source organism: Hyla sarda (assembly GCF_029499605.1). Classification (NCBI taxonomy): domain Eukaryota; kingdom Metazoa; phylum Chordata; class Amphibia; order Anura; family Hylidae; genus Hyla; species Hyla sarda. Next base: position 333,676,228 of record NC_079191.1, read on the forward strand.
CAGATCCTGGTTCCCTGAAGGGAAGAGGCGATGGTCCTAAATGCCTACCATGACCAGTTGGGACACTTCGGAGTCCACAAGACAGAAGCCACTGTCAGGTGACGGTTTTACTGGTTTGCAATGCGGAGCGACATTGAGAAATGGTGCAGTGAGTGTGCTGTCTGCAACTTCACCAATAATGGGTGCAAAGATGCCAGAGCTCCCCTCCATTCCATCCAGAATGGCTTACCAGTTGGTTGCGTTGGACCATGTCAAGTTGTCTCCTACCCGATCCAGGTACTTTTATGCTCTCACCATGGTGGATCATTACTCTAAGTGGGTTGTAGTTGTACCAGTCAAAGATCTTACAGTCAAAACCACAGCCCAGATGTTCTACTCCCATTGGGTACAAATCCTCGGATGTCCAGCGTCTGTCCTCAGTGACCAAGGAACGGCCTTTGAGGCCCAACTATTCCAAGAGCTTTGTCAATTTCATGCCTGCAAGAAACTCAGGACAACTGCTTATCACCCTCAAGGGAACAGGCTCTGTGAGAGAGTCAATCAAGTCTTCATTCAAATGCTGTGAGCAGTGTCTGTGTCCAGACACAAAGAGTGGCCCCAGTTGTTACCCGAACTATTGGAGATTTATAACAACACAGTGCACTGTTCCACTGGATACACACCATTCTATTTGATGATGGGCCGACATGGTCAGCTACCAAAAGATTGCATGTTTGGCTCCAAGCTCCTTTCAATAACTGTCTGCAAGCTTCTATGGAATGGGTCTTCGACCACCAGAGGAGGATCCAGGAAGCAAAAGAGATTGTCAACAGAAAGATGGGTGAGGCTCGACCGAGGCAGCAGCAAGACTTGAACCATCATGCCTCCGCCAAACCTTTCCAAATAGGTGACAAGGTCTGAGTGTGGAAGTACCCAAGAACCCACAAGTTGGACTCTGTCTGGGAAACAGCCCTATATGGTGACTGCAGTACCCTATCCCGACTGAGAAGTGTATGCAATCCAGAAGTCAGGGTATGAACCGCAGACAAACCTGTGAGGGAGTATGTGCCTGGAGAAGGAATTCACCCGTCCATGGAAGTTCCCATGTTCCCTCCTGGCCGAGCTGCAATCTTCGAAGAATATACTCCAGTCTCCAGACCACTTGCCTCATCCATGTCCGAACCCCCAAGTCCAAGTCTTGCTAGTCCCTAGTTACAACCTACTTTAGCTGCTGAAAGGGGGGAACCTGTCGCAAGTCCAGAGCTCCTGAAGAGGTTGCTGTTACTGAGTCCCAAGAGATGTTGCTGAGTAGGTCCCAACGGTCCATGCAAGGGCAGATACCAGCCAGATATAAAGACTAATGCATATGTAAAAAGTACACATAATGTACACATAAAAAGTACATGTAAGTAATGTACACCACAAGTCACATACAGTAGTACTGTAGCACTCAAAATTCCACAGTCTATTTGATATCATATGTCAAATGTTTCTAATGTCCTGGCCAGAAAGTACTCCTGATACTAAACTAATGCACATAGTCAATAAGAGGTAACTGAAATGTCAAAATGTTATCTATATCAGTTGTCTAGCATAAAAGTGTCTAGAATAAACTTAATACAGTGTACTGAGAAGTGTTTTAAATGCCAAGGGACCCCAGTAGCAAAGGCATTGGGCAGAAAGCCTCAGGCAACCCAATCCGCAAATGTCTAGTGTAAAGTATTAAGTCTAGTCAGGAGTTTTAAGTTACATGCATAGTCCAAATGTCATGTTGCGTTAAATCCACTGTTTTGCATAGTCAAGTCATCAAATGCATAGTCAAAGTAAAGTTATATGTATTGGTCCTAGTCATTATTAATCCTGTTCTCGGTTGAACACCAAAAATCAGAGCATGTATGGACAATATTACAGAGACTCTTATGTTATCAGTTTTTACCAAGGGAAATTTACCAGCCTGGAATGGATGTTTGTTTGAAAAAACATGTCTCAGGACTGCATCCGGCCCCAGGGCCACGTCGACCCTCAATTCTGACAGAACCTGCGTCGAGGGCGACTTGTGTTAAGTAGGGGGGTTTGTTCTACCCTTAGGCCCTGTCGGGTTGAGTCCCTCAGTGACCTGGGGGCTCTCCTGCAGTGTCTCCCCTGCTGTTATTGTAAGTGTCATTTATCATCATAGGATTATAGTCAGTGTATTAATATATAGCTAGTCTAAAGGACCTGTGAGCTGTCTGAAGGACCTGTGGAATGTCACAGATGTTACCCAGAGAGCACCAGCTTAACCTATGACGCGCAGCTTGACCAATGGGCTTTGGCTCACCCCCCCCTCTATATAAAGCGGTGGCCATTACAATCCTTTCTCTTCTATCTCTTTCTGCTGAGGACAGCAAAGCACCGACATCACAGATCCTGGGTCCATTACACCTGGAGTCCACAAAGCCTGCACACAAGCCATATGGTCAGTAAGTCATCTCATCTATGTCTGCTTTCTCTAGTAAAGTCAAGACAATGATCAAGTCTATTCTAGTCTGTGTGGCTGAACTAAAGTCTATTACAAGAACTACAAGTCCCAGCAATCTGCAGGGCCCTTTCCGTGTTACTGGTCGATTCTCTGGGATTCTGGCCGAGCTGTGAAGATAATTACACCTGTCTTAAATCAGTAAAACCTCCGTTAAACCGTAACTTGGTTGTGGACTCTCCTTTCACTGCCTAGCAATTGGAATAGTGGAGATACCATTTGTGTGGTTCCGGTTACCCAAAAACCTGTGGTGTCACGAACATTAGGGGTTAACAACACCTTGCCCCAGGGGGTTAATACCATCTTGCCCCATCTTGCCCCTCCACCTACACCGCTACACCCCGTGGTCCCGCCATAAACTGTGGGTCACCACACTACACTTTCAGGTATTGTGGAAGCTTATAGGCAGTAGTGTTGCTCGCGAATATTCGCAATGTAAATTTTATTTGCGAATATCGCATATTCGCGAATTCGCGAATATTCGCGAATATAGCACTATATATTCGTAATTACGAATATTCGTTTTTTTTTTTTCTTCACAGTACACATCACAGAGATCACCCCTCTCTGCTTCCAGCTTGTGTGGTGTAAAGAAGGCTCTAATACTAATGTGTGAGACTGGCGTGCAAATTTTCATATATGCTAATATTAGCGTATGCTAATTTTCGCATATACGAATTTTTGTATATGCAAATTTTCGCATATGCAAATTTTCGCATTCGCGAATTTTCGCATATACGAAAATAAACCGTGAATATTACGAATATGCTAATTTTGCGAATATGACGAATATTCATAAATATATTCGCAAAATATCGTGAATTCGAATATGGCCTATGCCGCTCAACACTAATAGGCAGTCAGAGAGCTGACAGGTTACTTTGAAAGCATGACTTCTGCTTTTAAAGGGGTATTCCACCCATAGACATCTTATACCCTATCCAATGGGACCCCTGCGATCTCCCTGAAGCATCTGGCGTTTGTTTAGAATGCCGTCTACGGCATCGGAGGTCTGTGACATCACGCCATGCCCCCTCGTGACGTCATGGCCACACACCCTCAATGCAAGTCCATAGACTTGCATTGATAGGGAGGGCATGATATAAAGTTCCCTCCGTGAACCTGATGACTGTGCAGTGCCGCAGCAGAGATCACGGAGGGTCCCAGCGGCGGGACCCCTGCGACCAGACATCTTTTCCCCTATCCTTTGGATAGGGGATAAGATGTCTAGGCAGAGTACCCCTTTAAATTAACACTCCTTTTTTTGACTGTATTATGCCCTCTCACCATCACTAATCATACAGCACAATTTGTTTTATTCCAGCGCAGCTGTATCTATGTTTTTTTTAATGTTTTACAACACTCATGTCATCAGATGGACTGCCGATATTCCATCCCAGAAATCCAGCGTATCAACGCTAGTCTCGGCAAAGGAATAGCTCTTTTAGTTTAACCTGTATCCTGCCGCTGGTCGAAAATAGAGAAGCGCTTTATGTACTCTAAAACTCTAAAACAGTCCATTATACTGGCCAAGTACGGTGTGAAGAAGAACCAGCCTTATAGTAGAGATAGTTAGTGTGCAACTACAGTAGTCTATGCTATTTACGTACAGCTGACATGATGTATTTGCACACTTTATTATTCTAAGCCGACTCCTTTGGAATTTTATCAGGTAACATATTTGAGCCATAGGCTGAATTCTCTGGAATATAGCTGTAGAGAAATACATTATTAATCACAGATCTTAAATCTCATGCAATGGTCGCAGATGGTAGCCTATAAATCATTGGCCATATCTTAGCTATTTTCATTTTCATGTACTTATCCTTTTCCTCATTTGGCAGAAGAATGAACCCTGAAGTGGTTTTCTCTGAAAAGAGTTGGAAAGAAAATCAATACAACCTTTTCACTAGGTTTTTGTACCTTGTAGAAAGGAAACAGCTGGAAATTATATTGTTAGAATGATAAATCCAAATGTTATAATTTGCTGGATAGAGATTAAAAATGTTGTGTTTCTTGGTAGCTGAATTCATACAGGTACAGTATATGCTCTTCCCTTGTTCTCCATAGAAATTCAGTATTGTTGGATGGTCTGCTTGTATTGCCAATATTTCCAAATGTGGAGTAGCTGGACGGTGAAGTGTAGTACAATTAAGGTGCATTTATAGAGTAGTAAAAACAGATTGTCCCTAAAATATATCCCACAACCCCATGTCCTGAGGAGGCCACCAGATCAGACATCCAATCCTCATTAAAGGGAGCCTGTCTTCATTATGCAGAACTACTGAACCACAGGTCATCGGGATGGCCCCACTGGCTTCTAACTCCCCACCAGCCTTGATTGATAGATCTCTCCCTGTTTGGGTATAAGAATAGATTTGTCTAGGGGCGTAGTTAGAGGGGGTGCAGAGGTAGAAGTTGTACCGGGGCCCTGGTGCCTAAGGAGGCCCCAAAGCACATCTGCCCCATAAGAGACCATTATTATAGTTGGCATTTGAATGAGAGAGGAAAAAATGCTGAGGTGCACGCTAGTGTAGTACTACGAGATGGTATTGACCCGCCACCACATACTGCTATACTGATCTTATTGGGTTGAGCTGGATGATAGGCCCAACCCAACAGTATACGTTGTGCATTCGCACTTTGCTTCCTGTTGAAATATGGTGTAACATGCAGAAAGTGAAGAAAAACCTGCCATCCTCTATCCACTTTGTCTCCTCTCTCCCCTTCTTACACTGAGACAGAGATCATGTGACACATTGTACTGGCTTTCAGCTTCCTGCCTTGTAAGCCACGTTCCTTTCTGGCACCATACCAACAAGTCACACCCCTTTTTTAGCATCGTCCAACCAAGACACCCCCTTTGCTATCATAGCTCATCAAGCCACGCCCTTCTGACATCATACCAACAAGCCACCCCCGCTTTCTAGTTGTGTTGGCAGTGAGGACTTCTGGGAAATGTAGTTTTAATAGGATGTGCAGAAGAAGGGAGCAGAGAGAAAATGGAGAAGTGGGCAAAGTAGGACAGTGCATCGGGGAGCAGTGAATAGTGACCGAAACAAGCCAGGGGGACTATGTAAGTATATTCCACACCATATAAAGTACTTTTTTTTTAAACATATTTTTGGTCCCCGGATAACGCCTTTGAAGAAATACTCACCATCACTGGATATACAGCACAATTTTTTATATTCCAGTGCAGTTACATGTATTTGTTTTATTACTCGAACTTGGTCATATGATCACCAGTCTGACTAAAAAAACTTACTGTGCGTCACTGCCCAGAACAGCATATGTTTGCTATGGGGATTTCCTTTTACTCTGGACAGTTCCTAAAATGGACAGCAGAGGTCAGCAGAGAGCACTGTGCTCATGATGTCAGCAGACAGCTCTGTGTTTCAAACGGAAAAGAATTTCCACTGTAGTATTCAGCAGCTAATAAGTACAGGAAAGATTAAGATTTTTTTAATAGAAGTAATTTACAAATCTGTTTAACTTTCTGGCACCAGTTGATTTAAAAAAAAAAAAAAAAAAAGTTTTTCACCGGAGTACCCCTTTAACTCCTTCATGACCCAGCTAGTTTTGGCCTTCATGATCCAGTCCATTTTTTCAAATCTGACATGTGTCTCTTTAAGTGGTAATAACTTTGAACTGCTTTTACCAGGCAAAGTGATTCAGAGATTGTTTTTTCGAGACATATTGTACTTTATATTAGTGGTAAAAAATATTTGTAAATTTTTGTGAAAAACTCTCAAATATTGTGAAAAATTGAAAATGTTTTCATTTCTCTATGTTTGAAACTCTCTACTTGTAAGAGAAATAGTCATGCCAAAAAAAATGTAGTTATGAGTTCACATCCACAACATGTCTACTTTATGCTGGCATCATTTGTTAAACATTCCTTTACTTTTTACGACATTAGAAGGCTTATATTATTATGAGCATTTTTTCAAATTTTCTACAAAAGTTCAAAATCAAATTTTTTTGGGGAACAATAACATTTTGAATATATATGTGTGTGTGTGTATATATATATATATATATATATATATATATATATATATATATACACACTCCAAAAAACAAGAAGCCGCAGCACTCCAGTAATGTGAATAAGATTTATTGACCCAACATCAGGAACAACGTTTCAACTGCCCAATCGCAGTCTTTCTCAAGCTTTCGAGCTTGAGAAAGACTGCGATTGGGCAGTTGAAACGTTGTTCCTGATGTTGGGTCAATAAATCTTATTCACCTTACTGGAGTGCTGCGGCTTCTTGTTTTTTGGAGTGGATATCTATGGGACCCTGGACCCGGGACCTTTACCGCCTGCACCCGTCGCTCTCTTTGGAGGTTGTGCTGCTCTACCTCTTTTGCTCGTTTATATATATATATATATATATATATATATATGCACACACATATATAAGTATATATATGTACACACACACAATATACATATGTGTATATATATATGTACACGAACGTATATATATATATTTATATATATATTTTTTTATTATTATTTATTTTATTTAAAAAACATTTTTTTACTTCTCTACAATAGCTCCCCATAGTGTCTAGTGCCCAAAACATGCAGTACCAAGGGGGAGCTGTTGTACAACTTAAAAATTTTTTTTTTTTTTGAGAAAATGAAAGTGAAAGTAAAGCATGCCTTCGGGCACAGCGCCGGCAGCTCCAGACAGGTAAGGGACACTGGGGAAGGGATATTGGGGGAAGAGGGACACTTGGGTCTCCTAGCAGAGCAGTGTGTGTCCCAATCCCTGTGATCGGGACACACACACCACGCTGCTTAGGATTTTTATGTGCGAAACGCTGCTATCGGCTAGTCAGATTTGACTAGCTGATAGGAGCGATCGCTGTGAGGGGGGGGGGGGGGAACGAAATCCCCCTAGGTCCCGAGGCAAGATGGCTGGCTATCAGTGATAGCCACCAACTTACCGGGCACAGCACTGCACTTTTAGTGGCGGCCAATATAATACATGACGTACATGTACGTCATGGGTCGGGAAAACCTTCCCTTCCATGACGTACATGTATGTCATAGGTCGGGAAGGGGTTAATAGTACTTACCTTTTTGTGCCTGTAAGATGTACACTGCATTTTTTACATTCTATCTGGCATCCTGGGAGGAAAATTTCCTTTCTCCGCCTAGCAGTCTTTGCCATTTACCTGTGGGTACTTTTTCTGTCGTGTTTGTTCTGTGCCTTTTATGTGTTTTTATTGTCATTTCTGTGATCTCAAATAAAGAATATGTTTGCTGTATAGTTGTTTCAGTCTACCACTTAGGAATATATATTTATGTGGGTAGCATAGACAGTGTTGGGGATTGTTTGTAGGATTATAATAGTGTCACAATTAGCGTAAACGCTGCGTATTTGACCCACATGCGTTTTCAGTGCTAGCAAAGTATATGGGTGTTTATTTTAACTCCCATAAACTTTGCTAGCACTGAAAAACGCACATGCAAATTCGCAGCGCTTATGCTGTGTGTGACCCTACCCTTAGACAGGTTCCTTCCCCCCATTGTGTAGATACCCCTATTAGCTAGATGACCCTTTTTAATAGTTTCCTCCATTAGGCAGATGCCCCGATTAGACAGGTTACCCTCATTAGTTAGTAGATGCTTCCATTAGACAGGTTTCTCCCTTCTATTAAGTGGATGCCCCTATTAGAGAATTACCCCACCAATTAAGAAGCGATCTCTGATGCCAAATTTAACCATTTTAATGTGCGGTCAAATCTGACAACAACAATTAGGCTAGGTTTCCACTTTTTTGTGAAAAAACGCTGCGGCTAGATGTTAGCTGCAAGTCAATAGTTAACTGCAAAATGCCAGATTCACTTGGTGTTTTTCAGTTTGGCGTCTTTTTAATCCTTTTGGCGTTTTTAGGCTCCTTGGCAGTTTTTTAATAAAAATAAAACATACAGTGGTGATGGGAAAAATTGTATTTAATGAAATTTTTCTTTTTTTATAACAACATTTTTATTCATTTTTAAACAGGGATCAATTTATGTGGGCAGGTAGGACACAAAAAATGTATCCGACAATAATAAAAATGTAGTGTGTGTGTGTTTTTCACTTAAAAATTTTTTTTTTTTTAGGTAGACACACTGTTCCATGATAGGTGTAGTAGTACCTGTACTAATTGACAGATCGCCCCAGGTCCGTTGCGATCCTTCTGCATAATGTATAGATGCGGCCGGCTGCTCTTCTGTGGTCCTCTGCACTGCCTTTTATGTACACCTATTCATATTTCCCGCAGAGAGCTGTGATTGGCCAGATGGTTCCAGCCAATCACAGCTCTCTGAGGGAAATATGAATAGGTGTATATATACGACAGTGAAGGGGACCATAGAAGAGCGGCCTGCCACATCTATACATTATACAGGAGGATCACATCGTGTGACACTCACTGCGATCTGTCTATTAATGCAGGTACTACAGCTCCCAGCATGGAGCAGAGTGTGCTCCATGTTGGGACCAGTAGTACCTGCAGTAAGGGACAGATCACAGTGGATGTCACTCCTCCTGACACCTGCTGCGATCCTCCTGATGTGAATGTCCGGACTCAGCTGTGCTCGTGGCTACAGAGCTGGGAGAACAGCTGATGCTGAGCAGTAGATATATGTCCTATATCTACTGTTCAGCAAACAGTGAGTCTGCAAAGTGTATACAGTATACACATTGCTGGCTCACTTAACCACTTGCTGAGCTGAGCACTATGTGCCAGCCCAGCAAGGAAAGAGTCAACTTACACTGCTGGACAGTGAAGGTTAACCCTTTGGGCGGTATACGCTATATACAGCTATCTATAGATAGCTGTATATAGTGTATACAGAAGATGAAGTCTGCTTACTTTCCTCCAATCCCGGCTGGGTATGTGTAGTTCCACCCCCTAGTGATGACATCATCAGGGGTGGAGCTACAGATGGGTCCCAGGCTGGTAAGAGTGTACAAAATGTACAATGTGAACAGACCCTTCTGGCAGTGTCTTCCCAGATAGGGAGACTCCGCAGACAGTGCCAAACATGTACTAACCAATATTTTGTGGGGTTTTTTTCTTCTCGTTTCAGATCCGTGTATGCAGAGGATTACGGGGGATTCGGAGGACTACTGCGAATAAACTGGATTTTTTTTTCCTTTTAATAAAATGGTTAACGAGGGCTGTGGGGGGGGGAGTTTTTTTTAAATAAAATACTTTTTCCAATGTGTCGTCTTGTTTTTGTAAATGGAATTTCAGGCTTAGTAGTAAAGGCTGTCTAATAGATGGAATCCATTACTAAGCCGGGCTTAGCGTTAGCCCCGAAAACAATTATTACCCTGGTACCCACTGCCACAGGGGTGACGGGAAGAGCCGGTACCAACAGTCCCAAAAATTGTGCTCCTGGGCCTAGGCGGTAACAGGCTGGCATTATTTAGGCTGAGGAGGGCAAGTAACAATGGTCCTCGCCCACCCTGGTAATGTCAGGCTGTTGCTGCTTGGTTGGTATCTGGCTGGGAATAAAAATACGGGGAATCCTATGCACTGTAGTTTAGCAACAGCTGGAGTCTCCCTGTCTGGGAGGACACTGCCAGAAGGGTCTGTTCACATTATACAAAACGGACAATGTGAACAGAGCCTCACACCCTTACCAGTCTGTCTCCCATCTGTAGCTCCGCCCCTAATGACATCATCACTCAGGGGCGGAGCTGCACGGGCCCGGTGGGGACAGGGGACAGGGAGCAAGGGAGGTAAGCGGACCTCATCTTCTGTATACACTATATTCAGCTATCTATAGATCGCTGTATATACTGTACACCGACCAAAAGGGCTATAGGAGCAGGGAGTCCTGTCAGTCTGGTGACAGGATTCCCGGCTCCTGTACAGTATACACGGGTACACTATGCACCCCTGTATACCATACGGCCGGGGGAGGTGAGTATTGATGCTGTACATCACTCCTCTCCTCCTTACATTCTGTGGACTAGGTGCTCAGCATCTGACCCACTGAGTGGTACCTGAAAACAGTGAAAAAAACTACCACAGGTGACAAATTTGGCTGTTTCCACGCACCAGGGAAAACGCTAGAAAAAACGTCAGAAAAACTGGCAAAACGCAGGAAAAAGCTGTGGCAGTTTTTCTGGTGTTTTTTGCTGGCCTTTTTTAGGTGTAAAAAAAAAAACCAAGTGGAAACCTAGCCTTAAAGGAGATATCCAGTGGTGAATAACTTATCCCCTATCCTAAGGATAGGGGATAAGTCTCAGATCGTGGGGGGTCCTGGGGCCCCCCACGATCTCCTGTACAGGTTCCTGACAGCCCGCGGGAAGGGGGCGTGTCGACCCCCGCACGAAGCGGCGGCTGACACGCCCACTCAATACAACTCTATGGCAGAGCCGGAGCACTGCCTTCGGCAATTTCCGGCTCTGCCATAGCGATGTATTGAGGGGGCGTGTCTGCCGCCACTTTGTGCGGTGGTCGACACCCGCTATCTGGCCGGAGAGCCTGGCCCCCGTACAGAGAGATCACAGGGGGCTCTGTCCTGCCCCTCATGAATACGGTAATCACATTCACACATTTTTTTTTTTTTTACTGAGTCATTGGTTGTGACAGTCATTGGCTAATGATCAGCCAATAGCTGTTCAGAACGGACTCCGCAGCACCTATATTCTTACTTGTTGTGCGCATGTCTGTTCCATGCTGGGCAGCGTCCTTAGCAACTGACTTACTTCTGAGCAGACTCCTGCAGTACTGAGGGACTACTACTACTCCCATTATGGAACAGGTTAGTTTCCATGATGGGAGTAGTAGCTCCCTGGTTGCTGGAGTCTGCCGTCGGCTGAGGAGGCAACATTAGTGTTTGTACTACTACCCCCATCATGGAACAGAGTTTGTTCCATGTTGGGGGTAGTAATACAGGGGCTGAAGGATTGATCGCACTGGGTCTCAATTCTGACACCCGATGCGATCAGCAGTTATAAAGCAGGGGAGCGAGCGGCATGCTGCACTACTCTGCGATGTATATACTGTTTAAACTTTCATTTTTAAATCCCCCGCCGGGAGCCCAGAATGGCCGGCACCGAGGAGCCATACAGGGCACTGGGCAGGGTTTTTAAACTACTATTGTGTTAACCCTAAATGTATGCCCTTGTGCATATTTATAATAATTTATTGGCCCCAGTGTGCATAAGTTTACCCCCCCATGTCCACAGTGGTCTTATTCCCCAGCTTCCTGCTGCTCCTCCAGGGCAGCAGCGGGGACATGTCGGGCAGCGGCTGCGACAGAGAATGAATAAATGGAGCCAACATGCAGGACATATTGGCTTCATTCATTCTCTGCCGCAGTCGCCGCCCCATATGTCCCTGCTGCTGCCCTGCTCCTAGATGATGAGGAGCAGCAGGCAGCCAGGGAATAAGACTACTGGGGGGATATGGACATGGGGGATATGGACATTGGGGGATATGGACGCTGGGGGATATGGATACTTGGGGGATATTGACACTGGGGGGATAGGGTCACTGGTGGATATGGACACTGGGGAGATATGGACACTGGGGGATATGGACATGGGGGGATATGGACCGTGGGGGAAATAAACTTATGCACACTGGGGCCAATAAATTATTATAAATATGCATATACATTTAGGGTTAACACAATAGTAGTTTAAAAACCCTGCCAGGAGCCCTAAATGGCTTATCGGTGCTGGCAATTCAAGGCTCCCGGCGGGGGATTTAAAAATGAAAGTAAACTGTATATACATCACAGAGTATCGCAGCATGCCGCTCGCTCCCCTGCTTTATAACTGCTGATCGCATCAGGTGTAGAATTGAGACCCAGTGTGATCAATCCTTCAGCCCCTGTACTACTACCCCCAACATGGAACAGACTATGTTCCATGATGGGTGTAGTAGTACAAACACTAATGTAGCCTCCCCAGTTGACAGCAGACTCCAGCAGCCGGGGAGCTACTACTCTCATCATGGAAACCAGCCTGTTCCATGATGGGAGTAGTAGAAGTCCCTCAACACTGCAGGAGTCAGTTGCTAAGGACACTGCACAACAAGGAACAGACATGCACACAATAAGTAAGAAGATAGGTGCTAAGGAGTCTATTCTGAACAGCTATTGGCTGATCATTAGCCAATGACTGACACAACTGATGACTGTGCGATGATGTGCGAATGTGATTACCATATTCATAAGGGGCAGGGCAGAGCAGCAGCTGGGAGGAAGTGCAGCAGAAAACATCACAGCTGAGTAAGTGACGTGGCGCTCACAACATGGCCGACATGAAGCAGGCTAGAGGAATAACCAGTCAAAGAATCCCAAACTTCCGGCCAGCAACAAAAAGGTCACAAAAGAAAAGCTACAAAAGACAATGGACCATCTAAAATGTGCAGGTCAGCACAACTCCCTGCAAAGCACAAACAATATACATGGAAAACCCTCAGCAGTAGTGTACCCCTTTTAACTCAATTTGTTTTTAAAAAGTTTACAATTTTAAAAAGTAATCAGACATTATAAAAAAAACTATACAGATTAGGCATTGTTGTAATTGTGCCAATCTGTCAAATAAAGAGAACATGTCCATTTTACCACATAGAGAATAGTGTAGAAACATAATCCCCCTCAAATTAACAAAATTGCATTTTTTGTTTTATCAATTTCACCTTTTGCTGAACATTTTATAGTAAAAAGCACAATTGGTCCTGCAAAAAACAATTCCTCATATGGCTCTGTGGCTGTGTACATGGAAAAATAAAACAGTACTTAGAAGGAGAGGGGACATAAAAATTCAAAAAATTGAATTTCCTGGGTCATTAAGGGGTTAATATTGTACAGTACAGCAAAGTGGACTCTACTAGCTGCCTTGTCTTTGAACATCTAGTTAATGCCAATCCAGCCTCTAGAATGGTCATCTGTTGTGATCAATTGTGCCCTGCTTACATGCCTTTCTTTTTACTCCATCTCCTTTTAACCTTTTGTTTGCAATGAGTCTTTGTTGTACCTCTGTTTGGCACAAGAGAACTAAAACAATAGGTATAGACTCTGCTAAATCTGAGTCATCTTTCTTCCAACCAGAGCCTGAGAAATGGGACGAGATATTCAGGCAGGTGCTTGTAATGCTGGAGCTGAGAATACCGTTTGAGGCCAACCAAGCTGTGTCAAATTCAGTATAAGCAATCATGCAGAAAATGTAGATAAGAATGGCAAATCATAGAGGACTTGATGCATGTCAAAGGTGCCTTAAAACTGGCTACTCACCAAAGGCCTTTTTTTCTCTAACAACAATGGAAGGGATGTATACAGAAGTTAACCTTTGACTATTTATCGATAAAGTTCACCCATGCAATAAAAAGTAATTACGGCTTATGATTCGATACCAACAACTTTATTTTTTACATCAATACACGTACACACACATATATATATTGTAGCAAGGAACAAGGGGCCGTCATTGATGGTCGGTATATGTCACCGATTACTGGCCTCGGTGAGGTAAGAGCCGTTTTTCTTCAAGGGTCCTGATCCGGGATGGCTTTTACTGGGAATGGTCAAAGTGCTGGGTGGGTGACTATTCCGCACGTTCCAGGCCGGGTCTTGGTAGGCTTATACAGCAGTCAGCACTGTCCGGTGTGTTGCTGTGTGTGATTTACCTCCATCTGACAGTGAAGCTGTGGAGTCCTCTGAGCTGAGGGCTAAAGACTGCAAACAGGTGTGCAGGCCGCATGGAAGCCTGCCAGTAAACTTTTCTGTGGGTGTGAGCCGACACCTAGGATTCCCGGTGAACTTTGTTTTGCTGTGTATGAACAAGCACCAACACTGTTTTGCTTAGCTTTGCTGTGTATGAACAAGCACCAACACTGTTAAGACTGAAGTTTGATTAACAACCTTGTTCCTTGCCTCTATACTGCGTCCGCTAACCTTACTACCAGAGCAAATCCCCACAATATATATATATATATATTTGTGCAAAAAATGAAGTTGCTGCAGCACACAAGGCGTAGTGTCAAGTGGTTTTTATTCCAATTGTTACGTTTCAGCCGCCCATGCGGCCCTTTTCAAGCACAAACCAGTAGTGACCATAGGGCAGTATATATACAATGTTCAATAAAATATCAATTACAACTGATTAAATACAAACAAGTACAAATATGTAAAAACACAATGTGCAAAAGATGCAATACAAATCATATTGCAATTTAATGGATTCACTAAATGTGAGACCATAAAGTGCATGACAGTAAGTGTAAAAATATACATATAAAGTGCAAAACTTGCTAAATTGTGCATAAGTGTAGAATAATTAAACAAACTTGCAGGAGGAGAGTAGGTGGTACCTCAGAGAAACTCACCCAATAGGAGGCAATGTACATATAGGAATACTGTATCCATCGCTCCACGCATGCACCATTCAGCGTGGTGTAATGTAAACATGTCGGCGTCGCAGCGCGCATACAGCGCACGCTCGCCGCCACGCTTCCGGGAGTAGAGCAGGAGCCAATCGAGAGACGCCACGTAGGAGCACATGATCAGTGATAGTAACGCCCGGACATGTCACATGATCGGAAAATGGTCATACACGGATATGGCCAAAGGTAAATAAGAAGCGTCACGGTGTCACGGGCACCATCTTAACTATGGGTAAAGCTATGGGCAAATGAACCGACAGCATAATCTAAAGGTACCAACTTAGATATAGATGGAAAGAGGTACCAAAATAGTGTGGAGAGGATAACCACATGCATATACCATGAATAAATAGACATTATAGGGTCAACGCACGAAAAAAGTCAGAGCAGCAATCGTGCCTGCAAATCAACCCGGGCATCCCGTAGGACAACAACCCTCAGAACACTTCGTCATCTATCTCATGGCGAAAATGTGTCACCCGTTGGACTCCACCAGATCAACTGATTGTACCTTTGGACAGTCCAACAGGTGGGAGAGGACCCCACACCTGGGACGGAAGGCATTCTACAGGGTTGTGCAGTAAAGTCACTAACAGACACATTAGTGCGTAAAAAGACACAGCTAAAGAACATAAGCGAACTTATTACAGTGGTCCCTCAACATAACATGGTAATTCGTTCCAAACGACCCATCGTTTGCCTAATCCATCGTATGCTGAGGGATCTGTGCAATGTAAAGTATAGGAAGCTGTACTCACCTGTCCCCGCCGCTCCGGACCGCATCCTCACCACTCCCGATGCTGTCCCAGGGGCTCCCGATGCTGTCCCACTGCTCCCGCGTCTTCTTCGGGATCCTTTGGCTTCTTCCGCATCTTCTGCAGGGTCCGGGCCTCGCTTTCTGGTGACATTATTATGCTGCTGTGTCGGCACGGCGTGCGTAGTGACATAATAACGACACCGGAAAGCGAGGCCCGGACCCTGGAGAAGATGCGAAAGACGCCGGAGGATCCCGAAGTGGACCTGGAGCAGCGGGGATAGGTGAGCGAACCTGTCCGGGATGCTTAAACTGCTATCCGACAGCAGCTTAAGCATTTTGCGCTGTCGGATAGCAGTTAATGCGATGGCCCCGACATATAAAAGCATTGTATGTCGATGCTGACATCGACATGCGATGGCCTCTGAGAGGCCATCGTATGCCGATTTTATCATATGTCGGGGCCATCGTAGGTCGGGGGGTTACTGTATAAGGTATCTTTATTAGGCTTCCTCTCCTCCACATAGTAACATGCATATAAAAGAAAAAAAATGGCTCATGTGACTCCAGCTGAGGGTAATCTCTCGTGGCTACCATCGGTGCTCCAGGAACTCACAGACAAGCATTGTAATAATAAACATGATGGAATAAAATAAGGGGGTGTCATCCCTGTACGCCGACTCTCCGATTCTGCAATAAAAAAAAGAAAAAATTAATATCAATCAGTCAAAAGCAGAAAAAGGTCACAATGTACTGCTCATTAGAACATAGCTGGAATAAGTCATGACAGGACAAGTTTATCTAGCATTATAAATTTAATTGGAAACAGTGTAGTCCACATTTAATCCAGTAGGGCACAGGGAATTTAACTTGAAAATCCATTCTAGCTCTCTATGTTTCAGTCTGCTTTGTCGGTCACCCCCTCTTTTGAGGGGAGGGATGTGAACGAGTAGAGAAAACTTAAGGTCTCTCTCAGTATGGTTAGCCTCTGTAAAATGTCTGGAGACCGGGCGGTCCAGTCTCTTTTTAAGCACTGTGTATCGATGGTGATTAAATAGCGTCTTGAAGTCTCATGTTGTCTCCCCCACATAGAGGAGACGACATGGGCACCCCAAGACATACACAACGTAATCAGAAGTACAGGTTAGAGAGTGTCGCAATTTGAAGCTCTGGTTTGTCACAAGATGTACAAAGGTTGGACCCTTGAGTATGTGTGAGCGGTTTATACACCTACAGCAGGGGTACGAATCCTTGTTCTGAACTGTCAAGTATCTTTGAGTGGGTTTGTTCAAGTACACATTGGATTTGACAAGTCTGTCTCTCAAGTTGCCAGTTCTCCGATACGAAAGTAAAGGAGGACAGAGAAATTCCTGTATATTAGGATAACTGCGTGTCAACAATTTCCAGTGTCTATTCAAGACACTGGAAATGCGTCCAGGCAGATTCCCAAAAGTAGACACAAAAGCAATGCGAGGGGAAGTATCGCATCGCTTCTTACCATAAATCAAGTCATGTCTCAAGTGATAATGCTTTGGTCTTACTCTCCTGAAGAAGGGGCAAAGGATAGTCCCTCTTATGGAAATTGTTGAACATGGTATTTAACGTAGGTTCAAGTTGATCATCCTCAGAGAGGATGAGCCTTGCCCGAATCATTTGACTCATGGGCAAGGAACGCACCATCGGACGAGGGTGGTAACTTGTAAAGTGTAGTACCGAATTTGTGTCGGTAGGTTTAACATAAAGACCCGTGATCAGCCTACCATCCTTAATTTGCACCAATGTGTCTAGAAATTGTACACTAGATCTCGAAGAAGTAAGGGTAAACTTAATGTGTGAAGAAATAGAATTTAAATAAGTAAAAAAAATCTTGTAATTCAAAATCAGAACCGATCCAAATCAAAAAATTTTTGTCTATGTATCTCCACCACCCCAGCAAAAAGCTGGAGTGGTGGGACACATAGACGAACTGTTCCTCGAGCACGGCCATGTACACATTGGCGTACGTAGGCGCCATATTTATGCCCATGGCCGTGCCCGAGATCTGTAAATAATAAGTGTCATTGAACAGAAAATAGTTATTGCGTAAAATTAAATTAAGTAATGTGATAACGAAATCAACTTTGCGGGGGGACAAAGAACCAGTGATGGTGGACCTCACTGCCTCCACACCCCCATCATGCGGGATGGAGGTGTAGAGGCTAGTGACGTCCAAAGATGCAATGATGATATGTTCAGGTAATTGGATGTTAGCAATTTTTTGCAAGAAATCTGAGGTGTCCCTCAAATAAGACCTGGCTTGGGTAGCAAAGGGGCGTAAAATTTGGTCCACGAAGATGGAAAGTCTGCTGGTCACTGAACCCCTCCCGGAGACAATTGGTCTCCCGGGGGGGTTCACCAGCGACTTATACACCTTCGGGAGCAAATATAAGAGAGGTAAAGGAAAGGTAACATTTAAGTAGTCACAGAGTTGCTTATCGATCAGGCCTTAATGGAAAGCATCCTCCAGTACCTGACCTATCAGGATTTGCATATCAGTAGTAGGGTCACTATGTAAAACAACATAGGTAGATGTTTCTTGTAACTGCCTGTTTGCCTCCTGGATGTATTGACTTCGGTCCAGGATCACAACGGCACCGCCCTGTCCGGGCATTACTATCACTGATCATGTGCTCCTACGTGGCGTCTCTCGATTGGCTCCTGCTCTACTCCCGGAAGCATGGAGGCGAGCGCGCGACGTATGCGTGCTGCGATGCCGACATGTTTACATTACACCATGCTGAATGGTGCATGCGTGGAGGGATGGATACAGTATTCCTATGTACATTGCCTCCTATTGGGTGAGTGTCTCTGAGGTACCGCCTACTCTCCTCCTGCAAGGTTGTTTAATTATTCAACACTTTATGTGTATATTTTTACACTTACTGTTATGCACTTTATGGTCTCACATTTAGTGAATCCATTAAATTGCAATATGATTTGTATTGCATCTTTTGCACATTGTATTTTTACATATTTGTACTTGTTTGTATTTAATCAGTTGTAATTGATATTTTATCGAACATTGTATATATACTGCCCTATGGTCACTACTGGTCTGTGCTTGAAAAAAGCCGCATGGGCGGCTGAAACGTAGCAATTGGAATAAAAAACACTTGACACTATTCCTTGTGTGCTGCAGCAACTTCGTTTTTTGTATAGCCTTGTGGACCCCGGACCTGGGACCTTTTGGCTGCGTGCACCTGCTACCTTTATTCTTGAGGTGCGGCTCACCCTGCCTTTTCTCTCTATATATATTTGTATATATATATATATATATATATATATATATATATATATATTTATATATATATAGCTAAGCTAAGCTGATACCAGGGAACATTACCTGAAAAGGTGATGTAATGAGCTGATTTGCATATTCCCCTACCCAGAATGTCCGCGGAGTGCTTAATGGCCTTCTGAAGCTCCGTTACACCAGGAGTGGTGGCCTCGCCCTGAGGTAAATACTCATCCCCTTTAGCTGCTCTCAGGCCTCTTACCCCAGCCAAGCCAGATCACCCTGCTCTGTACTGATGAGTGGCAAAAACCAGGAAACAGCTGTCTGCAGATGGGTAGAAACTTGTTGTCTGACTTGGCATAAAATCCCGATCAGCTTTTTATATTCCTTGACCGGAGCTAAGCTGATACAAGGGAACATTACCTGAAAAGGTGATGTAATGAGCTGCTTTGCATATTCCCCTATATATATATATATATATATATATATATACATATATATACAGACAATATCTCACACATACAGTCTACATGCAGATACTTAAAGGGGTACTCTGCCCCTAGACATCTCTGGATAGGGGATAAGATGTCTGACTGTGGGGGTCCCAATCTCTGGGCCAGCACTTACTGAACTTTGTCCTAGCCTGTGCTTCAACTTAGACAAAGATGATGTTGCAGTTCGACAAGATCATGTTCTGGATGGTATGGGGACTACTAGTGGTGTTTTCTTTTTTTTTTATAAGCCATGATTTCTATAAAAAAAAGAAAGAAAAATTCTTATTAAGTATATTAGGTAAATTATGTGCCAAGATGTACAACATATAAGAAGCTTATATCTATTGATTAAAGCAATAAAACATTTGACATATGTCTAAGGCTGCATTTACACCTCGTTTTTTACATACTGGTGTCGTATCCGGCTGGGGAAGGGGCAAACCGGGCGCTTTCGTACACCAGCCGGATCAGCCCGTTACTCCATTTACTTTAATGAGCCGACTGGAGTTAAACGGTGACTCCGGTCGGCTCAGTTTTGACCCGTTTCCGGTTTTGGACCGGAACTAAAATTGTAGTATACTACGGTTTTAGGTCCGGTCAGGAAACCGCATATGGGTCAAAACTGAGCCGACCGGATTCACCGTTTGACTCCGGTCGGCTCATTATTGGAAATGGAGTCACGGGCTGATCCGGCTGGGGTATGGGAGTGCCCAGTTTGCCCCTCCCCCAGCCGGATCCGGCACCCGTATGTAAAAAAACGAGGTGTGAATGCAGCCTAAGTTCCTTCGGTTTTGGTATCTGTACACTCAGATGGCTGAAATGTAAGGCTACATTTTGTGAGTCTGGCATAGGGTTTATCTGGAGATAACTGCTGACTGAGAGTGAGGTATGCTGGACCTGCTGTGACCAGCCCATCTCTACTTTGGTTCTTTTTGAAAAAAAATTACAACCCCTTTTATTGTGATTTCTAAACCAGATTTGTAAATCCAAATCTTATAGCCAAAGTAGAAGTTATAATAACATTGTTCAACATAAACAATTTACAATTTGGTAGTGCTGTTTTTCTGGGAAATTTAGGCTAAGTTTCCACTTGGTTTTTTTCTGGCAGTTTTTGGAAAACTGCCACTGCAGTTTTTGAGCCAAAGTCAGAAGTGGATCCATAAGGGAGGAGAATTGTAAGTTCTTTGTTTATATGTCCTATTCCTTTTGAATACATTTCTGGCTTTGGCTCGAAAACTGCAGTGGCAGATATCCAAAAACTGCCAGAAAAAAAAACAAGTGGAAACTTAGCCTAACAGTAAACAACTCTATATTACTTTATTCACTTCCAACATCAGTAATTACTTTTTGATATGGTAAGATGTTAAACCATTATAGTCTGTGTTGGCTTGTTTGTGCTTCATCCCGTTCATAAATTGTATGGTTTAGAACCAAATAGTTATCTAAAAGTATAGAACAAGTAAAAACATTTGCTATCATTTTTGAGGAGATCAAAGAAAATATTTGCATACTCTCTTCCATACATTTGGCCTTACTTCTTATTTCATTTTTTGCCATCATTTTGTGCCTTTCTTCTCTATCCCAGTTCTGCCCTTTGTAGGCTGCATTCTATTAAATCTGTTCTCTTCATAACAGTGTGTAATAGGAGAGATATGTAACACTTTGAAATCACTAGCTCCGTAATAACTACTTTGTGCAAAAATGATGTACATGCACAATGGTTAACACCAGGGGCAGTATTGGCCTTACACAATAAGACAACCTATCAATATTAACATAGTACCTTTCTATGGCTTGTTTTCTTGGAAACAAAGCTGAGAAGTTATACTTTGGGTTCAGCTATGTTTATGTGAAGTTTATTTAGGCCATGGAATTTTTATAATGTGGGGGCACGATGCGGAGCACACCTGTCTTGCTGTCCCCTCAGGTGGATGTCATCTAGCATGTCTGCTCCAGGCCCATTACTCAGGTTAAATATAAGATTTAATGTATTGTATTATATTGTCTATGCTTCTATATGCTTTACTGTTCCCTAAGGGGTTAACCTGTCTGAGCAGTGGGATTCCAATGGGATCACATGCTTGTTTCTAGCCACCACATGAGGACAGGCCTAAAGAAAATTCCAGTTGCTACACTAAATTGTTCCAGAGCTACAGCACCCTTCACAGGATCCCACCGACCAGGACAGCCATTCCAGTCAGAAGTAAGTCTGAAGTGGGGAGAAGAGCCAAGAGAGCCCACGGACCCAATTAGCCAAGAAGAGAATTACAGGAGATGGAAAGCCTCAAGCAACTCTGGTCCATAAATCTACAGTTTCAATCGGGCAGTAAGCCCTAATTCCGGATACCTATGTGGAGAGGAGAGTTAGTGTCTGTCAGCTCCCAAGTTTCCTAGAAGTTAAACAACCCAAGCCAGTACAGTCTAAACAATATCCAGAAAGCAAGAAGCTAGTTAGTTAGCAGGGACTACAGCCCTATAGTGGCTGAATGGCAATGCCTAGAGATGGCTGAAGCATGAGGAGACTATATAGTGCCTGAATGACACCATTTGGAGTTGGCTGAAGCATGAGGAGACCATATAGTGTCTGAATGGCACAGCCTGGAGGTGGCTGAAGCATGAGGAGATCATATAGTGTCTGAATGGCACAGCCTGGAGGTGGCTGTAGCATGTAGAGACCATATAGTGGCTGAATGCCACAGCCTGGAGGTGGCTGAAGCATATGAAGGGACCATATAGTGGCTGAATGGCACAGCCTGGAGTTGGCTGAAGCATGAGGAGACCATGTAGTGGCTAAATGGCTCAGCCTGGAGGTGGCTGAAGCATGAGGGTACCATATAATGGAAGTATGGGACAGTCTGGAGGTGGTGAAGCTTGAAGAGACCATATAGTGGCTGAATGGCACAGCAGCATCTGGAATCCTGAAAGTGACCCGGTGATAGAGTGGTGTGGTGGGTGGCAATACCAGTACCCAGTGACGAAGGTGGGTGAAAAAAGGTCTAATGGCAAGGAATGTTTGTAACTGGGGAGCAGTGCCTTAAATTTGTTTGGCATTATGCATATTTGTGAAGTGTTGGTGTGGCACCATGGTCAATCTATTCTGATGCATCAGGCATTGCTGGGTGGAAATCCTGGCTGATCCATGCCTTATTCATCTTCACAAAGGTCGGCCTCTCCACATTTTTCGTGGACAGACGAGTTCTCCTTGGGGTGACTATGGCCCCCGACACACTAAACACCCGCTCTGATGGCACTTTACGGTCCAGCGGATCTTCACGGTGTGTTGGCATTAGTGTTGAGCGGCATAGGCCATATTCGAACTCGCGATATTTCGCGAACATATGGACGAATGTTCGTCATATATTCGCTAAATTGGCATTTTCGTAATATTCGCTTTTATTTTCGCATATGCAAAAATTCGCGTATGCGAAAATTAGCATATGCGACAATGAGCATATCCAAAAATTAGCATAGGCGAAAATTCGTATATGCGAAAATTAGCATATGCTAATTTTCGTATATGCGAAAATTCGCACGCCAGTCTCACACAGTAGTATTAGAGCCTTCTTTACACCACCCAAGCTGGAAGCAGAGAGGGATGATCACTGTGATGTGTACTGTGAAAACAAAAAAAACGAATATTCGTAATTACGAATATATAGTGCTATATTCGCGAATATTCACGAATTCGCGAATATGCGATATTCACGAATAAAATTCGCATTGCGAATATTCGCGAGCAACACTAGTTGGCATGGGCATGTCAAGGTATGCCACCACCTGCTGGTTCAAGTCCTGTTCCAGGTCTACCTGCTGCTGATGAGTTGCTTCACTATGCGGTGAAGAAAGCTACTCATCAGCGACTGTAGACTCAGGCTACTGCTGCTGATGGAGCTGCTCCTGCCACCCCACCCCTCCCCAGCAGCCATGGTAGTGGAAGGTGAGCGCAGGGGGCCCCCCAATTCAGACCTGTGAGAGGATGGACGATGGGGCCTATAGGCATCGGCCAACTGACTACAAAGGATGCCTCTGTAGTAGGTCACTTTGTCCACCCTCTCAGTGGCTGTGAAAAAGGCCCCTATTTTGTGGAGGTAGCGAGGGTCCAATAAGGTGGAGATCCAGAAGTCATCCCGCTGCCGAATGGTGACAATTCGGCTGTCACTACGCAAACAAGTGAGCATGCATCGTGCAAGTGACTCAGAGGGACTCCCTGCCTCCATCTCCACTGCATACTGCCACGTTGTGTCTGGGTCCTCTGTCTCACCTTTCATAACCCTTTAGCTCCTCTGGCTGCTCCTGCTCCTCCTCTCCTGTCAGATTACTAGAAAAACTGCCTATTTGGCGAAACCTAAACTGTGCTCCACTGTGCCCCTCCCCTTCCTCCTCCTCCTCCAGTTCAGCCCCCACAAGGCTCATGTGGCCGTGAGATGTAGGCGCCACGTCTCCAGTGACCTGACCAGCCATCATTTCCAACACGTGTTATAAGAAATGAAGCAGTGGAATGACATCGTTCATCCAGTAATCCTGGAGACTGACTAATAATGTGGCTTCCTCAAAGGGCCCGTGCAAAAGGCAGGTGTCACGTATGAGCTGCCACTGGTTCACATTGAAGTTACTCAGGGGAGTATCCCTATCCGCTTGGATTATCATGAAATCGGTGATGGCTTTTCTCTGCTCGTACAGTCGGTCCAACATATAGAGGGTGAAATTCCATCGTGTGGCAATGTCACAAATCAGACTATGTTGGGGGATACTGTTCTGACGCTGCAGCTCAAGGAGGGTGTGCTTTGCGGTGTACGAGTGGCTGAAGTGCATGCAAAGTTTCCTTCCCATTGTTAGGATGTCTTGCAAATGGGGGAAATACTTTAGGAACTGCTTCACATCCAGATTGAACATGTGTGCCTTTCAGGGTGCATGGCTCAGCCTTCCCAGTTGCAGCGCATGCAAGATGTTCTTCCCGTTGTCAGTCACCATGGTTCCCATTTCCAGTTTTCCTGGAGTTTGCCAGGGCAAAGCATGTGAAAAACAGCCTGACACCGCTGTGCCCTGCACACATGGTATGCTGAAGGGCCACTGAGACTTGTCCGTGCATTGGAGGCTGAGGACACAGTGGAAGATGAGGAGGCAGAGTTGCACACTGTCACAGGATCAACGGCCTGAGAGCATGGAGGAGGAAGCAGCATGACCTGTCCAAGTTGGTGCTGTGGCTGTGCAGGAACCACATTCACCCCTTGAGCCGTAAAGGACATGCATTGTCCCTGACCATAGTTACAGCTCCAAACTTCGGCGCTGCCGTAAACTTCGGTACACACCGACAGGCTCAAGGATTGGCCCACCTTCTCTTCCACAAAATTGTGCAGGGCTGGTACTGCCTTATTTGTGAAGAAATGACGGCTTGGCACCATCCACCTCGGCTCGGCACAAGCCATCAGTTCTCTGAAAGGTGCAAAGTCCACCACTTGAAAAGGGAGGGACTGCAGCACCAGCAACTTGGACAGGAGCACATTCAGCTTCTGCGCCATTGGATGAGTGGGCGCATACTGTTGTCTCTTGGACATGGCTTCGCCGATGGATTGTTGGCAGAATGACTTAATAAAAGGAGGAGGAGCAGGAGCATCTGGAGCGGCAGAAGGAGGGTATGACACAGCTCCCTTCAGCTGAGGTGGTGGAGCCTTGGCTGGCTGAAAGAGGGAGCAGCATGCCACTGGGTGATGCAGCAGGCTGGACCACTACATCGGAGCCACGTTTCTCCCAGGCCGCTTTATGGTGGTGAAACATATGTTGACGCAGGGCCGTGGTGCCAACATTGGGACCCTGGCCACGCTTCACCTTCTGCCGACATATCTTGCATGTGGCTATGTGAACCTCCTCCGGACGCTTAATGAAAATCTGCCACACCGCCAATTAGCTGATTTTCCTACCAACAGTCCGCACTAATTGACTGCTACTGCCGCTGTCTCCAGGGACCCCTGTTCCACTACCTCCCGGGAAGGTAGGCAGCCGCGAAGCAGGTGGTCTCCCCCGAACACGTTTCGCTCCAGAATTTCTACTTCTGTCACCATGCTGACTGCCATCCAAGCTACCACCTTGCTGGCTCAGCTGCTGCTTCACTAGCAACCTGCAACTCTCTTCTCCTGATGATGATGAAGCCCCTTCTGCACCCTGCATCATCATCAACAAGTGTCTGCACGTCACTGATGTCCTCTTCAGGTTCCACAACAGTGTCTGCTTCAGGACCCTGAACCCTGGCAACACCGCCTCCCACATCACTCTCCTCATCACAACTTGCCCGCCTAGCGGGGAAAGCAGCAGATGTCTCCTCCACTTCTTGGCTGGGCAATAGCTGCTGACTGTCGTCTATTAGATCGTCCTCAGTGAATAGTGGAGCTGAACCCACAGCGTAAGATACTTCTTTAGGGGAGTGATCTAAAAGGAAAGCAGAAGGCGCTCCATGTGCGGGATCAGCAGGTCAGGCCCATAGGGAAAGGGAAATGATCTATCCCACGCCGCTTACCAGAGTTGGTTGTGTGCACACACACAACAATGGGAAGCGCCTGTAAATGCTTGTGTCCTCATCCGCAGTCCTCCTCAGAGGCAGTAGATAAGCAATTTGACCGTGTAGTAGGAGATGTCGGCGCTGGATGAAGGAACCAGGAGGAGTGCAGCATAAAATCAAGCTGGGTTTATTAGATGCTAATTCTTTAGGGGAGGGAACAGCATAGGACAGAGGCAATGGGAGGACAGGGACTGCTCCCGGCCATGCCAACTGAAGGTTGTGTCTGAGGAACCCACCGACTGTTGAATGGGGGTATCAGATGTCACTTGTGATGAAGTGGATGACTGAAGTGGGTTGCTGGTGGAGACCGTTAGCTGATACCTGGAGCTCGGGCCTCTCACTGTGACTCCTGCTGCCACTTGACCCTAGTCTGCTACAACCTCTGCCTGATGAATTTAGGTCTCTGCCACTCCTCTGTGCACGTTCCGGCACTTCTCTGCCTGACATACTTAGTGCGCATATGAGGGAAGTACAATACGCTTCACTACGCTTAAAACAGTATTTGTCTAGAACAGCAGCAGGTGTGTACTTTTGACTGTCCTTTCACAGTATATAGGCCCTTGACAGATTAACAGGTACAAAATAGTACACTACTTAGATGTAGGTATGTGGTATGCACTTATGAGGGCAGAAAAATGCGCTACAGTACGCTAAAAAAAATAAAAAAATGCCCACAACACCAGCAGTACACAACGATGCTGCAGCTCACAGTCACTGTGTACTAAACCCAAAATTGCAAAAAAACTCTCAAATACTATTAGGAATGGACTGCTGGTTATGGATTATACCGTCTACAGACTAGTATAACAAGCAGACCAGTTGTTGTGGAACAAAGATACAGATTTGCCCTAAAAAATTATTTCTCCCTCCTCTGAAAACGTTTCTGCAGCTGAGGCAACACACAGCTCTCTGCCCCTCTCTGTAATACAATGCTGTTCACAGTGACTGAGGGGTTAATCGCTGCAGTAAGAATTAATTTCTGTGCAAAAATGCTGTGCTCTGTGTCCTACAGAAGGCTGAAGTTACTAAGAGGTGAAACGCTGTTGCAACAAGCTTTTCTGTGTAACACACACAGCGATGTCCGTCCTATCTCTCTGCAGTGTAATGAATAAAATGAAGAGCTGGAAAATGGCTGCCGAATATATAGGGCTGTGACATCACAGGGGTGACTGGCTGTTGATAGGCTGCATCCTGCATGTGATTCAGGGTCCTCCCACCTACTTCCCTTCCCGCCTTGCCCTCCCCCTTCCCAGCATTCCTTGCCCCATGTATTGACATGTGGAGCCATTTTAGATGCCCTGGAGCCTGGACTGCAGTAAATGGAGTTTAATGAAGCAATTTGCGCGATAGAATTGTGGCGATATTCGCATGCGTTGCGAATCAAATTTTCCATGAAGTTCGTAACGAATTTGGGTTCGTCAGCTTCGATTCGCTCATCTCTACCTGTAATCGTTTTTTTTTTAAACATAGCTAAATACTCTGAATAAGGCAAAATAATGTACAGTAAATCAATACTTTTATGCAGAAATGTGCCTGCCCTAGATAAGAAGTCCATTGCTTGCTTAGTCATTATTACTTTTTTTACTAAAAAAAAAAAAACACGGACTACTACTGAAAATTACTTTACTTGTCTCTAAATGTAATTTTGAAATAACAGTAAAAATGCCTTAATAATTATGGAATATGGATACAAATATAGCTATATAATATATATCATGTACAGAGACATAATGATGTATCAATCAGGGACAGATATGGGACATAAAAAACTGAATTTTACTAGTTTCAGTCAGAGGATGTATCAGAAATATGGAACCTGTCCCTCTTTAGA
Organism: Hyla sarda; assembly: GCF_029499605.1. Lineage (NCBI taxonomy): Eukaryota > Metazoa > Chordata > Amphibia > Anura > Hylidae > Hyla > Hyla sarda. The sequence continues at coordinate 333,704,044 of NC_079191.1, forward strand.
TTTCTTTGTCTATGGGGGCTCGTGTTTTCCCACCTCTTGCTGCTACTTTTGTCTTTTCATGGTACATGATTGCTTTGCCCCATTTATGTTGATGTTCGTCTTTGGTGTCGAACCCTGTATTAGAAGTCCAGTGTCAGTACAGGCCCAAGCCATTCTCCTTGCTGGCTTAGGGATACATTGTTATGCGGAACACTAGGGATGAGCGAATTGAATCTGATGAATCCGAATTCGTTACGAATTTCATAAAATTTTTATTTGCAATGGACGGATGCGAATTTTGCTGTGATTCGATCGCACATATCACTTCATTAACCTCTTCAGGACATAGGGCGTATGGATACGCCCTGCATTCCGAGTCCTTAAGGACCGAGGGCGTATCCATACTCCCGTGGGAATTCCGGTCCCCACCGCTAGCCGGTTGGGGACCGGAGCCGGATGCCTGCTGAAATCGTTCAGCAGGCATCCCGGCATATCGCCCAGGGGGGTCATTATGCCCCCCCCATGTCGGCGATCGCCGCAGATCGCTGGACAATTCAGTCCAGCGATCTGCGGCGATTCCGGGTCAATCGGGTCTCCAGTGACCCGGTGACCCGGAATTACTGGCTGTCCGGGGCCGTCTCTGACGGCCCCGAACAGCCAGAGCCTGCACGGGTGAGGTGGCACTGGTGCCACCTCACGATCGCCCTGATTCGTCGGCCGGATTACCGGCCGACCAATCAGGGCGCCTGCTGCGGGTGTCACTCCCGCACCCGCTCCGCCCCTCTTCCGGAGGACGTGAGCGGGTGCGGGACGTGCACCCCAGGTGCTGGGACCCCGATCCCCGGCGTGAATGTTGGGATCGGGGCCCCAGGAGCAGCGGCGGCGACAGCGAGGGACTGACTCTCCGGCGTGGATCGTTGGAGGTGAGTGACAGCCTCCTGCTGTTGCTTAGCAACAGCTCCCAGCATGCAAAAAGGGCATGCTGGGAGCTGTAGTTATGCAACAGCAGGAGGCAGACCACCACAACTCCCAGCATTCCCTTCTGGGCATGCTGGGACTTATGGTTTTGCAACAGCTGGAGGCACATTTTTTCTATGGAAATGTGTACCTTCAGCTGTTGTATAACTACAACTCCCAGCTTGCACAAACAGCTAAAGTGCATGCTGGGAGTTGTAGTGGTGCATCTGCTGGTTGCATAACTACAACTCCCAGCATACCCGTTGGCTGTCGGTGACTGCTGAGAGTTGTAGTTTTGCAACAGCTGAAGGCACACTGGTTGTGAAACTTAGAGTTTTTTTTTTTTTTACCTAACTCCGTGTTTCACGACCGGTGTGCCTCCAGCTGTTGCAAACTCCCACTCTCAACAGTCAATGTACACCATGCACCGAACATGCTGGGAGTTGTAATTTTGCAACAGCTGGAGGCACACTGGTTGTGAAACACCGAGTTAGGTCACAAACTCAGTGATACATAACCAGTGTGCCTACAGCTGTTGCAAAACTAAAACTCTCAGCATGTACAGTCTGTCAGCGCATGCTGGGAGTTGTAGTTTTGCAACAGCTGGATGTCCCCCCCCCCCCCCCCCCCCAATGTGAATGTACAGGGTACACTCACATGGGCGGAGGTTTACAGCAAGTATCTGGCTGCAAGTTTGAGCTGCGGCAAATTTTCTGTCGCAGCTCAAACTGCCAGCGAGAAACTACTGTGAACCCCCCGCCCAGGCGACTGTACACTAAAAACACTACACTAACACAAAAAATAAAATAAAAAGTAAAAAACACTACATATACACATACCCCTACACAGCCCCCATCCCCAATAAAAATGAAAAAACGTCTGGTACTCCACTGTTTCCAAAACGGAGCCTCCAGCTGTTGCAAAACAACAACTCCCAGTATTGTCGGACAGCCGTTGACTGTCCAGGCATGCTGGGAGTTTTGCAACAGCTGGAGGCACCCTGTTTGGGAATCACTGGCATAGAATTCCCCTATGTCCCCCCCTATGCAAGTCCCTAATTTAGGCCTCAAATGTGCATGGCGCTCTCACTTTGGAGCCCTGTCGTATTTCAAGGCAACAGTTTAGGGTCACATATGGGGTATCGACGTACTCGGGAGAAATTGTGTTACATATTTTGGGGGGTATTTTCTGCTTTTACCCTTTTTAAAAATGTAAAATTTTTGGGAAAACAAGCATTTTAGGTAAAAAAAACATATTTTTTTTTTTACATATGCAAAAGTCGTGAAACACCTGTGGGGTATAAAGGTTCACTTAACCCCTTGTTACGTTCCCCGAGGGGTCTAGTTTCCAAAATGGTATGCCATGTGTTTTTTTTTTTGCTGTTCTGGCACCATAAGGGCTTCCTAAATGCAACATACCCCCCAAAAACCGTTTCAGAAAAACGTACTCTCCAAAATCCCCTTGTCGCTCCTTCCATTCTGAGCCCTCTACTGTGCCCGCCGAACAATTTACATAGACATATGAGGTATGTGCTTACTCGAGAGAAATTGGGCTACAAACACAAGTAAAAATTTTCTCCTTTTACCCCTTGTAAAAATTCAAAAATTGGGTCTACAAGAACATGTGAGTGTAAAAAATGAAGATTGTGATTTTTCTCCTTCACTTTGCTGCTATTCGTGTGAAACACCTAAAGGGTTAAAACGCTGACTGAATGTCATTTTGAATACTTTGGGGGGTGTAGTTTTTATTATGTGGTCATTTATGGGGTATTTCTAATATGAAGACCCTTCAAATCCACTTCAAACCTGAACTGGTCCCTGAAAAATACCGAGTTTGAAAATTTTGTGAAAAATCGGAAAATTGCTGCTGTACTTTGAAGCCCTCTGGTGTCTTCCAAAAGTAAAAACACATCAATTTTATGATGCAGACATAAAGTAGACATATTGTATATGTTAACCAAAAAAAAATGTATTCGTAATATCCATTTTCCTTACAAGCAGAAAGCTTCAAAGTTAGAAAAATGCAAAATTTTCAAATTTTTCATCAAATTTACGGACTTTTCACCAAGAAAGGATGCTAGTATCGACAAACATTTACCACTATGTTAAAGTAGAATATGTCACGAAAAAACAATCTCGGAATCAGAATGATAACTAAAAGCATTCCAGAGTTATTAATGTTTAAAGTGACAGTGGTCAGATGTGCAAAAAACGCTCCGATCCTCAAGGCCAAAATGGGCTTGGTCCTGAAGGGATTAAACTCCATTTAGTGTGATCCAGGCTCCAGGGCATCTTAAATGGCAGATTTACATGTGAGGACATGGGGAAAGGAATCCTGGGAAGGCGGGAACAAGGGTATGACCCTGAATCACATTCAACATGCAGTCTATCTGCAGCATGCCACCCCTGTGATGTCACAGCCCTATATAATCAGCAGCCATCTTACAACCAGTCACTTCAGCCTATTATTGCAGGGAGATAGAGAGGGACAGACAGCGCTGTGTGTTGCCCAGCAGCAACAGCGTTCTATTACAGAGAGGGACAGAGAGCAGTGTGTTGCACAGAACAGCAGCAATTCACCTCAAGCCCAAATACTGCCTAGAAGCACTGATAGGGAAGGGAGTGAGATTGAGAGAGTAAGTGCAATTTTGAGTGTAGTACACAGCGACTGTGTGCTGCAGCACTGGTGTGTACTGCTGGTGTTGTACACAAATACTTTTTTAAGCGTACTGGAAAGCATTGTCCTCCCTTCATAAGTGCATACCGCATATGTACATCTCAGTGGTGTACTATTTTGTTCCTGTTAAAGTCTTAAGGGCAAAGATACTGTGAAAGGCCAGGCAAAAGTACTCACCAGCTGATGTTGTACACAAATATTGTTTAAATCGCAGTGGTGAGTATTGTTCACCCATCATATACCCACTAAGCATGTCAGGCAGAGAAGTGCCAGTACGTGTATAGAGGAGTGACAGAGGCCTAAATTCATCAGGCAGAGGTCGCAGCTGACTAGGGTAGAGTGGCAGCAGGAGTCACAGAGAGAGGCCTGAGCTCCCGATATCAGCTAGCGGTTGTGTCTCGGCCAGCAACCCCTCTGCAGTCATTGATTGGTTAACACGGTAATCCACTTCATCACAAGTGACATCTGACAACAGTCGGTGGGTTCCTCAGAGGACAGTCAGCAGCTACTCCCCAGCCAAGAATTGGAGGAGACATCCACCAAGTAGTGATATGGAGAGGGGTGTGGGAGGTGGTGTTGCGAGCATTCAGGCTCCTGAAGCAGACACTGTTAAGGAACCTGAGGAGGACATCAGTGACGTGACGACACAACTCGATGAGCATGAAGTCGATTGCAATTGGAAGCTGGGTGCATAAGGGGCTTCATCATCATCATCATCATCAGGATAAGAGGATTGCAGGTTTCCCGTGAGGCAGCAGTTGAGCCAGCAAGGTGGTAGCATGGTAGGCAGTCAGCATGGTGGCAAAAGTGGAAAGTCTGGAGCCAAATGTGCCTGGGGTAGCCTTCCTTCCTGGGAGGTAGTGAAACAGGGGTTCCTGGAGTTGGCAGCAGTAGCAGTCAATCAGTGTGGACTGTTGGTGGGAAAATCAGCTACTCAGTGATGTGGCAGTTTTTCATCAAGCATCTGGAGGAGGCTAACATGGCCACATGCAAGATATGTAGGCAGACGGTGAAGCGTGGCCAGGGTCCCAATATTGGTACCACAGCCCTGCGTCAACATACACAGCGTCACCACAAAACAACCTAGGAGAACAATGGCTCTGATGAGGTGGCCCAGCCTGCTGCATCACCTACTGGCACACTGCTCCCTGTTTCAGCCAGCCAAGGGCTCTACCACCTCAGCCGAAGGGAGCTGTGTATCATACCCATATTCTGTCGCTTCACATGCTCCTGCTCCTCCAACTTTTAGTCAGTCATTCCACCAGCAATCCATCGGCAAAGTCATGTCCAAGAGACAACAGTCTGAATGAGCTCCTGTCCAAGTTGCTGGTGCTGCAGTCCCTCCGTTTTCAAGTGGTGCACCTTTCAGAGAACTGATGGCTTGTGCCGAGCTGAGGTGGAGAGTGCCAAGCCGTCATATCTTTACGAAGAAGGCCGTACCAGCTCTGCACAATTTTGTGTGTACCAAAGTGCATGGCAGTGCCGTCGTGTGAGCTGTAACTATGATCAGGGACAATACATGTCTTTTACGGCCCACTGGGTGAATGTGGTTCCTGCACAGCCACAACAGCAACTTGCAAAGGTCACTCCGCTTCCGCCTCCACGCTCTCAGGCCATTGGTCCTGTGACAGTGTGCGACTTCGACTCCTCATTCTCCATCCACCGTGTCCTCAGCCTCTACTGCACAGACAAGTCTCAGTGCCCCTCCAGCATACCAAGTGTGCAGGGCACAGCGGTGTCATGCTGTTCTTCACATGGTTTGCCCTGGCCCTGAGTCACATAAGGGAGGAAGTGCTAAAAATCATTCATGAAGAAATCGAATCATGGCTTACTCCATGAAAACTGGAAATGGGAACCATGGTGACTGACAACGGGAAGAGCATCTTGTCTGCACTGCGACAAGGAAGCCTGAGACATGCGCACTGCATGGCACACGTGTTCAATCTGGTTGTCAAGCGGTTCGCGGTTAGGTTTCGCTAGATGGGCTGTTTTTCTAGTCATCTAAAAAGACAAGGAAGAGCGCTCCATAGCGTAATACCGCAGGTGCATTGTCCAGAAGATAAAATAGGAAAAACCCTTACCAAGTGCGGTTGTGTGGACTCACACACAACAATGGTCAGCGTTGGTGAGGAACAAGAGCCGGCCTGCAGCCCTCCCATCCAAGCAAGACAATAGCAACAACAGGACTTCTGGAGGGGATGAGATTCAGCAGCGCTGGTCAGAAGTGGACACGTCAGGTAGGTAGAAGAGTGATTTTTATTCAAACAATGCTAGTTTGAATAAAAATCACTCTTCTACCTACCTGAGGTGTCCACTTCTGACCAGCGCCGCTGAATCTCAATAACCTCCAGAAGTCCTGTTGTTGCTATTTTCTAGTCATCTGACAGGAGAAGAGGAGCAGGAGAAGCTAGAGGAGCTAAAGGGTTATGAGGAAGGTGAGACAGAGGACCCAGACACACCGGGGCAGTATGCAGTGGAGATGGAGGCAGGGAGTCCCTCCGAGTCACTTGCACAAAAGGCATGATGCATGCTCACTTGCTTGCGTAGTGACCGCCAATCTGTCACCATTCGCTCTCTTCTGGCTCTTCACCTTATTGGACTCTCGCTACTGGCAAAAAAAGAAGAATTTTTTACCCCCACTGAGAGGGAGGACAAACTGACCTACTACAGACACATCCTATGGAGTCACTTGGCCGATGCCTATCTTCGCCATCGTCCATCCTCTCGCAGGTCTGACTCGGGGGGCCCACTTCGCTCACCTTCCACTGCCATGGCTGCTGGGGGGGGTGATGTGGAAGGAGCAGTACCAGCTCTATCAGCAGAAGCCTGAGTCAACAGTCGCTAATGAGTAGCTTTCTTCACCCGCATAGTGAAGCAACTCATCAGCAGCAGGTAGACCTGGAGCAGGACCTGAACCAGCAGGTGGTGGCATACCTTGACATGACCATGCCAACACACCTTGAAGTTCCGCTGGACTTCTGGACAGCCAAACTTGATTTGTGGCCACAACTAGCAGAGTTTGCCAGGGAAAAGCTGTCCTGCGCTGGCAGTAGTGTGCCATCAGAGCGGGTGTTTAGTGTGGAGGGGGCCATATTAACCCCAAGGAGAACTCATCTGTCCACAAAAAATGTGGAGAGACTGACCTTTGTGAAGATGAATAAGGCATGGATCAGCCAGGATTTCCACCCAGCAATGCCTGATGCATCAGAGTAGATTGACCATGGTGCCACACCAGCACTTCACAAATATGGAAAGTGCTAAACATGTTAAAGGTGCTGCTCCCCAGTTACAGACTTTCCTCGCCATCAGACCACAAGTAAGTATTGAGGATATGCATTACATTAAACTTAACTTTTAATAATATGCATAGTATAAAATATATGGAGCCCAAATATTTTTTTTAAATCAAACAAAAGGAAAGGTTTGCAAAAAACACCATGTGCTACCTACACCACCAAGTATTGATGTGATGCAAAGACCTCTAAAGGTGGAAGGGAACAATGTATGGTCAATTGTAACTGGTGGGGGTAAAAACTTCCCCTGTAAGGTCCTACTCTCGCATCATTAATTCCCTTTTTGGCAAGTGTTACTCGCCCTAAAAACGGCAGCCCCACACAGGAACCTCTCCCTATTTCCACCTACAAACACTGCCATTTCCCAGGGTTTTTAGGTGGAAATAGAGAGTTTCCTGTGTGGGGCCACCCAATTGCCAAGAAGGGAATTAATAGGGCGAGAGCAGGGCCTTATAGGGGAAGTTTTTACCGCCACCTGCTACACTGGACAATACGTTGTTCCCTTCCACCATTCTGAGGAAGGTGTCACTTGTTTTAAAAAGTACGGACCCACACAGGAACCAATCCCTATTTCCACCTAAAAACCCTGTGAAATGGAAGTGTTTCTAGGTGGAACTAGGGAAAGGTTCCTGTGTGGGGCCGCCCTTTAGGGCGAGTAACAGTTGCCAAGAAGGGAATTAATAATGCGAGAGAAGTGCCTTTCAGGGGAAGTTTTTACTCCCACCGGTTACAATGGATCATATGTTGTTTACTTTCTACTAGAGATGAGCGAACTTACAGTAAATTCGATTCGTCACGAACTTCTCGGCTCGGCAGTTGATGGGCTGGAAAAGGTGGATATACTCTTTCCTAGGAATGTATCCACCTTTTCCAGCCCACCGGAGCACCTGAAGGCTGAACTAATTTACGCAGGATAAGTCATCAACTGCCGAGCCGAGAAGTTCGTGACTAATCGAATTTACTGTAAGTTCGCTCATCTCTACTTTCTACTTTTAGAGGTCTTTGCATCACATCAATACTTGGTGGTGTAGGTGGCGCATGGTGTTTTTTGCACACCTTTACTTAAAAATGTTTTGGGTCCATACATTTTATCCTAAGTACATTATTAAAAGTTAAGTTTTACGTAATGCAGATCCTCAATCCTTACTTGTGCACACTAACACTTTTACAAAAGAGACCATTTTCTTCTACCTACCCTGCCTCAGCTACTATTCTGATCCTGCCACCCACCTGATGCCACACATCTGATGCCAAGTTCTCCTTGTTCACCCACCTTAGTTACCGGGTACTGGTATTCCCACACACCCCACCACTCGGTCACCGGGTCACTTTCAGGACTCCTGATGCTGCTGTGGCCACATCCAGGCTGTCTCATTCTGCCACCATATGTTCTCCTCATGCTGATGCAAGCTCCAAGCTGTCTTATACTACCATTATATGTTCTCCTCATGCTGCTGCCACCTACAGACTGTGTCATTCAGCCACTATATGTTCTCATGCTGCTGCCAACTCCAGGTTGTGTCATTAAGCCATTATATGGTCTCATGCTGCCGACAACTCCAGGCTGTGTCATTCAGCAACTATAATGTATATTCTCTTCATGCTGCCTCCACCTCCATGCTGTGTCCTTCAACCACTATATGGTCTCCTCATGCTACTGCCACCTTCACTCTGTGTCATTAAGCCACTATATGGTCTCCTCATGCTGCCGCCACACCCACGCTGTGTCATTCAGCCACTATATGATCTCCTCATGCTGCCGACAACTCCAGGCTGTGTCATTAAGCACCTATAAGTCTCCTCATGCTGCTGCCCCCTCCATGCTGTGTTATTCAGCCACTATATGGTCTTCTCATGCTGCCGCCCCCTCCACGCTGTGTTATTCAGCCACTATGTTGTCTCCTCAGGTTTCCACCAACTCCACGCTGTGTCATTCAGCCACTATATATGTTTTCCTAATGCTGCCGCCAACTCCAGGCTGTGTCATTCAGCCACTCTATGGTCTCTTCATGCTGCCGCCAACTCCAGGCTGTGTCATTCAGCAACTATACTGTATGTTCTCCTCATGCCGCCGCCACCTCCACGCTGTGTCAGTCAGCCACTATATGGTCTCCTCATGCTGCTGGCACCCCCACGCTGTGTCATTCAGCCACTATATGATCTCCCCATGCTGCCGACCACTCCCGGCTGTGTCATTAAGCCACTATATGGTCTTCTCATGCTGCCTCCAACTCCACGCTGTGTCATTCAGCCACTATGTGGTCTCCTCAGGTTTCCGCCACCTCCAGGCTGTGTCATTCAGCCACTATATGTTCTCTTCATGCTGCCGCCAACTCCAGGCTGTGTCATTCAGCCACTATATGTTCTCCTCATGCTGCCGCCAACTCCAGGCTGTGTCATTCAGCCACTCTATGGTCTCATCATGCTGCCGCCAACTCCAGGCTGTGTAATTCAGCCACTCTATGGTCTCATCATTGTGCCACCAACTCCAGGCTGTGTCATTCAGCCACTACATGTTCTTCTCATACTGATGCCACCTCCAGGCTCTGTCATTGTGCCACTCTGTGACAGTGATTCTAATAGCAACGTCTCTGCATGTCATACTGAATAACAGTATTATTTCACTAACCCAGCACACACTGTATGCGTTTTACTGCAAGGCAAAGTGTTCTACACCCCTATTGAGGCCCTCTGTAGGCCAGAAATAGCCGGTTTTAATAGCGATTCACCATGAATAAATTCGGACGAAAACAAATTTTGGGGGAAAATTTGGTGAATCTGCCAAATCGAATTTTTTAAAAATTCGCTCATCTCTACTGAACACTGCACCCTGGCATTGCTAGTAAAATGATATATGTATCAATTTTGCGTTCTTCAAGTGCTCAGCATCACTTTTGAAGCTATTGTTTTACTGCAGCTGTACTAAACTCATAGAAGATGATACAAAACCTAGAGACACAAAGTAATTTCCCTGTAAAGTGACTGATGCAACCCAGGACAGGTAGAATGTAGCCTCTCACAGAAGGACAGACTGTGAGCCAATAGTCACTTTGGTGAAGCCCACCTTGGTGACAACTCCTGCAGAAATCAAGGTCCCCGCACATAGTAAATGACCAAGTCAATGACCAAGTCAAGATATGTCACTGCTGCATGCGCACCAGCTGTCAATCACCAGCATGATGTAGCTGGAGAGAGGTGGTGTTACCTTGAAGCAGACCCCAGGCCCTATCTCTCTTACTGTTGCCCGACTCCCGGAGGAATTACAAAAACAGTATTTTAAGTTTAAATTTATTAAAACAAGTATGCCTAGAATAGGCTTGTATCGGTGTCATTTTGCTATATCTTCAACTCTTAAGAAGATAATTTTTTGCTGGGGAAATTCCTATGTTGTTGTCATAGTCAGTCCGAAAGCGCAATAGGATAGAGTCAGACAGATTAAACTAAACACCAATGCATTAGTCAGGGATTTAGTTAGTGGAGGTCAGAGACCACAGTACCAGGTTTAAGGTCATGAATTAGCCAGAACCAGTGTAATAGAATTAGATTTAAATATACACAACACAAAAACACTGGACACACATAGACTAGCAGGCATGAGAATCCTTCAGTTTCAGCTGTAAAACTATAGTTAAAGGGGTACTCCGGTGAAAAACATAATTTTTTTTAATCAACAGGTGCCAGAACGTTATACAGATTTTGTAAATTACATCTATTTAAAAATCTAAATCCTTCCAATACTTATCAGCTGCTGTATGCTCCAGAGGCTGGAAAAGAAATTCGGATGAAACTTGGTACAAATGTTACTCATATGTCAACTGAAATAAAGCAGATTTAAATCAACCATAACCAACCCCCTTTGCCAGGGTGGGGTTTATGTCTGAAGTCCAATCCAGGTCTATCTCCTGATCGCTTTACTGTCTAACCTTAAAACATCATGCTGACTTTTGGCAGACAGGTGCAGAGAATAATAAGTGTGGGAGATGGGATATGAGGATGGCATATGAGGTTGGGATATAAGGACAGGATATGAGGTTGGATAGGAATTGGATTATGAAGCCAAGGGTGTCATTTTGACTTTTCCTCTCTTACTCCCTCCCACCCTCTGGTACACGGCCCCCTCATTATCTCCCTTCCTAATGTAAGTTACACATGAGCTTCAGCTCTATTTTTTTTACTCACATTAATTAAAGAAATAATCGTCCAACTAATCAATTATAATAATAATCATTAGTTGCAGCCATAATTCCTTGGTCATCAGTAACCTAGGGATGTACAAAGACTCTCATCTAGCTACACTCTTGAGTATGACCTTGATTACAGAAGCAATTTGGCAAGTTAAAAAGGGAAACAAAACTTATACAACCATTGGTTGCTAAACTTTTTAGGAAATACTCATGATCATTACTCCTCTGTAAACAGACCATCCTGTTTCCTGCCACATAACAAATATACTGCGTGCATCAACACAGTCACATAGTGGTCATGTCGTACAAGGACAGTGACACAAAACCTTTCAAACCGCCAATAATTTTTGTTGTAGCACTGTGATGATTCATACCATGAATGGTCATCTACATCATTAAGTTGTCCCTATAATGAATGCATTGTAACAACCTTACAAATTGACTTCGCTACGTCGGCATTGTTTTGCTTTTTAACATGTCACCTGGGTTACTTTTGTGTAATACTCTAACAGTTTGCTAGCACTTTCTGTTAGCTGATTCAGTTCCCAGATCTATTAAATTCTGTGACAAAGACAAAGAAAACAATAGTTTAAACCCTTAAGGACCCATTTTTCCGTTTTTGCACTTTCATTTTTTTCTCCTTAATTTTAAAAATCATAACCGTTAAAATGTTGCACCTTAAAATCCATATGATGGCTTATTTTTTGAGTGACCAATTCTATTTTGTAATTCGGGTAGAAGAAACAGAAAGATTTTTTTTTTGTTTGAACATGTGCTGCACTCTTCTCCACCCCCTCAGCCCAACCCTATATAAGTAGTAGTTAGCTACACAAGGGCCTTTTCATTCCTAGCAGCCTCCCAGTCTGACTGGGAGAGCATGGTAAGTGAGCTATAGCACCCTGTTCACACTGGTGTGGTGCTATGCGGCGTCCGTTGCTGCCGTGGCACCGTGTCTGTGGGGAGGTGCGACCCATGGACTGGTTTGAGTGGGATTGGGGCCGCTCTGCCAGTGGGTCGTTCCCCCTGTGGGCAATGGCATCGCGGCGGTGGTGGTCGACGCCCAGTGCTATGCCATTTTATGCTAGGGACGTTAGGGACCCACTCTAATTAGGTGGCTTTGACGTGGCGAGTGGGCTTGTACCTTTTGATCAAAATGTATACTAACAACCTGTTAGTTTTTGAATTTATGCTGAGAAGCAATTAGATCAAATTACAATATGTAGATGTGCGACCATGTCTGTTTCTTCTACCTGAATTTCTATTTTGTAATGACACCAGTCATTTTACCCAAAAATCTACGGCGAAACTAAAAAATAAATCATTGTGCGACAAAATTGAAGAAAAAACACAATTATGTGACTTTTGGGGCTTTCGTTTCTACGCAGTAAATTTTTCGGTATAAATGACACTTTCTTTTTATTCTGTAGGTCCATACAATTAAAATTATACCCTACTTATATAGGTTTAATTTTGTCTTACTTCTGGAAAAAATCCTAACTACATGTGCGAAAATTTATACGCTTAAAATCGTCATTTTTTGACCCCTATAACTTTTAAACTTTTCTGCATATGGGGCGGTATAAGGGCTCATTTCTTGCGCCGTGATCTGAAGTTTTTAGCGGTACCATTCTTGCATTGATCGGACCTTTTGATCGCTTTTTATAAATTTTTTCATGACATAAAAAGTGACCAAAAATATGCTATTTCGGACTTTGGAATTTTATTGCGCGTACGCCATTGACCGTGCGGTTTAATTAATTATATATTTTATAGTTCGGATATTTACGCACGCGGCAATACCACATATGTTTATATTTATTATGGTTACTTATTTTTTATATGGAATTTGGTAAAAGGGGCATGATTTAAACTTTTAATAAGGAAGGGGTTAATGGATGTTTTTTAAAATTTTTATTCAACTTTCTCTTTTTTTTACACTTTTAGTCCCCTTAGGGGACTTTTAGGAGGAATCATTAGATTAGAATCAGGAGGAGAGGTAAGCCTTCAGGACCGCCTGGACCACCAGGCATGGTTTAAATGTCCCTTTAGAAGCCGCTGTCAACTTTGACAGCGGCGATCTGAAGGGTTAATAGCTGGCCGTGGCAATCGCCGCATGTCGGCTATTAATGCCAGCCTACAGTTACAGGAATCAGCTGGGAGCCGGCCGGTATGACACGGGCTCGAGTCGGGAGCCCACGCCATACAACGGTTGCCGTCTCAGGACGAGCCGGCTCGTCCTTAGATGGCAACTGGTTAAAATATTAAGGGTGCAAAAAAAAAATTTTATTGATAAGTAAAGAATGCCACAAAAATTGTGAAAACTTCTATGAAAAGAATCCTAATTTTTAGACTTGCAGTCCCAAAGACTTGCATTGAGGAGGTGTGCCCGTGATGTCATGAGCGTGGTGTGGCCGTGAAGTTATGAGCCTCTGGCACTGCACCCGGCGCTCTAAACAAACGCCGGATGCAGCAGGGAGTTCATAAGGGTCCCCAGCGGCGGGACACCGCGATCAGACATCTCATCCCCTATCCTTTGGATAGGGGATAAGATGTCTGGGGCGGAGTACCCCTTTAGCTACACCTTTTGAAGACTGTTAATTTAGCATAATTGTAGCATTACTTGAGGAATTTTTAAGCCATATAATAACATGAATGAGTTGTCACAGTATTAGGATTAGGATTACTGTAGTGAAATACAACGTATCCCCTATCCAAAGGACGGGGGATAAGTTATAGATTGTGGAGGGTGGGGGGCGGGGGAGAGGGCGACCTCTGGGACCTCCTGCGATCCTCTGCATGACGCCCTGGCAGTCCACAGGAAGGGGGCATGCCGTCCCCCGCAGGAAGACTGGGCCAACATGCCCCTTCTATGTAGATCCATGGATACATGAAGGGGGGGGGGGTGTCGGCCGCCGCTTCATGGGGGGGGGGGTGGCGACACACATCCTTCCTCTGAACAGCTGAGATCATGTGGGGTCCCAGCGATCAGACCCTCCACTTTGGATAAGGGATAGGTTTTATTTCACTACAGTACTCTTTTAAGTATACTCTTTCTAGATTATTGGTACATGGATTGGGAGTGATGCAAAACCAGCCCAAGAAAACAAAAATGATGTTCTTATAACTAAACTTTAGATGCTAATGATGCCAAAGTAATTTAGAGTGATCTTTTCATACATAGGACAGTAACCATGACAAGGGGGGCATGTTTTACTCTAAGAGCAGTGAGACTATGGAACTCTCTTCTACATGATGTTGTGATATCTGACTCACAAAAAAAAAGTTCAAGTGAGTAATAACATTAGAGGTTATGGATACTAGATTTATTGGGATAGAACGTAGATCCAAGGATTTATTCTGATCGCTATATTGGGGTTGAGAAGGAATTTTTCCTCTGTCATGGGGCAATTGGCATCAGCCTAATGTTTTTTTTTTTTTGCCTTCCTCTGGAACAACACAGTAGGGTTTTAGGTTGAACTTGATGGACTCCTGTCTTTTTTGAACCTTACAAACTATGTTATGTTATGATCACAACGTGATGTAGGTCAAACCATCTATATTTCAACAGCTTGGACAGAAATTTGTATTGTTATCTTGTGGACACATAAGAGGTGGTCATCATTTTGTGTCGGTCTATTGCCTCTTTGGAGGTGTGCATGTTAGGTCTATCAGAGCATTAAATGGCCATTAACGTTTTTTACAAACTTTTTTGGAATATGCTTTCATATGTATACAGGAAGAGGGGCATTATATCTGGCTCTTATATAACTTTACAGATTATTTTTACCATTTTTGCCTCTCTGCAGACACCATCTCTATTTTTCAGTTGTCCTGGAACTAGTGGGTGAAGCCTAAACTCTATGAAGGCTCCATACACACATGGCATACACAAAAATAGCATGGCATGCATAAAGAAAGCATTTAGAAACCTTTAGAATCTGCAAATACATTGAGGACATTATAGAGCGAGAGAGTTTTCACATATATGTAATTATAAGACAATAATTTTGACTCCTGTCGTAACAATGTGTTTGAGGATGACACATACTATCCTGATGTGATTAGTGAGCATGGTAAATGTCTTAAAAAGAATCCATATTTATGGTGTTCATAAAGATTCCTAGTAAACAGAGGTTTGAGCAAAAGCATGAACTTCTGAAACTTTCAGATTGTTTCCCATAAAACCTGCTGTTTTTTTGAGGCTCAATTTTGAAATAATTATTTTAGACTTTCTCAGAAGAAGTCTGCCCCAAGGAAGGCCATGTGACCCAATTCTCAGGTACTTTTACATATTCCCACTTGCGCAACTTAAATGTGTATCCACAGAATAGGGGATCAGTGTCTGATAATGCGGGAAAGGGGGGGGGTTAGCACATGCTCCAAGCATTGTCTAAGGGGCCACCAGTCATACCCGAATGCTTCTTTAAATGATCTTGGCCATTATTCTTTCCTTAAAGGGGTACTCCAGTGGAAAACTTTTTTTTTTTTTTTTAAATCAACTTGTGCCAGAAAGTTAAACAGATGTGTAAATTACTTCTATTTAAAAAATCTTAATCCTTCCAGTACTTTTTAGCTGCTGAATACTACAGAGGAAATTATTTTCTTTTTGGAACACAGTGCTCTCTGCTGACATCATGACCACAGTGCTCGCTGAAATCTCTGTGTATTTTAGGAACTGTCCAGAGCAGCATATGTTTTCTATGGGGATTTTCTCCTACTCTGGACAGTTCTTAAAATGGACAGAGGTGTCAGCAGAGAGCACTGTTGTCATGATGTCAGCAGAGAGCACTGTGTTCCAAAAAGAAAATAATTTCCTCTGTAGTATTCTGAAGCTAATAAGTACTGGAATGATTAAGATTTTTTAATAGAATTAATTTATAAATCTGTTGAACTTTCTGGCACCAGTTGATTAAAAAAACAAAACAAAAAAAAAAGGTTTCCACCAGAGTACCCCTTTAATATCATTCTGTTGCATTCTTTGTAAAGCAGGCAGTGGGCATTGACTAAAAATCAATTTAAACAATTCTGGTTTATTTTGTTATGGGCAACTGGCAAATCCTGATTAACCCCTTCCCTGATTTTTGCAATGTTTTGCCACATGGTCTAAAGGGTCATAGAAGGTTTGTTTTTGCAAGGCCATTTGTATACCCTACATTCTACCATAAAATGTACTGTGAAAAAAAAAATGTAAAACCTTTGAAATTCTGCAAGGAATTAAGTTTTTGCACTATTTTCTCTGCAATAAAACTGATATGTTATATTTATTCTAAAAATCTGTGCCATATCCCAATTTATAAAATTTTATTATGCTTTACTACTTAAACAAAAAGTAACTTTAAATAAACTACTGAGCTGTATGTGGCACATTTATTGCACCATGACCTTCCATTTAATCGGTACCAATTTCAATGGGACTTTGGGATCACTTTTTATTACATTTTTATGGTATGTGATGTGACCAAAAATGAGTAATTTCTACATTTGTTATTTTGTTTTTGTTTGCAAAGTTCACAATGCGGGATCAATAATGTTATATTGTCAGAGGTAGACATTTTTGCATGCGGTGATACTAAATATGCTTTTTTAAGGCATTCAGACTCTTCTCTTAGAAAAAGGGGGAAATTTTATACATTTTTTTGTTAACAAAAAAAACAAAAAAAAACAAAAAAAAATGTTTTTGAAATTTTTTCTTATACACTTTTTTAGTTACCCTCAAATCAACTTCTATAATAAATCAACTAATTATTGCTTTCACAGTTCACAGCGATACTACTGCCTGAGGCAGACTGTACAAGAACACCTCTCTTCAAAAGACCCCCGACTTCCATGGAAACCGATCGGTACCCCACAAGTGTGTAATGGGGGTCTCGTTCGGACTCCTGACAGATGTGGCACCTGTCAGTTCACTCTTTACATGCTTCAATCACTATTGATCATGGCATGCAGAGGATTAAACTGTTGGTATCAGACTCGTCCAAGGCTTGCCAAATATAAAGTGGACCCAGTTCCTGATCATGCTCTATAGTCTATGACTGCTGATTGCCCTAATAAGCCGGATCCCAATTTGATGTAATTCTTTACAGGAACATAGGTTAAAAAACGGTATGTGATTTATGTTGTGATTTCATGTGATAAGTTCATTTTTATTATTATAACATTTTAGCTGTCTATTTTTAACCGTTATATAGGTTATTAATGAGTTGCAAAGAACCATTTGTTAATCATTATGCATTTTATATAAATTCTATGGCTTCCAAAAAGTGTATCTATGTATATCTGAAATTGCACAAATTCAATAAATAGTTAAACTAATTTAGATGTGTTTTGGATGTAACTCCACTTAAAACCGCTTTACCGTATGGTTCATCATAGGGATTGTATATGACACTGTTTTGTTGTGGCACAATAACATTTCAGCCTCTTTCAACATTTGCATAGTCTGCATACGGATGTGCCTTCATGTGACTAACTTTTCCTGCCTGACTTCTGTTTACAGGGTCTCTGAGGTAAATGCAGGAAGTTCCTAATGTGCTTCCTCTTATATTTATCCATTCACAGTTGCCATTGAAAAAGGGGGCCTAAAGGCTACCCCTTTTTTGTGGTTCTCTTTCATAAGTGTGTACAGTATCTCACATTTTATTATGCCTTTTCATGGGACAACCCTGAAGAAATGACACTCTGGTACAATGTAAAGTAGTGAGTGCACAGCCTGTATAACAGTGTTTAATGTTGTGTCCCCTCAAAATAACTCATCGCACAGCCATTAATGACTAAACCTAGGCAACAGAAGTGAATACACCCCTAAGTGGAAATGTCTAAATAGGAACCAATTAGCCATTTGTCTTCCTTGGTGTCATGTGACTCGTTAGTGTTACAAGGTCTCAGGTGTCAATGGGGAGCAGGTGTCTTAAAGGGGTGCTCCGGGGAAGTTAAGAAAAATAAAAATGTCCCAAAGCCACCACAGTACCTGTTCTGTGTCCCCTCTAGTTATCCATGGGATTTTGCCAGCTCCTGTGGCCCCTGTTGTCTCTTGAATATTATTTTTCTTTGCTTGCAGCCCAGACTACAACTCCTAGCAGTCATTGCGGCTCTGTGTAATGGCTGTCGGCAAATTGCTCTTTCTATCTTTGTGTGCATGCTGTGTTGTTGTAAACACACTGTTCATTTATTTTCTTTCAAACTATCCTTCCCCCAGCAATAAATCATGATATGTCCCAAATGTCAGCAGTCAGTGATTAGCTCTACAGCAGGCAAAGAGCAGTGTTATGTGATGAGGAGACACTGGGCTTCTCTGCCGGCAAGATCCTCACACAGGGAAGAGAGGGGGAGGGGAGGTGTGGCAGACCCCTAGAGGAGACAGAAATAGTCTTTGTTTTCCAGTCTCAGTGAGGGCTTTGCACAAAGACAAGGTGGACCTGATAATGACTTCTTGCATGTAAGTGACAGCTGAAAGAGGGAAACTGCTCTATATAGCTAATGAATGATATTTAGACAAATAAATAGGTTGGTGAAAGGGAAAGGATGGGCTATGGGTTTAGTTCCCCGGAGTACCCCTTTACATTTCCAATGGAAGTTCAAAATTGCATCTCATGGCAAAGAACTCTCTGAGGATCTGTAAAAAAAAAATTGTGGTTGTATATTAAGATGGCCTAGGCTATAAGAAGATTTCAAAGACTCTGAAACTGAGTTGCAGCATGGTGGGCAAGACCATACAGTGGTTTCAAAGGACAGGTTTCACTCAGAAGTTTAGTTTATTTAAGAGGTTGGGTACACATGCTCAATGTCATATCCAGAGGTTGTCTTGGGGAAATAGATGTATGAGTGCTGCCAGCATTGCTGCAGAGGTTGAAGGGGTGGGGTGTCAGCCTGTCAGTTCTCAGACCAGATGCCGCACACTGCATTTAATTCATCTTCACGGCTGTCATCCCAGAAGGAAGCTTCTTCCTCTCGGGAAGTGAATAGCAGCTGTACCAGCTGGAATAGTGGATCTGCTGTACTACTGAGGATGATGGTGAAAGCCACACCAGGGAGCGGAGTCTAAGGAGCCGCTGGTCTTCACCAGAGCAAAGCGGGATGGACTTGCTGCGGCAGGCAAACTCCCAGGTCGCTACCCCTTGCAGAACTTGCCCACAGTGGCGGCTAAGGTGGGGCAAGGTACAGACTAGTAAGGAAGGACTCTTGGTAAAGGGACGAGCAGGAAGGTCAGGACCGGCAGTAAGATACAGTGCACAGGAACGTAGCAGACAGAACTGGTACAAAGTATAGCAAAGCACAATTAGTATACGCTTTCTCAATGGCAAGGTAGCACAAAGATCCGGCAGGGGTCAAAGGACGTGAGAACACTTTATAGGGTCAGTGCCCGGCAATGGACAATTACCGGTGCGCTGGCCCCTTAAATTTCAGAGAGCCTGCGCGGGCGCCCTAGAAAGCAGGTACGTGCACGCCTGCTGTCAGGAGAAACAGAGGAGCCAGGAACGTGGCGGTGTAAGTATCCTTTGGCCGGCTGAGTGCGCCCGCCCGTCCCTGACACAGTACAGGGAGACGGGCAAGGGATGCACCCGCGGCCAGCAAGTCCGAGTTGTAACAGCAGCATTAATCACACAGCTTTGCAGACTTCAATCATATAACAAACCCTTCTGGAATCCAGGTGGAGGACCAGACCATAGAATGAACCAATATGGCAGGTTGATGGTGCCCCACTGAACCCCAAGTGTTCTGTCGCCTACAGGCAAATTCCTCTGGGGTGTAGTCATGGTACTTTTGTATTCCATGTTACTGTCTACCCATGTTTGACTACTATTTATGTACTCTTGTTTGGGGGCCAGCTTAACATTGTACATCTAGAGCAGGAGTTCTCAACCGGTGGTACGCGTACCCCTAGGGGTACGCCACCGGCTGTGCGGGGGTACGCAATGTGCTGACAAATACCAGCAATGCATTGGTAAGAATTTGTCAGCGCATTGCGGAGAATGGCCACTGCAGCTCTCAGTAAAGTATCCCAGTCGAAGTTCCAGCCGTGGCTACTTTACGGGAGCTGGATGGTTGCTGGGGACACATGTGACATCCCCTGACATCGCGCAGAGGTGCTGCACAGCGCAGGAGGAGATCACCCTTCTGTGCGGCGCCGAACAAGACTCCGGGAACGGGACTCTGGGAGTGGTACCCCAACAAGCCGAGTAAAAACTAAGTGTATGGAAGGGAGAGACATTATATATATATATATATTAGCCCAGGGGGATCAAGATAGAGGGGGAGAGAGGGATAATGGCAAAAGGTGATCAGAGGGAGTGGGGAATTGTGGCATAGGGGGATTAAGATGGAGGGGAGGGCAGTAATGATTATCTTCCCTCCATATTCATCCCCTTGTGCCATTATTCCCCCCTCCCTCTGATCCCCTTTTGCCATTATCACTATCCCCTCTATCTTAACCCCCTTTTGACATTATTCCCCCTCCCCTCTAATCCCCTTATCCCCTTTTGCCATTATCCCTCCCCCTTCCATCTTTATCACCTTGTTCCATAATTCCCCTCTCCCTCTGATCCTCTTGTGCCATTATTCCCCCCCCCACCCCCTTCCTCTGATTCCCTTTTGCCATTTTGGATAATAATGGCAGAAGGAGATTAAGATGGAGGGGGGAATAATGGCAAAAGGGGATCAGAGGGAGGGGACAATAATGGCACAAAGGGATAAAGATGGAGGGGGGGGGATAATGGCAAAGGGGATCAGACGGAGGGGGTAATAATGGCACAGGGGATTTAGATGGAGGGGAGAATAATGGCACAAGGGGATTAAGTATCACATTAGTATAAAGGTAAGCAGACGTGGGTACCCGCGGACAGCCTTTGGGGGTACAGTTGCCAAAAAGGTTGAGAACCACTGATCTAGAGGACTCCACTTGCAACCTGTGAAGCTCCGGGGAACTCCATTCCCATGAGGCTTAAGGCACTGTTGGAAAATAATGTTGGCCACAGAAAATATTGACACTTTGGGCTTCCCACTTAGGGATGTACTCACTCCTGTTGCTAAGGTTTAGACATTAATAGCTGTGTATTAAATTATTTAGCAGGAACACAACATTAAACTCTGTTATGCAGGCTGTGCTGTAGCAGTGTCATTTCTTCAGTGCTGTCACATGAAAAGATAGCAAATATTTTCAAAAATGTGAGAGGCATATTCACTTATGAGAGATACTGTATATAGAAGAAGTGTACTAAACTCAGTATACTTCTGCTTTGTAGTCATTCTTGTTGGAATTTACTTTAGACAATGCAGCTCATCTGTAGTCAATGAATGAGGGGCAATACAGAACAATTAAAGTAAGTAAGCATTACCTAAAATACAGAGCTACTGCTAAACAGTAGTGTTGCTCGCGAATATTCGCAATACGAATTTTATTCGTGAATATCGCATATTCGTGAATATTCGCGAATATAGCGCTATATATTCGTAATTACGAATATTCGTATTTTATTTTATTTTTTTTCCCACAGTATACATCACAGTGATCATCCCTCTCTGCTTCCAGCTTGTGTGGTGTAAAGAAAGCTCTAATACTACTGTGTGAGACTGGTGTGCGAATTTTCGCATATGCGAATTGTTGCTTATGCTAATTTTGTATATGCTAATTTTCGCATATGTTATTTTCGCATACACGAATGTTTCGCATATGCGAAAATAAAATGAGAATATTACGAATATGCGAATATTCACGAATATATGACGAATATTCGTCCATATATTCGCGAATTCGAATATGGCCTATGCCGCTCAACCCTACTAAACAGTTACAGATTTGTGAGCTGGTAAGCATGCAAAATATTCCTGACATAAAACCCTCTCTAAAATGCTGAAATGCCCTGACAGTCACCACAATGAGTAGTAATAAGCCAACACTTGATCCCAGAGAGAAAATGCTTTGGACAAAGGCCACTGGGGATGTTGGGCCCATGCAACCCAGTGAGGTTACAGGTTTTTTTCACTTTTGTTCTGCCAATAGTTTTCAGGCATGGTGATGGTGCCTCCAAGTCCTTTGAGTGGTTGTAATTACGATAACAGCATTGACCCCCATACTTACGAACGATATCTAGGGCTGGGTGTTTTCTCCAACAGCACCTAAAAACAGAATTGGATCCTAAAAGTAGAATATATACAAAAGAAAGCTTTACACTTCCCTTTCTATAATCCTCATCTGGTTTTGGCGACAACAGCAAAAATCCCATTCCCAGTAGAAACTGCCATATTTAGGGTTAAACAAAGTGAACTCTACTATTTTATAAACAGATCTTGAAAATGGCATTTGCTATCAGAATAATTGTTGAAAAACAGGAATCTGAAGAGGAAATAGCCAAGTTTACAAGGTCTTTTTATAGTGCATAGTATGTTGTCTTCCTGACAGGAAATTTACATCAGACATGTTATCTGAACCGATCTCGAAAATAATGATAATGATCCAAAGAATAAGCGAGCAGCTGCAATGTTGTTGTGCTCTGAAGTTATTCCTCCCTAAATGTAGTCAGTCCATTTACAAACTGAGAACATGACAACTGTCTATTACTGACAAGCGCCAAATGTGCAGCTATTATTCTGATGCATTATAGATGGTGATGTATCCAGGAGGTCTCTCACATGTTTTTGTCACACAAAGATGCAATGTTATTCTCTGTACTTTAACTTTTTAGATATTTAATGGATATAAAATATGTAACAACATCTCTGCTTTTCATGATAATTAAAGGGGTATTCTAGTGTGGGCTGAAAATGTATATATACACGCAACAGTGGTGAAACAAAAGGTCCCCACTTTTCCCACTGTAGATCTTTTTGTCTGTTTTACTGCTCATCTCTTCTGCCTACTTTTGACACGAAAAGAAAGGAGTAGGACCTGCCTGCTCAGCCTATCATTGGCCTAGATGAGTCACTACTAAGGCTAGTGATTGGCTGAGTTGGAAGGTCTTGCTCCACATTGCTACCCATTTTTTTTAAAGGGGTACTCCGGTGCTTAAACATCTTATCCCCTATCCAAAGGATAGGGGATAAGATGCCTGATCGCGGGAGTCCCGCAGCTGGGGACCCCCGGGATCATGCACGCGGCACCCCCTTTGTAATCAGTGCCCGTAGCGTGTTCGCTCCGGGACTGATTACCGGCGACCGAAGGGCCGGCGGCGTGTGACGTCACACCTCCGCCCCCATGTGACGTCACACTCCGCCCCTCAATGCAAGCCGACGGGAGGGGGCGTGATATCTATCACGCCCCTCCCGTAGGCTTGCATTGAGGGGCGGAGCGCGACGTCACAAGGGGGCGGAGGTGTGACATCACACGCCGCCCACCCTGCGGTCGACCATAATCAGACCCGGAGCGAACATGCTCCGGGCACTGATTACAAAGGGGGTGCCGCGTGCATGATCCCGGGGGTCCCCAGTTGCGGGACTCCCGCGATCAGGCATCTTATCCCCTATCCTTTGGATAGGGGATAAGATGTTTAAGCACCGGAGTACCCCTTTAACCAATGTACATTACAAATATGCATATATTGGTACTATCTACATTATATAAAAAGTTTTTGTTGACGACAGGTAAACATGTACCTTTAATAGAAAAGAAAAAGAAGCTGGGGGTCTGGAATGGCTTTCCAATATCAAGGGCAGACAAGCTTATTTTTGGTCTATAAATTAATTTTTGAAGCCTGTCCTGTTTTGTTTAACAAAACTCTTTTAAGAGGAAGTTGATTTGGAAGCAGAAAAAGGTAAGAATAAAAAAGAGTAGTTGCATCTACCTACTATAAAAGGAGAACTGTGTTTTTTTTTGGCTATAAGGTTTTACTTTTTGTTATCTCAATAAAATTTGATATAATTGAGACAATACAAACTATAACTTTTTGGATTTGAAAATGAAAAAATACAACTCTGACATTGTAGCCATTGTGGCCTTTGTGAAGCCAAAAACAAAATTACAAGGAAAACTTTAACCCCTTAATGACCACGGACGTAAATGTACGTCCTGGTTTGTGGGGAGTTCCCGCAACAGGACGTACATTTACATCCTGTGTATGACTGCGAGCATCGGAAAGGTGCTCGCGTCATACACGGCAGACCCGCCTGTAATGGCCGACATCCGCGATCGAGCGGATGTCTGCCATTAACCCCTCAGATGCCGTGATCAATACAGATCACGGCATCTGCGGCATTGCGGTACTTTGAATGGATGATCGACTCGCCCGCAGCACTGCCGCGGCGATCCGGTCATTCAGCATGGCAGCAGAAGGTCCCCTTACCTGGCTCCGGCCGTCTCCCGGGGTCTTCTGCTCTGGTCTGCGATCGAGCAGATCACCCATAATACTGAGCAGTGCTGTGTCCTATGCATAGCACTGCAAAGTATTAGCAATCAAAGGATTGCTATAAATAGTCCCCTATGGGGATATAAAAAGTTTTTTAAAAAAAAGGTTAAAAAATTTAAAAGTCAAAAGTAAAAAAAGTGGAAAATCCCCTCCCCCAATAAAAATGAAAATTGTCTGTTTTTCCCATTTTACCCCCAAAAAGCGTAATTTAAAAAAAAAATAAACATATTTGGTATCGACGCGTGCGTAAATGTCCGAACTATCAAAATGTAATGTTAATGATCCCATACGGTGAATGGCGTAAACGTAAAAAATAAAAATAAGTTCAAAAATGCTGCTTTTTTTGTCACATTTTATTTAAAAAAAAATGATCTAAAAGTTTTATATATGCAAATATGGTATCTAAAAAAGTGCAGATGACGGCGCAAAAAATTTGCCCTCAAACCGCCCTATATACGGAAAAATGAAAAAGTTATAGGTGGTCAAAATAGGGCGATTTTAGATTACTGATTTTGTACAAAAAGTTTTAGATTTTTTTTAAGCGGTACAAAAATATAAAAGTATCTAGCCATGGGTATAATTTTTATTGTATTGACTCACAGAATAAACAACAAATGTCATTCTTACCGTAAAGTGTACAGAGTGAAAACAAAACCCTCCAAAATGTGCAAAATTTTGGTTTTCATTGAAATTTCCTCCCTAAAAAAATGTTTTTTTGGGTTCGCCGTACATTTTATGGTAAAATGAGAGGTTTCATTACAAAGTACAATTGGTCACACAAAAAACAAGCCCTTATATGGGTCTGTAGATGGAAATATAAAAGAGTTATGGATATTAGAAGGCGAGGAGGAAAAAACGAAAACGCAAAAATAAAATTGCCCGGGTCCTTAAGGTGAAAATGGGCTTGGTCATTAAGGGGTTAAGAGATGAAAATATCAAGAGTAAAGTGCATGTTACATACTGCGCTCCGGCCACAGACACCGGCCGTGAGTGCAGCACCCTCGTGTCCCCGACCGCCAGCGGGGCCAGGATTCGCATCGCGGGACGCGCCTGCATGTGAATCCTGGCCCGTCTCTTACCTCACTACACTCCTGCAGCTGCTTCCTCTCAGCCCCGGCGCGCGCGTCCACGTCCCTCAAGGCACGCGCGCCGGAGCTTTGAAATCTAAAGGGCCAGTGCGCCCATAATTAGTGAATTCACCTGTCACCATGTTCTAAGTTATTTGCTTCTCCCAAACCCCTCTGCCAGATCTTCAGTGCTTATTGCCTAAGAAAAACCGTTCCCATTGCCTGTTTTGCCTACCCATGTTTCCTGACTTTCCTGCTACGTTTTATGACTCCGAACCTTTCGCCTGACTAGACCTTCTGCTACGTTGACTACGCCTCTGCCTCATCCTCCGGTACCCTGCCTTGCCCAGTTACCTGTGTGGTCGAGCCGTGTCGGGGGTAGCGACCTGGGTGTCGCCTGCCGCAGCAAATCCATCCTGCTTTGCGGCGAGCTCTGGTGAAGACCAGCAGCACCTTAGACTCCGCTCCCCAATACGGACCGAGTCATCAGCCACACAGGTAAAGGATTCACATCCAATTTCGTGACAGCCCGCATTCAGTGAATTTGTGTTTATGTAGTAAGTTATGGAATTATTCCTCAGACATATTGAGATTTAAGAGCTGTAGGAAATCGGAAGAGGAATAAGGAGATCTAGATGAAGGACAGTGGAAGAAAATTTTCTCTCATATTAAACACACTCCTATAAAAAGAAATCGTAGGATTATTCAAGTCTTGACGCCACCTATTTAGGCACTGCAGATTCAAACTTACGTCTGTGTTATGCATGGGTGAAAGCAGCCTTATACTTTGTAACTAGATTGGCTGTTCTGGAGCCTGGGAAAGCTTAGTGACAACCAATAACTCTATTAATTGTTACCTGGCTTTTTTGGTAACACATAAGATTTTCTATGCCTCTTACAGTGGGGCAAAAAAGGTATTTAGTCAGCCACCAATTGTGCAAGTTCTCCCACTTAAAAAGATGAGAGAGGCCTGTAATTTATTTTATTATCAATTCAGTTTTTATTGTTTTCAATATAAAGAACAACAACATTGTAATGCAAAAAGGGTATATGAAGAGGTAGAGACCTCAACATTATGTATATATCTATATATATAAAACTCAACGTGTGTGCATGTATGTATGTATGTATGTATGTGTGTATGTTCCAGCATCACGTCCAAACGGCTAAAGATATTAACATGAAACTTGGCACACATGTTACTTATATGTCAACAACAAACACAGGATAGGTGATTTAACCCTTACCCACCCCCATTTGCCAGGGGCGGGGTTTATGTTTAAAGTCCCATACAAGTCAATGGGAAATATATGTTACTGCATAACTTCCAAATGGCTGGAGATATTTAGATAATACTTGGTCACATGTTACTTATATGTCCACTTAAATATAACTCCCGGACGAAGGCTGTCACGTGCCGAAATGCGCTTTGGGGTGACCCGGACCCGGCTGACTGGTTGCTGCTATTCTTGTTACTGTACTGAATACTTTGATATAGGTTGGTATACACCTTGGTAGCACTTTATGTGCTGTTGCACATTGTTTTGCACTGATCCCCTTATATACAATTGTGTGTGTGTGTGTGGGGGGGGGGGGGGGGGGAGTTATTATATCCCCATTCAGGCCATACCTAGTGCAATAAGACCCATTATTAATTGCGTTGACCTTCCTTTAAGCCTTTACTGTGGTGTTCCTTTTTTATCATATGTCAGCAGAGGTTTCGGTGCAGTGTTCTAGTGTTCCCATGTTTTGCGATTCCTCCTTTGCAATTATGTTTTTATCAATTGTTATTTAATAAAGATTATCATGATTTACCTATGAAGGACTCCATTTTAAATTTTTTGTTTTTTTCCACTTAAAATATAGTTTAGTTAATTTAGGAGGACGGGATAGGAGGTTGGGATAGGAGGTCGAGATAGCAGGACGGGATATGAGGACGGGATAGGAGGTCAGGATAGGAGGTCGGGATAGGAGGACGGGATAGGAGGTAGGGGTAGATGGACGGGATAGGAGGTCGGGATAGGAGGTCGACATAGGATGACGTGATAGGAGGTCATGATAGGAGGTCAGGATAGGAGGTTGAGATAGAAGGTCGAGATAGGAGGACGGAATATGAGGACGGAATAGGAGGTGAGGATAGGAGGTCGGGATAGGAGGTCTGGATATGAGGACGGGATATGGGGTTGGGATATGACAACAATATGTGAGGATGGGATATGAAGTCAAAAGCTTCCTCCTCTGTTGATTTTCCTCCCCAACAAGGATTAGGAAGGAAAAACCGGGCAACGCCGGGTATTCAGCTAGTCTATCATAAACAAGAGAATGACAAGGTATATAATAATGTCCTGTCTTCCAACTCATCTTTGTCAATGAAAGCAAACAGACATGGATGTACTGTTTACAAATATCATCAGAACGGGAAGGGGGGGGGGGTATTCAGAGGGGGTAATGGGTTAGTTTGTAAGGAGGGTGAATTGAGAGAGCCAGGGGGTGATTCTGGCGCTAGGATTCTGGAAGAGTAGTACGGAGAGGAGAGGCCTGTAATTTTCATCATAGGTATACCTTAACTATGGCCTAGCCAGTCTCCGGATCTCAACCCCATAGAAAACCTTTGGAGGAAGTTGAAAGTCTGTGTTGCCCAGCGACAGCCCCAAAACATCACTGCTCTAAAGGAGATCTGCATGGAGGAATGGGCCAAAATACCAGCAATAGTGTGTGAAAACCTTGTGAAGACTTACAGAAAACGTTTGACCTCTGTCATTGCCAACAAAGGGTATATAACAAAGTATTGAGATTAATTTTTGTTATTGACCAAATACTTATTTTACATCATAATTTGCAAATAAATTCTTAAAAAATCAGACAGTGATTTTATGGATAATTTTTTTTTTTTTTCATTAGGTCTCTCATAGTTGAGGTATACATATGATGAAAATTACAGGCTTCTCTCATCTTTTTAAGTGGGAGAACTTGCACAATTGGTGGCTGACTAAATACTTTTTTGCCCCACTGTATATCCATTCCTTTTTAGGGTATATCTGGCATTCCTATAAAAATTTTATTAGAGTGTTCTACCTTTTTAGCTTCTCCCAGGGAAGATTTCTAGTGGAGCCAATAGAAGTTGTTGGAAACCTTTAGAATTCAGATCCTGGATAAGACCACTGCAGCCCCCAGGATGTGCAACACTGCTTTCCGGATTGATGGGTGTCACGATGCCGGCTGGCAGGTGGTGGATCCTCTGTGCCAGAGAGGGATGGCGAGGGCCGCGCTAGTGGACCGGTTCTAAGCCACTACAGGTTTTCACCAGAGCCCGCCGCAAAGCGGGATGGTCTTGCTGCGGCGGTAGTGACCAGGTCGTATCCACTAGCAACGGCTCACCTCTCTGGCTGCTGAAGATGCTGAAGATAGGCGCGGTACAATGGAGTAGGCAGAAGCAAGGTCGGACGTAGCAGAAGGTCGGGGGCAGGCGGCAAGGATCGTAGTCAGGGGCAACGGCAGGAGGTCAGGAACACGGACTAGGAACAGACAAGGAATGCTTTCACTAGGCACAAGTGCAACAAGATCCGGCAAGGGAGTGCAGGGGAAGTGAGGTAATATAGGGAAGTGCACAGGTGATTACCAATTAAGCTAATTGGGAAGATTGGGCCAGGCACCATCATTGGTGCACTGGCCCTTTAAATCGCAGAGACCCGGCGCGCGCGCGCCCTAGGGAGCGGGGCCGCGCGCGCCGGGACAGGACCGAGGGAGAGCGAGTCAGGTACGGGGACCGAGGTGCGCATCGCGAGCGGGCGCTACCCGCATCGCGAATCGCACCCCGGCTGAAGGCGGGACCGCAGCGCACCCGGTCAGTGGATCTGACCGGGGCGCTGCAACAACGAAGATGAGGCGAGCGCTCCGGGGAGGAACGGGGACCCGGAGCGCTCGGCGTAACAGTACCCCCCCCCTTGGGTCTCCCCCTCTTCTTGGGGCCAAAGAACCTGAAAAAAAACTCAATTTTTCCGTGAAGAGGTCCGATGCAAATTAGGAGGGGTTCAGTGTGGAAACGTACAAGACAGTCCAATCTTTTATTGTAAAAACAATAGATGTAGAGGGGTCTGGCGAGACTGGTCACAGGAACGTAGAACCTGTTGATGAGAGAGGCCAAAAAAAATTTTCCTGCAGATCCGGAATCCAAGAAGAGCATAGTAGAGAAGGAGAAGGTAGAGGCAGATATCCGCACAGGCACAGTAAGGCGTGGAGAAGCAGAGTTGACATCAAGAACTGTGTCACCTTCGTGCGGAGTCAGCGTGCGTCTTTCCAGGCGGGGAGGACGGATAGGACAATCCTTCAGGAAGTGTTCGGTACCGGCATAGTACAGGCAAAGATTCTCCATGCGGCGTCGTGTCCTCTCTTGAGGTGTCAAGCAAGACCGGTCAACATGCATAGCCTCCGCGGCGGGAAGCACAGGAACAGATTGCAGAGGACCAGAGGAGAGAGGAGCCGGAGAGAAAAAACGCTTCGTGCGAACAAAGTCCATATCCAGGCGGAGCTCCAGACGCCATCCGGAAGAACGCATGTCAATGCGAGTGGCTAGATGAATGAGTTCATGTAGGTCAGCAGGAGTCTCTCGTGCGGCCAGAACATCTTTAATGTTGCTGGATAGGCCTTTTTTAAAGGTCGCGCAGAGAGTCTCACTATTCCAGGACAACTCGTAAGCAAGAGCACGGAACTGAATGGCGTACTCGCCAACGGAAGAAACACCCTGGGCCAGGTTCAGCAGGGCAATCTCGGCTGAAGAAGCTCGGGCAGGTTCCTCAAAGACACTTCGAATTTCCGAGAAGAAGGAGTGTACAGAGGCAGTGACGGGGTCATTGCGGTCCCAGAGCGGTGCGGCCCATGACAGGGCTTTTCCAGACAGAAGGCAGAACACGAAAGCCACCTTAGACCTTTCAGTAGGAAACTGGTCCGACATCATCTCCAAGTGCTGGGAACATTGCGAAAGAAAGCCATGGCAATACTTAGAGTCCCCATTAAATTTGTCCGGCAAGGACAGGCGGAGGCTAGGAGTGGCCACTCGCTGCGGAAGGGGTGCAGGAGCTGGCGGAGGAGATGATTGCTGAAGAAGTTGCGAATGTTGGCGCACTTCCGACAGCTGGTGGGTTAGAAGGGCGACCTGTCGGGCGATATCAGAGGCAACTGGCAGGGGATGTTGGTGCAAAATGGTGGTCACTTCCGACAGCTGGTGGGTTAGATGGGCGATCTGTCGGGCGATATCAGAGACAACTGGCAGGGGAACCTCAGCGGGATCCATGGCCGGATCTACTGTCACGATGCCGGCTGGCAGGTGGTGGATCCTCTGTGCCAGAGAGGGATGGCGAGGGCCGCGCTAGTGGACCGGTTCTAAGCCACTACAGGTTTTCACCAGAGCCCGCCGCAAAGCGGGATGGTCTTGCTGCGGCGGTAGTGACCAGGTCGTATCCACTAGCAACGGCTCACCTCTCTGGCTGCTGAAGATGCTGAAGATAGGCGCGGTACAATGGAGTAGGCAGAAGCAAGGTCGGACGTAGCAGAAGGTCGGGGGCAGGCGGCAAGGATCGTAGTCAGGGGCAACGGCAGGAGGTCAGGAACACGGACTAGGAACAGACAAGGAATGCTTTCACTAGGCACAAGTGCAACAAGATCCGGCAAGGGAGTGCAGGGGAAGTGAGGTAATATAGGGAAGTGCACAGGTGATTACCAATTAAGCTAATTGGGAAGATTGGGCCAGGCACCATCATTGGTGCACTGGCCCTTTAAATCGCAGAGACCCGGCGCGCGCGCGCCCTAGGGAGCGGGGCCGCGCGCGCCGGGACAGGACCGAGGGAGAGCGAGTCAGGTACGGGGACCGAGGTGCGCATCGCGAGCGGGCGCTACCCGCATCGCGAATCGCACCCCGGCTGAAGGCGGGACCGCAGCGCACCCGGTCAGTGGATCTGACCGGGGCGCTGCAACAACGAAGATGAGGCGAGCGCTCCGGGGAGGAACGGGGACCCGGAGCGCTCGGCGTAACAATGGGGAACGCAGGATCAACACAAAACCATAAGTTTCCACTCCACACAAGCAAACACATAGGTTGTGCACTCAGCTAAGTTTTAACATGGCAACATTGTATACATGAGGGTTACATTTACAGTATCACGTTTTGTACACGGCTCACGTTTCACACTTGTAAAATCTTTGCAGAGATTTTGCACCATTTTCAAATATGAAAACAAACATTTCCAGTCAAAGAAGACATTTCCTGCAGTCAATGGCTTTGTGTATTATGTCTGTGACTGTGTCAGTATTTTATTAATGTGTCTAGTGTCTGGTCTGCAGGGTGGTGATAGTCTGCAGATTGCCTGTATTGAGGATCACTGTATTGAGCCTCAGTATAAAGGTAATTTTTGTATTTCCATTATGGCTTTCTTTTTAATATTCAGCAACAGTATAGTGGTATTTTTCAGTCACTGGTGATGTTATTTGGTTATAGAATAGAGGTGTTATTTAGGCACAGTATGGTGGTGGTAATGTTTAGTCACTGTGTTCATCATTATTTGGAGCTAGGGTGAATATATACAGATTTCAGATTCTGGAGCCTTGAGGAACACAGTCCACACCAATGAACACCAGGACCAGGACCGAGTTGTGCATTACATCAAAGAGTGACATTTATATTTATCAATTGTGTCACAAATAATTATTTTTTACAGTACTATTATTAATATGTATATATATGTATTTACATATATACACATTATTAATAAATACATGTATATATGTTTTATTGTTCACCTTTAATTATCATTACAGTTGTAAAGAAAGGAATTATGATAAAAATTACTAGCATAAATTGGCTTTTAATAGGGGCATATTCAGGGTCAATGTCTAGGGCAG
The DNA here is from genome assembly GCF_029499605.1 of Hyla sarda. Classification (NCBI taxonomy): domain Eukaryota; kingdom Metazoa; phylum Chordata; class Amphibia; order Anura; family Hylidae; genus Hyla; species Hyla sarda. Next base: position 333,736,428 of record NC_079191.1, read on the forward strand.
CGAAAGCTCTATATACGGCCCTTGGTCTAAGTCAACTGGAAAATGTTGGGGTAATTACATATTCAAGCAGTATATTTTACCATATATAACTCTTGGCAAAGCGTTATTTATGGTAAAACCTTTATCCTTATCATCCCCGTGGGACGTTTTTGCCCACAGGGATTGTGAGGATATGAAGTTTGTAAGTAGTCCCCTGGGCGGGGAGCTATTCTTACCGCGTCACGATACTCCGGCCGTAGTGACGCCCCCCCGGCATGATTGACAGCCTGTGTCTCCAATTTGCTCAGTCTGCTTAGGGAGAAAGGTGATGACACAGGCCATCAATCACACCGAGGGGGGCATCACTACAACCGGAGAAACGGGACATGGTATATATAGCTCCCCGCCCAGGGGACTACTTAGGGGGACAGCAGGGTAACTTACAAACTTCATATCCTCACCATCCCTGGGGGCAAAAACATCCCCAGGGGATGGTGAGAATAAAGATGTTACCATATATAGCGCATTGCCAAGCTTTATATATGGTAAAATCTACTGTTGGTTCCCTTTTAAACCGGGTCATAGAGGTAAGATCTCTTATTAATGTCCTATTGTAATGCAGAGATCCGCATTAATTATTCCAATGTGTAATTTCCCTTCTGCTTTAAGCTATAGATCTCTGTTTTTCTAAGATTACATAACACCACCTATTATAATAATAGCAGAAAATGTGAAAGGGTAATCCTTTATTTTAAAAACACTCAACTTCTCTGAAATATTATTATTATTTTGTCATATTTTGTTATTAAAAATATATCCGAACACAATGTTAAATAATACCCGCCCTACAGATTATGGTTATAAAAACAAACACACTTAGTAACTAATAGTTATACAAAATAATAAATCAGAATATTTATTTTTGTTTATATTTAGAATTTAAGATAAAGTCCTAGAAAACAATACACTAAAAACAATGGGGAAGATTTATCAAAACCTGTACAGAGGAAAAGTTGACCAGTTGCCCATAGCAACCAATCAGATTGCTTCTTTCATTTTTAAAAGGCCTCTGAAAAATGAAAGAAACTGTCTGATTGGTTGCTATGGGCAACTGGTCAACTTTTCCTCAGGTATTGATAAATCAACACAATGACCCATGAAATTGTTAAATGGGCACTGTTACCAACTTTATTTTTTGATATGTAGTAGTACTTATGTACTACAACATATCTCTAATATAGCTTCATTATTTTTTATTTTTTTTATTAACAGTGTGTATTTTACATTTGAAAACCGGCCACTGGGGGTCTCCCTCCTAGTGGCCGGCTGCAGCCTGGCGTGATATCACGCCTGAATTCGGACCAATGCTGGCCGGGTAATCGGTCCTAATTCATTCAGGCTGCGCTCACTCCCTGCCTCTCAATCAGACAGGGGGGAGCGAGCGCTGAGAACAGAAGATGCGCATTGGCTCCCTGGCTCCCTAGCCTCGCACGCCGGCCCCGCCACCTGGCATATACACGCGTCGCTGCTGCCAGTGTTTTCACTTTGGTATGTTTACTTTGGGGAGAGCGGGTTACGCGGCTGGGTTCCCGGGGGGGGGGGGGGGAATTGGATTTGCACAGGGTGCCTCCAGTTCTTTCACCACTACAACTCCCAGCATGCCCTGACAGCCAATAGATGTCAGGGCAAGCTGGGAGTTGTAGTGGACTTTCCTACACTTTGGTATGTCTACTTTGGGGGGGGGAGCAGGTTGCACGGCAGGGTTCGGGGGGGGGGGGTGGATTTGCACAGGGTGCCTCCAGTTCTTTCACCACTACAACTCCCAGCATGCCCTGACAGACAATTGATGTCAGGGCAAGCTGGGAGTTGTAGTGGTGAAACAGCTGGAGGCACCCTTTATAGATGAACTAAGGGCAGAAGTGTCGGCCCCAGCAGGCATCAGTGACGTCGCGCCTGCTGGGGAAGTCTGCCTGGTAGTGAGCACACTACCAGGCAGACGAAAAGGCCTTTTTAATATATAAAAAAAAAAATTTAAGGCAGGGAGGGGGTTAGGGATGGATGGGCAATAAGCAGGGACAGAAAAATAAAATAATAAGGATGGTGGGAGCTACTCTTTAAGAAATACATTGTATAATGTTAATTGAATGCCGGTAAACTATAAGTATAGCAAATCTACTAGGATGGACATAATAAGGTGTTTATTGGGATTTGAAAAGGAGTGGAATAATGAACAATAACCACCTTCAATATTGAGTTTAGAACAGTGTTTTACAAATAGTGTGTCTTCAGCTGTTGCAAAACCACAATTCCCAACATTCCCCGACAGCTAAAGGCATGCTGGGAGCTGTAGTTTTGCAACAGCTGGAGACACACTATTTGGAAAACACTGGTGTGAAACATGAGAACCATATTCTTATTATGGTGCATTCTGTACCAAGTATCTTTCTAATGCACAGGGAAACTCACAAAGTGATGTCATAAAATAGGGATGATGTAAATAGTGAAGTCATATCTTCTAGATAATACACTTAGTTTTCTCACTGTGTAGATCATTAAAGGGGTACTCCGGCGCTAAGACTTCTTATCCCCTATCCAAAGGATAAGGGATAAGATGCCTGATTGCGGGGGTCCCGCCGTTGGGGACCCCCGTGATCTTCCCCACCGCACCCCGTTAGAATCAGCCCACGGAGCGTGCTCGCTCCGGGTCTGATTACTGGCGATCACGGGGACGGAGCATAGTGACAACACGGCTCCGCCCCCGTGTGACATCACTCTCCATCAGAGCCATGCTTGTTCTCAGTGTACAGAGCCCCCTTGTCCTCAGTGCACAGAGCCCTGCTTGTCCTCAGTGTACAGAGTCCTGCTTGTCCTCAGTGCACAGAGCCCTGCTTGTCCTCAGTGTACAGAGCCCTGCTTGTCTTCAGTGTACAGAGCCCTGCTTGTCCTCCGCGTACAGAGCCCTGCTTGTTCTCAGTGTACAGAGCCCTGCTTGTCCTCAGTGTACAGAGCCCTGCTTGTCCTCAGTGTACAGAGTCCTGCTTGTCCTCAGTGTACAGAGCCCTGCTTGTCCTCAGTGTACAGAGCCCTCCTTGTCCTCAGTGCACCGAGCCCTGTTTGTCCTCAGTGTAAAGAGCCCTGCTTGTCCTCAGTGCACAGAGCCCTCCTTGTCCTCAGTGTACAGAGCCCTGCTTGTTCTCAGTGTACAGAGCACTGCTTTTCCTCAGTGCACAGAACCCTGCTTGTCTTCAGTGTACAGAGCCCTGCTTGTCCTCAGTGTACAGAGACCTGCTTGTCCTCAGTGTTCAGAGCCCTCCTTGTCCTCAGTGCACAGAGCCCTGCTTTTCCTCAGTGCACAGAGCCCTGCTTGTCCTCAGTTTACAGAGCCCTGCTTGTCCTTAGTGTACAGAGCCCTGCTTGTCCTCAGTGCACAGAACCCTGCTTGTCCTCAGTGTACAGAGCACTGCTTGTCCTTAGTGTACAGAGTCCTGCTTGTCCTCAGTGTTTAGAGCCCTCCTTGTCCTCAGTGCACAGAGCCCTGCTTGTCCTCAGTGTACAGATCCCTGCTTGTCCTCAGTGCACAGAACCCTGCTTGTCCTCAGTGTACAGAGCCCTGCTTGTCCTCAGTGTACAGAGCCCTGCTTGTCCTCAGTGTACAGAGCCCTGCTTGTCCTCAGTGTACAGAGCCCTGCTTGTCCTCAGTGTACAGAGTACTGCTTGTCCTCAGTATTCAGAGCCCTCCTTGTCCTCGGTGCACAGAGCTCTGCCTGTCCTCAGTGTAAAGAGCCCTGCTTGTCCTCAGTGCACAGAGCCCTGCTTGTCCTCAGTGCACAGAGCCCTGCTTGTCCTCAGTGTACAGAGCCCTGCTTGTCCTCAGTGCACAGAACCCTGCTTGTCCTCAGTGCACAGAGCCCTGCTTGTCCTCACTGCACAGAGACCTGCTTGTCCTCAGTGTACAGAGCCCTGCTTGTCATCAATGTATAGAGCCCTGCTTGTCCTCAGTGCACATAGCCCTGCTTGTCCTCATTGTACAGAGCCCTGCTTGTCCTCAGTGTACAGAGCCCTGCTTGTCCTCAGTGTACAGAGCCCTGCCTGTCCACCCTCACTTCCTGTATTTGGACTCCTATAGAGACACACAGACAATAGCTGCAGGGACAAAAATATACATATTTTTTAAACAATGTATATTACAAATATACATATAATATTATTATCTACAGGTACACTTTAATGCAGTGTGGTATATATGGCAAATTGTGTGCACTGGGTTCGTACAGGATTTAGTATGTAGAGACATATCCACTCTGTTGCCATAAGTGCCTCTAATCTACACTGTATGCTCCTGTTGAAGTAGTTTCCCCATCATACAGCAAACTAATGGTACATGTCAGTTTTTATTTTTTTTTGTCATGGATTCTGCATTAATCTGAGGTATAGTGTGGACCCATAGCAGTCTATGCGCCACTATATTAGAAATCCTTATGCCACTTATTCATAATGCAGCCATGTGCCTTTAATATGGTGTAGGTAGCTGAATTCCATTTGCAGGATAGACATACTATTTTCAGCTGCACACAGTATGGTAGCCCCAGCTCCTTCTGCTTACATATAAAGACAAAAATCTGAATGTTTTGTACAGATTTGTAGTAGTTTCCATGTTTGTTTTTTCAGCTTGATGTAAAAGGTTACTTGGATGTTTAATGGGCTCAATATGCCGACAGTGAAATGATGAATTCGGCTTCTTAGAGGCTGTTTGGCTCTGGAAGTAAATGGATTGCGCAGATGTTTTCCTGACTTCTTCTCCTGGCAAGTTCACGGTAAGATGAGGATGGCTCGTTCCACAGGACTTTTATTTAGTCTTTTGTTGTCTGCTGGAGAAGGTTATGTAAGATGGAAAGAAACACCTAATCGCAGGCTCATTCCAAGGAACATTGTCTGATGCTGGAAATGCAAAGCGAAGTCTTCAGCATGAAAAGATGGTTTGTTGGAATCAAAAAGGGAATGTGTATCTGCTTGAGGAAATCTTCAGTATTATCACTTGACTGCATATGTTTGGGTGACAGTGTTTCTTAGTAAATTACAAAACCACATAGCCTTATAGTGGTTTCTCAGATTCCAGATGAAATTTTGACCACGTGTTTGCGGTTGCTCGGAGCCAGGGACAATGTGGTTACACGACATATTGTAACATCATGGACTTGAAGTCAGAAGGACACCATACAGAGTCACAATGAGAAATGCATGTTTTTTTCCCCAGACTAAAATGTCTTCCTATTAAAGTGTACCTGTCAGATCCCCCACCCACCCCCCAAAAAAAAATACCGGGCAGGTACAGTGGTAATAATGGGAGATTTTAACTATCCAGATATAGATTGGGGTCCGGGGTTGGCTAAAACTACAAAGGGGCGACAATTCCTAAATTTATTGCAGGATAATTTTATGGGCCAGTTTGTGGAGGACCCAACAAGAAGTGATGCCTTGTTGGATCTGATCATTTCCAACAACGCAGAGCTGGTTGGGAATGTAACTGTGCGGGAAAACCTTGGGAATAGCGACCACAATATAGTTACTTTTGACTTAAAATGTAGAAAACAAAGACAGGCGGGGAAGGCAAAAACATATAACTTTAAAAAGGCAAATTTCCCTGGGCTGAGGGCTGCACTACAGGACATAGACTGGGGGGAGGTGTTCTCAAATACTGATACAGAAGGTAAATGGGACATCTTTAAATCAACTCTAAATAACTATACATCTAAATATATACCAAAGGGGAACAAATATAAACGATTAAAACTAAATCCTACATGGCTGACACATGATGTTAAAAGAGCAATAAACAACAAAAAAATAGCCTTCAAAAAATACAAATCTGATGGGTCAGCTATAACATTTAAACAGTACAAGGAGCTTAATAAAATCTGTAAAAATGTAATAAAAACAGCAAAAATTCAAAATGAGAGACAGGTGGCCAAAGAAAGCAAAACTAATCCTAAATATTTTTTTAGACATATAAATGCAAAAAAACCAAGGACAGAGCATGTAGGACCCCTTAATAATGATAATGGGGAGGTTGTCACAGGCGATCAAGAGAAGGCGGAGCTACTGAATGGATTCTTTAGTTCTGTATACACTATGGAAGAAGGAGCTGACATTGGCCAGGTCGGTGCTGGTAACACATCATGTAATGTACTGAACTGGCTTAATGTAGAGATGGTACAAGGTAAGTTAAGTGATATAAATGTAAGCAAATCCCCAGGACCGGATGGACTACACCCAAGAGTTCTTAGAGAGGTAAGTTCAGTAATATCTGTACCCCTGTTCATGATATTTAGAGATTCTCTGGTGTCTGGTATTGTGCCAAGGGACTGGCGCAAGGCGAATGTGGTGCCAATCTTCAAAAAGGGCTCTAGGTCTTCCCCAGGAAACTATAGACCGGTAAGTTTAACGTGCATTGTGGGTAAATTGTTTGAAGGACTTATAAGGGATTACATACAGGAATACATAGGGGATAATTGTATTATAAGTGATAGACAGCATGGGTTTACTAAGGATAGAAGTTGTCAAACCAATCTAATTTGCTTTTATGAAGAGGTGAGTAGAAGCCTTGACAGAGGAATGGCTGTGGATATAGTGTTTCTGGACTTTGCTAAAGCATTTGATACTGTCCCTCATAGACGTCTGACAGGTAAGTTAAGGTCTTTGGGTTTGGAAATTTTAGTTTGTAACTGGATTGAACACTGGCTCATGGATCGTACCCAGAGAGTGGTGGTCAATGATTCGTACTCTGATTGGTCCCCGGTTATTAGTGGTGTACCCCAAGGTTCAGTACTGGGCCCGCTGTTGTTTAATTTATTTATTAATGATATAGAGGATGGTATTAACAGCTCTGTTTCTATCTTTGCAGATGACACCAAGCTTTGTAGCACGGTACAGTCTATAGAGGATGTGCATAAGTTACAAGATGACTTGGATAGACTAAGTGTCTGGGCATCCACTTGGCAAATGAGGTTCAATGTGGATAAATGTAAAGTTATGCATCTGGGTACTAATAACCTGCATGCATCGTATGTCTTAGGGGGGATTAAACTGGCAGAGTCACTGGTAGAGAAGGATCTGGGTGTACTTGTAGATCACAGACTACAGAATAGCATGCAATGTCAGGCTGCTGCTTCCAAAGCCGGCAGGATATTGTCATGTATCAAAAGAGGCATGGACTCAAGGGACAGGGACATAATACTCCCCCTTTATAAATCATTGGTACGGCCTTACCTGGAATATGCTGTTCAGTTTTGGGCACCTGTCCATAAAAGGGACACTGCGGAGTTGGAAAGGGTGCAGAGACGCGCGACTAAACTAATATGGGGAATGGAACATCTTAGCTATGAGGAGCGATTAAAGGAGTTACAATTGTTTAGTCTTGAGAAGAGACGTTTAAGGGGGGATATGATAAACGTATATAAGTATATTAATGGCCCATACAAAAAATATGGAGAAAAACTGTTCCAGGTTAAACCCCCCCAAAGGACGAGGGGGCACTCCCTCCGTCTGGAGAAGAAAAAGTTTAGTCTCAAGGGGCGACACGCCTTCTTTACCATGAGAACTGTGAACTTATGGAACAGTCTACCTCAGGAACTGGTCACAGCAGGAACAATTAACAGCTTTAAAACAGGATTAGATACATTCCTGGAACAAAATAAGATTAATGCTTATGAAGAAATATAAAATCTCATCCCTTCCCCAATATCGCGCCACACCCCTACCCCTTAATTCCCTGGTTGAACTTGATGGACATATGTCTTTTTTCGACCGTACTAACTATGTAATATATATATATATATATATATATATATATATATATATATATGTGTGTGTGTGTGTGTGTGTGTGTGTATATATATATATATATATATATCTATATATATATCTATATATTTAACTGATACATAATCCTGACCATGTAGCCTAGATGTATGCTAATGAAAATATATGATAATGAAAATACCTCTTTTCATTAGCTCACAGTGATAGAAATCCTCTCAGGGGAAGGGGGCGTGTCCCTTGTGGTAGTGGGAGTTGATTGGTGCACCTGCTCATACAGCCTTGTCCATGAGTCATCTTCAGTGCGTTACACAAATTAGATGAAACCACAGGCCCCTTAGGAATCCCAGTGGGACACTGAATTATTGTTTGTATTATAATAATGATTTTTATTATTATTATAGTTAACCTTTTAGGTAATCTCCATGGTGGTTTGTTGGTTTAATTTACCCCTTAAAGGGGTACTCCGCCCCTAGACATCTTATCCCCTATCCAAAGGATAGGGGATAAGATGTCAGATCGCCAGGGTCCCGCTGCTGGGGATCGCTGCTGCAGCACCCCGCTATCATTAATGCGCAGAGCGAGATCGCTCTGCATGTAATGACGGGCAATACAGGGGCCGGAGCATCGTTACGTCACGGCTCCGCCCCTCGTGACATCACGGCTTGCCCCCATCAATACAAGTCTATGGGAGGGGGCGTGGTGGTCGTCACGCCCCCTGCCATAGACTTGCATTAAGGGGAGGGGCCGTGATGTCATGAGGGGCGGAGCCATGACATCACGCTGCTCCAGCCCCTGTATCGCCCGTCATTACGCACAGAGCGAACTCGCTCTGCGCAGTAATGATAGCGGGGTGCTGCAGCGGCGATTCCCGGGGTCCCCAGCAGCGGGACCGCGGCGATCTAACATCTTATCCCCTATCCTTTGGATAGGGGATAAGATGCCAGGAGCGGAGTACCCCTTTAAGGACACAGACAATAATTCTTTTATTTTTCATAGACTCATATGAGGAAATTTTTTTCTGAGACCAATTGTACTTTGTACTTTTTTTATTTCACCATAAAATGTATGGTGCAACCAAAAAATTATTATTTGTGGTGGGAAATTAAAATGAAAACCCCATTTTGCAACTTTTAGGGATTTCGTTTTTCGTTAGGTAGTTTTTAGCCTATATGCATACTGAGGGGACTACTTGCGTACTGAGCAGACTACCTGCCTAGTGAAGGGCTACCTGTCTACTGGGAAGCTATACCTGCCTAATAGGGAGACATACCTATCTGATTTGGGCATATACCTGCCTAATACTGGGACTAATAATAATTCTTTATTTTATATAGCTCTCACATATTCCTCAACGCTGTACAATCAAATCTGTCCCTCTTCCCATTGGGGCTCACAATCTAAACAATCAGTATGTTTTTAGAGTGTGGGAGGAAACCGAAGTACCCAGAGAAAACACACGTAAACACGGGGAGAACATACAAACTCATTGCAGATGTTGTCCTTGGTGGGATTTGAACCTAGGACTCCAGCCACTGAGCCTCTGTTCTGCCCTATAATGGAGGAACTACATACCTATTGACATAGCTTCCTAATGTGGGAATTACCTAACTGCTTTGGCAGACATTCTACCTATCTACATAATGGGGGACTTACCTACCCACTTTTATTACGCAGAGCACCAAGGGGGGCATTAAAGGGGTACTCCAGCCCTAAGACATCTTATCCCCTATTCAAAGGATAGGGGATAAGATGTCTGACCGCAGGATTCCCGCCACTGGGGACCCCTGCAATATTGCATTAAGCACCCATTTCGGGGAGTTGCACGCCGCGCTGCCAGCTCAGAATCTGCCGTGTGACGACCAGGGGGCCAGAATATCGTATTGTCATGACTCCGCCCTGTGTGACATCATGCCCGCTATGCAAGTCTATGTGATCAAGGTAGGAGCCTAAGATGCTTTCCATGGCTGGAAGAACTTATTTGGAGAAGAAAAGGGAGAAGAGAACAACTCCTGTGAAAATAACTGAATATAACTGCACAGTGGTCACTTATATGGTCTGTAGAGCCTGTGCAGAGCTGATATCTACTGCTAAAGGGTCACTATATGGGGAATATGACAGTATTATTCAGTATGATGGTAATGTGTTTTCCTTTTGTGTCAGTATTATTGTCCTTTGTATAGTAACAATATTAATACTGTATACGGTAATTTTTTCAGTATCAGTATGGCGGCATCATTCAGTCACTGTGTGTGTGTGTTTTTTTTTTTGTCGCATGAATACTAGTATTATTGGTAATATCGGTCTCGGTATACTAGATGGTCAGTAACAATATGGTGGTAATATGAAGCATAATATCTGCTCCTTGCATACTGTTTTGTTAATATATTATTTGGTAACAGGATAACTATTATTTAGAGGTATACAGTATTGTCATATATAGAAAATTGTATTATAGCCATGTTATCCTGGTGATATATACCCAGTGCTGCCTATGGCTGATGCCTATAAATGCAGCAGTAGATTTCCCTACGTAATTTATTTAAAATAAGGCTGCATAAGCATGAAATAGGAACCATAAAAGGGGTACTCCACCCCTAGACATCTTATACCCTATCCAAAGGATAAGAGGTATAAGATGTCTGATCGCGGGGGTCCCGCTGCTGGGGACCCCCGCAATCTCCCTGCTGCACTCCCTGAGTTTGTTTAGAGCGTCAGGTGAGGTGCCAGAGGCTTATAACATCACGGCCGCGTCCCGTCTGTGATGTCATGGTCACACCTCCTCAATGCAAGTCTATGGGAGGAGGCGTGATGGACATCACGCCCCCTCCCATAGACTTGCATTGAACGGGCATGGCCGTGGCGTCACGAGCGGGGGCGTGACCATGACGTCACGAGCCTCCGCCCAGCATCGCCAGTCATCCGGCACGGAGCAAAGTTCACTCTGTGCACTGGATGTCTGGGGTGCCGCAGCTGAGATCGCGGGGGTCCCCAGTGGTGGGAGAAGGTGGCTAAGGTACAAAATTTGCCATGGGACCCATGGGATTCTAGTTACATTCCTAATTGTATAGACAAATTTTTACTTTTATGGCATGCATTTATCATTGTAGGTGTAAGTGAAGCATTTTTCTACACCTTTTTTTGTGTGTGTTGGTAATTTGTAGAAGCACCAAATTTAATCAATGGTCACATAGCATGATACATTTTGTGCAGGTCACATTTTCTGAAATTTCTCTCTTCATATACACCAAAAAGCTAAGCTATGTCTGGGCTTGTGAAGTTTTAGAGAATTTTCGGTGGCTTTGCGCCTTTTTTGCGCCTTTTCACAAAAAGGCGCAGTTCATAAAACCCTTCCATATCATGTGTATTCCCAAAATCAGGGTATTACAACTCCAAATCAGCAGAAATGTGTAAACCAAAAGGCGCAAAAAAGGCACATATAAACCCTGATTGCGCCTTTTTTAGACACAAAAAACTTTTAACTCTTAAGACAATGATAAATGTTGGCCTATGTGTTTTAATTATAATTAAAACACATGTATAATAATAGAATAAAATGCTTATTTGTATGGTAATCTTCACTTTCCTAGTCCTGCATTTCTTTGTGTTAGGTTATTGCAGTAACAACACCCATGGTACAGCATACTTTGGGGCCCTTGATAGGTGATGTAGAGTAGAAAATATACTATAAATGAATGTTACCCTGGGAGGTGTGAGAGCGGCATGACGTGAACCCGCAAGCGCTGTGTGCTCTGCCCACTGCCCAATGACTCCGAGGCTCCGGCCTGCATGAGGAGACCTACATGAAAATCAAATCCCCTGCCTGCTTTGCGAGCCTGGACTGGGGAGAGAAGAGGAGGAGGCGCTGTGGCGGAGATGCCGCCCGCACGTTGCCTGCCCTCCGCTGGACCCAGGGATGGATGGTGAGTTGAGGGAGCCAGAACGGCCCAATCAGGCACAGTGGGAAGGAGAATGACGCTTAGAGAAACGCAGAAGCTGAGGTCCCGGGCGACCTCCACGTTCCTTGTGGACCTTCCTTAGTAGCGCTGCATCATTCAGTGGCTCCCTAAGACGCACTCCTTTTGGGAGCACATTACTGTTGCAGGATACTGGTGAGATGCTCCCCTCATGTTTGACTTCTGCATGTTGTCTGTTATGAGGGGGCCCGGAAGGGCAGTAATGGTGGATACACTTTTTATGGAGGAGCAAGCTATATAAGTAAACGCATGCTTCTTTTTAGCACTGACGAATTGTTGTAGAACTGAACCAGTAGAACTGCGATTTGGAAACAAAGAAGTAGCCGGACTCTCTAACTCCCTCCTCTGAATCCCCCCTTCCTATGTATGAGGACAGTGTAATCAAGTACTGCAAGAGGGTGAGTGGGGGATAATCCTATGTATGAAGGAATTGCTTTCTTTTTTCCCTTCTCTTTCTCTCTCAACAGAGTCCTTTTAAAGCAATCCTTATGGAGTCCTTGTCCTTATATGTTGACTTTTCTTTTTTTTTTCTTTTTTCCTTCCCTGTTGCCTCCTTCTGTCCCTTTGTATGTGGCCTCCCCCTATGATGGAGAGTTGTAGAGAGAACTTTTATGTGGTAAAATGCCTGACTCTATATACCGCCCCTCTCTGTAACATAGGAGGATTGAATGGGCCCCACATATGATGGATGCTCACCGTGTAGACAGCTCCAAGTGACAATAAGAACAGATGAACTCTCTACCGCCTTCAAACATGTCGAAATATGGTCCCTAGGATAAGTGTGAACAATGTTGTATCTTTGACCGACACAGATATGTGTGAATTATGTGCTACCTCTGTTAGCAGTATACCTATTGGTCTAGAGACTTTTACACCTATGGATTGCTGAACCTGAGTATTAAGATACACGGTTTGGGGCTCGGTAAACTGTGACTATGTCAGCTTGAATATTGGGATGTTATGGTTTCCATAATGTATATGGTACATGTACTGTGTTAACCTCACTCAATGATACTTCAAGTGATCTGTGGATCGTGATTGGATGAGCCTGAATACTGGACTACATGGCTCATATGCAGTATGTACTAAACCTGAAGTAGTGTATCATCATAAGTGTACAGTATATTCCAACTAGGCCATGTTGTCCTTTCCCCTTTTTTTTTTCTCTTTTCATCCAGGCTTGGGGGATGGGGGAGGGGGAGAAGGGGAGATTTTTTTTATCAGTAGGCTATGATGGAAACATGTTGTATGCAATTTTAATGTGTACTATTGTAAACTGTAAAACAATTTTGAGATATAACATGTCCTTGATGGAAATGTTGAACTTCTCCTTTTTCCGTAATGTGAAATTCAATAAAAAGATTTTAAAAAATAAATAAATGAATGTTACTGTTGGGAAGATATAGCTATATTTAGCGTATAGCTTCATGTTACGTCACCAAGCCATAAGATGCAGCTGGGCTACTTCCTTTGGAGCCGTTTTCATTCTTTAAACCACAGTAATAATAAAAGTAAGAATAGACATAAAATCTTCTTCCTCTTGCAAATGAATGTAGAAAATATGTCTGTCAAAATAAATAGGCATTATCTTAAATATACATGATTTGTGGTTATGTTAATGAACCCTAAGGTATTGTGTCTATGGTAATAAAGCAAATGATATGGCCTGCTACAGAGTAATTTATCATATTGTGCTCATGTAAATGATTTCTAGCACAGCTGTTGCTTTTGCATATAATTATAGGAGCACCAAATTATTTATGATTATTTCCTACAGAATGATCCTTCAGTATACAACACAGGAGAGAGGGAAGATTTTTATCACATGGAATACTTCAAGCAAGGTTTTCTGATAATACATTGATGGTATATTGTTAGGATAAGCCATCCTTTTCTTACTGGTAGGAAACTGACCTCTGGACCCAAAAAACAAAGTGCCTACAGAGTTAGGTAATGCGCTTGGCCCTTTCAGCTTTAAACCCACACAGTAAATATCTGAGATAGGTCAGTGTGTCAAAGAAAAGGCAAAGGGATGACAGACCTTTTGTCTTAGGGTTCACAGGGGTTAGTCAGACTCTCATTGTCCCAGATTAACTAATACTAATACAAACTTAGACTAAACAATCTAAAAAGGCACAGATTTATCCCACTGACTAGTGCTGTTTAGCAAATCTGGCGCACCTTCAGACTGTGTACTGTTACACCTTAATATTAGTGCAAATTTTTAGTGCATGGAGTCACACACAAGTATTTATCGGTGTATAACACACGCTCTCATTTTCACAGGGAAATTTGAAGAAAAATAAATAAATGTAAAATAAATTACTTCGAAGCTCTGAACTAAATACCGCATTATCCCCCCTAGCTCCGGAAGACTCAGGCCAGGCGGGTCTTGCGGGCTGTAACTGTGCAGCAGGTAAAGAATCATGAGTGACATGCCGGCTCCTCTGCGCGGCGTCAGGGACGTCACTTTTGATTTCCTGCAGCCGCCGCTGGTCAGTGTGGCTGCAGCACTGGCTGCTTGTTAAAGTTCAGCAACATGGCTGCGGCCACTTCAGAACAGTCACCAGCAGCGGCTGCAGGGAATGAAAAGTGACCATCCCTGACACCATGCAGAGGAGCCGGCACGGGACTTCACTCGTGATTCTTTACTGGCTGCACAGTTACAGCCCACAAGACCCACCTGACCAGAGCCTGAGCCTGCCGGAGCATAAAAAACATAAAATGCAGAATGGAGAAATAAGTGTTTGCCCGCAACAGCCGGCGCTGGTTATTGTTTTAAAGTGGCCGCGGCTGATCTTTAACTAGCAGCCGGTGCTACAGCCGCTTTAAATCAGTGACCACCACATTTACTGGCATATAACACACAGGTAAGGTTTTTGCCTTACATTTAAGTTTTAAAATTGCGTGTTATACGTCGATAAATACGGTAATTCCCTTTCTCGCAAAATTTCACTCTATGCTTCACGCTTGGCCCTGCCTACTTGTTAGGCGCCTTGCACACTATAAAGTTGTTCCGTTGAAAGATCCGTTATAAACATCCGTTAGAAAAGCCTTAATAATGGATGTTAATCCGTTACAAAATCCCATTCAAGTCTATGGGATTTTTTGATCATCTGTTATGACCCGTTATAGCCCATCATGAATAACGGATGTTATTTGTGACGGAAGAAATTACGGCACATGCACTAATTTTTTTAACAGACGTTATTTTTAATATTGAAGTCTATGGCAAACGGATGAGCCTTTATGTCATCCGTTTGCACCTAGTTTATAATATCCGGTATTACTTCTGAGCATGTTCAGAAGAGGTGACATCAGTAGACTCCTGCAGTGCTGAGGGACTACTACTACTCCCATCATGGAACAAACTTGTTTCCATGCTGGGAGTAGTAATTCCCTGGCTGCGGCAGTCGGCCGGTGGCTGGGGAGGCTACATTAGTGTTTGTACTACTACCCCCATCATGGAACAGAGTCTTTTCTATGATGGGGGTTGTAGTACAGGGGTTGGCGTCACAAATAGCAAGGGTTAACAAGCACCCTTTATTATCTGCACAGCTACACTCCCCATACCCTACACCCCCCAAGCTACCACAATATGTTTTTATTAACTTTTAAGCACTTTTAAACACTAAAAAAACTGTCTGGTTTAGCACACAACAACCAGTCACAGTTTAGTTGTATGTCTTTAGGAGCTTTGATCAAAGAAAACTGAGCTGTGATTGGTTGTTATGGGCAAAACCAGACAGTTTTCCTTTCAGGTAAATAGGTTTCATGCTTTTTATGCAGTCTTATTGCATACTTATTTAATCTGCTGTGTTTGAAAACAAAAAAAAAAGCCTCAAATTCCAGAAATACCACAAAAATGACAAAAAAAGGCTACGTGTATAAACATTTTAATCATTTTCTTTTTTAATAACTCATTCAAAAGCACAAATGAAAACACTACAGTAGAGAAGAGAGATTTCATGCACAGTATATATGCCAACTATATATTTGATCAGGGCAATTCTAACGTGCTGCCTAAGGCCCAAAGTAGAATGGGGTTCTTTTTCTTCTGAACTGGAAATGAAGAAAGGGCATGGATATGTCATACCACTATGAATATTTTCAGGTATAAACTGTCTCCTTGATATCTTTATTTAGACCTAAACCATTGATATATATCCCTAGACAGAACTGGAAATACTAATAATAGCAATAAAACATGCCTCATAATAATGTAATCACAGTAGTTCCCATAATGTTATCCTTAGGCTGGTTTCCACTTGTTTTTGTTTTTTTTTACACTTAGAAAAAAGGCAGCAAAATGCCAGAAAAACTGCCACAGGTTGTTCCTACGTTTTGGCAGTTTTTCTGGTGTTTTTTCTGGCGTTTTTGCCTTTGCCGTATTTTTCTAAATTTGTTGGGTACCAAAAAAAAAATGCAGTAGGGATGGGAAAAAATGTTTTATAGCGAAATTTTTATTAATTTTTAATAAAATGTTTATGTGTGTTTCACTCTTTTTTTTCTCAATTTTTAATTTTTTTTTAGGTAGTACTACTACTCCCAGCCTGGAACAGACTGTTCAATGATGGGAGTAGTAATACCTGTACTAATAGAAAGATTGCCCTGGGTGTCACTCCTGATGCGATCCTCCTATCTATTGCAGAGATGCAGAGTGGCTCTATACAGCGCTCGCATCTCTGCTCTGTACTCCGGACGGCCAGTGACATGAATAGATATTCAACTCACTCATTCATATTTTCCGCCCAGAGTGGGGATTGGCCGGATGGTTGCAGCCAATCACTGCTCTCAGTGGGAAATATGCATCAGTGATGTTCTATACCTATCACTGGCCGGTGTATAGTGAAGAGATGTGAGCGCTATACAGAGCCACTCCGCATCTCTGCAATAGATAGGATGATCGCATCGGGTGTCAGGAGTGATACCTGCTGTGATCTGTCCTTAACTGCAGGTACTACTACTTCCAACATGGAGCACACTCTGCTACATGCTGGGAGCTGCAGTACCTGCATTAATAGACAGATCGCAGCAAGTGTAACTTCTGACACCTCTTGCAATATGTCTATTAAAGCAGGTACTATAGCTCCCAGCATGGAGCAGAGTGTGCTCCATGTTGGGAGCAGTAGTACATGCAGTTAAACGGATGTCACTTCTGACACCCGATGCGATCGTCCTGTATAGATGCAGCCGGCCGCTCTTCTATGGTCCCCTGCACTGACGTATATATACACACCTATTCATATTTCCCACAGAGAGTTGGGATTGGCTGGAATCATCTGGCCAATCACAGCTCTCTGTGGGAAATATGAATAGGTGTATATATAAGGCAGTGCAGGGGACCATAGAAAAGCAGCCAGCCGCATCTATAAATTATACAGAAGGATCGCAACGGACCTGGGGTGATTTGTCAATTAGTACAGGTACTACTACTCCTATCATGGAAGTAAAAAAAAAAAGAAAAAAGTGAAAACACGCACCCACTACATTTTTATTATTGTCGGCTACATTTTTAGTGCCCTGCCCGCACACATAAATTGATCCCTGTTTAAAAATGTATTCAAAAAAAGCTAAATTTCCTTAAATACTATTTTTGCCATCACTACTGTATCTTTTTATTATTATTATTTTTTTTAATGGTACCCTACAAATTTTTATTAAAAAAGGTATCTCCATCACTTTTTTGGATCGCCAAAGTCCAAAAAAGAATAAAAAAACGCAGACAAAAACGCCAAAGTTAAAACCCACTTGGTCTTTTTCTTGGCGTTTTTTTCACTCCCATAGAATTCTATGGGAGGAAATCACCAAGATTTTCCTTAAAAAACAAGTCTCAACAAGCAACAAGAGGTCATTTTTGAAAAACTGCCAAGGAGCCAAAAATAGCTGAAAAACTCCAAAAGGATAAAAAAAAAAATAAAATGAAAAATGCCAAGTGGATATGGCATTTTGCAGTTCCCTATTGACTTGCAGCTAACATCTGGCCGCAGCGTTTTTTCACAAAAAAAAAAACGCCATGCGGCAGAATGGGCATTTTTATTGGCATCCTTATAGCAGTCCTGACAGTACCAGGTCATTTTAGTACCTATATAAAGGAAAATCTAGAATAGGAATATATGGTCCAGACCAGCAACACTAGCGTGCAAATAAAGTCAAATTATTACCAGCAGATAGCACTTATGAGTTGTATTGCTTTGTGACATCACTGTGTGCATATTTCATTACTCTAGCATCATTGTGTGTCGTATGACCATTACTTCTTATCAATATAATGTGACATCACTGTGTTTATTATTTCTGTCCTGGTTCTTCACTTTGGCCATGTTTTGTGACATCACAGTTTTTATTATGCCCATACAAAATGTATTACACTAGTATAGTAATATCATTAAAATTCTGGTAAAATTTGTGCCAAAAACTGGTTTCAGTGACTTGGATATAATCTCACTGAAAATGGGACCTGACGTCAATGCATCAAAGTTTTGGTGCACAATTATGGCACAAAGGAACCACCATTAAATATTAAAAACATAGTCTAGAGCAGTGGTCTCCAACCTGCGGACCTCCAGATGTTGCAAAACTACAACTTCCAGCATGCCCGGACAGCCAATGGCTGTCCGGGCATGCTGGGAGTTGTAGTTTTGCAACATCTGGAGGTCCGCAGGTTGGAGACCACTGGACTAGAGAGTCAAGACTTTCTACTTTACACTGTCACTGTCTACTTTACACTAAGCATAATACATTCATGCTTTTCTTTTCTTTTTTAACCCCTCGGTCTGCCTTATGAATTCACATCATTTCGTCAACATTTTTTTTATTACAATTTTTTTGTCAATATTAATAAGCAAGGTATACACTATAAAAATGTACAGTGCGTGTACTAAGCAATGTATGTACATTATTTAGTGTTTTTTTAAATTTCGCTATTCCTGGCGGCAAAAACAGGTGTGGATTTCACTGGACATTTTTATTTTTTTAGCTCACCCACATATTGCATTCCTTTCCATCAGTCACTTAATATATACAATACTGATGACAAATGATTCTATTACAGGAACACAAAGGACAGTTCTTAAAGAAGCAGCGTTTATGTAAATATCCATAAATATCTATCATTCCACATTTCCATATAATTATTAGCCGTACTCCAGAAGGAAGAACATGGTCTCCCAAGAGCCACCGTAAGTCAATATATGACTTATTAGCCCCTTAGGGAACACGTTTTTTTTTTTTCATATTTTCCCTTTTGTTTTTTCTTCCTCACCTTTTAAAAATCACAGCCCTGTCAATTTTCCACCTACAGACCTATATGAGGGCTTGTTTTTTGCGCCACCAATTTTACTTTGTAATGATATCAATAATATCCCTAGAGATGGGCGAATTGTTCAAAAATTCGATTCGGCCAATTCGCTGAATTTTCAGAAAAAATTTGGTTCGATCCGAATATATTTACGGCAAATCGATATTAACCCCTTAAGGACCCATGACGTACGCGTACGTCATGAGTCCCAGTCCTGCGATATAACACGGGCTCACACGGCGACCCCGCATCATATCGTGGCAGGCCCGGCATCATAGTGAAGCCGAGACCCACCGCTAATAGCTGTGATCGGTTAAAAACGAAAGTGAAAGTTCCCAGCTAGCTCAGGGAGCTGGTCGGGATCGCCGCGGCATAATCGCGGCATCCCGAACAGCTGTAGCACAGGAGGAGGTCTTCTTACCTTCTCCTGCGCTGTCCGATCGCCGATTGAATGCTTCAAGCCTGAGATCCAGACTTGAGCAATCAATTGCCGAAAACACTGATTGATCCATTCCTATGGAGATGCATCAATCAGTGTTAAAGATCAGTAAATGCAATGTTATAGCCCCCTATAGGAGCTATAATATTGCATTAAAAAGTGTAAAAAAAAAAATCATTAACCCTTTGAATGATCCCTTCCCCTAATAAAAGTTTGAATCACCCGGCATTTCCAAGAAAAAAAGAAAAACAGTGTAAATAAAAATAAACATATGTAGTATTGCCACGTGCGGAAATGTCCGAATTATAAAAATATACCAATTTTTAAACCGCACGTTCAATGGCGTACGCGCAAAAAAAGTCCAAAATAGCGCATTTTTTATCACTTTTTATACCACAAAAAGTGAATAAAAAGTGATCAAAAAGTCTGATCAGAACAAAAATCATACCGCTAAAAACTTCAGATCACAGTGCAAAAAATGAGCCCTCATAGCGCCCTGAACACAGAAAAATAAAAAAGTTATAGGGGTCAGAAGATGACAATTTTAAACATATAAATTTTCCTGAATGTATTCATGATTTTTTTCTGAAGTGATACAAAATCAAACCTATACAAGTAGGGTATCATTTTAACCGTATGGACCTACAGAATAAAGATAAGGTGTCATTTTTGCCGAAAAATTTACTGCGTAAAAACAGAAGCCCCCAAAACGTACAAAATAGTGTTTTTTCATCAATTTTGTCACACATTGATTTTTTCCCCGTTTCACCGTAGATTTTTGGGTAAAATGACTGATGTCATTACAAAGTAGAATTAGTGACACAAAAAATAAGCCATCATATAGAATTTTAGGTGATAATTTTAAAGAGTTATGATTTTTTAAAGTTAAGGAGGAAAAATTGAAAATGAAAAAACAGAAAAAGCCTTAAGGGGTTAAAAACAGCTATTTCCGGGCTACAGAGAGCCCTCAATAGGGGTGTAGAACACTTTGCCTTGCCGTAAAACACATAGGGTATGTGCTGGGGTAGTGAAATAATACTGTTATTCAGTATGGCATGCAGATCAAAGGCATCACTATTAGAATCACTGCCGCAGAGCGGCATAATGACGGAGTCTGGATGCAATATGGTTACTTGCAGTCTTTGAATGGGGAGTGCTTCCTGTGATGATTTCAATTGTCAGACTATGAAACGACTACTTTAAAGGGGTACTCCCGTGGAAAACTTTTTTTTTTTTTTTTAAATCAACTGGTGCCAGAAAGTTAAACAGATTTGTAAATTACTTCTATTAAAAAATACTTAATCTTTCCAGTACTTTTTAGGGGCTGTATACTACAGAGGAAATGCTTTTCTTTTTGGATTTCTTTTCTGTCACGGCCACAGTGCTCTCTGCTGACCTCTGCTGTTCATTTTAGGAACTGTCCAGAGCAGCATATGTTTGCTATAGAGATTTTCTCCTGCTCTGAACAGTTTCTAAAATGGACAGCAGAGGTCAGCAGAGAGCCCTGTGGTCGTGACAGAAGAGAAGTCAAAAAAGAAAAGCATTTCCTCTGTAGTATACAGCTCCTAAAAAGTACTGGAAGGATTAAGATTTTTTAATAGAAGTAATTTACAAATCTGTTTAACTTTCTGGCACCAGTTTCTGCCGCCATTTAAAAAAAAAGTTTTCCATGGAAGTACCACTTTAACTCTACCTGCCTACCTGCCTGCAGTGATGCGGGCTTGAGGTCAATGGATTTCCCCTGTGCTGATCTGTATTGTCAGTAACTCTGATTAGTGACCACACAGTGTCTTCTCTCTCTCTAGCCAGAACGAATCCGGCTTGAGGTGAATGGATTCACTGCTGTAAAGATCTGTTTTGTCAGTAACGGTGATTAGTGCGCATACACAGTCTCTGCTCTCAGAAATGCAAGGCAAGTTCTTCTCAGGAGGCTTTCAGCCCAAAACAATCCTGGGTTTTTGCTTACAGAAGGAGGTAGATAGGGTGTTCCACCTCTTTTACCCCTTTCTGCCTCCTTTATAGAGCCCAATGCAATCTCTACCCACTCTAGAATGTTCCCTGTAAATGTATCAGAATATATATGAGTGTAGTTAACCCTTTACTCTCAGGCAAATGTCATATAACTGCAATTGCAGTGTAATAGTAGTAGGAGACTATAGAAAAACTAAATAAAAGCACAAAATCATAGATTAAACAAGGCACAACTGACCAGCACTTAAAGGGTAGCTCCCACCATCCTTTTTTATTTTTTTCTGTCCCTGCCTATTGCCCATCTATCCCTAACCCCATCCCTACCTTTACAAATGTTTTTTACCCCTTAGAAATATCTTTTTGTCTGCCTGGTAGTGTGCTCACTTACAAGACAGACTTCCCCAGCAGGCGCAATGTCACTGATGCCTGCTGGGGGGGGGGGGGGGGGGCTGACTTCTGCCCTTAGTTCATCTATACAGGGTGCCTCCAGCTGTTTCTCCACTACAACTCCTAGCTTGCCCTGACATCTATTGGCTGTCAGAGCATGCTGGGAGTTGTAGTGGTGAAACAACTGGAGGCAGCCTGTGTTGAAAACAAAAACATTTTATGGCCATGACTGCGGCGCTACCCCGAACCTCGCTCTCAGAGCCGCCACCCCACCTCCGAACCCCTCTCTCAGTCCCTGTCCCCTGAACCCCGCTCTCAGTCCCCCCCCTCCGAACCCCGCTCTCATACCGAAGTGCAGGACAGCAGCAGCAGTGGCGTATATGCCTGGAGGCGGGGCCGGCGTGTGAGGCCAGGGAGCCAATGTGCGCATATTCTGTTCTCAGTGCTCACTCCCACCTGTCTGATTGACAGGCAGGGAGCGAGCACAGGCTGACTGAATTAGGACCGATGCCCGGTCGGCATCGGTCCTAATTCACTAGTGACATCATGTCAGGCTGCAGCCGGCCACTAGGAGGAGACCCCTAGTGGCCGTTTTTTAAATGTAAATTACACTATTTTAATGATAAAAAAAATTATGAAAGTATATTAGAGATATGTTGTAGTACATAGGTACTACAACATATAAAAATTACCATAGACCTTAAGCCACTATCAGTCCGATATCAGTTCCAGCCATACCACATTCGAAGATCCACTGCTGCTATAGGGATTCATCTGCCAGAATTGTGATCCATCTGCTGCCACCTGATCTACACACCACTCCTGTGATTTACCTGCCGCTCCTGTGTTTTCATCCACCGCTCCCATCTCCTCCTGTCTTCTAACGTCAGACGCCACAACGCCATACTGTTACTGTCACGGGTTGAAATCTAGCTACTTAGAAACTTCCAAATTCCGATTCTTATGCTGGGATGTATTACTTACAGATATTGCTGAGTGTCATAGTGGTTATCTTGACTATCAGTAGCCTCTGTGTGTTCTGTGGATTTCAAGCAAGTTCAGGGTCCACAGGTATTATTTACTGCCACCGTTGCAGTCGTTTTTGTTGTTATCACTTTTGTCACAGTCAGTTTATCATCCATTCATAGTTGTACCCGTGGGTTAATCAGGAAGCACACGCGTACCACATTCAAAGCACTGCCTCATGTGGCAGCTCGTTTTGCATTACACATAGGCAGAAGAGTAACTAATTTGTCTGACACGTCCTTCAGACGGGGTCTTCTGGCAGTCATTTGCTACTGACACGTCTTCAGAGCAATGATGTCACACAAAGTCAGTGAGTTAGCGCAGACCTGACTCGTCTTCAGGTGGGGCTCACTGAATTTTCCTTGTTACTGATTCGTCTTCAGAGCAATGGTCGTTCACTTAGGTAGTCTTGCACGATTTATACAGGGTCCCTGCATTGTTGCTACTGACTTGTACTTCAGAGCAAACAACGAACATATAATCATATCAACACGTAGCTGCTCAGATAGATTGTAGTTAACATCCATGTCACTGATTACACAACTACTATAGCCTGTCTCGTGAGCTGAGCAAGGTCTTCTCTCCCTCACGGTTGTATATTAAACACATCGTCCTAGGGCGGTCTTTATTTGCACTGCCATAACAGTCACTTCTCTTCTTGGCAGCCATTCTGCATACCCCCAGGATGTTGGTAAGTCATCTCCCCGGGTTCCGCACTGTCTGTCTCCACTCTTTTTGCCACCTCAGTTAGCTCGTTAGTTGCACAACTCTTGAGTAGTTTGGTGGTTTCAATAGACGTCACATTAATTGGTTTACAATTCCGGGACTGTTGAGTTTGTTCTGTCGCTTACTATTTCTTGTCTATCTATTAGCACCCTTAAAGGGGTATACCAGGCAAAACCTTTTTTAATATATATCAACTGGCTCCGGAAAGTTAAACAGATTTATAAATTACTTCTATAAAAAAAAATCTTAATCCTTCTAATAGTTATTAGCTTCTGAAGTTTTCTGTCTTACTGCTCAATGATGATGTCACGTCCCGGGAGCTGTGCATGATGGGAGAATATCCTCATAGGAACTGCACAGCTCCCAGGACATAAGTCATCAGAGAGCAGTTAGACAGAAAACAGCAACTCAACTTCAGAAGCTAATAACTAATAACGGGGAGATAACCAAAGCTAACGTCAGTGCGCCGCACCGTGCAGTCAGTGCGCCGCACCGTGCAGTGCATAGCAACGACGCAGGGGACGCACACCGGAGGCCTGAAGCAGCGCAGACCCAACCCCGGCAACAGGTAATTATGCAACCGGGGATGGGGGGAGGCAATGGGGCAGCGACGCTGGCAATGGGTGTCGCTGCCCCTTCTCTCCCCCTGACTGTCGGCGCCGCTGCCCCATTGCCGGCGCTGCTTCTCTCCCCCTGGCTATCGGCGCCGGCACCGATAGTCAGGGGGAGAGAACGGGCATCGGCGCAGATAGCCAGCGGGAGAGAAGCGGCGGCAGCAGGGCCCAGGAAAGGCAGGGGGAGAGAAGCGGGCAGCGACGGCCTCTCTCCCCCTACCTTTCCTGGGGGTGTATCGGGGTATACACACGCACACACTTTTTTTACCCAAATATCCTTGGCAAAATGAGGGTGCGTATTATAGGTTGGTGCGTGGTATACCCCGATAAATACGGTATTTTACAATTAGGTAGCAGTACATGGATTTCTAAGGCAGACTTCACAGATGCCTTTAAGCTTCTCCCCATTAGGCAAGACTTGTGGCAGTGGCATGGTGTAAAGTGGTTGGAGAAATGTTACTTCGCTGTAAGGCTCACCTTTGGTGCAAAAAGCAGCCCTTGGCTATTTTATCAACTTGCCTTTGCTTTACACTGGTCCCTACAGAATGTGGCTCGTAATACACTACTTAGATAATTTCCTCCTGTCAGAACCACCTACGTCCGTCCCGTCAATCTTAGCATCCCTCTTGTCATTGTTTAGTACTCTAAGGGTATCAGTTTCCCCCCACAAAACCGAGGGCCCCACTGCACAATTAACATTTCTAGGGATCATTCTAGACACGGTGAACATGTAAGCCAGACTGCCCCATGAGAAACTGGTAAGAATCCAAACACTTAATCCACAGGTTTGTAAGATGCTGCACTGCCACCAAATCCGATCTGCAGAGTCTACTTGGGATGATGACGTTCGCTATGTGCATAATTCCCCAAGGGTGTTCATTCACCTCCAGGTTGCTCGCCATGTTGCCATCTGTTTCTGGTCAGAGGGATACCTTGCATATAGAGGAGGATGCAGTGGCCGACCTTGCTATGTGGGACCAATTCTTGTCAGGCTGGAATGGCGTCTTGCTGTTCGTACCAGCAGTGTCTGACTCGTCCCCTACCGTGGTCTCGGATGCCTCATCTATAGGCTTTGCAGCTATCCATAACAGCCATTGGTTGGCCAGCTCTTGGCCTGCGGAAATTCTAAACACTCCTGGGTTCAGTAGTACTTTAGCTCTGTTTGAAGTATATCCGATTGTGGCAGTTGCGGATGTTTGGAGGGCATCTTGGTCGGATAATACTGTAAGATTCATATGTGATAAAGATGGTGGAAATCTTAAATAAGGGTTGATCTGAGTCTCCTAAAATCATGAGGTTTCTGCGCAGATTTGTGTGGCTGTCATTACATCACAGATTCCATTTTGTATGTCAGCATATTGAAGGCTCAAAGAACCTGGCTGCCGATGCTTTATCTAGAGCTAAAATTCCCGATTTCTTCCAGGTATGCCTAGACGCAGACGCTGTGGGTGTTCCTGTTCCTCCGTACCAGCGCCTTATGATGGACTGACAGGGTTTACAGCCGTGGCATCATCTTTAATCCGTAGCTCCTTAGCCCCTAGCACCACCGTACTGTCAAACAATACAATCAAACTCTATTTGGCAGGTATTCAGTACCATTGATCTTATGAATCTCACGAATCCTCTCTACTCTCTACTCTATAAAAGCTGCTCTACAAGGCATTCAACTCTCATCCATCCCTAAGCCCCCATCTCGTCTTCCAGTACCGGGCGATCTATTCCAGGCTATGTCCTCTCTTCTGGACTTCTTCACTCACCCTTTTGGTTTTAAGCAGAGCTTGGTAATCAAGGCAGCCATATACATGGCTTTCTATGGCTTTCTGAGACCTGGGGAGTTTACCCGGGCCGCAAGCAGATCACGAGGGCTCAAAAGTCAGCTTAGCTTAGTGGTTGACGGTGCTGGTTACAAGCTCTTGCTTTCATCCACTAAAACTTGCAGGTGGGATGCAGTAATTTGACATTTTCCATGTTCTCATCAGCAGTGTCCAGTAATGGTACTCTCCCAGCTCTGTACAGTATTGGCAAGGGAACCAGTGTATAGCCCACTACTGCCCTTTCAGTCTACAGCTTTATCTGCAACACAGTTCATTAAACACATTCGCTCCTTAGTCAAAATGTTAGGGCACGACCCAGCAGGCATCTCTGGTCACTCATTCCGTATAGGGGCTGCCTCTGCGGCATCCAGGCATAACATTCCAGCTCATTTAATTAAGGAGCTAGGTCGCTGTATATTCAGCTTGTTATACCCGCTACATCCCAGAACCATCTCTAGAAATGGCTAATGTCTTTAAAAATTTTGGTTTTGTGAGTTTTCAATAAAATTGCTTTGCACCTACTGCTTTGTCTTTTGCCCTCACACTTCAACCACTAATATATATATTGCCGTAATAGTATTTTTGATTCAGTTAATCCAGGTTTCTATCCTTCATCCGTTCTTAGGTAAGTGAATATTTTCTTCATATTGTCACTACAGGTTAGTTGTCGATGTATCCGCTTATTAAAGCCAGGACTACAAGTGTTAAGCCTGGAAGTCTGTGTTTGTGAGAGTGGCTTTGGGTAGTTAAATTTCCCCCTTCCGGCCTTAGGTTGCGTATGGCATGTTTGGTGTCATACACCCAACCCTCCCTTCAACTTTCAATCCAGTATAAAGGTATGCCCTCAATAGGCGTGCCCTCGAACGCGGTTATGGGCACACTTCAACCACTAATATATATATTGCGAAGAAAGAAGTCAGGTGGCACTCATGGTTAGGTGAAAAAAAGGATTTTCTTTATTGGGTAAGGCGCATAGGCATACAGCGGGGTGCTTGGATCAGCAGTGTACAGACAACAGCTATTTCACGCCACTCCCAGCGCTTCTTCAGCACCGCGTTGTTTGTGCACCACGTTGTTTGTAAGAAGAAGGATTTGTGATCCCATTGCACTGACAAGGACTATTCAGGTGTGCAGTAGAAGTGAAGGTTTATCAGTGCCGACTTTCTGTGTCTCTTTGCATTGGAATATATATGTTGCCTTAATCATATTTTTGATTCAGGTAATCCAAGGTTCTATCCTTCATCCGTTCTTAGGTAAGTGAATATTTTCTTCATATTGTCATTACAGCAAACAACAAAAAACGTGGTCTGAAATGGCTGGAGGTGCTCAACCCCAAATGCGGTTGTGCATTTATACTGGCGGAGCAGATCCTGCCCTTGTAGTCCGTTTATCCCCAGCATAAAAATGCATACAATGGCGGATGCCTGCAGTGGACTACAAGTGCCACAATAGAATCCTACACCAGATAAACGGTGTGGATGTGTAACAATAAGAATAATACAATACAGGAATGTGGGTGCACTACTGTGGTAGATGTATACAATGACATTGGCTATCCCTCAACACTGATGTTAAAATTGAGACATTCGCCAGTGTATCCTTATATGAAGGACATACCAGAGCCCGCACACCAACGCCAAGGTTTCTCAAAATGGCGTGGGACCTACGCTAATCCTACCTGTGCTTGATAAGCAAAACAGGGGCCAGCGGGCAATTACGGCAGCATTCGGTCGACTCACACCTTCCTCCCAGATTCCCTCCAGCATGACAGAGCACACATACAATGGGAGGAGGGAGGCAAGTTGCAAGCCCCACCTGAGTTGGCTAATGTGGGTGCATAGCCTCACAGGTGCTACCTTAATGCTGCCTTGAAGATATTCAAGGCGCATTAATTTTGGAGTTTATACACGTCCAAGTATAAAATTTAAACAAACAACAAAAAACGTGGTCTGAAATGGCTGGAGGTGCTCAACCCCAAATGCGGTTGTGCATTTATACTGGGGGAGCAGATCCTGCCCTTGTAGTCCGTTGCTAGGGGCGATCCCCAGCATAAAAATGCATACAATGGAGGATGCCTGCAGCGGACTACAAGTGCCACAATAGAATCCTACACCAGATAGACGGTGTGGATGTGTAACAATTAGAATAATACAATACAGAAATTTAGGTGCACTACTGTGGTAGATGTATACAATGACATTGGCTATCCCTCAACACTGATGTTAAAATTGAGACATTTGCCAGTGTATCCTTATATGAAGGACACACCAGAGCCCACACACCAACGCCAAGGTTTCTCAAAATGGCGCGGGACCTACGCTTATCCTACCTGTGCTTGATAAGCAAAACAGGTTAGTTTCAGCATATCCGCTTATCAGAGCCAGGACCACAATGGGACTTATTGATCGATTTTATGGTATATGAAGTGACCAAAAATGCACAATTTTGGACTCTGGTATTTTTTTTACATGTACGCCATCGACCGTGCGGTTTAAATAAACCTATGTTTTAATAGTTTGGACATTTACACACGCAGTGGTACCACAAATAAATATGTTTATTTTTAATTATATTAATTTATGGGGACCCTGCAGAGCTAGGCTGGGATATCAGAGCACCGACGGCGAGGAGGCGGGTAAGGGCCCCCCATCCATTCAGCTGATCGGGACCCACAATTTCGCTGTGGATGTCCCAATCAGCTCTGCTAAGCTACCGACACTGTTAACTCCCTGTCACGATTCGGCTTACAGGTAGTGGATCCTCTGTGTCAGCGAGGGATTGGCGTGGACCGTGCTGGTGGACCGGTTCTAAGAGGCTACTGGTGTTCACCAGAGCCCGCCGCAAAGCGGGATGGTCTTGCTGCGGCAGTAGCAACCAGGTCGTATCCACTAGCAACGGCTCAACCTCGCTGACTGCTGAGAAGGCGTGGGACAGAAGGACTAGGCAGAGGCAAGGTCAGACGTAGCAGAAGGTCGGGGCAGGCGGCAAGGTTCGTAGTCAAGATGGATAGCAGGAGTTCAGGTAACACAGGCTTTGGACAACACTAAACGCTTTCACTGACACAAGGCAACAAGATCCGGCGAGGGAGTGCAGGGGAAGTGATGTGATATAGCCAGGGAGCAGGTGGAAGCCAATTAAGCTAATTGGGCCAGACACCAATCATTGGTGCACTGGCCCTTTAAGTCTCAGAGAGCTGGCGCGCGCGCGCCCTAGAGAGCGGAGCCACGCGCGCCAGCACATGACAGCAGGGGACCGGGACGGGTAAGTGACTTGGGATGCGATTCGCGAGTGGGCGCGTCCCGCTGTGCGAATCGCATCCCCGACAGCCATGTCAGTGAAGCGCTCCCGGTCAGCGGGACTGTCCGGGGCACTGCAGGGAGAGAGACGCCGTGAGCGCTCCGGGGAGGAGCAGGGACCCGGAGCGCTCGGCGTAACAGTACCCCCCCCCTTAGGTCTCCCCCTTTTTTTGTCCGACAACTGCTTTACCTGGGACGAGGACACCGGGAGTGAATGGAGGGTTTCCTCAAAGGCAGGCAGTACAGCAGGAGTGGGAATGGGGAGGGAGGGCAGAGGGTGAAGCTTGGCAAGGGGCAGGGTGACACAAGGACGGGGGCCATGAGGAGGCACTGAGGCTTGCCTGACGGGACTGGGAGGGAGGGAGAGGCATCTCTTGTGGCAAGCAGAGTCCCAGTTCTTGATCTCCCCGGTGGTCCAGTCAAGGGTGGGAGAATGAAGCTGGAGCCATGGCAGACCGAGGAGGACCTCAGAGGTGCAGTTGGGGAGGACGAAAAATTCAATCCTTTCGTGGTGGGGTCCAATGCACATTAAGAGGGGTTTTGTGCGGTAACGCACGGTGCAATCCAATCTGACTCCGTTGACCGCGGAAATGTAGAGCGGCTTGACGAGACGGGTCACCGGGATGCAGAATTTATTCACCAAGGACTCCAAAATGAAATTCCCAGAGGCACCAGAGTCCAAGCAGGCCACGGCTGAGAGGGAGGAGTTGGCTGAAGGAGAAATCCGCACGGGCACCGTGAGACGTGGAGAAGCAGACTTTGAACCAAGAGACGCCACACCCACGTGAGCTGGGTGCGTGCGTGCGTTTCCCAGACGTGGAGGACGAATAGGGCAATCCACCAAGAAATGCTCGGTACTGGCACAGTACAGACAAAGATTTTCTTACCTACGGCGATTCCTCTCTTCCTGGGTCAGGCGAGACCGATCCACTTGCATGGCCTCCTCGGCGGGACGCCCAGGCGTAGACTGCAAAGGATGCTGTGGGAGAGGTGCCCAGAGATCTAAGTCTTTTTCCTGGCGGAGCTCCTGATGTCTCTCAGAAAAACGCATGTCAATGCGGGTGGCCAAATGAATAAGTTCTTGCAGGTTGGCAGGAATCTCTCGTGCGGCCAGCACATCCTTGATGCTACTGGATAGGCCTTTTTTAAAGGTCGCGCAGAGAGCCTCGTTATTCCATGATAATTCGGAAGCAAGAGTACGAAATTGGATGGCGTACTCGCCCACTGAAGAATTACCCTGGACCAGGTTCAGCAGGGCAGTCTCGGCAGAAGAAGCTCGGGCTGGTTCCTCGAAGACACTACGGACTTCAGCGAAGAAGGACTGGACTGTGGCTGTGGCAGGATCATTGCGGTCCCAGAGCGGTGTGGCCCAAGACAAGGCCTTTCCTGAAAGAAGGCTCACTACGAACGCCACCTTAGACCGTTCTGTAGGAAACAAGTCCGACAACATCTCCATATGCAGGGAACATTGAGACAGAAATCCACGGCAGAGTCTAGAGTCCCCATCAAATTTGTCCGGCAGGGACAAGCGGAGGCTAGGAGCGTCCACTCGCTGCGGAGGAGGTGCAGGAGCTGGCGGAGGAGATGGTTGCTGCTGTAGCAGAGGCAGAAGTTGCTGTAACGTGGTGGTCAACTGCGACAGCTGCTGTCCTTGTTGGGCAATCTGCTGCGATTGCTGAGCGACCACCGTGGTAAGGTCAGCGAGACTTGGCAGCGGCACCTCAGCGGGATCCATGGCCGAATCTACTGTCACGATTCGGCTTACAGGTAGTGGATCCTCTGTGTCAGCGAGGGATTGGCGTGGACCGTGCTGGTGGACCGGTTCTAAGAGGCTACTGGTGTTCACCAGAGCCCGCCGCAAAGCGGGATGGTCTTGCTGCGGCAGTAGCAACCAGGTCGTATCCACTAGCAACGGCTCAACCTCGCTGACTGCTGAGAAGGCGTGGGACAGAAGGACTAGGCAGAGGCAAGGTCAGACGTAGCAGAAGGTCGGGGCAGGCGGCAAGGTTCGTAGTCAAGATGGATAGCAGGAGTTCAGGTAACACAGGCTTTGGACAACACTAAACGCTTTCACTGGCACAAGGCAACAAGATCCGGCGAGGGAGTGCAGGGGAAGTGATGTGATATAGCCAGGGAGCAGGTGGAAGCCAATTAAGCTAATTGGGCCAGGCACCAATCATTGGTGCACTGGCCCTTTAAGTCACAGAGAGCTGGCGCGCGCGCGCCCTAGAGAGCGGAGCCGCGCGCGCCAGCACATGACAGCAGGGGACCGGGACGGGTAAGTGACTTGGGATGCGATTCGCGAGCGGGCGCGTCCCGCTGTGCGAATCGCATCCCCGACGGCCATGTCAGTGCAGCGCTCCCGGTCAGCGGGACTGACCGGGGCGCTGCAGGGAGAGAGACGCCGTGAGCGCTCCGGGGAGGAGCAGGGACCCGGAGCGCTCGGCGTAACACTCCCACACTTAGAGGCCGTGATTGTAGCATATAAAGGGTTAATGTTGGGCATAGGCCCCATCAGCAAAGTCCAGCATTAACCAGGGGTCCTGGCTGCTTATAGCAACATGGACCCACCGGGTATGAAGCGTGCTCGTGAGGTACGCCCTTGGTCCTTAACCTCTTGGGGAAGCAGGGCATATGCATACGCCCTGCATCCCCGATCCTTAAGGACTCAGGGCGTACCTGTACGCCCTGAGCCGGTCCCGGTGTTTAAAACCCAGCTGCTAGTCATAGCCGGGGCCCTGGGCTAATAGCGTGCAGCACCGATCGTTGTGCCGCGCGCTATTAACCCTTCAGACGCGGCGGTCAAAGTTGACCGCTGCGTCTGAAAGTGAAAGTAAACGCTTCCAGGCAGCTCAGTCGGGCTGATCGGGACATAGCGATAAAATCGCAATGTTCCGATCAGCTGGGATGCAGGCGGAGGTCTCCTTACCTGTCTCCGCAGCGTCCGATCAGGGTTTGATTGCTCCAAGCCTTAGCTACAGGCTTGAGCAATCGAGCCCCTAACTCACTGATCCGTGCAAAGCTATGGCTTTGCAGGGATCAGCATAAGAGATCAGTGTGCGCAGTGTTATAGGTCCCTATGGGAGCTATAACACTGCAAAAAAAAAGTGAAAAAAAAGTTAACAGGTCATTTAACCCCTTCCCTAATAAAAGTTTTAATCACCCCACTTTTCCCATAAAAAATATATAAAAAAATTAAAATAAACATATGTGGTATCGCCACGTGCGGAAATGTCCAAATTATAAAAATATATCATTAATTAAATCGCACGGTCAATGGCGTACGCGCCAAAAAATTCCAAAGTTCAAAATAGCGTATTTTTGGTCACTTTTTATATCATGAAAAAATGAATAAAAAGCGATCAAAATGTCCGATCAATACAAAAATGGTACCGATAAAAACTTCAGAACACGGCGCAAAAAATTAGCCCTCATATCGGAACGTATACGGAAAAATAAAAAAGTTATAGGGGTTAGAAGATGAGAATTTTAACATAGAAATTTTCCTGCATGTAGTTATGATTTTTTTTCGAAGTACGACAATATCCAACTTATATAAGTAGGGCATCATTTTAACCATATGGACTTATAGAATATATATAAGGTGTTGTTGTTACCGAAAAATGCACTGCGTAGAAACGGAAGCCCCCAAAATTTACAAAATGACCTTTTTTCTTCAATTTTGTTGCACAATTAATTTTTTTTCCATTTCGCCATGGATTTTTGGGTAAAATGACTAATGTCACTGCAAATTAGAATTGGTGGCGCAAAAAATAAGCCATCATATGGAATTTGATGTGCAAAATTGAAAGCGTTATGATTTTTAGAAGGTGATGAGGAAAAAATGAAAATGCAAAAATGGAAAAACACTGAGTCCTTAAGGTGAAAATAGGCTGAGTCCCTAAGGGGTTAAGTACCAGGACGCAAGGGCATACCTATACGCCCTTCGTCCTTAAGGGGTTAAGGCCATGTAAGAAGCTGCAAATTTTATCTTTAGTATAAGGTCCAAAGTGGGCTTAACCTCTTAAGGACCCAGCCATTTTACACCTTAGGACCCGCCATTTTTTGCACATCTGACCACTGTCACTTTAAACATTAATAACTCTGGAATGCTTTTAGTTATCATTCTGATTCCGAGATTGTTTTTTCGTGACATATTCTACTTTAACATAGTGGTAAAAAAAATTGTAACTTGCATCCTTTCTTGGTGAAAAATTAGAAAATTTTATGAAAAATTTGAAAATTTTGCATTTTTCTAACTTTGAAGCTCTCTGTTTGTAAGGAAAATGGATATTCAAAATATTTAATTTTTTTTTTCACATATACAATATGTCTACTTTATGTTTGCATCATAAAATTGACAAGTTTTTACTTTTGGAAGACTCCAGAGGGCTTCAAAGTTCAGCAGCAATTTTCCAATTTTTCACAAAATTTCCAAACTCACTATTTTTCAGGGACCAGTTCAGGTTTGAAGTGGATTTGAAGGGTCTTCATCTTAGAAATACCCCACAAATGACCCCTTTATAAAAACTGCACCCCCCAAAGTATACAAAATGATATTCGGTCAGCATTTTAACCCTTTAGGTGTTTCACAGGAATAGCAGGAAAGTGAAGGAGAAAATTCACAATCTTCATTTTTTACACTTGCATGTTCTTGTAGACCCAATTTTTGAATTTTTACGAGGGGTAAAAGGTGAAAAAGGTAAAATGTATACTTATATTTGTAGCCCAATTTCTCTCGAGTAAGCACATACCTCATATGTCTATGTAAAGTGTTCGGCGGGCGCAGTAGAGGGCTCAGAACCGAAGGAGTGACAAGGGGATTTTGGAGAGTACGTTTTTCTGAAATGGTTTTTGGGGGGCATGTTGCATTTAGGAAGCCCCTATGGTGTCAGAACAGCAAAAAAAAAACACATGCCATACCATTTTGGAAACAAGACCCCTTGAGGAATGTAACAAGGAATTAAGTGAGCCTTAATACCCCACATGTGTTTCACGACTTTTGCATATGTAAAAAAATAAAATAAAATTTCACTAAAATGTGTGTTTCCCCCCAAATTTCACATTTTTGCAAGGGTTAATAGCAGAAAATACCCCCCAGAATTTGTAACCCCATCTCTTCTGAGTATGGAGGTACCCCATAAGTTGACCTGAAGTGCACTACGGGCGAACTACAATGCTCAGAAGAGAAGGAGTCATATTTGGCTTTTTGAGAGCAAATTTTGCTTGGGGGCATGTCCCATATAGGAAGCCCCTATGGTGCCAGGACAGCAAAAAATACCCACATGGCATACCATTTTGGAAACTAGACCCCTTGAGGAACGTAACAAGGAATAAAGTGAGCCTTAATACCCCACACGGGTTTCACGACTTTTGCATACGTAAAAAAAAAAAAAAATTCATTAAAATGGGTGTTTCCCCCCAAATTTCACATTTTTGCAAGAGTTAATAGCAAAAAAGACCCCCCAAAATTTGTAACCCCATCTCTTCTCAGTATGGAGGTAACCCATAAGTTGACCTGAAGTGCACTACGAGCGAACTACAATGCTCAGAAGAGAAGGAGTCATATTTGGCTTTTTGAGAGCAAATTTTGCTCAGGGGGGATGTCGCATTTAGGAAGCCCCTATAATGCCAGGACAGCAAAATAAACCCCACATGGCATACCATTTTGGAAACTAGACCCCTTGAGGAACGTAACAAGGGGTACAGTGAGCATTTACCCCCACTGGTGTCTGTCAGAACTTTGGAACAGTGGTCTGTACAACATTTTTAATTTGCACAGCCCACTGTTCCAAAGATCTGTCAGACACCTGTGGGGTGTAAATTCTCACTGCACCCCTCATTACATCCCGTGAGGGGTCTAGTTTCCGAAATGGGGTGACATGTTGGGTTTTGTTTTTTTTGCGTTTGTCAAAACCGCTGTAACAATCAGCCACCCCTGTGCAAATCACTTCAAATGTACATGGTGCACTCTCCCTTCTGGGCCTTGTTGTGCGCCCCCAGAGCACTTTGCGCCCACATATGGGGTATCTCCGTACTCAGGAGAAATTGCATTACAAATTTTGGGGGGCTTTTTTCCCCTTTTACCTCTTGTTAAAATGAAAAGTATAGGGCAACACCAGCATGTTAGTGTAAAAAATTAATTTTTTTGCACTAACATGCTGGTGTAGACCCCAACTTCACCTTTTCATAAGGGGTAAAAGAAGAAAAAGCCACCAAAATTTGTTAGGCAATTTCTCCCGAGTACGGCGATACCCCATATGCGGCCCTAAACTGTTGCCTTGAAATACGACAGGGCTCCGAAGTGAGAGAGCGCCATGCACATTTGAGGCCTGAATTAGGGATTTGCATATGGTTGGACATAGGGGTATTCTACGCCATTGATTCCCAAACAGGGTGCCTCCAGCTGTTGCAAAACTCCCAGCATGCCTGGACAGTCAATGGCTGTCCGGCAATACTGGGAGTTGTTTTGCAACAGCTGGAGGCTCCATTTTGGAAACAGTGGCGTACCAGACGTTTTTCATTTTTATTGGGGAGGGGGGCTGTGTAGGGGGCTGTGTAGGGGTATGTGTATATGTAGTGTTTTTTACTTTTTATTTTATTTTGTGTTAGTGTAGTGTTTTTAGGGTACAGTCACACGGGCGGGGGGTTACAGCGAGTTTGAGCTGCCGCGCAAAATTTGCTGCATCGCAAACTTGCAGCCTGATATTCACTGTAAGCCCCTGCCCATGTGAATGTACCCTGTACATTCACAGGGGGGACCTTCAGCTGTTGCAAAACTACAACTCCCAGCATGCACAGTCTATCAGTGCATGCTGGTAGTTATAGTTTTGCAACAGCTGGAGGCACACGGGTTGGAAAACACTGAGTTAGGAAACAGACAATGTTTCCCAACAGTGTGCCTCCAGTTGTTGCAAAACCACAACTCCCAGCATTCTCAGGCATGCTGGGAGTAGTAGTTCGGCAACATCTTTAGAGCCAGATGTTGCCGAACTACAACTCCCAGCATGCTTGGAGTTGTAGTTTTGCAACATCTGGAGGACTACAGTTTGCAGACCACTAATACAGTGGTTCCCAATCTGTGCCCTTCCAGATGTTGCAAAACTACATCTCCCAGTATGGCAAAACTGTCCAGGCATGCTGGGAGTTATAGTTCTGCAACATCTGAAGGGCCAGATGTTACAGAACTACAACTCCCAGCATGCCTGGACAGTAAGGGCATGCTGAGGATGTGTAGTTTTGCAACATCTGGAAGGGCACAGTGGTCTCCAAACTGTGGACCTCCAGATGTTGCAAAACTGCAACTCCCAGCATGCCCAGACGCCAAGGGCTGTCTGGGCATGCTGGGAGTTGTAGTTTACAGGGTCCCATTACAGCAATGCATGTCGCTTTACGGCGACGTGCATTGCTGTAAAGGGCCCGACCGCGGCTGAAGATATACTCACCTGTCGCCGGCGCCGCCATCTTCCTCGCCGGGATCCGGGTCTTCAGGGACGAGGTAAGTACCGGGGCCGGTCCCCAGCACTCCCCCGTCCCCCCGCCGCGTCCTCCGGTCTTCCTCCCGTCCTCTCCGGACTTTCAGGGGCCGGGCAGGATGGGAGGAAGTATCCGCCCCCCCTCCTGCGATTGGTCGGTTAACTAACCGACAGATCGCAGGGTATAGGAGGAGGTGGCAGGCTTGCCACCTCGCTCCTATACATTAGCATAGTCCTGGCTGTCTGTGACAGCCGGGATCATGCGAAATTACTGGGCGGTCGGGTCCCAGAGACCCGATCAGCCCGGTATCGCCGCAGATCGCAAGGGCGATTTCCCTTGCGATTTGCGGCGATCGCCGACATGGGGGGCCTACATGGCCCCCCTCGGCGTTTGCCCTGGATGCCTGCTGAAGGATTTCAGCAGGCATCCAGTTCCGATCTCTGCCCGGCGCGCGGCAGAGACCGGAAAA
The DNA here is from genome assembly GCF_029499605.1 of Hyla sarda. Lineage (NCBI taxonomy): Eukaryota > Metazoa > Chordata > Amphibia > Anura > Hylidae > Hyla > Hyla sarda. The sequence goes on from NC_079191.1 coordinate 333,773,717, forward strand.
CGCCAGGGCGTATGGATACGCCCTGGGTCCTTAAGGCCCAGGGTGTGAGGGCGTATCCATACTCCCTAGGTTCTTAAGAGGTTAATCTGAAAAAGTCTTCTCTGGTTGGAGGAATTTTAATATATCAGCCAGAGCACCAAACAGCATTGGGGGAAACCAGAACTTTAGGCCATGGTATGTATGTCTGCAGTACACTTCAGTGAGCAAATTGCTTTAATTTTTGTCCTGTTAGGCATGAGGCAGCTAAGTGGGTAGGGGGCTGTAGCTGGAAATTTAGGGGTAGATTTATCAATATGGGGAGATTTATCAAAACCTGTCCAGAGGAAAAGTTGCCCATAGCAACCAATCAGATTGCTTCTTTCATTTTTCACAGGTCTCTTTAAAAATGAAAGAAGCAACATGATTGGTTGCCATGGGCAACAGCACCACTCTTCCTCTGCACGGTTTTTGATAAATCTCCCCCTATGTGTCTGTGTGCATGTGTGCAGCTACCTCACAGACTTCTTATTTTTTTTTTTTGCTGTATTTTTTTGGGCTTATGTGAGCCAAATTTATCAAAACGGCCCACAGACTTTGCTAAATTATTCATGAATGAAAAATCCCCTCAAAACTTGCTGTAGGGTGTCCTTTTCTAAGGCAGGGCAGAGGTGGTATAATTTTTTTTTATTTTTTTATGTCTGCGCATTATTTTTGTGCCTTTTTAAAAAAGATGCAGTTGATAAATATCATCCACTGCATAGTCAGGAATGAAGCACTGCATTTCACAGTCACCTTTGCCAAAGTTGTCTATTTTTTTAAATTTCTCCAAAATTTTGCTCCAAAATTCTGCTAATAAAATGTCAGGAAGGCAATGATAAATCTCCCCCTTACTCCCCACCTATCTCTACATGGTAGGCCGCAATGGAGGACCAGCGACCCATTGGACAATACATATCTGGACATATCAGCCAAGCAGCTGTGAGCATGGGGTAAATGATCTGAAATCTGGACCTTTCTTTGTGTTATTGCTACTAGTGGTTAACATTTTCAATGACATCATGTCTTAGCTGTAATACAAGCATTCTTTTATTGTTCCTTACATTTGTGATTGCTGTATTCTATGGATGGGACAATTCAGCATGCCCCATATTAGGCAAAAATTAGACACAGCTGTGAAGTGCTGAAAGACATTCGCTTCAATAATAATTTTTTCCTGGCATATAAAACTTCCTTTGGAACCCATCAAAAGAGTACTTAACTGATTTCTCTATTCACTGGAATTGGCAAGAACATATAAGAATGTGTATCTAATCTTAATCTTGTTTGATGATATTTCTATTTGGATCTAAAACTAAGCAGAGTACCAAGAAGCCACTTTCGCCCACTTAGGCCCCTCACACTCCTTGTTTAGGAGACACGTTCTAATTCAAAAGAAGGATCAGGTAATGGCACAATGGAAAAAGAATTAATTGTTTGACATTGTTGCTTGGGAGGGGGCCTCAGCAATTGTTTTTTTCCGGGAGCATACACCAATCGTGATCTTTTCATGACTTTAACCCCTTAAGGCCCGGGGTTTTTTCCGTTTTTGCATTTTCGTTTTTTGCTCCTTGCCTTTAAAAAATCATAACTCTTTAAATTTTTGCACCTAAAAATCCATATTATGGCTTATTTTTTGCGCCACCAATTCTACTTTGTAATGACGTCAGCCATTGTGCCCAAAAATCTACGGTGAAATGGAAAAAAAAAATCATTGTAAGACAAAATTGAAAAAAAAAAAAAAACGCCATTTTGTAACTTTTGGGGGCTTCCGTTTCTACGTAGTACATTTTCCAGTAAAAATGACACCTCATCTTTATTCTGTAGGTCCATACAATTAAAATGATACCCTACTTATATAGGTTTGATTTTGTCGTACTTCTGGAAAAAATCATAACTTCATGCAGGAAAATGAATACGTTTAAAATTGTCATTTCTGACCCCTATAACTTTTTAATTTTTCCGTGTATGGGGCGGTATGAGGGCTCATTTTTTGCGCCCTGATCTGAAGTTTTTAATGGTACCATTTTTGCATTGATAGGACTTATTGATCATTTTTTATTCATTTTTTCATGACATAAAAAGTGACCAAAAATGCACTATTTTGCAATTTGGAATTTTTTTGCGTGCACGCCATTGACCGAGCGGTCTAATTAATGATATATTTTTATAATTCTGACATTTCCGCACGCGGCGATACCATATATGTTTATTTTTATGTTTATTTACACTGTGTTTTTTTTTTAATGGGAAAAGGGGGGTGATTCAAACTTTTAATAGGGGAGGGGTTAAATGATCTTTATTCACTTTTTTTTTTGCAGTGTTATAGCTCCCATAGGAACCTATAGCACTGCACACACTGATCTTCATCATTGATTACTGGTTTCTCATAGGAAACCAGTGATCGATGATTCTGCCGCTTCACTGCTCATGCCTGGATCTCAGGCACTGAGCAGTCATTCGGCGATCGGACAGCGAGGAGGCAGGTAGGGGCCCTCCCGCTGTCCTGTAAGCTGTTCGGGATGCCGCGATTTCGCCACGGCTATCCCAAACAGCCCACTGAGCTAACCGGCATGCTTTCAGTTTCACTTTAGACGCGGCGTTCAACTTTGAACACCGCGTCTAAAGGGTTAATAGCACGCGGCACAGCGATCAATGCCGCGCGCTATTAGCCACGGGTCCCGCCGTAGCCCCGCGTTATAGATCGGGAGTGGACACATGACGTTCCAGTACGTCATGTGTCCTTAAGGGGTTAATGAATTCATTGCATTACATGTGACATTATACTAATTCTTTTTGACATAAAGTAACAATCCAGAAAATAAATGTGACCCAAATTTGACATAACGTAGGCCTAATTTAATACAGCATATGACACAATATAAAATAAAGTAATATAAACACAATTGATTGAAGGATGGTCAAAAAAAGGTTTATTCGTTGACATCCATTACAGAAATATATTACTAAAAATATAAAAGTCCAAAATGAATTTCCACATGATATAAATGAAAAAATCCAAGGTGATGGCACATGACTAAGAACCGGACAGTTCGAAATGCATCGCAGTTTCTGCTTTGCTTTTAATTCACTCACCTTGGATTTTTTTCATTTAAATCATGTGGAAATACAGTTTTGATTTTTATATTTTTGGGAGCTGGAGTTTTGCACAAATTTATTTCTATTAAAAATCTGTCCCATATGTCTAAATGCTATAATGAAAAGAAAAAGCTGAATTTAATGAATTATAGGGGTACTCCACTGGAAAACATATATATATATATATATATATATATATATATATATATATATATATATATATATATATATATATATATATTTAAATCAACTGGTGCCAGAAAGTTAAACAGATTTGTAAATGACTTCTATTTAAAAATCTTAATCCTTCCAGTACTTATCAGCTGCTGCATGTTTCACTGGAAGCAGGATAGGTTTTCTATGGGGATTTGCTCCTACTTTGGACAGTTCCTAAAATGGACAGAGGTGTCAGCAGAGAGCACTGTGGTCAGGCAGAAAGGAAATTCAATAAGTAAAGAACTTCCTGTGGATCATACAGCAGCTGATAAGTACTGGAAGGATTAAGATTTACAAATCTGTTTAACTTTGTGGCTCCAGTAGAGTTCCCATTTAAGGCAGTCCTACAATGCTGCTTGATGTTATTGGTAATAGTGGATCATTGAAGGTTTCTGAGTAGTAGACATCCCCTAAACCAGTCTAATAGAACGTAAAAAAAAAGTGTTGTATGGAACACAGACTCTTTCTTTCAACATATACATAGCAATGAATAAAGATGGTATTAGACAAACACATGTAGGCATGGTTCTCTGACTGCACTCACTTTCCAAGGTCTCAGAGTCTTCCCTCCCAATCTCTACTTCTAGTCACTGACCCTTTGCCGGTACAGGTCATGAGACTGAATCCTAACACTGACAGTTAGTTTGCAGAGGGTATAAGGTCAGACCATCTTTTACTTGTCAATCAATGTAAACCAGACTGACAGTAGCTTTCACACGTTTTTAACGAGCCATTATGTCTATTATGTCTCGTTATGTCTAATAAGGGTTCATGCAATATTTCATTACAGATGACGATGCATAATGGATTGCCTTGAATCCCATTTCATTTAGACAGTAAGAGTTATGGACTGTACAAGCAGAGCCAATCTACAAAAAGAGTCCGATAGTATTTTTGGGATTTGCAATTTATGATGGGACATTTGCTATTACAGGGGTACTCCGCTGCTAGACATCTTATCCCCTCTCCAAAGGAGAGGTGATAAGATGTCTGATCATGGGGGTCCCGCTGCTGGGGCCCACTGCCCCTGGTGTTCTTAACAAACGCTGGGTTCCTGCGGCCACGACCCTCTTGATGTCACACCATGCCCCCTCCATTCATGTCAATGGGAGGGGTGTGTCGGCTGACACGCCCCCTCCCATAGACATTAATGGAGGGGAGCGTGAGGTGACGTCATCAGGTCACGGCCTCCGGCTCATGGCCATGGCCTCACGATCACGGCCTCCAACTCCGAGCATTCTGAACAAAATGTTCAGAATGCTGGAGCACCGGAGTACCCCTTTAATACAATCTATTACTCCATATTATCTTTCACTACAGATTACAGGAAGGTTATCTGTTCTTCAGCTGAATTATCAAAGGCACTATTTTTGAAGGTCCAGCTAGGAGGAAATATTAGGTAACAAAATTAAGGTTTTGTTAAAAACTAATGCCCATAGCCATATTTATTCAATTGAGCAGGAGCAAAAAAAAATAATGACAGCTAGATGTCTCTGGTCACTGGTGCTTTTTAACAATAAGATCAGATAGATGTAACCTGTCGTGTGCATTTCTCCCTTAACCCCTTAAGGACTGAGCCCTTTTTCGCCATTCTGACCACTTTACGCATTAATAACTCTAAAACGCTTTTACCGAATATTCAGATTCTGAGATAGTTTTTTTGTGACATATTCTACTTTATTTTGGTGGTAAATTTTCGTCGTTACTTGCATCCTTTTTTGGTGAAAAATCCCAACATTTCATAAAATTTTTGAAAATTTTGCATTTTTCTAACTTTGAAGCTCTCTGCTTGTAAGGAAAATGGATATTCCAAATACATTTTATTTTTATTCACAAATACAATATGTCCACTTTATGTTGGCATCATAAAATGGACATATTTTTACTTTTTTTTTAAATTAGAAGGCTTCAAAGTATAGCAGCAATTTTCAAAAATTTCATGAAAATTGCAAAATCTGAAGGGACAGATGTTACAGAACTACAACTCCCAGCATGCCTGGGCAGTCTAGGCATGCTGAGAGTTGTAGTTTGGCAACATCTGGAGGGCTACCGTTTGGGCACCACTGTAACAGTGGTCTCCAAACTGTGACTGTCCAGATGTTGCAAAACTACAACTCCCAGCATGCCCAGACAGCCTTTGGCTGTCTGGGCATGCTGGGAGTTGCAGTTCTGCCTTCCTAGTGGTTGCCACAGTAAAGATCACTTTACTTTCACTTCCACTCCCCCCCACCGTCGTTTCCCTACCTGAGCCGGGATCTCTGCAGTCTCCACGATGATCTTCGGTCCCCACGCCATCTTCAGGTAAGGTACCGGTCTCCATCTTCTCCCCCCGTTCTGCCCGACATCCAGGGGTGGGCAGAATGGGGGGTTGCCATGGCAACCCACTGTCCTGTCCTGCGCTGCCATTGGTCAGAATCAGTTCTGACCAATGGCAGGGGATAGGAGGAGATCGCAGCACTGCGACCTTGCTCCTATCCCTCAGGATGATCGGGGCTGTCACTGACATCTCCGATCATCCCCATTTTCCGGGTGATCGGGTCAGCAGAGACCCGATCAGCCCGGAATAGCAGAAAATCGCATGTCTGAATTGACATGCGATTTTCTGCGATCGCCGACATGGGGGGGTGTCTCAGGACCCCCCTCGGTGATGTGCCGGGATGCCTGGTGAATGATTTCAGCAGGCATCCTGGTCCGGTCCCCAACCGACTAGCGGCGGGGACCGGAATTCCCACGGGCGTATGCATACGCCCTACGTCCTTAAGGACTCGGGATGCAGGGCGTATGCATACGCTCGGCATCCTGAAGAGGTTAAAATCAGATAAAGAGCTATGTCTGGCTAGATTTTGTCTTAGGATCGCAGGATCCACATATTTGTGATATCTATGGGAAGCTAATTTAGGTCCAATTTACAGAGCAGATATACAGTCAGATTTGCATGTAAACCAGGGAGCGTTATGATCATTTTTATTATTATTATTAGCTGAAGCAGCTGAATGATTAGCAATAAAATACTCGATTGTGTGAATATACAAACAGAAGAATTCTTGTTGTTGATGTTACGTTTTAGTATGTAAATATGACTCATTTGATGAATAGCAGACAAGACTTTATTAAGACACCACAAAAAAATGGATGCAAACCTTACACAGGCGACGTTCAAACATTTCATATGACTCCCCCACCCAAAAAGCACCTTTCTCACAATGGAAGCACAGACAGCTATATATGAAAGACAGGCACCATGTGTCTCCTTGCACCAACACCCAACAAACAGTCTCCCCAGTTTGGAACACAGATTGTAGCTCACAGATTCCTTTGCAATTTATGATGTCTTATTCCTAGTCCCCAGCAGAAGTCTCCATCTCATTGCTAGTTCACAGCATAGCTCCTCATCTTAAAGGGGTACTCCGCTCCCCAGTGTTCTGAACATTTAGTTCCGAACACTGGGAGAAGGCTTCTGGGGTCGCCACTGCGTGGCGACCCCCTAAGCCTGCTCCCAGCGTTCGGAACTAAATGTTCTGAATGCTGGGGAGTGGAGTACCCCTTTAATCATGGTGCTAAAATCGATCCTCTCTTATCCCAAGATCCCAGCATGACACCCATCTCATCCTAGTTCACAGAAAGACTTACCATCTTGTTTGTGGTCCCTAGCATAGCTCCTCATCTCATTCTACTTGTTTTCTCAATTTCTTCATCTCCAACATAGCTCCCCATCACATTTCTGGTTCTCACAAAGCTTCCCATATCTTTACTGGTCCCTAGCATGGCTTCGGTCTCATCCTTGGTCCCCAATATAGCTCTTCTCCATAGTGCAGCAAGGTGTGGGTTGCACCCTCTCCATCTCTGACAGCCTCCCTCCTTGTGCTACTTATACAGTTATTCAGCATCTCTTCCTTAAAGGGGAACTCCGGTGGAAAAAAAAAATTTTTCAAATCAACTGGTGCAAGAAAGTTAAACAGATTTGTAAATCACTTCAATTACAAAATCTTAACCCTTCTAGTACTTATTAGCTGCTGTATACTACAGATATACTACAGAGAAATGTGTGTAGTTATTTTCTGTCTGACAACAGTGCTCTCTACTGACACCTCTGTCCCCGTGTCAGGAACTGTCTAGAGCAGGAGAGGTTTTCTATGGGGAAATGATTCTAATCTGGACAGTTCCTGACACAGACAGGGGTGTCAGCAGAGAGCACTGTTGTCAGACAGAAAAGAAATTCACAAATTTCTCTGTTTTATACAGCAGCTAATAAGTACTGGAAGGATTAAAATGTTTTAATAGAAGTAATTTACAAATCTGTTTAACTTTCAGACACCAGTTGATTTGAAACCATTTGTTTTATACTTGTTTCCACCAGAGTTCCCCTTTAATATCACTTACAAGTCTCTTTCTCCTTACTGTTAACCAGCAACTAGATGATTTAGAGCATATGTAATGGCAATGTATTGTCTTATCAATGGGGTCAGGGCTGGTGCAAGGATTTTTGCCACCCTAGGCGAAAACTTATTTTGCCGCCACTTGACCCCGTCCATTGACTTCGCCCTTTGACACACTCCACCTTACTACTGGGGTGATATGCTGTAGCAAACCTCCTCCTCATGGGGTGGTTGTATAGAGGCGTGTGCAATTTCAGGACCTGCCTGTCTGGCCTCAGAGGTGGCACTGCACACCTTCAGCAGGCTGAAGAATGCAAATTATTATGGTACCAGGGGGGGAAGGGTTTGTGACTGTGGTGCTGGATGGGCGGGTGCTTCCGATGAGCAGCAGGTGCCATGGATACTGGCTGGCTACAAACTTACTTGCAGAAGGCAGAGCGGCGCTCACATCAAGAGGGGGCTCCAAGCGGCTGCCTATTTTGCCTATAGGCAGAACCGGGACTGAATTGGGGTTGCACAAACTCATTTGCTTCCTCTGCATATAAGTCTATGCAGAGAAATGTATGGATCTCTCATCCAGCAGGGGGCTGGCTAACAAGGGGGAGATCACACGGTAGCACTATAGACATACAGCATTAGATACACTGGAATTTACATAAGGGACAGTTGCCCTGAGCTTTATAGGTGAGAAGCGAGAGAAGCCTTGATGAACCTTTCAGAAACAGTGTGCAAACAAGCAAAAAGAAAAATAGCCAGCACAACTACTTAATACACGGGTGCACGCTGCTGTGGCAAATACAGAGTATACAAAAAAAGAAGATTGCAGCAGCCCTCTTGGTCAAAACATGGAGGCTCTTAGCGCACTTTTTGATCAAAATGCGTGTCCCCCATCCACCACGTGGATGTGGCCTCATTTCGAATGGGACCCTAACACAAATTCTGAGCCTAACATGCCTAAGACAAACCTCTGTTGGGCATATAGCCTCTGACTGGGTGACATGCTGGATCCATTATCAATTTAAAACACCACCTGGGAGAAAGGGGAGGGGAGCACGGCTACAGAGGGTGCCGTTCCCCCTGAATTGTACAAACAAGCAAAAAGAAAAATAGCCAGCACAACTACCTAATACACGGGTGCACGCTGCTGTGGCAAATACAGAGTATACAAAAAAAGAAGATTGAAGCAGCACACTTGGAGGCTGGAAAAAAACGGAGGCTCTTAGTGCACTTTTTGATCAAAACGTGTCCCCCCCCATCCACCACGCAGAGGTGGCTTCATTTCGGATGGGACCCTAAACACAAATTCTAAGCCCAAAGATCTAGATTTTTTGAACTTCCAATAACGTTACTAAACTCTCTGATTTTCGGATGCGTAAACGTCTCCCTACTATGCTACTCTTCCTTCCTTCAGAAACTTCTCAGGATCATTTATTTAAAGTCGGTAGTCTCTTCTCATGATAATATTTTGCCCAAATTTTTTGGAGGCTATGGCACATTATTCTGGGGTCTCTCCATTCCTTATGGTCATCTCAACTCACCCACTGGCAGGGGTTAAGTTGCCTTTTATTGTTGCCTGGGAGGCTGACATTTTATTTGACCTCTACCCCAATAGCAGGAATGTTGTACAATTAATAGTATGAATAGTTGGCAAATCTCTTTAGCAGAGACTTCTTTGAAAATTCTCCATAGAACCCACTTTGCTCCAATTCAGCTCCATGCCATATACTCTTCAGTGACTCCTCTATATTTTAGGTGCTGTTTGTCATCTGGTTCTAAGTATCACATGGTGAATTTGCCTGGTTGCGGCATCTATTTGAACGGAAACCATCTATAATGCCTTACTATACCTTCAAGCTTGCCCTTCATTTTTTTATTTGTGGCTCTCATCTAATCTGTTTCTCAGTGGAGAAAACCTGCCCTGTTCTGCTGTCCTTAAAGGGGTATTCCAGGAATCATTTTTATTTGACTATGCTACAGGGGCTGTAAAGTTAGTGCAGTTCATAATATAGTGTCTGTACCTGTGTGTGACGGTTTTCTCACAATTCTTCTGTGATTTTCACCCCAATATTTATTTTTTAGCAGCATACAAAATGACTGTTGTCTCAGATTTTTCCCAGATTGCAATGCGGCCGAGACCTGACTCACTAGTCAGCTGATGACAGGGAGCCTGTCTGCTTCAATGGGTGGAGGGATCGCTTGGAAGGAGAGCGATCAATCTGCAACTAATGCAACAGCTGTAGGCACCCTGATTGAAAACCACAGGTCTTTTGAATGGATGCAGCTCATTTACGTTTCAATGGGTGGGGTGGCTGATGTGTGGGAGGGAGGAAAATGGAATTGTGGGATTTGTAGTAAAAAAAAAAAAAAAAAGAAAAGTCAAACAGGAAATACCAGTTCACAAAAAGCTAGCCACAGTGTTATGGTAATCTCACAACATAGCCATTTAGCCCCAAGACAAGCGCAGATCCTTCCTAAGCATGTCCATTACTGTCTGCCAGGTATGTACTAAAATCACCTTATGGTGGAGAACCCCTTTAACTGGATCAATGTCATTATGCTTCATGAAAAACTTGCTATACGGGAACACACTGTTGAGCATTTTGAGTATGGAGTCCTTAGATGTCTTCTTCATACTGTCCAAATGTTCACCACTCTATGAGGGAGATTTATCAAAACCTGTCTGGAGGAAAAGTTGCTGAGTTGCCCATAGCAACTGGGGTTGCCACCTGCCTAGTATTTTACCAGCACAGCCGGTATTTTGGCCACTCTGCTGGTATTTTTATATTAAAAATACCAGCAATGCAAAAGCCGGTATTTATCCAACCAATCCTCCAACTCCCGGAATATTGCACCATAACCTATATCAGTGTTTCCCAACAAGAGCACCTCCACCTGTTGCAAAACTACAACTCCCAGCATGCCCGGACAGCCGTTGGCTGTCTGGGCATGCTGTGAGTTGTAGTTCTGCAACAGCTGGAGGCACCCTGGGTTGTAAAACACTGACCTATACTATATACTACTACATAGTCCAACATTTTGGGAGCTGTAGTTTTCATTTAGTGCAGCTGCAGAGCCACAGGCTGCAATTCCCGAATTTAATTAAAAAAAAAGCAAAAGTGCCATCAAAACAGAAATGGTGCAGTTAAAAACTACAGATCGGGGCACAAAAAATCAGCCCTCATACAGGCCCATATAAGGAGAAATAAAAAAGTTATAGGGGTCAGAATAGAACATCATTTCCCCTTGCATATGTGTATGGCGTCATGTTCCGAATATATAATAAATTATGCAAATTAGCATGGCCGGTATTTTTTTCCAAGAAAGGTGACAACCCTACTAGCAACCAATCAGATCTTTAATTTCTGAAAAGGCGTCTTAAAAATAAAAGGAGCGATCTGATTGGTTGCTATCGGCAACTCATCAACTTTTCCTCTGGACAGGTTTTGATAAATCCCTCCCCCTATGTCTCTTTACTTCTGGTAGCGGGGTGTGATGAGGGCAGATGTTGTTACCCTAGGGGCAGATGTCATTAACCCCTTGTATTCGTGATGCCAGGGCGTGGTTTAGCATAAAACCACCCGAAGGCTAGGCACGGGGGCAATAAAGACTCCGACGCCAAGTTACGGACAGCAGTAGCTTTACTGAGGGTAGACAGATGGTAAAGTCTATACAGTTCAGCCAGGGCCCACGGAGGTGACCAGTGACGCAGAGACCTCAAGGGCTTGCTGGGTCTTATAGTAGGACTGGACAATTGAATGCAGACCACGCTGACTTGACAGATGACAGGGACTGACTTGACTTGACTCATAAAGATGTGACTTCATCTTACTTGAATTGATGGTGGCTGCAGGACTGGACTTTGAGGCCTTCAATAGTCTGGGCAAACACATACTAGGCACGACTGAACTGGATCTCAGCAGGAAGCAAGAGCTCTAAGCTCCAAGAGAACAAGAAGAAAGAAGCTAGCTCCACCCAGGGCTTATATGGGGGAGACTAGCAGGAAGCCCATAGGTCACACTTGGGATCACCGGGTCACTGGTACCTCATGGTAACAATCACATGACATCACTCTTAAAGATACAATACATTTTATAATAAAATACACTGCAGAACATATGTACAGGGGGGGGGGGGGAACAGGTTCCAGGGGCCCTGGGGACAGTGAAGGAGGCTGCCTGACAGGGCAGCAAGGGTACGGTGTAACACCTCCCGTACTGGGCCACCACATACTGAATGTCATAACTGAATTTTCTTGCGGTTGCTACTCTTTAATTATTCTTGTACTGTACCTGTTATGTGATTTACCTTGTTTAGCATACCCAAGTTTCAGGTATTTGTGTATTCATATTTGTATTGCTTATCTTTTGGCTTGTAATAAAGTTTTACTGTTTAAACCATTAAAAAATCGTGTTTTTATGTCTTATAAAATATGTTTTCTGCTTTTTATAATGCAACAAATAAAAACCCATTATATTATCCCTTATTAAAGGCTTGTAAGTGCTTATGGGTAAAATGTTTCTTGAACGAATGGAAAGTTACCAGACAAAGCAGGAAGTAATAAAGTTAGAGGAAAACATACAACGTATAGGACAAACTAGATGCTGTACATTTTGAATAAATTCTGTATGTAATGTCCTGATGGCATCTGTGATAAAGGTCAAATTTAGGAAGAGATAAAGACTTTTCTGCATCCTGTCTGCAACAGAAGACTGAAGAGTTGAACCATGTATACAATGGGGGTCATCTGCTTGGCCGCAACCCTGTCTAGCCCAAGCTTGTCCGCAATGATCATATGATATATTAACTAATCTGATTCAGCATTGGTGTCTCTGGTTCAGTCATATCATTGTGATGGATCTGTCAATGTCCAGTGTCCCGGTAGTGAGACACATTGGGATCAGCTCATTGTTTGGGAGCCCCTTTCAACAAAAAGTCATTGTCCAAAGCAGACAATCCCTACATGTGTATTTACAGGGGGAGATTTATGAAAACCTGTGCAGAGGAAGAGTGGTGCAGTTGCCCATAGCAACCAATCAGATTGCTTCTTTCATTTTCCACATGTGTTAATTCATAGTTTTGATGCCTTCGGTGTGAATCTACAATTTTCACAGTCATGAAAATAAAGAAAACTCTGAATGAGAAGGTGTGTCCAAACTTTTGGTCTGTACTGTATAAATATATATATGCCAGACCTTACCTACCAACCCCAACGATCGTTTCACCACTAAATGGCTTCCTCAGGGGGAGAAACACCCCCTGAGGAAGCCATTTAGTGGTGAAACGATCGTTGGGGTTGGTAGGTAAGGTCTGGCATACTTGTTCCCTCCGGTCCTTGGGTCTGATCCCTTAGTCTATTTTCTCCTTGCCCTCGTGCTTGCGTTCAGCAGCAATTTGGTGCGTCTTCACTTCTGATATTTACTCTTATTGCCCTTTGACCTCATATTTATATTTATTACCTCTCTATACTTAGTTCCAGTCCTCAACTACCCATCTGCAGTCTTTTTCGGTGCCTTGTTTTTATTATGTACTTGTACTATTGTGTTTTAATCAATAATACACTTTAATAAAGATTTTGTTAACTTTCTTCTATTCTCTGTTTATTTGTGCATAATTTTTTCTGTATTTTTGGTGGTGCTTCTATCATGCACATTACTTACCTCTTTGAGGTATAGTCTCTTATGTAGGTGTCTATGAAATCTGCAGTGTGGTGTAATACTATATGAAAGCTGATGCAGTATTTAGTCATGCAGTAGCTACAGTATACAAATAAGAGACTACACAGTGTTGCATTGTCTGACCTTCATTAAAATCTTGCTGCTCGATCACTTTTTCCCAATTCACGTTGCCTGCTCCATGTCTTCCTCCATTTTTTGCTGAGCAGTATTCTCCTTCAGATTACTTTGCATATTTTTCTGCCAATTGCTGGAATACTATAGCCACTCCGCGCTGCAAGGTGACCTTACTTTACTGCTGCTTGTGAAAGTCATGTTCAGTAGCTTAGTTGTCATCGAACCCACATACTTAGTGGTCTTCACTTTAAAGAAAGAAGAGAGATAAAACTGTTCTTTTTTTGAACAGTATGAAATAGGATGGCTTAGGCCAGATACATTTCCTGGCTATTTTTCAATGATCTGCATCCTGAATTAATGATATGGAAGTTCCGGTTTAGGAGGAAGCTTTGTTTTCTTTCAGAGAAATTAAAGTATATCTTATAGTTTGCTAAATAATAACTAAGGAGAATCATTTGGATATATATATATATATATATATATATATATATATATATATGTATATATACAGTACAGACCAAAAGTTTGGACACACCTTCTCATTCAGAGTTTTCTTTATTTTCATGACTATGAAAATTGTAGATTCACATTGAAGGCATCAAAACTATGAATTAACACATGTGGAATTATATACATAACAAAAAAGTGTGAAAATATGTCATATTCTAGGTTCTTCAAAGTAGCCACCTTTTGCTTTGATTACTGCTTTGCACACTCTTGGCATTCTCTTGTTGAGCTTCAAGAGGTAGTCACCTGAAATGGTTTTCACTTCACATGTGTGCTGGTGTGGAGGAGGAGGTATGATGGTGTGGGGGTGCTTTGCTGGTGACACTGTTGGAGATTTATTCAAAATTGAAGGCATACTGAACCAGCATGGCTACCACAGCATCTTGCAGCGGCATGCTATTCCATCCGGTTTGCTTTTAGTTGGACCATCATTTATTTATCAACAGGAAAATGACCCCAAACACACCTCCAGGCTGTGTAAGGGCTTTCTGACCAAGAAGGAGAGTGATGGAGTGCTGTGCCAGATGACCTGGTCTCCACAGTCACCAGACCTGAACCCAATGAAGGCAAAAGGGCCAACAAGTGCTAAGCATCCCTGGGAACTCCTTCAAGACTGTTGGAAGACCATTTCAGGTAACTACCTCCTGAAGCTCATCAAGAGAATGCCAAGAGTGTGCAAAGCAGTAATCAAAGCAAAAGGCGCTACTTTGAAGAACCTAGAATATGACATATCTTCAGTTGTTTTACACTTTTTTGTTATGTCTATAATTCCACATGTGTTAATTCATAGTTTTAATGCCTTCAATGTGAATCCACAATTTTCATAGTCATGAAAATAAAGAAAACTCTAAATGAGAAGGTGTTTCCAAACTTTTGGTCTGTACTGTATATATATATATATATATATATATATATATATATATATATATATGATTATTATTATTATTATTAAATATGTATTTGTTTAATTTACAGTTACACATATTACATTTATATATTGTTCTATATTTATCTAGCATTTTTGCAGCGTGCTAGCATGTCCAAGGTATAGATAAATTAGCCAGGAATATCAAAATTTACAGTACCTTAAACCCTTTCAGGACTGGGCCTTTTATGTTTTTCTGATAGGTTTCGTTTTTTCCTCCTCGCCTTTTAATAGACATAACTCTTTTATTTTTCCATCTAAAGACCAGCATGGGGCTTGTTTTTTGCATCACCAATTGTACAGCATTTTGAAAATTTGGGGCTTCCGTTTCTACCCAGTGCTCCTTTTGGTAAAAATGAGACATTATTGTTATTCTGTAGGTCCATATGATTAAAATGATGCCCAATATATAATGTTTTATTTTACTACTTTTAAAAAATTCTAACTTTTTGTACAAAAATTGGTATGCTTCAAATTTTTTTGACGCTTGCGCCTTTGACCATGCGGTTTAATTAACATTATATTTTATTAGTTCAGACATTTATGCACACATCGATACCACACATGTTTAGGTTTTATTTTTTATTTTTTTATTTAATAATGGAAAGGGGGGGGGCGTGATTTATACTTTATTAGGGAGGGGGTTAATAAATATTTTTTTTTTCCTTCTTTTAGTCCCCATAGCCATAGGACTATAACATGCAATCTTTAAATTACATACACTGATTAATGTTTCTCCATAGGGGAGTATTGATCAGTGTTATCGGTGCTCCATTGCTTCAGCCTGGCATAGCTGACTGCAAGAATGGAGCACTGATCGGACGGCAGGGAGGAAAGTAAGAGACCTCCCACCAGGAGGGATGCTGATCGGGATGCCGCGGTTTCTAAAGGGTTAATGCCAGACATCAGCCCAGTCAGTGATGTCCAGCATTAGCCGTGGGTCCTGGCTGAGAGCAACCAGGACCCACCGGTTATGACGCACATCATGCAGCATACTGCTGAGCGCACGTCATACAGCTGGAGCCCGCAGTGGGCGTAAATATATGTCCATTTGCAGGAAGGGGTTAAAGTATGCAATTTTAGTAGCAATTTCTAGCTGTATAGCAAGTGAAATCACTTCTTTCATTCATTAAAGGTAAATTTTGTTACCTTTTAATCCTCACCCTAGATGCCTGACACCATTCCTTACCATTCCAAGCCAGAAATACACACTAGTAGTTGTCTCTAGTTTACATTCTATCAGAACAACTAGAATGCCTGTGGCAACAAAACACTCTTCTTAAGGTGTCCATAGGATTACAACTGCTAAGATTCCTTCATTCTTTGTAATTATAGATGACATCTATAATTCTCCACTTCCCTTGAACTCAATCCATTGTTCATGCCTGAAAATGTATTCCATTGTAAAAATGTGTAGAATAATAATAGAATAATACAACAATGAAACGCAGCACAGTTTTTACAGGTTTGCAAAGTTTGGCCTGGTTTTGTGTTGTAACATTGGCTACAACTGTGTGCAATGATGTCATTGTGTACATGCCAATGTCTTTCATCAACAACCTATAAGTGCCCTAAGCAATGACCTGCAAAACCTAATTAACTATAAGTGTTCCTTAACATGGGGCATGTGCTTCCTTACCTGTCTCACATCAAGAAGAACAGTGTCAGAAGAATGACAGAATTTTAATTCCAGTTAAGCCTCAGTTGTTTTAAGACAATTGTTCACCTTTAAAGATTTTGTTGCATCTCGCTAGTTCTTTCATTATAATCATGGGCGTGTTCGCAGCATAATAAGTGTATCCCTAAAATCTGTGATTTAAGAAGGCAAAAAAAAATAAATAAATAAATAAATATATATATATATGCAGATAAGGTCAGGCTGCTCACCACTCTCGCGTTTGCTGCACTGTCTCGTGCTACGGACACCGGTACCGCTCCCGGCTTAGTAGAAATCACACAGGAAAGAAAACGTCCGGCACTCGGGAAGATGCAGATAAAACTTGTCAATGGCTTTATTCACACGCTTAGGCAGGACACAATCTGACGCGTTTCGCACACTCAGGAGCTTAGTCGTAGATAGACATACACTCAATAATGCGGGTTAAAATACACATGAGGAAAAAAAGGGGGGGTACCAAATGCCTCTAGACTAATACCATAAAATGGTACATGATGATGGAATTACAGAAAAAATAAATAAATCGGACTGTGCTTCACTTTAAATGATGTACAAATTTAATATAAAAAATATTACAAATAAGACATAAAATAAATAATGCAAATCGAATACATAAATGCCTCCTACCACAGGGCCCTTGTGGGGAGGTATGATATTTGAATACAAAGCATATATTAAAATTTTTTTAAAATATAGCATGTGAATTACGTTCTACCGCTATCCCAATGTATTGCAAACCGACATAGTGTACTTTGTGCGGTACACTCCGTTCTCATGTGATTTAGAACAGTTCACAAATCACATGAGAACGGAGTGTACCGCACAAAGTACACTATGTCGGTTTGCAATACATTGGGATAGCGGTAGAACGTAATTCACATGCTATATTTTAAAAATTTTTTAATATATGCTTTGTATTCAAATATCATACCTCCCCACAAGGGCCCTGTGGTAGGAGGCATTTATGTATTAGATTTGCATTATTTATTTTATGTCTTATTTGTAATATTTTTTATATTAAATTTGTACATCATTTAAAGTGAAGCACAGTCCGATTTATTTATTTTTTCTGTAATTCCATCATCATGTACCATTTTATGGTATTAGTCTAGAGGCATTTGGTACCCCCCCTTTTTTTCCTTATATATTATTTTGTACTAGTATTTTTTGGGTGTAAATACTTTCCATTTAGCCTCGATTAATTTATATTGTGAGCTGCACATACCCCAATTTTTTTCGATTTAAAATACACATGAGTTTGGTCACATGACCACATGAATCTTAATTAAAAACAGTTGGTTACAAAACATGGCATTGGGAATCATGATCACATTTGATCGTTCGGAGAGAGTTCACACAAGGATGCCTGCATCCTTGTGTGAACTCTCTCCGAACGATCAAATGTGATCATGATTCCCAATGCCATGTTTTGTAACCAACTGTTTTTAATTAAGATTCATGTGGTCATGTGACCAAACTCATGTGTATTTTAACCCGCATTATTGAGTGTATGTCTATCTACGACTAAGCACCTGAGTGTGCGAAACGCGTCAGATTGTGTCCTGCCTAAGCGTGTGAATAAAGCCATTGACAAGTTTTATCTGCATCTTCCCGAGTGCCGGACGTTTTCTTTCCTGTGTGATATATATATATATATATATATATATATAGATATATATAGCAACAGAAGAATACAGCATATATATATATATATATATATTTATATATATTTATGTGTGTGTATACATATATACCATTTATATTTATAGATTTTTTATTTCAATGGAAGTCATGTAATAAAATTTCCATCTAAAGGGGTGGTACTTATATATATGTATGTTTTTCAATGGTTTACTGCCCATTTCTTTTTATTTATCATCAATTAATAAATGTAATTGTTATGTAAATATTTGTATAACTCTTATAGCCCCAATGTATATCTTAAAGCATACCTGTCAGATCCCATAAATATAAATAAACAAATATAAGTATGTGCAAATTTTGATGCTTCTATCACCTATATTAATTAATAAAAATACCTCTTTTCATTGGCTCACAGTGTTAGAGATCCTCTCAGGGGAAGGGAAATGTGTCCTTCCTTGTGGTGATGGGAGGTGATTGGTGTGTCTGCTCATGCAGCCTTGTCCATGAATCATCTCTTGTCCATGACTCCTGGACAAACCTGATGCTGCTGCAGGACTGGTTAGTGTCCCAGTATGTATTGGGACCCCTAGTGGGGGGATTTTCAGGGGCTATTTCATTAAATATTCAAAAAAAATGTAAACAACCATATTACAAAAGGTCCTTAATTTTCATCAGTAACAACATATAAAATGTTTTTGGATCTGATAGTGCCCATTTAAATGACATTATCCTTTAAATACCTTGCATGGATATTGCAGATCCTTTGGACACCCCCAGATGCTGGTACGCAGTGGCCCAGATTTACTAATATTGCCTTGTTTTCAAAATCACACCACATTAGGGATTTAGTTGCTCATCCTGATAGATTTGTTGCATCTTAGTGTATTTGGCTGTTTTATCAGATGCAACTCTGCACCAATGTGTGCCTTTTTGCCAAACTATCATGTCATATAGTGTGAGAACAAGCCAATTTAAAGAGCATCTGTCCCTAAACTGACTCCTGTAAACTAGCCTCATATGGACATACTCTTCACTGTGCTTTTTACTTGCATACCTTTATTTTGTTGTTCTGAGGCCAAAAACAAGATAAAATAGCACTCTGTAGCCAGTGTCCTGGAGGCGGGGCCGAGCCGACATGGCAGCATCCCTTGGGCAGTTTGTGGTTTCCGGCACAGGGCTGCTGCCGGGTATGGAAAACGAAAGTGCTATTTTAGCAGAAAAACTAAATAAAGGTAAGTAAGGAAATAGTACAGTAAGGAGTATGGACCTATGGGGCTAGTTTAGGTGACAGATGCTCTTTAAAGAGTAGCTATCACTAAACTAAATTTCCCTATTCACCCTCCCCATCTGTCCCTGACACTAACTACATCTATCCCTTTCTTTATTTCTGCCCAAATCCCCATGAAATTACCTTATCTAGAATGGCTGGAGGAGCTCAGAGTTGAGCTCTCTGGCGAGGACAGGAAGTGGGCGGTCCCGGCAGGCACAACGTCCTCTGAAGCCTGGCCGGGGATCGCTTCCGCCCGTCTTCTCTCTCTTTCCTGCAGCTCACGCGCTGCAATGAATGAGGAGAGGGAGATGCAAGGCGGGCGGGGACATTTAAATTTCGCGTGCCGCGCGCAAACGAGCGCTGTACTCACTCTCTGCCTGTATAGGAAACAGGCAGAGCACAAGCACAGCGCTCGTGCACGCGTGGCACGCAAAATTTATATATCCCAGCCCGCCTTGCATCTCCCTCTCCTCATTCATGTGAACGCGCATTTCGGACCATGCTGGGCCATGCTGCCCGGCCAGCGTTGGTCCGAACGTGCTGAACGTGAGGGGAGGAAAAGTAATCCTGAGCCATATAGGGTGACACCTAGTGGCCAGGATTCCAAATGTAAAAAAAAACACATAAAACACATAAAAAAAACACATAAAACACATATTTTTTTAAATAAAATATATTAGAAACATTTTTTTTTTTACATAATCTTTTTAATAATTTTTTTTTTTTTTATGAGAGTACCCATTTAAAGATCGTCAGAAAAGTGCAAACACCATGTATCAAAATCTGTAACCTAAAAAAATGTATCAGGAAAGTAGAAATTACCAAGATCAGACAACCTTTAATGGTTTCTCAGCAGAATTGTCTATGTAGGTGAAAAACCAAACAAAAACCAACACAAAGTCATGTTAAGTCCATTGGGAAGGGAATGTCCATGCTTACAATAAGAAAAATATGACACATACTGTAAGTAAATCTGAGCCAGTCTTTCTCTCTATCACAAAGCACATGGTAACTCCCACCCCATTTACAGTTTTTTGTCCTAATTTAGCTGTTACTAGTTATATCTGTGTCTAAAAGATATAACTTGGAAATATGTCATACAAAATTAGTCTTATGTACAGGGGGCAGCATATTCCAGCTACCATTCCATACGCCCAGCAGCCAAAATGACATACAAAATTTAGAGGGAAATTTAGCAATGTTTTATGAATGGTGTTTTGTGTAAATTTGTGAAAAATTTTGGCACAATCACTTATTTGCTCAAAAGTTTGTGACTTTTTCTGTGTTTTACACACAAATTGATAGTGTTGTGCAAAAATATGTAGCTTTTATATGCCAGTTGCCTGGTGTAAGCATTGATAAATGCCCCCTTTGTGTCATTTGACTAATAGGAGTAAGCAAATACATTGGTCTCATAGTAATGATTCTGATGTATTCATGAGAACTGTGCTCCTACCTCGTCTTATTCCACTTTGTGGTGACTGACTGGTTGCTGTTGCGTAAGACTAAGTTCTTATTGCCATTGTGCTCCGTCCTGTTCTGGGTCTGTTCCACTTTTTTTTTGCACCGAACTGACCCAAAACGGGTCAAAGCCCAATTGGCACCACCAGGTCCTGACAGATCCCTTTGTATGAGGTCTGTCAGAGATCTGGTAATATACTGAAGTAGAGCAGCGAGAGAAAAAAAACAGACATGCATGATTTATTTATTTATCCACTTTGGCCGAGATGCCATCAGTATACGGCTCCTTGGCTGACACCTTGGTTAAACGTCTAGGTTGATGCCAGGTGCATTTGGGGTCCATTAGTAGCTTCAGCGTAAAAGTGGACATTGAACCTGGACCCTTACAGGTGCCTTTTTGCCCGGAGGTGAAGGGTAGGTTTGTTGGAGGGCCTCTCTCCACATCCTTTGTTCACGATTTTTTTAGTGTGACACGTTTGTGCTTTTTCTTGCACTTTGAGTGATAGAGAGCACGTGCCTCGGCTCTTAAACAAAAAAAATCTCAAACTAACTGTTGGAGCCCCATTTGCCAGAGCACAAAGGTAATGTGAACAAGCCCTAACTATATACAGTAACCCTTAAGGGTGGGGAGGCCAGGATAGGCAGGTAGGGAACACTCTCATCGTGAATAGACAAGACAATTTTTTTCCGCACCTCTATTAGCCAGATGCCACTACCTTTTTTGTGCACTTTGGCTACTAGGAGTATGGACCTGTAGTTTTGTGCAGCCCATACATAGTCCTCATTTGCTATGTTGTGTTTTACATAGAATACTTAGTGTTAAATATCAAATTACTGCTTTACACTCTTGGCATGAGTATTTTCCAAGTAAAGTCTTTTTCAAAGGAAGTTTAGAATGACAGCAGAACATTGCGCTTCCTCTGAGAACACTTACATTTTTTTCAATGAACTAAAGAATACAAAATAAATGAATATCCAATAGGAGAATAAAAAGAATGGAGCACTCACCCCGTCTTGAGGAACAGCAAATTTCTTTATTGCATTACCACTTCATATTGTTCCGATACATGCAGGAGAGCGGACAGATGCAGAGGGGAGGGGGAGTGGGTTGGACGACGGTCCGTATCGTGCAATCAGTGCTTTGTCAAGCCCCTGGTTTGTTCATATGGACAGGTATTAACCTGTTAAGGACCCAGGGTGTACCTGTATGTCCTGCGTCCGCTCCCAATCTATAACGCGGGGCCACAGCGTGTCGGGCCGGACCCGTGGCTAATAGCGCGCGGCATTGATCACGGTGCCTCGCGCTATTAACCCTTTAGACGCGGGTCGGACCCGTGGCTAATAGCGCGCGTCATTGATCGCGGTGCCTTGCGCTATTAACCCTTTAGACACAGCGTTCAAAGTTGAATGCCGTGTCTAAAATGAAAGTGGAACCATGCCGGTTAGCTCAGGGAGCTGTTCGGGATAGTCGTGGGAAATCGCGGCATCCCGAACAGCTTACATGAAAGCTGGAGGATCCCTACCTGCCTCCTCGCTGTCCGATCGCCGAATGACTGCTCAGTGCCTGAGATCCAGGCATGAGCAGTCAAGCGGCAGAATCATCGATCACTGGTTTCTTATGAGAAACCAGTGATCAATGTAAAAGATCAGTGTGTGCAGTGTTATAGGTCCCTATGGGAGCTATAACACTGCAAAAAAAATGTGAAAAAAAAGTGAATAAAGATCATTTAACCCCTCCCCTAATAAAAGTTTGAATCACCCCCCTTTTCCCATAATAGGTAAATTATGGTAAAAAATAAATAAAAATATACATATGTGGTATCGCCGCGTGTGGAAATGTCCGAATTATAAAAATATATTGTTAATTAAACCGCACGGTCAATGGCGTACGCGCAAATAAATTCAAAAGTCCAAAATAGTGCATTTTTTATCACTTTTTATATCATGAAAAAATGAATAAAAAGCAATCAATAAGTCCTATCAATGCAAAAATGGTACTGATAAAAACTTCAGATCCCGACGCAAAAAATGAGCCCTCAAACCACCCCATACGCGGAAAAATAAAAAAATTATAAGGGTCAGAAGATGACAATTTTAAACGTACACATTTTCCTGCATGTAGTTTAGATTTTTTCTAGAAATACGACAAAATCAAACCTACATAAGTAGGGTATCATTTTAGCCGTATGGACCTACAGAATAAAGATAAGGTGTCATTTCTACTGAAAAATGTACTGTGTAGAAACGGAAGCCCCTAAAAGTTACAAAATGGCGTTTTTTTTTTTTTTCAATTTTGTCTCACATTGGTTTTTTTTCTCTTTCGCCGTAGATTTTTGGGCAGAATGACTGACATCATTACAAAGTAGATTTAGTGGCGCAAAAAATAAGCCATGATATGGACTTTTAGGTGAAAAATTTAAAGAGTTAAGATTTTTTTAAGGTAAGGAGGAAAAAACGAAAATGCAAAAACGGAAAAACCCCGAGTCCTTAAGGGTTTAATAGAAACCTTTTTCATTGCTTTCATTTAACCCTAGACTTTCCGTGGCATCTAGTCTAATTATCCATCTAGATTCTTTGGTTAAAATTCAAGGAACTGAGATTAGGAGGATATACCATTAAAATTAACCAGTTCATAACATGTAAATCGGACTTTGTGATATACGCCATTTTCTGTGACTACGGACATTTTTATAATGGTAAAACAATATGCCCATTATTCCACAGGATAAGGGAACATTTTAGA
Organism: Hyla sarda; assembly: GCF_029499605.1. Taxonomy (NCBI): domain Eukaryota; kingdom Metazoa; phylum Chordata; class Amphibia; order Anura; family Hylidae; genus Hyla; species Hyla sarda. Next base: position 333,797,440 of record NC_079191.1, read on the forward strand.
TCCCTCAGAACCGGAGTAGGAGCAACTAAATATTTCCCATGTCAAAGAAGTTCATGCGGTTCCCCCAAATCTCTTAAATTTGCTGCAATTAAAAGAATAGAACAAATAGAATCAAAAGAGAATAGGCATCAGCAGTTACTTACCAAAGAATCTAGATGGATATCTAGACTAGACACCACGGGAGGTCTAGGGTTAAAAGAAAGAAATGAAAAAGGTTTCTATTAACACTTTATGCTTTTGCCAGTGTTTCCGCATGTTAAGGTGTTTGTTTTTAAACTTGTTATTATGCACACTTTCCTTTTTTCTTATCTACACAGTTACCATGGTGATGGCTGACCTTACATTTATAAACACACAAACTAGGGGCCTGATGAAGCACTGATTGCGCGATACGGATGGTCACCCAACCCACTCCCCCTCCCCTCTGCATCCGCCCCCGATCTCCTGCATGTATCGGAACGATATGAAGTTGTAATGCAATAAAGAAATTTGCTGGGTGGGTGCTCCATTCTTTTTATTCTCCTATTGGATATGACTTGGACTTTATATGTGAGCACCAGAATGGTCCTTTTACCAGAGGAGCGTAGCAGCAGATGAATTAGCGGAGTAGCAGTGCTGGGTAATATCTATTGTGGATTGGTTTCCAAATAAATTAATGTCAACCCTATTGGTTTTTGTTTTAACATTTCTATTTATTAATTTTAAAATAGAGAGCAAATGTAATCCAAGAAATATTAATATAGGAAAAGAGTAACAATAATACAGATTTAGCTAGTGTGCAGCCAGAATATGCAGCTAGGGGAGTAATAACAATATAAAAAAAAAAGGGTGCCGATTATCTACTGTAGTATAGTTTTGTAACGGCAATAAATACAATCTGCCTAAATAATTTATTATGGTAATAGTATCATCAGTATAATCTGTCATAAAGAAATGCAGAAACCAAAAAAGAAGAAGAAACCTGGGGAAGGGGATGAGGAGGGGAGGTTAGTCTGCTTAACCCAAATCAAATGCCCATAAGTGCTCATATTCGAAGGGGTGGGGTCTGAATTTCCTGAAGGTAATCCACGGGAGTCAGATGTTTCTAAATTTAGTATGGGAGCGGTGCTGCCAGGCAGCCATCTCCTCCCGTTTGTACGTATGGTTCACTCCATTTCGCCAATCATTGAGAGTGGGGGCTAGTTTTGACTGTTAGAAAGTCTAGAAAGTAAAATTCTAGCTACAGTGAGTAGTATCCTGACAAGGATCATAGACTTGGATACTGAGCTAGGAAACACATGTAAAAGAATCGCTTCTACCTGAAGGGGAAATTTTCTAATCTGGATTACAAATCTGGATTACAAAACCGAATAATGTAGCCCAAGTGTCACAATGGACATCATCATACAGTAATCTCAGTTCCAAATGGGTTAACATTAAAGCTACAGTTTAAGTGGTGAATAAGGGTAACTCAGACTGTAGCTTTACCTTTAAAGGGGTATTCCGGCTTTATACATCTTATCCCTATCCAAAGGATATTGGATAAGATGTATGATCGCAGGGGTCCCGCCGCGGGGGACCCCAGCGTTCTCGGCGCAGCCCCCGGCATTCTGTGTCAGGAGCTGTCTCCAAGAAAAGGATGTGACATCATGGCCGCGGCGCCTCCTAGTGACGTCATGTCTATGGGAGGGGGCATGACAGCCATCACAGAATGCCGGGGGCTGCACCGAGAACGCGGGGGTCCCCAGTGGCGGGACTCCTGCGATCATACATTTTACCCCCTATCCTTGGGATTAGTGTACGATGTTGTCCATTGTGACACTTGGGCTACTTTAACATGGCAATATGTTCCTCAGTAGTTGTAAAAAACTAAAAGTGGGACCAAAACGCAGAAAAGGTGTTTTTCCCTGTAAAGTTTCCAATCTTAGATTTTGCTTACAAATACTGATGTAAAATACAGACCAGCATATTTCTCAGTGCAAGCAGTCATGGAGAAGGTGAATTATGTCTCATTCAGGTTGTTTCATGATCTAACATCTTGCATAGCTCACCTCTGCCCATGAAAACAGTAATAACTTTAAAACTAGTCTGTGTGTACTTTGAGGAAAGACACATAAAAAGAAAACTTTCAGCTCATCCGCCAATGTAATGTTTAGACTAAAAGATGGGAAAAAAAAAAGAATTTTTCATATCTGCACAAGCCAGACCTCTCTTCCACTAGACAATGTCAGTTTTAACTTAACTCTGTAGTGGATGGTAAACACAGGGATCTGATTTAGTGAAAAAAGACTGCAAGTGGTAACTTTTATACCAGATGGGCTATTGTAAGATCAGCTATTCAGTCTGTGTCTATGAGTTCAGATTAACACATATTTACCTAATATCACCCTAAGTAAGTACAGCCCACATTTTTTTTGTAAATAATGTATTATATCTTTTTATTTGACAACACTAGAGAAATGACATTCTGCTACGATGGAAAGTAGTGAGTCCACAGCCTGTATAAGAGAGTTTAATGTTGTGTCCTCTCAAAATAACTCAACACACAGCCAATAATATGTAAACCTTGGCAACAAAAGTGAGTGCACCCCTAAGTGAAAATGTCCAAATTGGGCCAAAAGTGTCAATATTTTGTGTGGCCACCATTATTTTCCAGCACTGTCTTAAGCCTCTTAGGCATGGAGTTTACCAGAGCTTCACATGTTGCCATTGGAGTCTTCTTCCACTCCTCCATGACGACATGGTGGATGTTAGAGACCTTGTGTTCCCCCACCTTCCATTTAAAAATGCCCCACAGATGCTCAATAGGGTTTAGTTTTTGAGAAATGCTTGAGCAGTCCATCACCTTTACTCTCACCTTTTTTTTAGCAAGGCAGTGGTCATCATGAGGTGTGTTTGGGGTCATTATCATGTTGGAATACTGCCCAGTCTCCAAAGAGGGAGAAACATGCTTTACAGCATGGCAGGCAAGACCATACATCAGTTTCACAGGACAGATTAAATCAGGCCTCGCCATAGTTGACCATAGAAAGTTGAGTGCTCAAGTGCTCAGTGTCATATCCAGAGATTGTCTTTGGGAAATAGACGTATGAGTGTTGCCAGCGTTGCTGCAGAGGTTGAAGCGGTGGCTGTCGCCCCAGAAAGAAGTCCAGATGAAGCACAAGAAAGTCTGCAAATAGTTTGCTGAAGACAAGCAGACTAAGGACATGGGTTATTGGAACTATGTCCTGTGGTCTGATGAGAGATAAACATTGGGTTCAGATGGTGTCAACTGTGTTTTGTGGCAAACAGATGAGGAATACAAAGACAAGAGTGTCTTGCCTACAGTCAAGCATGTTGGAAGAAGTATCATGGCTGCTGGCACTGGGGCGCTCTAGTTCATTGAGGGAACCAACATGTACTGTGACATAGCAGAGCATGATCTCCTCTCTTTGTAGACTGGGCCGCAGGACAACATTTCAAAATGATAGTGACCCCAAACACACCTCAAAGATGACCACTGCCTTGCTAAAAAAAAAAAAAAAAATAAAGCTTAGGGTAAAGGTGATGCACTGGCCAAGCATGTTTCCAGATCTAAACTCTGTTAAGCATCTGTGGGGCATCCTCAAATGGAAGGTTGTGGAGCGCAAGGAATCTAACATCCACCCACTCCATGATGCCATCATGGAGGAGTGGAAGAGGACTTCATTGGCAACCTGTGAAGCTGTGAACACCATGACCCATGGCTTAAGAAAGTGCTGTAAAATAGTGGTGACCACACAAAATATTGACACTTTTGGCCCAATTTGGAAATTTCCACTTTTGTTGCATTACCTCTTGCCCCTCCTGCATTACCTGAAAAGACTTACTGCAGTCTAGTTTGTGTGAGCTGTGGCTCAAGGACAGTGAGCACATATGGCCTGTAGCTCCTGTCACCACATGCAGAGTTTCCACAGTGAGCCACAGGGGTAGCTAGAGTCACTTCCCACTTTCTTCCTAGTCCTGTTTACAGTTAAGTACATCTGCCTAGCCATCGTCCCACCACAAGAATAAAGTTCTCTACAGAAAGGGGTACCAAGTCAAGATTAAATCAACTGGTGCCAGAAAATTAAACAGATTTGTAAATTACTGCTATTTAAAAATCTTAATCCTTCCAGTACTTATCAGCTTCTTTATACTACAGAGGAAGTTCTTTTCTTTTAAATTTTTTTTTCAGTCTGACCACAGTGTTCTCTGCTGCCACCTCTGTCCGTGTCAGGAACTGTCCAGAGCAGGATAGGTTTGCTTTGGGGATTTGCTCCTACTCTGGACAGTTCCTGACATGGACAGAGGTGTCAGCAGAGAGCACTGTGGTCAGACGGAAAAGAAATTCAAAAAGAAAAGAACTTCCTGTGGAGCATACAGCAGCTGATAGTGGAAGCAATAAGATTTTTAAATAGAAGTAATTTACAAATCTGTATAACTTTCTGGCATCAGTTGATTTAAAAAAATGTTTTACACAGGAGTACGCCTTTTAAGTTGTTTTCCAAAACCCTGACTACAGAAGTGTTTTTCCTGGGTTTTGTGTAAGGGAAACAGCCTCCTAAAAAAGGTTTGTTGGGATTTAAAGAGGAACACAGGTTAGCACCACTCAAGCCACATGACATACAATCACTGGCCTTTTAATAAGTTACATTGGTTCCATTGCTTGATAACACAAATAGCTAATTAGCCAATCCCATGGCAGCAACTCAATGCATTAAGGCATGTAAATGTGGTCAACACAACTTGCTGAAGTTCAAACCGAGTATCCGAATGGGAAATAAAGGGGATTCAGGTCATTCTTAATTTGGAAAAGTTGATGCTACCAGGCAGGCTGGTCTGAGTATTTCAGAAACTGCTGATCTACTGGGATTTATATGCACAACCAATGCTAGGGTTTACAGAGAATGGTCCAAAATATCCAGTGAGCAGTAGTGCGGGGACAAAAATACCTTGTTAAAGTCAGCAGTCAGACCAGAATGGGCAGACTGGTTCAAGATGATAGAAGGGCAATAGTAACTTAACCCCTTAAAGGGGTACTCCGCCCCTAGACATCTTATCCCCTATCTAAAGGATAGGGGATAAGATGTCAGATCGCCGGGGTCCCGCTGCTGGGGACCCCGGGGATCGCTGCTGCAGCACCCCGCTATCATTACTACGCAGAGCGAGATCGCTCTGCACATAATGACGGGCAATACAGGGGCCAGAGCATCGTTACGTCACGGCTCCGCCCCTCGTGACATCACGGCCCGCCCCCGTCAATACAAGTCTATGGGAGGGGGCGTGGTGGCCGCCACGCCCCCTGCAATAGACTTGCATTAAGGGGACGGGCCGTGATGTCATGAGGGGCGGAGCCATGACGTCACGCTGCTCCGGCCCCTGTATCGCCCATCATTACGCACAGAGCGAACTCGCTCTGTGCAGTAATGATGGCGGGGTGCCGCAGCGGCGATCCCAGGGGTCCCCAACAGCGGGACCGCGGTGGTCTAACATCTTATCCCCTATGCTTTGGATAGGGGATAAGATGCCAGGGGCGGAGGAACCAGCCCATTTTCACCTTTTTTTGCGTTTTCGTTTTTTCCTCCTCGCCTTCTAAAACCCATAACTCTTTTATATTTCCATCTACCGACCCATAAAAGGGCTTGTTTTTCGCGTAACTAATTGTGTTTTTTGTAATGAAACCTCTCATTTTACCAAAAAATGTATGGCGAACCCAAAGAATAATTTTTTAGGGAGGAAATTGAAATGAAAACCACAATTTTGCACACTTTGGAGGGTTTCGTTTTCACACTGTACACTTTACGGGAGAAATGAGATGTGTTCTTTATTCTGTGTGTCAATATGATTAAAATGATACCCATGGCTAGATACTTTACGATTTTTGTACCGCTTAAAAAAAATCTTAAACTTTTTGTGCAAAATCAGTAATATAAAATTGTCCTATTTTGACCACCAACTTTTTCATCTTTCCGTATATGGGGTGGTATGAGGGCTCCTTTTTTGCAACGACATCTGTTATTTTTACTGATACCACATTTGCCTGTATAAAACTTTTAGATCACTTTTTATAATTTTTTTAAAATAAAATGTGACAAAAAAGCAGCATTTTTGGAAATATTCTTTACATTTACGCCGTTCACTGTACAGGATCATTAACATTATATTTTGATAGTTCAGACATTTATGCACGCGGCAATACCAAATATGTTTATTTTAAAAATTACGCTTTTTGGGGGTAAAATGGGAAAAGGGAGAATTAAAATTTTTATTGGGGGAGGGGATTTTTCACTTTTTTTTTTACATTTTTTTTTTTTACATTTTTCAACTTTTTTTCATACTTTTTATGTCCCCATAGGAGACTATCAATAGCAATCAGTTGATTGCTAATACTATTCAGTGCTATGCATAGGGCATAGCACTGATCAGTATTATCGGCTATCTTCTGCTCTGGTCTGCTCGATCTTAGACCAGAGCAGAAGATGCTGGGGGACGGCCGGAGGCAGGTGAGGGGACCTCCGGCTGCCATTACAAATGATCAGATCCCCACAGCAGCGCTGAGGGCATTGCTGCAAATGCCATAATCTGTATTGATCATGGCATCTGAGGGGTTAATGAGTATGACGCGAGCACCGCTCCAATGATCGCGGTCATACACAGGACGTAAATGTACGTCCTGGTGCGCTAAGTACCGCCGCACCAGGATGTACATTTATGTCCATGGTTGTTAACCCCTTAAGGACTAAGCCCATTTTCACCTTAAAGGGGTACTCTGCCCCTAGTTATCTTATCCCCTATCCAAAGGATAGGGGATAAGATGTCAGATCGCCGCAGTCCCGCCGCTGTGGCACTGCGCTATCATTACTGCACAGAGCAAGTTCACTCTACATGTAATGAGGGACAATACAGGGGCCGGAGCATCGTTGCATCACGGCTCCGTGATGTCACGGCCCGCCCCCCTCTATACAAGTCTATGCCATAGACTTGCTTTAAGGGGACAGGCCGTGATGTCACGAGGGGCGGACGTCACGCTGCTCCATCCCCTGTATCGCCCGTCATTATGCACAGAGCGAACTCGCTCTGTGCAGTAATAATAGTGCAGTGCCCCAGCGGCGATCCCGGGGCTCCCCAGTAGCGGGACTGCGGCGATCTGACATCTTATCCCCTATCCTTTGGATAGGGGATAAGATGTTTAGGGGCAGAGTACCCCTTTAAGGACCAGAGTGTTTTTTGCACATCTGACCACTGTCATTTTAAGCATTAATAACTCTGAGATGCTTTTTCTTTTCATTCTGATTCCGAGAATGTTTTTTCGTGACATATTCCATTTTATGTTAGTGGTAAATTTTCGCCGATACTTGCATAATTTCTTGATGAAAAATTCCAAAATTTTATGAAAAAATTGAAAATTTAATTTTTAATTTTTTTATTTTAAGCTCTCTGCTTATAAGGAAAATGGACATTCCAAAGAAATTATATATTTATTCCCATATACAACATGTTTACCATTGCATCATAAAGTTGACATGTTTTTACTTTTGGAAGACATCAGAGGGCTTCAAAGTTCAGCAGCAATTTTCCAATTTTTCACAAAATCTTCAAAATCTGAATTTTTCAGGGACCAGTTCAGTTTTGATGTGGATTTGAAGGGCCTTCATATTAGAAATACCCCACAAATGACCCCATTATAAAAACTGCACCCCTCAAAGTATTCAAAATAACATTCAGTAAGTGTGTTAACCCTTTAGAAGTTTCACAGCAATAGCAGCAAAGGGAAGGAGAAAATTCAAAATCTTCATTTTTTACACTCGCATGTTCTTGTAGACCCAATTTCTCTCGAGTAAGGAAATGTGTGTATGTCAAGTGTTCAGCGGGCATAATAGAGGGCTCAGAAGGGAAGCAGCGACAATGGGATTTTGGAGAATACGTTTTTCTGAAATGTTTTTGGGGGGCATGTCACATTTAGGAAGCCCCTATGGTGCCAGAACAACAGAAAAAAAACCACATGGCATACCATTTTGGAAACTACACCCCTCAAGGCACGTAACAAGGGGTCCAGTGAGCCTTAACACCCCACAGGTGTTTGACGACTTTTCGTTAAAGTCGGATGTGTAAATGAAAAAAAAATTTCACTAAAGTGCAGTTATTTTCCCAAATTTACCATTTTTTACAAAGGGTAATGGGAGAAAATGTCCCCCAAAATTTGTAACCCATCTCTTCTGAGTTTGGAAATGCCCCATGTTAGAATGTAAAATGCTCTGCGGGCGAACTACAATGCTCAGAAGAGAAGGAGTCACATTTGGCTTTTGGAAAGCAAATTTTGTTGAAATGGTTTTTGGGGGGCATGTTGCATTTAGGAAGCCCCTATGGTACCAAAACAGCAGAAAAAAAAACACATGGAATACTATTTTGGAAACCACATCCCTCAAGGAACGTAACAAGGGGTACAGTGAGCCTTAACACCTTACAGGTGTTTGACGACTTTTTGTTAAAGTTGGATGTGTAAATGAAAAAAAAATGTTTTCACTAAAATGCTGTTTTTTCCCCAAATTTTACATTTTTACATGGGGTAATAGAAGAAATGGGGTTACAAATTTTGGGAGTAATTTTCTCCTGAGTATGGAAATACCTTATGTGTGGACGTCAAGTGCTCTGCTGGCGCACTACAATGCTCAGAAGAGGAGGAGTGCCAATGAGCTTTTGGAAAGAGAATTTGTTTGGAATGGAAGTCAGGGGCCCTGTGTGTTTACAAAACCCCCTGTGGTGCCAGCCCACATGTGACCCCATTTTGGATACTACATTCCTTACAGGCGCATTTATACCCCAATGGAGTTTGACAGATCTTTGGAACAGTAGGCTGAGCAAACATTTTTCATTTTCACGGACCACTGTTCCAAAAATTTGTCAGACACCTGTGGGGCGTAAAGGCTCACTGTATCCCTTAATAAATTATGTGAGGTGTGTAGTTTGCAAAATGGGGTCACATTTGGGGGGGGGGTCCATAATTCTGGCACTATGGGGGCTTTGTAAACACATGTGGCCTTCAATTACGGACGAATTTTCTCGTCAAAAGTCCAATGACACTCCTTTTCTTCTGAGCATTGTAGTGCACCCGCAGAGCACTTTACATCCACATATGGGGTATGGTCTTACTCAGAAGAAATGGGGTTACAAATTTTGGGGGTCTTCTTTCCTATTTTCCCTTCTCAAAATGAAAAATTTAGGATAACACCTGCATTTTAGTGAAAAAAAAATGTTTTCTTCATTTTCCCATCCAACTTTAACGAAAGTTTGTCAAACACCTTTGGGGTGTTAAGGCTCACTATACCCCTTGTTGCGTTCCATGAGGGGGTGTAGTTTCCAAAATGGGGTCACATGTGGTATTTATTTTTTTTGCGTTTATGTCAGAAACGCTGTAAAATCAGCCACCCCTGTGCAAATCACCAATTTAGGCCTCAAATGTACATAGTGTGCTCTCACTCTTGAGCCTTGTGCGCCCGCAGAGCATTTTACACCCACATATAGGGTATTTCTGTACTCAGCAGAAATTGGGTTACAAATTTTGGGGGTCTTTTTTCCTTTTACCGCTTCTGAAAATAAAAAGTATGGGGCAACACCAGGATGTTAGTGTAAAATGTTTCATTTTTTTACACTAACAGGCTGGTGTAGCCCCCAACTTCTCCTTTTCATAGGGGGTAAAAGGAGAAAAAAAAAATTTGTAGTGCAATTTCTCCTGAGTAAGGAAATACCCCATATGTGGCCCTAAACTGTTTCCTTGAAATACGACAGGGCTCCGAAGTGCGCCATGCACATTTGAGGACTAAATTAGGGTGGGGGTGGTATTCTACACCAGTGATTCCCAAACAGGGTGCCTCCAGCTGTTGCTAAACTCCCAGCATGCCTGGACAGTCAGTGGATGTCCAGAAATGCTGGGAGTTGTTGTTTTGCAACAGCTGGAGGCTCCGTTTTGGAAACACTGCTGTTTTGGAAACACTGAAAACACTTTTTCAGTTTTATTGGGGGACAGTGTAAGGGGGTGTATATGTAGTGTTTTACCCTTTATTATGTGTTAGTGTAGTGTTTTTAGGGTACATTCACACGGTCAGAGGTTTACAGTGAGTTTCCCGCTAGGAGTTTGCGCTGCGTCGAAAAATTTGCCGCAGCTCATACTTGAAGCAGGAACCTCACTGTAAACCCGCCCGTGTGAATATACCCTGTTCATTCACATGGGGGGAGCAAACCTCCAGCTGTTTCAAAACTACAACTCCCAGCATGTACTGACAGACCGTGCATGGTGGGAGATGTACTTTTGCAACAGCTGGAGGCACACTGGTTGGGAAACCTTCAGTTAGGTTCTGTTACCTAACTCAGTATTTTCCAACCAGTGTGCCTCCAGCTGTTGCAAAACTACAACTTCCAGCATGTACTGATCGCCGAAGGGCATGCTGTTTGGGCATGCTGGGATTTGCAGTTTTACAACATCTGGAGGGCTATAGTTTAGAGACCACTGCACAGTGATCTCCAAACAGTAGCCCTCCAGATGTTGCAAAACTGCAAATCCCAGCATGCCCACACAGCAAACAGCTGTCTGGGCATGCTGGAAGTTGTAGTTTTGCAACATCTGGAGGGCTACAGTTTAGAGACCACTGTACAGTGGTCTCAAACTGTAGCTCTCCAGATGTTGTTAGGCAACTCACCGGCTTCCGTAGGATCCAGGGAGACGCATCGCCACTCTCTTCTGCCACTTATCCCTGCCGCCGATCGCCACCTGCTGCCGCCGATGGGTAAGTGGACTTCGGCGCCGATCCTCATCGGTTCCCCATTCTGCCCCGCCTGTTGTGGGTGGGCAGAATGGGGAAACCAAAAGTTAACCCCTCCCCGCCCCCGAACTGCTATTGGTCGTCGCTTCTTGATGACTAATAGCAGGGATAGGAGGGGTGGCACCCCTGCCACCAAACTCCTATACCTTCAGGGGGATCGTGGGTGTCTTGGACAACCCCAATCCCCCTTATTTTCTGAGTCACCGGGTCACCATACACCCGTATTACCCAGGATCAGCGCAAATCGAAAGTGTGAATTCACCGGTGATTTGTGCCGAGATGGGGGGGGGGGTCTGGTGACCCCCCTGGGCATTTGCACGGGGTGCCTGCTGATCGATATCAGCAGTCACCCCGGTCCAGTCCCCACCCGGCGCGGGGCGGGTACCGAAATTCCCACGAGCGTACAGGTACACCCTTGGTCCTTAAGTACCAGCGACCAAGGGTGTATCCATATGCCCGTGGTCCTTAAGGGGTTAAGGGGTTAAAAAACATTAATTTTAACCTAGGTGTCAGGCCCAAGGCCTGATTATGGAATCATACATGTGTATAATAATTGTATTTGTGTATAATGTATAATTCAAGACCTTGGTGAGGGTTCATTCAGACTTTGTATCTGTTTCATGTATTTCAGTTTTATTGGAGGGGGGGGGGCTGTTGGTGGTATACTATAATGGCGCTCTGGCCATTATAAAACAAAGATAAGGGACCACCTTGTGGGGTCAGATGAATTACCTTTTCCCTCCTAAAAAAAAACCCACTATAAAACTGAGATTCTGGACAAACCTGCTATACCATTATGCTGTAAGGACTTTCTATTTGTTTACTGAACTTGTCTTGCTGAACTCTTTTATATATTTTTGTACCTGTATGTCATTTGTTTATTTTATACGTAGCACTGTGATACCTTTTTTCAGATTAAATGTTTAATCAGCTTTGGTCTTTGATCTCTAAATATAGGAGCTCACCTTTCTGAAGGAAGCTCTGATGAAGCTCTGATCAAAGGGTTAATTTGGTGACTTGCTAGGACTAGTAGTGCATCCCCAGAGGCCTGGTGGCTTTAACCCTTGCACCATCACACTCTCTCTAGAGTCTTGGTGACCGATAGGGTGAAATCGTGACACTAGGTATGCATTAAAACATTAAACCTTGAAGCAGATGGGCTACAGCAGCAGAAGACTACACCCGGGGCCACCCCTGCACTACCAGGAGCAGAGAAGACTCAGATGCTAGTGGTTTAATCCCCTCAATGCCAAGGTCAATAGTGACCTGTGGCATCTGTGATCCAATCTGCAATGACATACTGATGCAATATGGAGTAAATACATTCAGATTTTAATCACCATTTTTCACCCCAAAACTAGCACACACTGGCCCTCATTTACTAACAGCATTCCAACTCTTTTTGTCGGGTTGTGTGTCTAAATTCTGTGCGACATAAAAAACCTGACAGAATCAGAAACACTCAGAGTGAAAAAAAAAACCTACAAAATGGGTGTGGTTTTTGGGAAAAGAGGATTGTTCCCTACATTTCATCCAAAATCACTTGTCTTTTCTGAAAACCACTCTGAGAATCATGTGAATTTTCTGGGAAGTAAACCTTACACTTTAAAGCATAAAGTTTCCGAAAGTGTAGTAAATTAGTAAATTCCATGGAAAAAAAGGTCGGAACAGCAAAAAAACATAACAAATCCTAGACTCCACTCTTAGTAAATCAGGGCCGCTGTGTATGTAAAAGACCCATGCATTCTATATCTCCACATGAATTGATTCATAGACTAAAAAAATTGGATGAAATACTAATAAAAAATAATTTGGTCCAAAATTTGGTCCAAAAATAATTTTTAGGTAAGAACATACATTACACAAGAGTTAAGAATGTTGTAGTTAATGCCTTTTGATATAGAAGACAAATTGGTATCATATGGTTATATGCTTTTAGCTGACATAATGCTACTGATTTATTTTCCTTTGTAGCAGAATATGAGACCTGCTTGTGAGCAATTTTCCAATTAACTCTCTTGAGAGATTTGGCTGAAAAGTCACTAGAATAAATCGAATGCAATATATAAGCACACATCTGTCTGCCAGAGTAAGAAGCATGCTCTATCTCATACTGTCAGTGTCCTATCTGTAATCACTTTAGAGGTGAAGAAGCTACATCTAGAAGACAGTAAATTGTATTAATGGATAATTCCAAAAATAGGTTGGAAAAATATGTTTTTGTACAATACATCAAATTAAACCCATAACAGTCACATTAAATTGCAAAAGCCCTCACTAAAGTGTATTTTTCATTGTAGGTTTCAAATTCATGCTTTAACCTCTTCGGGACACAGGGCGTATGGATACGCCCTGCATTCCGAGTCCTTAAGGACCGAGGGCGTATCCATACGCCCGTGGGAAATCCGGTCCCCACCGCTAGCCGGTTGGGGACCGGAGCCGGATGCCTGCTGAAATCATTCAGCAGGCACCCTGGCACATCGCCCAGGGGGGTCCTGAGACCCCCCCCATGTCGGCGATTAGAGAAAATCGCATGTCAATTCAGACATGCGATTTTCTCCAATTCCGGGCTGATCGGGTCTCTGGTGACCCGATCACCCGGAAAATAGGGCTGATCGGAGCTGTCAGCAACAGCCCCGATCAGCCTAAAGGATAGGAGTGAGGTCGCAAAGCTGCGATCTCCTCCTATCCCCTACCATTACTCAGAACGGAGTTCTGACCAATGGCAGCGCAGTACAGGGGGTTGCCATGGCAACCCCCCGTTCTGCCCGCCCCTGGATGTCGAGGGGCTCTGGGAAGAAGATGGAGGTCGTACCTACAGGAGAAGATGCCTGGGGACCTGGGATCTTCGCTGGAGCCTGCTGGATCTTTGCTCAGGTAGGGAATCGACAGTGGGTGGGGGGGGGGAGGGGATTGAAAGTGAAAGTAAATTGATCTTTACTGTGGCAACCACTAGGGGGGCCAAACTGCAACTCCCAGCATGCCCAGACAGCCAAAGGCTGTAAGGTGTTCGGCGGGTGCACTAGAGGGCTCAAAATGGAAGGAGCGACAGTGGGATTTTAGAGAGTGAGTTTTTATGAAATGGCTTTTGGGGGGCATGTCACATTTAGGAAGCCCCTATGGTGCCAGAATAGCAAAAAAAAAAAACAAACATGGCATACTATTTTGGAAACTACACCCCTCAAGGAATGTAACAAGGGGTACAGTGAGCCTTAACACCCCACAGGTGTTTGACGATTTTTTTAGTAAAGTCGGATGTGTAAATAATTTTTTTTCCACTAAAATGTTGGTTTTTCCCCAAATTTTACATTTTTACCAGGGGTAATAGGAGAAAATTTGCCCCAATATTTGTAACCCCATCTTTTCTGAGTATGGAAATACCTCATGTGTGGACATCAAGTGCACTGCGGGTGCAGTACAATGCTCAAAAGAGAAGGAGTCACATTTGGCTTTTGGAAAGCAAATTTTGCAGAAATGGATTTTTGGGGGCATGTTGCATTTAGGAAGCCCCTATGGTGCCAGAACAGCAAAAAAAAAACACATGGCAAACTATTTTGGAAACTACACACCTCAAGGAACGTAACAAGGGGTACAGTGAGCATTAATACCCCACAGGTGTTTGATAAATGTTCATTAAAGTGGGATGTGAAAAGGAAAAATTTGATTTTTTGCACTAAAATGCTGGGGTTACCCCAAATTTTTCATTTTCACAAGTCGTAATAGGAGAAAATCTCACCGTAAATTTGTAAATACATTTCTTCGGAGTAAGGACATACCTAATTTTTTATGTAAACTGCTTTACGGGTACACACCAGGCCTCACTTTGTAAAGCCGGTCATAGGCAGGATCACATCAGGGGGGGGAAACATGCCGCATTATCAGTGTAATGCAGGAATTTCTGTATGGCCTCAAACCGCCTCCGTGCCATGACCATACTGTAGAGTGGGGTCTGGTAGAGGATGCCCCCACTCCAGTACTGCCTGACACTGTTTTTTTTTTTTTTTACTAGGCACATATGCAGCACGAGGCTCCAAAATGTCCTCATTTTGGCTGCATTGAAGGGGTACCATTCATTGGGCCCAGCCAAAAGCGAATCTGGGTGGTGGGTAATGAACTGTTGGGTGTACAAGTTTGTTTGCTCCACCATTAGATTGACAAAGTCGTCACTGAAATAGAAACTAAAATAGTCTATTTCAGTGTACCCGACTATGTCAATCTGGATTCCTGAGTCGCCAAAAAACTCAGGAATCCGTGGCTGATATCCCACACAAGTGTATATGTATGTGTTTGGTTCAAACTTTATATAATGGTGTGTGATAAAATATGTCAATATATAAAAATAAAAAAAAATGCTGCGGCCCCCCCCAAAAAAAAATGGCCAAATGCAGTGCCCTGAAGCCGTAATAGGGACCGGGTCACAATGCAAAATGTGCAGCGGCCCTTGAGGACCTATTAGGGGGTCGGGAGGGGGGGAATTTTTTTTTCTACTTTTTGTTTTTTTTTTACTCCTACCTGTCCTGCCACACAAAACTCACCCTGCGCCAACAGTGGCAGGAGGCCATTTCTTCAGCCCTGAGGGGCACAGATATCGTCAGAGGGGGGTCCCTGGCTCCTTCTCTCAGCTCTGCCCACTGACTGAACTCAGTGGGCTAGCAGAGCTGATAGAAGAGGACATTAACCCCTCCTCTGTCAGCTGCTATTGATTGTCCGGCCAATAGCAGCTCATCTGGGGAGATGACGTGATCGCCACCTCCCCCCAGCTACAGGGGGTGATTGGTGGTATTGGCCATATGACCGAAATCACCGCAGATCCCCGGTATGCATTCAATGGGAATCTGCCGCCATCACCAAAATTGGGGGGCTCCCCATGTTGGACCCTCCCAGGCGTTGTCATGGGATGCCTGCTGAATGATTTCAGCAGGCATCCCTGTCTGGTCCCCACCCGGCGAGCAGCGGGGACCAGAATTCCCACTGGCGTACAGGTACGCCCTTGGTCCTTAAGTACCAGAACGTCAAGGCGTACCCGCACACCCGTGGTCCTTAAGGGGTTAAAGTGTGCCAGAAAGTTAAACAGGTTGGTAAATTACTTCTATTTAAAAAATCTTAATACTTCCAGTACTTATCAGTTGCTGTATACTACAGAGGAAGTTCTTTTTTTATAATTTCTTTTCAGTCTGACCACAGTGCTCTCTGCTGACACCTTTGCTATGGGGATTTTCTCCTACTCTGGACAGTTTCGAAAATGCACTGTGGTCAGACAGAAAGGAAATTCAAAAAGAAAAGAACTTCCTGTGGAGCATACAGCAGCTAAGTACTGGAAGGGTTAAGATTTTAAGATTTTTAAATAGAAGTCATTTACAAATCTGTTTAACTTTCTGGCACCAGTTAATTAAAGAAATAAAAATTTCACTGGAGTACCCCTTTAACCTGTTGGGGACGGAGGGCATACCTGTACGCCCTTCGCCCACTCCCTTTCTATAACGCGGGGCCACGCCGGGACCTGTGGCTAATAGCGCGCAGCACTGATTGCTATTAACCCTTTAGATGCAGCATTCAAAGTTGAATGGCGCATCTAAAGTGAAAGTAAAAGAATGCAGGTTAGCTCAGGGGGCTGTTCGGGATTGCCACGGGGAAATCGCGGCATCCCAAACAGCTGTAGGACAGCAGGAGGGTCACCTACCTTCCACCTTGCTGTCAAATCCACGAATGAATGCTCAGTGCCTGAGATCCAGGCATGAGCAGTCAAGCAGCAGAATCATTGATCAATGTAAAAGATCAGTGTGTGCAGTGTTATAGCCCCCTATGGGAGCTATAACATTGCAAAAAGAAAGTGAATTTTATTTAAAGATCATTTTACCCCTTCCCTAATAAAAGTTTGAATCACCCCCCTTTTCCTATTTAAAAAAAACCAGTGTAAATAAAAATAAATATAAACATGTGACATTGCCATGTGCAGGAATGTCCGAATTATAAAAATATATAATTAATTAAACCGCATGGTCAATGGCGTACACGCCCAAAAATTCCAAAGTCCAAAATAGCGTATTTTTGGTCACTTTTTACATCATGAAAAAATTTATAAAAAGCGATCAAAAAGTCTGATCAATACAAAAATGGTATCGCTAAAAACTTCAAATCACGGCACAAAAAATGAGTCCTCATACTGCCCCGTACGCGGTAAAATAAACAAGTTATAGGGGTCAGAAGATGACAATTTTAAACGTATGACTTTTCCTTCATGTAGTTATGATTTTTTCCAGAAGTACGACAAAATCAAACCTATATAAGTGGGGGTATCATTTTAATCGTATGGACCTACAGAATAAAGAGAAGGTATAATTTTTACCGAAAAATTTACTGCGTAAAAAACGGAAGCCCCCAAAATTACAAAATGGTGTTTTTTCTTTGATTTTGTCTCACAATGATTTTTTTTATGTTTCTCCATCGATTTTTGGGTAAAATTACTGATGTCATTACAAAGTAGAATTGGTGGCGCAAAAAAAAAGCCATCATATGGATTTTTAGGTGCAAAATTGAAAGGGTTGTGATTTTTAAAATGTAAGGAGGAAGAAACGAAAGCGCAAAAACGGAAAAACCCTCCGTCCCCAAGGGGTTAACCTCTTAAGGACGCAGGGTGTACCTGTACACCCTGGGCTAATAGCGTGCGGCACCGATCGTTGTGCCGTGCACTATTAACCCTTTAGACGCGGCGTTCAAAGTTGATCGCCACATCTAAAGTAACAAAATACAGTCCTGACAGCTCAGTCGGGCTGATTGGGAGCATCGCAGTGAAATTGGGATGTCCCGATCAGCTAGAATGTGCCTCCGTCGTGCCTCCGTCGCTTCCGATCAGCGATTGATTGCTCCAAGCCTGAAATCGACTGCTGATAACACTGATCATCTCCATGTTAATGCATGGGGGTAATCTGTGTATAAGATCAGTATGTGCAGTGCTATAGCCACTAGAGGGCGCTATAACATTGCAAAAAAAAAGTGTGAAAAAAAAAAAAATGTAACCCCTTCCCTAATAAAATTAAGAATCACCCACTTTTCCCATTTAAAAAAAAAATTGTGTAAATAAAAATAAACATGTGTCCGAAATGTCCGAACTATAAAAATATATTGTTAGTTAAACTGCACGGTCAATGGCGTATGCGCAAAAAAATTCCAAAGTCCAAAATAACTTATTTTTGGTCACTTTTTATATCATGAAAAAAATTAATAAAAAGCGGTCAAAAAGTCTGTTCAACACAAAAATGGTACCGCTAAAAACTTTAGATAAAAAAATGAGCCCTCATACTGCCCCATACGTGGAAAAATAAAAAAAAAGTTATAGGGGTCAGAAGATGACAATTTTAAACGTATAAATTTTCCTGCATGTAGTTATGATTTTTTTCAGAAGTACGACAAAATCAAACCTATATAAGTAGGATATCATTTTAACCATATGGACCTACAGAATAGAGATAAGATGTCATTTTTACGGAAAAATGCACTGCGTAGAAAAGGAAGCCCCCAAAATTACAAAATTTTTGGGTAAAATAACTAATGTCGCTGCAAAATTTTATGGGGTTAAAGGAGTTATCCGTCAAAAGAGCAGCATGTGCATTCTATGTAGGGCTGCGACTCCAGTCTCAGAAAGCTGGAGGGATTGCAGGGGGTCCCAGCGGCGGGCCCCCCGTGATCAGACATCTTATCCCCCTATCCTTTGGATAGGGGATCAGATGTTTTTGGCTGGATAACCCCTTTAATCCCCCCCCCCAAAGCCCCCCCCAAATTACTATGATTTGAGGGGCCATGTCATCTGCTGGTGTTGGTCACTGTGCTTCATTAAGTCCAGGGTCAACACATCTGTCTACCAGGAGATTGTGGATTACTTCATGCTTCCTTTCCTTTTAAGTTGCATCAATGAAATACAATGGACTTTTGCACGATATTCAAATTTTTCGAGTTTCACCTGTATAGCAGTATGTTGGCTTGTAGTTTGCAGGACTACTGCATTGGCACTATTTTGGGGTACATAAAACTTTTTGATGACTTTTAATTCTTGTTTTTTGGAGATGAGATGAACAGACAATTATTCTGCATTTTTTATTTATTTATTTTTTAGCCCCACTAGGAGGCTAGACCCTGTCATCCATAGATTTCCTCTATGAAACCTTTTGTAATGCAGTGCATAATGTCTGTTTGTCTGTAGAGTTTACAAGCTCTATAATTTCTTGGTAGGGTCTAATAGACTACAGTAGATGTCGACCTTAGGGCCATTGTTAGGCCACTGGCTGCATTTGGAGACCCCCTAGTTATGTAAAACCACTAAGGGTATGTTCACACTGCAGAATTCCCCGCGGAATTCCGCAGTGTGAACTTAACATTAGTGTGAATGGGTCTCCGCGAGACCCGTTCACACTGCGGAATTTCAGCGGCGGACAATTCCGCCGCTGAAATTGTTCCGCACAAAGAAAGAACATGTTCATTCTTTGCGCAGAAGTCCGCAAACACTGCATAGCCGTCAATGGTGATGGCGCAGTGCCGTGCAGTCCTTCCGCTGCCGCCGGCTGCCAGTCTGAATCTCCGCTTGCTGAACTCAGCGAGCGGAGATTCCGTTCACAGACTGTAGTGTGAACATACCCTTTAGGTGCCATGGTCAACACATGTGCCATCTAAGTGGCATAACGGGCAGAATCGGAGTTCACTTCAATCCAAACATTGCAACAACGTGTCAGCTGTATGTAACAACTGATATTTGCTGGAGATGGCATGGGCACAACTCCTAAGCCTACACCATCCCAACACCTTAATAGTATGGTGTGAACAGAAAAAGGAGGTAATAGGTCATAGGGAAACATGGAAACTTTGTCCAAACTTTATTTAATGAATGTGTTCATTTAAATATGTAGCATTTTGATATTGATAGTTGTCTATTTCCAAATAGTGTTGAGCACAAATATTCGAAATGCAAATTCTTACCACGAATACCGGCACTTCGTGATTTCATGAATATTTAGAATATAGTGATATATACTCGTAATGATGAATATTCGTTTTTTTTAATGCAAATTTTATGTAATTTTGTATGCGAATTTATGCGAATATCGGCACTTCTAGACTGGACACTGATCCTTCCCTTCACTATGCAAATTTAATTACGAATTTATGCATGAAAAAAAAGAACGAACATAGCGAATATTTTTTGAACATAGGACGAATATACGTCCATATATTTGCGAAATATCGCGAATTTGAATATGGCAACTGCTGCCTGCTCATCACTATTTACAAGTCGACAGGTCTACCTAGACTAAAAATAAGCAGAGTAAAACATTTCATGCACATATTCCATGTTAATATTATAAATAAATGTATATGTATATATATATATATATGTATATATATTTACAGTATATATATATATATATATATATATATATATATATTCTTTTTTATAGTTGGTGGGCTTAGTAGGATAAAAATGAAATACAGTTGAACACCTTATTTGCTTGTCAGCAATACTAGATAACTCACAAGGTGATTCACACTGTATCTGGTGAGGCTCAAAGATGAGAGTGTTGATAACTCAGAATTCTGAGAAAACTATTTCACCAGTTTTATTACATATAAATCAATAGCTCTTTTGTTTTTTTTATTTTACCATTTCCTGTAACCTGGTATTTGTTACTGTATTGTGCTTAAACATGGTATCCAGCTTTATAAAATGATCCGAATATGATATGATATCAATAATAGATTGGCAGATGACCAAGTCTTCCTCACCGATTAATTGTTTAAAGGAGAAAGGGTGCTCCTGTTAGCCCTGCAGACACTTATTTCTGTTGTTCGCAGGCGCGGGAGCCAAAAAAGGGGGGGGAAGGGGAAGAAGGAGGGAGGGGAGAGGAAATTTAGAGTGTGGAAAATTAAAACTAAACTCAAAAAACAAAATAAAAAAGGTGAAGAAAAAAGAAGACAATAAAGAAAAAAATATAATGATGGATACAGTAAAATCCACGAAAAAAAGGGATAAGCAGTCCAAAATATATAATTACATGCACGGTTTCAGATTAAAATCTACATTCAATCCTCTTGGATACCATGTCCCCAACCTGTGAATCCATCTGAGTTCTTTTTGTATTAATACTTTTTCTCTATCACCCCCCAACCTCATCGGGGGCACATGATCTATTACCCTGAATCTAAGTGGGCTTATAGCCGAGTATACCATGGTGAACTGCAACTCTGGATAAATCCCATTGAGTTCATCCAGGAACTGCTGTAACTGTACAGAGTCCCCACTCCAAACCACAAAGGTATCATCAATATACCTAAACCAACAGTGGACAAATCGAAACCACTGCGAGGCATAGATATATTGATCTTCGAATTGTGTCATAAAGACGTTCGCGTAGGTGGGCGCTACATTGGAACCCATGGCTGTTCCCCTGTTCTGGACATAGAAGTCATCCCCAAACAGAAAATAATTCCATCTGAGGATGACCTCTCGTAGGTCCAGAACAAGGGAACGCGCCGACTCGGACATGTCAGTTTTCAACAGGCAATTAGAAACAGCATTAAGACCTTTGGAGTGCTCAATAGACGTATTCAAATTTACAACGTCAAATGATACTAGTAGGGATCCCTCTGGACATACAATATTTTGTATTTTGTTAATAAAATCCCCTGTATCACGTATATATGATTTAGCTGAGAGGGCATGAGTCCTTAACACTTTATCAAGATAGATGGCTAAGGGAGAGAATACGGAATCCCTCCCGGAGACTATTGGTCTCCCGGGGGGATTCCGCAAACTCTTATGGATCTTCGGAAGACAATATAGGACAGGAGTCCTCGGATGTTCCCGAATCAAAAAAGTCTCCAACTCCTCATCAATAATGCCCTCTTCCTTTGCTTTAGAGATAATCACTTTAAGTTGCTCCTGAATTTTGCCCAGCGGGGCCCTATCAACCTTCTGATACACCTCCTGGTCCGCTAGCTGTCTGTGAATTTCTGCCAGATATTGGGGGGTGTCCATGATTACAAGGGCACCCCCCTTATCTGCTGCCTTAATTGTAATGTCCTTATTATTTTGTAATTTCTCTAGTACCTCCTTTTCTTTTTTGGATAAATTATGCCATGTGGGTCCAACATCCTGACTTGTGCGCAAAGCTTCAATTTCTCTCATTACTACCTCAACAAAGGCTTCTATACCGTTATAATTTTTCTGGGGCATAAATGTACTTCTATTAAACAGTCCCGTTTCTCTCATTAGGACCCATAAAACTGACTTACCATTACCCAAACACTTTCTTGAAGCCGGGCACAATATAAGCCCACTTAGATTCAGGGTAATAGATCATGTGCCCCCGATGAGGTTGGGAGGTGATAGAGAAAAAGTATTAAGACAAAAAGAACTCAGATGGATTCACAGGTTGGGGACATTGTATCCAAGAGGATTGAATGTAGATTTTAATCTGAAACCGTGCATGTAATTATATATTTTGGACTGCTTATCCCTTTTTTTCGTGGATTTTACTGTATCCATCATTATATTTTTTTCTTTATTGTCTTCTTTTTTCTTCACCTTTTTTATTTTGTTTTTTGAGTCTAGTTTTAATTTTCCACACTCTAAATTTCCTCTCCCCTCCCTCCTTC